>NC_135487.1:80058404-81258404 GCF_052094955.1 Ictidomys tridecemlineatus | reverse complement strand
GTCCCCCTAGGGGCAGCTCTGGCAGGATAAATGCAGAGTGCTTGTGCCCAAGAAATCTGTGGAAGTTGGCTACTTTTATCAAAATTTCAAAGGATGCCTCCAAGAGCCATAGATCCTGTACAGAGAACCACTAGAAGGAGAGGTTCACTACAGAGGACCCCAATTGAAGAAAGTCAAGTGGAGCCTTGAAAGCATGACTAACTTCATGATCCCAAACTGGTATAGCTCCTAGGCTGTGACTGTATCTTGAAAGAAAAGCAGACACCCAACTTCAGCTAGGGAGAGCTGTGGTGTGGGCAGAGCCATGGGAGTGGGGCTGTCCAAAGCTGTAGGACCTGGTGGGCAGAGCATTAAGGTGAAACATTAGCAGTTAATGCTGTTTGGTCTACTGGATTTTCTACTTGCTTGAGGCCTTTCACTCCTTTCTTCTTTCATATTTTACCCTCTTGGAGTGGGAAAGTCTGTCATGTTCTCTTTCTGTCTCACCATTTTATTTTAGAAGCACACAATTTGTAAGGCTTCACGGGCTCACCACTGGAGGGAACTTTGCCTCAGAATGAATCGCACTGTGAGTCTCCCCTGCACCTGATTTATGGGAGACTTTGGACTTCAGACTTTTGAGTCAGTGCTAGAACAAGTTAAGACTTCGGGGGCTGGGGGGTGGAATTAATGCTTGTTTTTCATGTAAGAAAGACATAAATTTTGGGAGACAGGTGTTGAAATGCTGTGGTTTGAATGCTTGTGTCTCCCCATATGAAATATAGAAAAACTTGTCAATTTCTAAAATGAAAGTCTGAGATTTGGGTAGGGATTTCATTGACTCTTTTGATTAATTTTTTGGGGAAAAATCTTAATAAAATGAATTTTTCATATAAAGATATGGATATCTTTATATTTATTTAGGTCTTCTTCAATTTCTTTTAAAAATTTCTAGTGGTTTTCAGCATATAAATTTTCATTTATTAATTCACTCTGAGACATTGTATTCTTTCTGAGGCTACTATAAATAGTTGCATTATTAATTTTACCTTCAAATTGTTGTTAATGTATAGAAATATGATTTTTAAAATATTGATCTTGTATCCTCTAGGCTTGCTTACCTGGAATGTTAGTTCTAATAGTATTTTTAAGATTCTTTAAAATTTTAAATATACAAAAATCAACTAATTTCAAAACAAAAATAGTTTCCCATCTTCTATTCTAATATAAGTGGCTTCTATTTTATTTTCTTGCTATTTTAATTTTAGTGAGAGTTCTTTGAAGAAATAGAATATATTTTAAGACACAGACTTCACAAGATTATAGAAACTATATAACTCCCAATATTGACAAGTTAGAGACATAGGAATCAAGAGTATCATCCCAGTCTGATGGACTGCAGTGTCTTGGCTCAGTTACACTTGACATTTCTGTTTGAATCCATAGACAGGAAAAAATGAAAAACAATGTTCAGAGGCAGAAAGTGTTCTCTCTTTGTAGGAGCCTTTGGTTTTATCTGGTTTTCAACTCATTGGACAAGACCACAACAAAGAAAGCAAATTCAATTCAATTTACTCAGACTACGAATTCAAACATTATACTTATCCAGAGAAACCCCTACAAACATAACTAGTATAACTGACGAAGTGTGTGGGCGCTTTGTGTCTCTATAAAATTGATACATATAATTAACCATCACAAGACTGACTCTTGTCAACTTGATACCCATGATATTGTAATATAAAAATAAATGTAGCCAGGTATGATGGAAAACGCCTGTAATTCCAACCACTTGGGAGGCTGAGACAGGAGGGTCACAAGTTCAAAGTCAGCCTCAGCAACAGTGAGGCACTAAGCAACTCAGTGACACCCTGTCTCAAAGTAAAATGCAAAATAAGGCTGGGGGGTGTGGGTCAGTGGTTGAGTGCCCCTGAGTTCAATCCCCAGAACCAAATAAATAAATAAAAATAAATGTGTAGCTTGTATGGTGGCACATGCCTCTAATACCAGCACCTGAGGAGGCTGAGGCAGGAGGAGCGAGAGTTCAAAGCCAGCCTCAGCAACAGCGAGGTGCTAAACAACTCAGTGATACCCTGTCTGTAAATAAAAATATAAAAAAGGGGCTGAGGATGTGGCTCATGGTTGAGTGCCCTTAAATTTAATCCCTGGTACCCCCCCCCCAAAAAATGTATATTCATTCTTCATCTGTGATTTCTGGATAGAGCTCCAAAAACACTTTTAATTTCCTAATGATAATGGTGATAAAGATAAAAAAGAGCATCATTTGTTACTCAAAACAAACCCCTTTCAATCACACCTGAGTTTATGTTGATATGGTATATTTGGAAATCCCCTAAGGTTCAGGGGCTGGTTACCAGAAGAACCAATGATGTGATAGAGAGTGGAACTTTTAGACTCTCTCCCTAAACTCCAGGGAGAGCAGAGGGACTGGCGATCAACTTAATCATCCATAACTAATGATTTAAGGGACCTCACCCATGTAATGACACAAAAGCTGAGGTTCGGAGAGCTTCTAAGTTGGTAAACATGCCAAGGTGTAGTGTGCATGCTACTCCCGGAGAGGGTGTGGAGTCCTTCCCCCATACACGGACCTCGGCACCCCTTCCCTCTGGATGGTTCTGAGTTCTATCTTTTATAGTAAACTTGATAACCTAATAAGTAAACAACTTCCTTGGTTCTGTGAGCCATTCTAGCTTTTGCATACTAAGGAAGGGGACATGGAAGCTTAGATTTGTAGCCAAGTTGGGCAGTTGTTGTAAGTAATCTTAACATGAACTATTTGCAATTTGCATCTGAGGTGATGGGGAAAGTCTTATGAGATTGAGGCCTTGTCCTCTGGGATCTGACTCTAACTCTGGGTAGAATCAGAATAGAATTGAAGTATATGATATCTAGGTGACGTCTGAGAATTGAATTGAATCGTTGTGGGGTAAATACAACATTTTTATGTCTGAAGTATTGAGATTGTCATGAAAATATTGAACAAATCAGAGAGGTTTTCCCTTTTAGCAATACACACACACACACACACACACACACATATACAGGTGTGTGTGTCTATATATCTTCTTATACTATGTTTAATCCACAAATAAAGCAAATAACAAGGTCGTGATTCTACCTAATGTGCTACAGCTATACTGAATACAACTGTCAACATAATAATCCTTTTCCTGATAATGAGGAAAAGTACTCAAGTGATGACTACTATTCTCCTCGATAACTATGCCGGCTTTCCATCACTGAGACAAAAAGTATCTGAGGTAATCAACTTACAAAGAGAAAACGCTTGTTTGGGCTCACAGTTTCAAAGTTTTGATCTATGGTCTCTTGGTCCCATTGCCTTTGGGTCTGTGGCAAGGCAGAATATCATGGCAGGAAACACATAGTAGAAAAAGCTGCTCACTTTGGGGCAGCCAGGAAGCAAAGGAGATTTAGGAAAGCGCTGGCATCCCCAAATCTCCCTTTAAGGGCATGTCGTTAGTGACCTAACTTTCCCCACTAGGCCCCACTACTTAAAGGTTCTCTACCACTTCCAAATAGCACCATAAGCTGGCCATTAAGTCTTTAACTCACAGGCCTGAGGGGGTCCACTTATCCAAACCATAGCAATAATTCATGGCATAATGACTATGATGTAAAATTACCAAGTTCTAAATACTATAATATAAATTCAATACATCTTTGTCACAGATTAAGGGAGTGTGAGAAATAAAACCAAGATATTTGCTACACACACACACACACTCCATACCAAAATAAAGAGTAAATGCTCATGACAATTGAAGTCCACATTTCTGCAGCTGATCTTGTGCTAAAGCTGATATTTATTCTACCTTCTTCCACTCCCTATGCTGTTGTTATTTTTTCCTTAAGCAAGCACCTCAGCTGGTTGTGGTTCTTAGGCTGGTGGGGTAACCAGTCCTTCACTTCTGAAGGTTCTGGGCCATTGCTGGTCTTATCTGGTCTGAATTGTGACAGTTTCCCATGGACTGCAGTCATTGGCCACAGTAACATAACAACACAGGCCCCAGGGGATCTCTTGTCTCGCACACTAGGCTTCCTTACTTTTCTTTTCTCTGGCATGAGTACTCCATATTGCAGTGCTCTGCTGTTCTCAAGTCCATTAATCTTTAGCAGGTCTCTCCCTGAGTGTTTTGTACATGTTGCTGTAACAGTCACCTGGCTAGCACAGGAGCACCCTTCGCTCTCTGTTGCTTCGGAGGAGGCAGGAGGTGGTCCTGGAATGATGGTTGTGCTCCCTGGTGGCAATATTCCTCCCTTTGTAACTAAGGTCTCTGTCTTGATTCTACACAGAAAGCTTTCAGTTTTCACTTTGAAGTTTGATGTTATCTGTGTCATGTTTATGAATGTTTTTAAAAGATTGAGATAGTCCATTGATTGTTTAAGTGATTTTTTTTCTCAAAAAAAATATTTTTTCCATTGTGGATTGATCTGACCATGGGGGTTTTGTCCTCAGAGTGTGGAACTTCTGCCCCATACCTGAGCAATGTAAAGATGAACTGGGCCATAGTACTCCTGCCTGACACATGTAAGACAGAGTCTCTGTGAGCCAGCATTGCAGATAAGTGTTCCCTTCATCTTGGCTGCACTTGCCTCTCATTTAGCCTAAGCATCAGGGAGAAGAGGAGAGGGAAACAGGAGTATAGATGGCCTGTTCTCCTACAGGGGGTTACTATAGTCCTTTAATTTGACCTAGAGGGAGAGGGATCCTTGTATTCATTGTCACAAGCACCTAGAATACAGCTTCCAACACCATGAGCTGGGAGTGGAGGACCTTAGGAAGGAAATTGTAACTTAAGAGTTACCAATCTGCTCAAACCAAGATTCAGTAGACTTCCCTGGTTAAATATTGCTTAATTTCCCATATGCCCTTAGGTTGACTTCCAGACTTAAAAAAAAATGTAAATAATATTTTAGCTGGACATGGTGGCAAAAAGCACATAATCCCAGTGACTCCAGAGGCTGAGGCAGGAGAACCATGAGTTCAAGGGTGTCTGTGAAACATAGGGAGACTTTGTCTCAAAATTAGATTATTAAAGGACTGGGAAATAGCTCCATGGTAGAGCCCAGCAGGCATAAGACCCTGGGTTCTATCCCTAGTATCATAAAATTATAATAACAATAATAATAACAACAACAATTTTCATGATTTATTGTCATTTTACTGAGGAATGGATCTGCAGATCCCCACATGCAGCCACTCTGGAAGTTGTCTCAAAGGCTTATTTTCAGTGAATGACATGAAAAGTTCAGAAAGTTGCTCAGAGCAAGAGAAGTTTTCACTTTATGTTATGATACAAAGCTTGAAAGAGGATTTTTGTAATGCACAATTTTGAGGAAACCTTTTGTTTCTTTAATCATCATTAATTAAAATTGCAGTTTTGTTTCAGAAAGTAAACCATTAAACAATTTTCTTAGTATCTGCATGTAAATACCCACGTGTTGAAGGCTTTGTCCCAGCCCACAGTGCTATAGGAAGTGGTAGAGCCTTTATGAGGTGGGGACTATTGAAAGTCAGATCATTGGGGCATGCCCTAGGAGGTAATATTGGTATACTGGCTCCTTCCTAACTCTCTCTTTTCTCTTCCCAGCTGCCATGAAGTAAAGAAACCTTCTCTATTATGTACTTTCACCATGATGTACTGTGCTACCACAGTCCTAAGCAAGAGATCCAAATGACCATGGATTGAAAACTCTAAAGCTATGAACCCAAATAAACCTTTCTTCCTTGAAGGTTTCTTAGCTCAGGTATTTTGTCACAGTAATAGAAAACTGACCAACGGTATCAACACTTTGGCCTGTAGGAATGTTTTAAATAATTGATGTTAGATATAGATTAAGAAAACTGAAAAGTTCTAAAGAATCAACTTTTAAATTTGGACTGTGAATAATGATGATCCAAAAATAAAACTATGAAACAAGTAAGTATATTAAAACTCCCACGTCCAAAGTACTCTTGAAAACAAAGATATAATTTGCAGTAAATTGTTAACATACTTTGAGAAGAGAGAGACAGCAATTGGAATGTTTATAGAAAATCAACATCAATTTTTAACCTTGACTTTATCCTTTTGGAAGAATAATAGTTCTTATCATGAGACTGGTTATTATTACAAGCATGTCATAAAAAATTTTGATATTACAAGGTAGAACTTTATTGTTTTCTTCTTAAAAGATAACAGGAAGGATTTTATAGGTAAAATGATTTATTTCTTTTTAAATTGGCTGTATGAAAAGAATAACTTAACAACAGTGCTGAGGAACATCTGACCATGTGCTCCCTAAAGGTAGCCATCTTAGCCTGCTGCCTTTCACAAGAACCTATGGTATTCATTGGTTGTGTGAACTTACATATCCACAACCCCTCAAGCCATAGTTAATTTGGATATAGCATATGCTACCTGTTTTTGGTAGCCAGCCTCATTACTTCTCTGTAACTCTTCTTAACATTTGATATATTTGTAATCAGGTTCACTGTTTTTCAACTCAAAATCCTGCAGTCATTCTGAGTGAATCTACTCATCCTCATCTACTTATCTCCTTTTTTTCTTCAACTCCAAACACTTTCTTGACTACTTCAACTCAGCCAAGCATTTTTACTGTCAGAAAAAAAAATACATGCAAGTGAATTTTAAGTATGTAAGAAAAGTTCTGAAACACACACAAAAACCTAAAGTTTATGATAAATTCAAGTGTTTTATCTATATAATCGTCCAAGAAACCAAGGTTGATTTTTTTTTTCAAATTTTGTTACATGGAGTTTAAATTTGTAAAAATTCTTCAGAGGGCAAGACAGATTCCTAAACACATACAGGGTTCCCTATCATAGCATTTTTGTAATCTCAAAGAATTGGGAATAACACAAAAACCCTCATTTGGTTTTGGATATTCTACATCAGCTCACCACATTTCATATTACCTCCTATGCTTAGAAGTTGGAAAGTTAAAACTTCATTTCCCAGAAACTATTACAGAAAAGGTTCTAGGTAAAATTAGGGTGAACTAATCAGATACATTAAAAATTCACAGGGCAGAAATGAATTGGACACTATCTTCCTGCTCTAATTTGTAGATGAGGTGGTAGAAATGCACAGATTTTGCTATTGCTATTATTTGATTGAATGTTTCTGACAAAAGTAGCATTCCAGGATCCAATTTCCAGCTTCCAAGGAATCGAGAGGCAGTTTTGGTGGAAGCAATAGGAGCATTGTTGTTGTTTTAATTTTTTAGAGCTTTAGACAATCTCAGAGGTAATAGCTGCGTTAACTGGTTAATTCCATATTGTTTGGGAAGATGTTCTCAAGAACCTGCTGAGAATCCTCCATTTTTTAATCTTTCCAATTATTTTCTAAGACCTATTCTATCTCTACTTGCTTAATATACACACAGATGTTTTTTTCTTGCATTGAACCCTGATTGATGCATTTCCAAAGAAGAATAAATTAAATTAAATGTCATGTATTCATGTGATAAAATGATCTAGTTAATTAACAAAATGAAAAACTGTTATACATATCCAAGAGCATCAGATATGATTATCAAATAAAATATTACAAAATGAGAAAATCAAGTTGCACAATGATTTATAAACATCAAATATATACATCAACTTATCCATATATATTCATGCAAACCAATAATATATATTTTCTGTGGGTATGTATGTATGAACATGAAATAGGCATCAAAACTCATGATTTTATGCAGAGAGAGGGATAATGTGGATATCCACAGGGAAGTTAGCTTTTACTCAAATACAACAAAGAATTTTGACTTTTCTCTAAAATTTAAAGGAGAAATACATTCATGTTTTCTTGGTCTATAAGGAATTTAGATTTTTTTCAAAATTTCTTCTGTCACCAAATGTACAAATTCAACCCTTCTGTTTCCTGAGCACAGTCTCCTTCTGTTCTAACATGTTCTTACAATATTGTCCCTATACCATTCTTGTGTCTCACTGGATGCTTTCTTAACTTGTAATTCAACTCTATGTAGCTCAGATCTCCTGTTTCTTCAGTCCAGTTATTTTAACACTCAAACCACTTGCTCTGCTTCTCTTCTTTTGCAGGTGCCTTTAATGTCCCCAAATTGGATACTAACAACTAGTCATCGTCTCAATATCCACACCTGAGGAACTTTATACTGCTGGAAAGAATCACTGAACATGAAAGACCATGATCAGTTTAACTTTGTAATCACCCTCCTCAGCTGGGTCCTCACTGAAGCTCAGTTATTCTATTGTGTTCCTTTGTTCTGCTCTCATTCTTACTCCCTGCAATGACTGTTTCAAATGTCTTCTGAACTTTGCTTGCCCAACCTCCTTCCTTACTCCCAGCAGGTGACTTTGTCTCTCTCCTATTTCTATAAAGAAAATAGAAGCTCCAGTTTTCAAACATACAGATGGACTCATTTCTGTCCACATGCAATTCTCCTTACTTGTATCATGTGATACTCATCTCACTTCTGAAGATCCAGTGGCGTTGATTCTAAATAGGACATCAGGAACTATTGAGCCTCTTTTGGAACTGTAGCAAGACTTATCCAAAAAAACAAAACCAACATCATGAAGTTAGCAGATCAGAGATGGGAAAATACCTGGATCCACATTACATATTTTATCAAGCATGTTTGAAAGTCTATATCA
The DNA here is from genome assembly GCF_052094955.1 of Ictidomys tridecemlineatus. Classification (NCBI taxonomy): domain Eukaryota; kingdom Metazoa; phylum Chordata; class Mammalia; order Rodentia; family Sciuridae; genus Ictidomys; species Ictidomys tridecemlineatus. The sequence continues at coordinate 81,249,736 of NC_135487.1, read as the reverse complement.
GAGACCCTGAATATGAAGAAATCAATTGATTTGTGTTTTTATTGCTTTGGTTAGTTGAAGTATCTTTTTTTTATTGTTACTTGTTCCTAAAGCCCTTTATATTCAGAAAAAAAAAAGAAATAAATTTAAGGAAAATTTAAATTTAATTTCTAGTATCCTTTACTCAGCTGTGTAACCCTTTTGATACCATTCATCACATGTAAAACCTGCATTCACTAAGTTTGCTGTGGGAGATGAGATGGGATGCTGCCACTGAACTCCCATATTATAGAGGATATGGGTTTCTGGTGCACTCCTATGAGATGGGAAAGGCTAAAATTCTATATTTCTAGATTGCCAAAAGCCTTTAAGACAAAAATCACATTTCATATATTTTGAATATTTAATTCACGTTTTTGTTCTTATTTTGTTTGTTTGTTTATTTTTGAACTGGGTTTCACAATATTGCCCAGGCTGGTCTTGAACTCATGATTCTCCTGCCTCAGCCTCCTGAGTAGCTGGGATTACAGATGTATGCCTCCATGCCTGGCTCAGTTTTGTCTTTTGCTGTTGGTGTTGTTTTGTTTTCCTTTTTTTCTGATAGAGAAGTTGGTCTCAATTACCTACTCTTCTATTACTGGAAATAGATGCTATCATTGGTTTTAAAATTTAAATTAATATTAATTAGGTATAGTTTATATTCAATACATTCACCAAATTTAAATGTGAGTTTGCCAATTTCATATAATTGCATAACTACAAACACAATGATAACATAAAATATTTCCATCAGTCCATAAAGTATTTTCTAAATATTTTTTTAGTTGTTGATAGATCTTTATTTATTTACATGTGGTGCTGAAAAAGGAACCCAGTGCCTCACTCATGCCAGGCAAGTGTGCTACTGCTGAGCCCCAACCCCAGCCCCAGTCCATAGTTTTTTTGATACCATTCATCACATGTAAAACCTGCATTCACTAAGTTTGATTAAAAACCGTAATATTCCTCATGTGTGCATATTCCCTAACTTATATTCGTGAAAAAAATCTAAACAGATATTTCTTTTTACACTTTTTATATGCTTTAGAAATTGTAGCATTTTTTCTGACAATATAGGTGAGGAAATTAAAAGAATCTGAGTGTAAACAAGGATACTGAGACCACTGAGAAGCTGAAAGCTTTAAATGAATTATTGAGCAGAGGGTTGTGTTAACTGGAAGAGAAGATGTGTGTTGGGGATAAAGATGATAAAGTCAGCACTTATGATACCATTCTACTTTGTACACACCAATAACTCACAACACTGATTATTTTAGTTATTGTATTATTTAATATTTAGAGGCACTAGAGGAATACATAAATTACTCCAGAACACAGGGTTAGTAAATAAGTGGTAAAACTCAAGTATGACTACAGATATAATTACAGATATAATTATAATTACGTGTCTTCTTCTTCCAGTGCCAAAGACTTCAGATGATTTTTGTTTGTAAGCATGTATGTATGGATATATCTGTGTGTGCATATTTATCAATTCCAAATGCATGTGTTCAATATATACTCTGAGCCATGCCTTATTGTTGGTTTTATATTAAACAGTGAACCAAACAGAAATGCTGTCTTTGAGGGGACTGCATTCTAGACAGGGTTGTGGAAAGAAAAAAAAAAAAAAGTAAACAAGTGGACAGCATCATGTGATCCGCATTGCAGGGGTCAGGGGTGAGGAGAAGGTAGTCACAGGACACATAGAAGAAACCCCAACCTCAATATGAAGGGTCCGGAAGGCTTGGTGGAGGAGGCAGAAGCTAAGCAGAAACTTATGGGGAATCTGGTTATCTATATGAGGTAAGTGATGGGTAGAGGTGAGGAGTGAGCTCTAGAAAGGGGTGGTTGAATGTGTAGTGGCACAAACATGAAAAGCAGTGTCCCCAAGAATGTGGGGAAAAGGAGATATCTACCACGCGGCCTGAGCAATGGTTTCATTAATGAGGTTCTAGGCATAAAGTTAGTTAGAAGAGATCGAAATAAAAACACAGACTCAGTTACCTTATTTCTATTGCTAGGTCGGTCCGAGACGGCTCACCTCTCTGGTTCCCTCCTCCAACCGCCCAGCAGGGCAGCGAGGATTACTCCAGGCTAGCAGGAGAGAGAGAGAGCGCGAACATGCCTGGGACTAGCCTTTTATTGGGGAACAAGAGATTCAGGGGAGAATTCCATCCAATGAAGGTTGAGGGGGGGCTGCACTCCAAGGTCAGGGTCAGTGATTGGGTCCCCGGGGTCAGTGGTCAAGCACACCCTCACACGGATGGGCTCTCTCATCAGGAAAGGGTCAGGAAAACTTCAACACTGCCAAAGTGCCTCAGGCCCTTAACGGGAGTCACCCAATCACGTGTTAGAATGGCTTCCCACAGAGATAATAAGAAGCCAAAGGCAAAAGTAGTGTTGGGAGCATGAAAACAAATATTTCTCCCATGAGTCTGGGAGAATAGTATTGAGGTGTATATTGTCTATCGTAGTTGCATAGTATCTAGAGTAAATTTAAAAAATAAGGAGTTATTGTTTGTTATTTTTTTAGGCAACAAGAAGTCAGGCATTCTGAAGTCAAGAAGAGATAATTGTTCTAGCTACCTGCTTGACAGCCTTAGTATGTGGCTTATGGTTTCAAGATTTCATAATGGATGGTGGATTGCCTTTATATATTTAGTCTGCATCTATTTAGTCTGTATTCTCATTAGGAAGAAACAGTAAAGGCAAAAGGAAAAATGTAAATGTCACCAATCTGTCCTTTCTTTTTAAAACTAGGAAAAGACATACTGTTTTTGGAAGCACCAATATGTAACAATCCACTCACTTCTCACTAACTAGATCTGTGTCACAAAAGCATCCATAGCTACATAAAGTCTGGAAAATGGAAGGAGGGTTTGTTTCTCTTTTTGTGTTTTGTTTTTATATTTGTTTTACAGTGCTGGGTATTAACACATTGAGATACATTTTCCACCCTTTTTATTTTGAGACAGAACCTCACTAAATTGCTGAGCCTGACCCCAAACTTATGACCCTCAGCCTCCCAAGTCACTGGGATTGCAGGTATACGCCCCCACACCTGGTTGAGGTTTTTTTCTGTTTTTTTTTTTTGTTTTTAAATTAGGCAAAGCTTGGATTAGTTGGTTAGACATGGAAGCATCTAACATCTAGCAGTGTTCTCAATACCCACCATATAAATTCTTGAGTAAATGAATATTGAAATTTTCTTTGGAGAACACTGCATAAATAAATATTAGTTTCAGGAAAATATGAGAAAAGAGAAATCCTTGGTGATGTTGGGCAGACATTCCTCAGTGTTCCTATTGGGCATTCACGGTGGCCTCAGAGAAGACTGTGAGGTATCCTAACTAATTCACCCTAATATAAATGGTATTCCTGGATAGTGAGGAATGATCAGCCACAACAAGCAATTCAACCAGACAGGTGACTTCTCTACTCCCATCTTTCACATTCCTGGCGGCAAGGATCTGTACGTGCCACATTTGCAGGTAGCATAAGGGAGCTACCCTGGGTGATAGGCAACAACAATGGCAAGGGTGACAAGGGCAGCTCATTCAGTGGCTTTGGATACGCTGGGGGAGACTGGACTGTTTCCCACAGTTACACTCCCCTTTCCCCTGTGGCTGTATTCCTTGACCACTGTTTTCTTTACTGGTCAAATGTAAACATGTTTGGCTCATTTCATTACAATCTGTAGTCTGTATTGCAGTTATATTAACCTTCCTTGCTCCAAAATTCCCATTTCTGCTTCCTTCATGAAAGATCCTATCTGGTTGGATTATGTGGATATGGGTTTTCTCTTGTCTATCTAGGTACTACTTGCTACTCTGCAAGACTTTTCTGTTTTACTCTGTCTCTAAAGGTTAGTGGTACTTAGAATTTTGTTTTTTACCCTCCTCTCTCTTTACACGTTCTCCTTTGGTTACAATCATTCCATTCACTCCAATGGTTTCAATTGCTTATACATGACAACAACTATTCAATCCGTATTTTGAGATTTCTGTTTTAAGGCTCAACTTGATAAATCTAACAGCTTTCAGGATACCTCCTCTTTCAGTATCCCCAATGAAATAGATACATACATTAATTAATTATTAATAACAAGTAAGGAGTTATTAATTATTAATTAATGTATGTATGTATTTATTCTGGTACTGGGATTGAACCCAGGGGCATTTTTCTACCAAGCAATATCCCCAGCCCTTTTTTATATTTTATTCAGAGACAGAGTCTTGCTGAGTTGTTTAGGGCCTTGCTAAGTTGCTGAGGCTGGCTTTGTGATCCTCCTGCCTCAGTCTCCTGAGCCACTGTAATTACAGGTGTGTGCCACTTTGCCTATCTCCCAAATGATATTTTTAAATTTGGATTTAGAGATATTTGAAGATCTTATAGTCACAGTATTCTCCCTATTCCACAGTCTCCTCTCATTATTGCTATAATCCTTTTCCTCTTTGAAATAATACTTTTAAAGAAGTCATCACCTTACTACATCTGTAAATTTTTTTTTCACTACTAATGATATTATCCTGGGATGCAGTGCTGATTATCCCCAGACCCTGCTGTCTTTACCCAGGTATTTATGCTGGCTTCTTGGACACTTTGTGTCCTTTCCTGCTTGGAGAAATCAAGTCCATGGTGGTGGACCACAATTCCTAATCTCATCCAGGACTCAGGATATTTGTTTGTTATAGCATGAGTTACTTTTGTTCTGTAGGGCAAAGATGTTTTCTTTGTCCTTCTGTGAGGCCTTCTCTGTGTTTTCTAGGACCCAGGATCCACTCACCTAGGGATTAAACTTGGGAGTTTCCTAAAATACTTGCGACCCACAGATAGTGCATGAGTTCCCTTGGCTCTCAATGGTGTTGGCCACGTGTTGCTCTCACAGGTAACTCTCATTCTATGGGTATCTTCTTTCCTGTGGTTTCCTACTGTCTTCATGTGACTACATACTTTACCATTATTGCATTGAACCAGTTTAATATCTTCAATAGCCAAATGTTACCAAAGGCAATTTAGAACTTCAAAAGGCTCTTTGAGAAACTTGGGGATTCTTCAAAATGGCTTATTTTTCTCCCTTTCCAACACCTCTTTACTCTCTTTACTATCTTAGATTTTGACTATTCCTAATATTTCCAGTAAGTAATGAAATTGGGCATAGCCAAAGCTCTGATTTCAGTTGTAATTATGCTGTGTATGAAGTATGGCAACTTGAAGATAGTTTCCAAAGTCTCTGGATAACTTAAAACTTTAGATTCATGATGAATTAATTATGCAAGTTATATAGGCTGTTTTCTTTTATAGAACATGAAGAATTATTTTGTCCAAAAAGAAAAATGATAGGCTGTTGTAGAATGAGAAAGGAAAAAATATGGGAAAATCTGAATTAATGTGAAGGGTTGTAGAAGGCTTACAGGAAAGGAATTTTGTTCTTTATAGACAAAGCTAGGATTTGATATTCATTTATAGGGATTTTAAAGAGAGTTTTAGTATCAAATGTTACACTGGTACAAAACCAGAATTTGGGTTTTTTTCTTTGCTTAAAAAAAAAAGAAAGAAAATAAAGATTTATTTTTTGCTTTGACAAGAGATTGTAAATGGTTTTTTCTTTCATTCTTTCTTTTTAAAATACATAACAGTGGGATTCATTATGCTATATTCATACATGCACATAATTTGATCAGTCTCATTCCTCAGAGCTTTTTCTTTCCCTTCTCCCTCCTTGACTCACCTGCTCTACCTTATCAGTCTGCCTCCTGTGTAAATGGTTTTCTTTTACCTTCTGGGTAAACTGCCTAGAAACAAAGATTCTTAATCCTCTCAGAATAATTTCCTGTGCTTTATATTGGTTGTAGTGCTTAATTCATTATTTCCTTCCTCAATCATGTTTTCCCTCCTGTTTCCATATCACAGCAAATGGTATGACTATCAAACTAATTACCCAAGTCAGAAATGTAGATGCAAATGTGCCTCTCCCCTCTGAACTTTACCATCTAATGTAGCCAAGAATCCATTGATTCTCTCCTTAGATATATTTTGAAACGGTCCCAAAATATATATTTTGACAAAATCATTGTATTCACTCCCTTCAGTGAAGCAATGGAAAAATCTAAGTCAGAAGATACAATTGTACCGATTTGTCCTAAGACCGTACTGTCACAGGGATGGAAGACTGGGCATTGTGTCGCTATCCATGACGGTAGACCAGTGTGGGTACCAAAAAGTGCTTTTTGACATTGAATTTCGATTAGAGGAAGTCAGGAGAATATTTTGTTAAATGGCATTAAACTAAGCAAGACACTGAAATATCTATGATAGGATAGTTTTGTGAAACAGCAGGAAAACTCTGAAATCATCGCCTATAAAATCACACAGGAATATCAACAATAGGGTTAGCTTGTCAAGCATTGCTGTGCTTTTTCACTTATCGTATAGTAATTATTCTATGCCTTCTATATTCTTCCTAAATTTCCACTTCTCATGGCCTATCTTTCTCCATGCCTAAACAAAAAATAACTCCTATTGTATTTCATTTTAAAAATGGAAATTGCTATGTATAGTGGTACATACCTGAAATTCCAGGTATTCAGGAGGCTGAGGCAGGAGAAGCACAAGGTCAAGACTAGCCTGGGAAACTGCAAGACTCTTTCTCAAAAATAAAAAATAAAAATAAAATGTCTGGGGATATGGCACAGTGGTGAGTGCCTTGGATTCAGTCCCCAGTATTGCAAGAAATTATCTGATGAGACCTGATCACCTCAACAAACAGTTGTATAGAAACCAACCTTTCCTTATTCAAAGGGAAGAATTGTCCCCCATACTGTGAAAGACTAATAATTCATCTAGTCCCTCTGTTCATGCTCTTGTCCCCAAGCCCTCTTGAAGCCTCTTCTGCTTTGATGTAGTATTGTATTCATTTGCTCAGGCTAACATAAGAAATCCCACAGATTGGGTGATTTGAACAATAGCAATGCATTTTCTCACAATTGGGATATATGGTAGGATTCATTTCAGTTTGAGGCTCCTCTTGGCTTATAGATGGCCTTCTTCTTCTTCCTTGAGTTCTCATATGGTATTTCCTGGGTTGGTCTGTGTCTGAATCTTCTCCTTATCCAACACCAGCCATCCTGGGTTAGGATCTACTCTAAAGACCTCATTTAAACTCAATTATTTCTTCAAAGACCTTGTATTCCAGTATGGTTGCACTCTGGATGGGTTTTAAGACATCAGAATACCCAGGCATGGTGACACATGCCTGTAATCCCAGGAACTCTGGAGGCCAAGGCAGGAGGATCACAAGTTCAAAACTAGCCTCAGGAACTTATCAAGGCACTTAGCAACTCAGTGAGACCTTGTCTCTAAATAAAAGACAAAAAAGGGCTGGGGATGTGGCTCAGTAGTTAAGTGACCCTGAGTTCAATCCCTATTCATATTCTGATATATATATATATCAGAATATGAATTTGGGGGGACAGAAATCAGTTCTGGTCTGTTCTTTCTATGTTACCAGGTTTTCTGTTTTCTCTTCTCACAACAGGATTATTCCCCAAAGAATAAAGTAAGCCATAGGGACTTCTATTTTAAAAAACAAACAAATCATCCTGTGACCTGACATTCCACGACCCTGATTGCTTCATTCCTTTGCTCCAATGAAAACCATGTGAGTGTGATCTTCTATCCTTGCTGCCACATATTTATGCCACACAGTCATATCTCTTTCCTCTCCAATGTGGCTTCTTCCCACAAAATTTTATAAAATTCTTGTTACAATTACTACCTTGATGATTGTGACATCTGCAAAACATTCTGGTTGTACAGCTCCCACACCATTCTTCTGCCCGAGTGTAGCAGTGTAGTTGGCTTAGAAGTGAACACACCCTAGTTGTAAAGTGATATGTTTATTGGTATCTTTGCCTTGGCCACAGCAATGCGTCCAATACTTGATCTTAGTCAGATCTTTGTCAAAAAGCTCATGGCCTGGTTGGGCTGGTGGGATTTTTTCACTGATTCATGAAAGTAGTCTTCTCTATACCTTGGAGGGGAATAAAGAAGCATGAGTTCCTGTACTTTGCTGATATCCATTTTGTAATCAAAGTACATCCTTCTGAGAAACAACCACCACATAAAAGAGAATCATGATGAGACAAAATAAGAGAAAGAGAATCAGAGTGCTGATGTTAGAAAATTTTCTGAATCTTGGGACTTTTCAATCAAGAGAGACAATGAATTCCTCTTATTTGTTAGTTTGACCCAGGTTGTCCACTGCTTGTAACTGAAAGCTACTGTTTGCTTTGGGCAGGAATCACTGGCCCTACAAGATATGGCTTGAGAAATAAGATTACTTACGTGACCCAAAGTTTGACACTGTTGTTTGGAAAGAATGACTTGTGGCTGTGCTCTTTATAAAAAAAACTCTAGGTGTGGCAGGCAATTAACAATTCATGAAACATTTATTGCTAAACTGTAAAACGGTTTCTTGTTAATATTAAAATTAGCATTTATAAAGATATTAAAATTGTAATCACTGATACACACTTTATGCTAGTATATATTCAAAACAAAATCAATGTATTACTTGCTTTTAGATTAGTTTTGTTTTCAGCAAATATTTGTGCATCTAGTTCTTGAGAGATTGATATTGTAATGCTGGTGTTACTGCAACTTATAAAATAAAGGCAAAAAGTCCCTACCTTTGGGTAACTTTCATTCTAGTAGGTGGAATAAGACTATTAAAATGAATAAATACCAGAGTATTTTAGGTGAGATATGGGTATAAAAAGAAAGGCAAATCTGCATAAGGGAGTTAGAGAATGCCAGGGTGGAGGATATTTATATTTTATATAGTAGGTCAGAGATTCTGCTATTTAATGTAGGATGGTTTCATAGGGTAAGAGTGGAGAAAAGACCAAAAAGAAGGAGTGAGACATTAGAAGAAACAACGTTCAAATTCTCCAAGGCAGCACAATTCTTGGCACATTCATGGAGGACAGTAAAGAGAAGAATGATTAAGATGAGTGGCACATGCCTGTAATCCCAGTGACTAGGGAGGATGAGTTAAGAGGGTCACAAGTTCAAGGCCAGCTTCAGCAATTTAGAGAGGCCCTAACTAAGGGCTGGGGATATAGTTCAGTGACAAAGCTCTGTCACTGAACTATATCCCCAGTCCTTTTTATTTTTTATTTGAGATAAGGTGTTGCTAAATTGCCCATGCTTGCCTTGAACTTGCTATACTCTTGCCTCAAGCCCCCGGGAATAGCTGGAATTACAGATGTGCTCTACCACATCCAGTTACAATTAAAGGTTTATTTAGCTCATGGTTCTGGAGACTGGGAAGTCCAAGCATAGCTGCAGTGTTGCAAGGGGACAAAATTGGGACATATGAAGCCGAGGGGGAGAAATAGTGAATGTCCACCAGCTTCTGCCCCTTTCAATGTTTTATTCACTCAAATTACTCAAAAAATTTCACTCTATAGCTTCTTAATCAAGGAAATGACAATCCTTAATGCTAGGCACTGCAATCGACATAATCAATTCACAGCAAACAATTCTAGATTAATTAATTCACAGCAAACAATTCTAGATTAATTCTAAGCATCGCAAACACACTTCATCATGACAGGCTAATGATAGACATTCCCTCTGCCTGCTAAATTTAATCTAAAGCCTTAGGCTTTAAGTCCAGCAGATACACACTCACTCAGACTGCAGTGATCAGGTCCGGAGCCAAGGCAGGTTTTCCTGGTGTGGAGTGGACAACCAGTTGAGGAAAGGGTCTATGGAGAAGTTGCAGCTCTTAAAAGGTCCAGATGAGGTGCTAGAGTTTGAGAACGGTGAGGATCACACAGAGGATCAGAAAAATGATGACAAGTGATGGGATGTCAGGTCCTCGTCAGGCTCTCCAGCTCAAGCGCATCTGTGTTTTGTCTGGCTGAATTTCTATTCATTAGCTCTATTATTTACACTAAATTTTGAGGCTTTTGACCGCTGTTTCAATCCTTATCAGCTACCACAGGATTTCTCCTTGACATCATTTACCCTGGGGTTAGAAACATCTGGTCTGGTGGTCTCCACCCTATTATTCTTGCCTTCCCTCTCATCAGGGGAGGACAGCCTGCCAGAGGCTTTACTCTGTTTATCAGGGTAAGGGGAAGTAACTTGTCTGAGGCCATACTGGAGGGCTCTGTTGAATGTGCCTGGTGAGACTGCAGGTTTAAAATGGAATTTTTAAAATGGAGTTGCTTAGACTCAGGCCCAAGACCATCTTCACACACAGTATCTGGTGAGGGCCTAAGCCCCTCATAGAAGCGCAGCCTTATTTAATGCACTCAAAGGCCCACTTCCAAATACTATTAACATATGACTTTGGGGACTAAGTTTTTAACACAAAAATTTTGAGGGACACCTTTGAATCATAGCATTTGAATTTGTGTAGAAAAAAATAACTGATCACTCTGCTGAAATCATACAATGTTTAATATTGAAATTAGTAGAAAAATAAGCACTAAGTTTCAAAAAAGAAGAAATGTGTTCTGTATCTTTCTGTAAAAGCAGAAACTGATGATTCTTTTCAAAAAAAAAAGTTTAAAAGCATTTGCTAAGTACTTCTAAGGCAAATTTGAAGGTCTTTCACATAAACTAATATTAAAATTTTAAAAAGCCTAAAAGTATAAAAATAAATTCTAAAATAAAATAAATCTAAATTTCTTTCAGGTGAAATATCAACATAAAAATTAACAAGAACCCCCATATTCCCTTCTCCTGTGAATAGCCTAAGGTTCTCAAACTTTTCTGCTATGTGTGTTCACTGAGAAGATATGTATGAACAATTCCAGTTTCTCAGATTTTTAAATGATGATTTCGCCTAGAAGTATTATCAGAAAGATAGTGGAAACAACAAAGAAAGCATAATGCAGTCCCTTAGAAAAGCAATTTGGTTTGGATTGTCACTAAGATGGCAGTCTTTCATTAAAAGATAAAACATTAGAAATATTTCATCTCAGAAAGTGAAAGCATAATTAGGATGCATTTGGATGTCGGAGCTGGAAAACTTTTTGAATGCTGGGCAGCATTTCATCTCTCTTGATGTTAGAGTTAATATAATCCACACCCACTGTGCATACATTGATTATTCTGCTCATGTGCTTTTAGCAAGTCATCTCCCCCCACACTTTTTTTTTCAGTTTTAGAGCTAATACAGTATACTCAAATATCTATATTTCAGATTGAACATTCCACATGTTCCAAGGTTGGGATGTCATTGAACTGAATTAGCCTTTGTTTGTCTTCAAATAAAAAGATTCCGTTTATTATCTTTGTGGGAATACCTTTTGTGTTAGTGAAAACAAACAAACAAACAAATAAATAAATAAATAAATAAATTGTGATGGGAACAGATACAAGTGGTGGGAACATGAGATTAAGGGAATAATTCTGTGAAATGGGTCCACTATGCTGACCCCCTACATGCTTTCTTTACCTAGAAGCAATTTACCTGTAGCCATGTCTGGCCCAAGTGGACAAGCTATGTCACATTCTTCAGCAAACTACCTGTTACCTGCAGGAGAAATGCAGGCCTGAAATAACTTAGATAAGAACAACCCAATACCCTGAAGGGGGAGACTTTTATGACCCTTTCCACAGACCAGATCCTGAAACTCAGGAAGACAAGGATATTTCCTCCTAATCATAAAATCTGTAAGAATTTAAGGTTAAAGGAGACCCTCATCATTATACAAAATACATGTATGAAGATGTGAATTTGGTGTCAACATACCTTATATATAATCAGAGATATGATAAATTATTGTATAATGGTGTATTAAAATTGTAATGCAAAAAAAAAAGAACCTATTTAGAACTAGTTAGCAAGGGCCAAAGTGACCTCTCTAGGTCATGGCAGTGGACACTTGAAAGTCTGATGTCCTCCTGCTCTTGGTTACAAGTCAAAAAGTGGACCTGCACAGGACTCTATGGAAACTTCTGAAGGATATCCAATAAAATCGGAGTGTAGGAGAGGCACACTGTACTTCTCCTCACCGAGAAGATCCACTCTCTTCTGTAAGAATGTCCTTTTGGGCTGGGGTTGTGGTTCAGTTGTAGAGTGCTTGCTTAGCACATGAGAGGCACTGGGTTCGAGCTCTAACACCACATTAAAAAAAAGAAAAAAAATAAACTAAATAAAGGTATTGTGTCTATCTACAACTAAAAATATATATATTTTTTAGAAATGTCCCTTTTCCTATCCTTTCAGGAAGCTCATGCTTATTACTCTGAGTGACATGTTTGAAATCATTCTGACTTGATTGTAAGAATTGGAATTTGAAGAAGGATCTTTAAGCTGCCACAGTTTCCTGGAAGGCCCCCCATCCCCCCTGCAACAATTGGAGAACCTCAAATCACTTTTTACTGGGAAAGGTAAATAGATTTATAATATGAGATTAGATATGTCATTGGTAATAAAATTTTAGCACTTTTAAGTTGGTGGGGGGGGAGGAGCTTTACATCACTTTACATGTCTTCATCTCCTGGCACAGTGCACGTTACTAAATAGATTTCTTTGAATGTTTTAATAATTAGTCCTGCCTGGTGCTTTGGAGAAAGTTCTAAAGAAAGTATCAGCTGCTTCTAGAAACATGATGGCATTTTCAAAAAGTGGAAGAAGGAGGACTGTGACACCAGGCAGAGAATAAAAGCATGAACAAGGACACAGAAATTTGAAAGCATCTGATATTTGACAAATATGCCATAAATGTATCTTGGAGAAAATACAGCCTTTTAAGAAATGGCTCTAAAAAGCTGAATAGTTGCATGTAGAAAAAATAAAATTAAATGCCTATCCTTCACTCTGCACAAAACTCAAATCAAAATGCATCAGACTTAGAAATTAAATCAGAAACCTTACAATCCCTTCATCATATAGGTGCCAACACAGACTTCCTTAACAAGACCCTCAAAGCACAAGAAATAAAACCAACAATCAATAAGTGGGATGCCATTAAACTAAAAAGCTTCCGCACAGCTAAGGAAACAATAAGTGGGTGAAGAGAGAGCCTACAGAATAGGAGAAAATCTTGGCCAGCTACTTCTCCAATAGAAAATTAATATTTAGAATTTACAAAGAACTAAACAGAAACTTAGGGATAGAAAAACCTTGAAAGGTCAATAAATACATTAAAAAATGTTCAACATCTCTAGCAACCAAGGATGTGCACATCAAAACCACACTGAGATTTTATCAGAAAGAATGGAATTATGGTATTTGCCAATAACTGGATGAAAATGGAGAACATCATGCTAAGTGAAATTAGCCAATTCCAGAAACTCCAGTGATGAATGTTGGCTCTCATTAGGTGGAAGCTAGAGTAAAATAAATGAAAGAGGGAGGGAAGAATAAGATTACACAAAGAACCAATCAAATACTAATTCATAGGCCAGCGAAAGGGAGTCTAGCAGAGGAAGGAGAAGTGGGGAGGGAAAAAGAGGAGGAAAAGGATGGATCATGAACTAAAATCAATTTCCATGTATGTATGAGTTTGTCAAAACCCAACTACTATATAACTACTATATAACTGTGTAGAACCATAAAGCTCTAATCAAGAAAGAAAGAAAGAAAAAGAGGGGGGAGAGGGAGGCAGGAGAGAGAAAGCGAGGGAAAGAAAGAAAGAAAATTGAAAGTATGGAGCATCTTTGGAAGGCTGCGTAGCATGGAGTTCATTTTTAAACCAAATAGATGGGAAAGTGACAATGATCAAATTGTCAGGGCCTGATGTGGTTCTGTTAAAAAAAAAAAATATATATATATATATATATATATATTGGCTGTAGACTAAAGGCAGTGTGGAAGCAACAAAGCACATTTGGTGACACGGAAATGTAAAAATTTTAATCATCTTGATCAAAATGTTCAAAATTTTATCATACTTTCTTGTTCAAGGTGTTTGACTTAATGTATCCATTTGCACGCAAAAGGGCACTAGAAGGGGAATACAGAAGAAAGTCTGACTGATGGACTAACTATACTGGTTAACTCCTGATTTTTTTGTCCCCCAGAAATTGATTTATTGAAATCTTCACCCCTAAGAATTTATTGAAATCCTAACCTTCCAAAGATTTCACCTCTTAAGATATTAAGAAGGAGGACTGTGACCCCTTAAGATATTAAGAGGTGAAATCTTTGGAAGGTAACTAGATTTAGCTGAGGCTGTTATGGGTGGAGCCCCTATAATGGGATTAGTGCCTTAGTGTCTTTATGAGAAGAGAAAGAAGCTATTGTTCTCTGGGTGTTTTTTCCACATGAGGATAAAATGAGAAGACAACCACTTGCAAGTCAGGAAGCATGCCCTCACCAGACACCAGATCTCCTGATGTCTTGATCTTTAATTTCCAAGGAAACAAATAATAACTACTATAATTAACATGAGAAATCTTTGAGAAGATAATTTTTTGAACCTCTTCAAAACAAGTAAGCCAGAGTAAAACAAAATGCTCTTGGAAATTCAATGTATGATTGGACGATTTTAAAAATATTTCTAAAACATCACTTAACAAAAAGGAAAAGGAGATAGGAAGTTTGGGAGAAATAATCAGACATAGACAAGGAATCCATGTGGTTGAATCTCCTTTAAGTCTAAAATGAGAGGGAAAAAATAGAGGGAAGGAATTATCAAAGAGATAATGGAAGAAAAGTTCCTAGTAGTGAAAAAAGACACCAAACTCCAAATTGGAATTGTTCACTCTGAATGAAAGAAAAATGAAGATTCTCAGATATATCATCATGAAATTTCAAAGCCAAGAAAGAAGAAAAAGCCTATAAGGCTATACAGTGAGGAAAATTCTTTTATGAAGAAATGTGATTTAGTCTTGTGTCTGATACCTGATCATTGAAATTAAATTCTAGGAGACAAAAGAGAAAAATCCTCAGGCTTCTAGTTAAAATTATTTTCAACATTGAATTCTATTCCTAAACTGTTAATCAAATATGTGGGCAAATTATGTCTTTTGTGAAATGCAAGGGTTCTAATCATTTATTCACCAGAAGATTACACTGAACAAAGGAAAAAGAAAAATTTTAAAAAGGAGAAATATATTTTTAAAAATGGTGAAAATAACCCAAGAATCAAGTGCACAGGATCTCTGGGATAACAGTTTGGCAAGAATATCTTGTCCTAATGGTATCAGAAGACAAATGTACCATAAGAAAAAAGTGTTATCAGGAAGACCACTACAGTGAATATCAAAGACATACAGCATAAATAAAACGTCATATACAGGGGATTTTGAGGAATAAGACATGTTTCTTCTTATGATGAGAAAAAAAGGAAGCCAGGCAGAAACATGAAAGAAAGTGTGAAACTGTATACAGAGGAGGTAAAATTAAGTGGTACTGACAAGAGGGAATCTAAAGTATGGTGAAACATTTGAAATTAATTTGAGAGAACAAACTACTTGATCTGGGCTGTTCTTTTCAAGGAACAGTGTGGGCAGTTTTAGCAAGTACCTTATCTTGAGGTGAATCACATTTACATAGACATAGTACTATAAGTTTGATTTATTATTCTTCAGCTTTCAGATTCAATCTAGAAATAAAGCATGGGAGATTATAAAGTAATTACAGGATAACAATATAGGAGATGGCATAGTGAATTTGTTCACTGAAGTATTTCAGGCATCATGAATCATTCTTGATATGGTTTAATCTAAAACTCAACATACTGGACAAATAAAGTGAAAGAATTTTATTATCAACTGAGATTTGGTTACCCTTATAAGGTCAAGTTTTAAAGTATTTCATATCCATATATTCAAATATGGTGATTTTCATTGTGATCATTAACAAATCTTTATGAAAAATGTTTTTGTGACTTACATTGTTATTTGATGCAATTACTAGGCACTCATTTGTAGTTCAAAAAGGAAATTTCTATGAATGTTTTCTTTATTAGTGTTCTTAAAAATCAATTTAGACTATAAAAGTGATATATTTTATGCCTAATTTTATTTGTCAGTTCAATTGACAATTGAATAGCTTTTAAAAAGTAATTGATGTGCTTTAGAAATTGAAGTGTCATGGACAGATCATGTGAGAGAAAATAAAGTGGCTCCTGCCTTTCATTATACTTATGAATGGAAGAAGGCACAATAAGAAGATGATGCATATTTTAGCTTCTAATGTATACAATAATATAAAAGCTTTTTGAAAAATAATAGCAATTTTTTCCACATAATTCAGTTTAGAACATGCTATCATATTTTAAATTCACAGAAGAAACACAATTATTTAGAATAATTATGAAAATTTACATATCTACTTCAGTAATTATTATCTAGGTGATTTCAATTTCCAGTATTAGTAAGTTTTAATAACTCTTCTGGAAAACTAAGGAAATTTCAGTTTAATGTTAGAATTTAGTTGTTTCTAACAGCTTTCTGTTTTTCACTTCACTGAGGTATAATGCATACACAAAAACTATACAAATTCAATATGTGCAATTTGGTAAGTTTAAATACATGCACATACCTGTGAAAAGATCACTGCAATCCAGATAATAAACATATTTATCACCTTCAAAAACTTCCTTCTGCCCTTTTGTTTTTTGTTTCAATTGTTTAAGATTTCTACAGAAATATTTAAAATATTTTGTTTTAGTTGGACACACTACCTTTATTTTATTTCATGTGGTTCTGAGGATTGAACCCAGCGTCCCGCATATGCTAGGCAAGTGCTCTACTGCTGAGCCACAAACCCAGCCCCTTCTACAGAATTTTAAATATTCCATTATAACAAATTCATTTTGTTCCAAACTTATAGAGGTATACAAATTAACTAAACTTATTCAGTTTTAATTTGTGATATAAATTTTTTATTTATTCACCCAGACATTTAGAATGAAAATGTTCCTTCCATAACATCATTTTTAAAAAAATCCATATAGGAAACAGAGTATAATGATTAATTACATGGGTTCTAGGTCAGAATGCTTGGTATCTATTATGATCTTATCAACTATATGACAATTATTTAACATCACCAAGCCTTTGTATTCTCATTTCTAAAGTGGAGGTAATAATGGTTGTAAGAATTGAGTGAAGACATCCATGAGAAACATTTAGTAAAATACTACACTTTCAAATAATAAGTCCAAATGATCATTAGTTATTGCTACAAAGAACTCCCCCACATAGAGTGCCCCCCAAGAGCATGCGGTCATATGACAGGGCCACACACCCTCTGCTTTCAAACAACAAAGTCTGCAGTGAAAGACCACCTGATGTAACAAAAAAGTCCATTAGATTTTACATTAGAAAATCTACATTCTAATAGAATGTCTCATAAATTATATGACTTTAGAAAATCTGCTTGAAATATTTTTTCAAATGTAAAATTATAAAAATAATATCTTCATAGGCTATTTTTCATTGTTATCAAAAATATCAAAGCAGATCATACTTATAAAGAACAAGAGAATGTATCATTAATAGGATTGAACATAATGGTTACTTATGTGTTCCCAATTGGATTCATATCTTTGGACTAGGGCATTATTTCTCAAAATTGATTTTTTTTTCAGAAGAACTCTCTTATTATATGAAATTTTGCACTATTTAGAATTGGTGTCACCCTAGTCATTGATTAGTTTATTAAAATAGTCTGGCTTAGCACATTCTTGCTTTTTATGTTTGTAGTTTTCTCACATATCCTTCAAAAATAAATGCTCCAGTATTACTTCTGTGTAGTCTTTCTACTTCATCTTCAGTAGAATGTATTAGTCATCAGGAGCAGTTGATTTAAAAAAAAATTCATCTAAAACCACCAAGATATTCCACATAAAGTATTTAATAATAATGATGATGATGATAAAACTGGTTACATATTTGCAAATCAAAACACATAACATGAGTAACTAGGGAATAACTACTACAGGAAGCAATTACCATTCAAAAGTTAGGGAACAAAAGAATGAGGTTGGGGTTATCAGAATATGGAAGCTCAGAGGTGGCACCTCATGGAGCTATACTTGAGTCTTCTGAGAAGGGATCTTACTTGGCTAATGCTGCATCTATGAAAGACCAGGATGAGTGTGGTTCTAAGAGTCTTGAAAGCATCTAGACACTGGAATCAACTATTGTAGTCTACAATGATGCTTAACACTATCAAGATCCACAAGCAAGCAGAACCAAAATCAGGAAGCCCTCTTTTTGCTACACAATCTCCCTCTCTTTCTTGCTTTTGACAAAAAACAAGGCAGTTCCAGAATTATTGAGAAAAACAATGAGATGGGATCTGAGAGGTAATAGATATAAAACAAAATGAGTTCCTTTTCTTTGCATTCTCATTCCGTAACACTTTGTCCCTATCTTATACATATTTTTTATTTTACAATATATCCCTTCTTACTTATTTTACTCACTTATTTAACTTAGTGCAGTATGGTTTCCTTGAGTTTAATAAACACTTAAAGAATGGCTACTATGTCCAATAAGTCAATGGTAATGATATAAAGATGAACATGATATAATTCTGTTCTTACAGTCAAGGCTTGATCTTTTCTTTTCTTTTCTTTTTTTCTTTCTTTTCTTTTCTCTTCTCCTCTCTTTTTTTTTTTTTTTTTTGGCACCAGGGATTGAATTCAGAGGCACTCAACCACTGAGCCACATCCCCAGCCCTTTTTTGTATTTTATTTAGAGACAGGGACTCACTGAATTGCTTAGTGACTCACTATTTCTGAGGCTGGCTTTGAACTTTCCATCCTCCTGCCTCAGCCTCCCAAGCTGCTGGGATTACATACATGTGCCACTGTGCCTGTTGGCTTGATATTTCAAGGTTGTGAAGCAAATACAATGATACCTGGCAACTAAGTGACACAGAGAAGGGGCAACTGATCAAGCTTTCAGTAAAAGGATTATTAAAAATACACAAGAAAAGGATCCTCGAATGGCCTGCTGTATCATACATGCTCAGCTAATATTTTTACATGAATGAATAAAGATGGATAACATTTTAAATTAAATTTGTTTTAACAATGTTTTTTCTTTCAATTCCAAAGCATTTTTGTTAATTAAAATTTTATCTATTGATGAAATTATTTAACCTTGTTAACTGATCAAAGAGAATGAAATTTCTTCAATGACTCAAGACAGAAGTCTTCTGAAATATGCAGTTAGGACACATTCAGGCTAAGAATAGACTCAATATATGAAAGTGAGAAAAGTTAATTGCATGTTTTGAAGACTCAAAAAATACAAATGTGATGGTATCTTACTACAAAGCCCATGAATATTTTAAAAATACTTTTAAGTCAAAGTGAATTGAATCATCAAAGCTAATGCACCTTAATAGAAATTAAATACAGCGTAATTTTTATCAAGAATTTCAGCATTGCTTATTTTTTCTTTTTCTCCAGAAATGACAAAAAGCTTGAGGAAGAAGTAAAGAAGTCTCAAATTTTATTAGAAGAAAAACAGTCATAACACCCAGAGTTAGACTTGAATTCATGATTCTTTTTAAGAAAGTATTCTATTTTTAAAAACTTCCTGAATTTTACATTAATGACACTAACCTATTTTCTGTCAGATGAGTTGCAAGAGTTATGCCCAAGAATTCAAATGATCTTTCACTTTTTGTTTTTCTCTCTGA
Organism: Ictidomys tridecemlineatus; assembly: GCF_052094955.1. Classification (NCBI taxonomy): domain Eukaryota; kingdom Metazoa; phylum Chordata; class Mammalia; order Rodentia; family Sciuridae; genus Ictidomys; species Ictidomys tridecemlineatus. The sequence continues at coordinate 81,230,082 of NC_135487.1, read as the reverse complement.
CTTGGGATTTTTATTGTTCATGAAGTAATCTGTCATGGACTCCAATGAATAGGATCGCCTATATTGTTTCATTATAAAGATTACAGTCTTCCTCTCCCAGGTCATCTATTTACCATCCATGTAAACTAAAATTTTCTTTAAAATAAAGATAATAACTTACCTGGAAGTATTGCTGAGATGATTGACATAAGTGCAAAATAAATGGCACTATTAAAATTACTCTTAAATACGATTCGACCATTGAAATAAGATTGTATTTATGTTGAGGATATATTCTACAATATATACTTCCTCTAAAACACATTTTGAATAAGCAATGGCTATAGAATGTTATTGCATGTTATGGAATGTAATGTACCTGATCATTCAAACAAAATCTAAAGATCTGGGAAATTATTTTAAAATTGAATAATTTATTTAAAATATAGAATCTTTATGAAAACCAAATTGTCTTTATTATGGTATTCTGCATCCTTTATTGATTTTGGTTTAGAATAATCCTGGTTATATCCAATTAATTTGGTAGCTCTTTCTCATTTTCCTTTGCCTGGAATAAATTATATTACTATCAGAAAAATCTGTCCGGATTAGTCAGCTTTTCATTGCCACAACCAGATACCTGGGTTTATTTTGGTTTAAGGTTTCAGAGATTACTCCATAGTTAGCTGGCTCCACCACTGTGGGGCCCACGTGAGGTAGAACATCATAGTGGAAGGGTGTGGTAGAGGAAGGCTGCTCCACTCATATCTGCTCTGAAGCACAGAGACCGCAAGCAGCCTGAAACAAGATACAGAATCCCTAAGGCACACCCCAGGGACCCACTTCCCCCAGCCACACCCTGCTTGTCTACAATTACCACCCAGTAGTCTATTCAAATTTTTAACACAGGAGTTTTGGGGGACACCTCATATCCAAACCATAATACTTTCAAAATACTGAATGCCTACATCAACACAACTATAGGTCTCCAATCTTTTCAAGAATGCAAATGATACAATGCATTTCCCATAAATAATAGTATATTTAATTAGTAGATATCTTCCTGAATTGATTATGGTGATGTACAATTTCTACAAGAATATATGTTTCGGGGGCCCAGAAGTGACTCAGGTCAGGGGATGGGTTGTTTTTCATTTGCTTACAGACGAAGGACAGGTACTTCAATTTGTTTCTATAGAAATTTCCAGAAATGTTGATGCCCTTGTGGCATCAACATACCTCGAGGCACACCACCACCACCTGGCGGTCCAGCAGTACATGTTTGACCACAATGGCCACCAGGCAGCCCAGGAGATGGCCTCGGCTGTCCATCACCAGAACCTATTACTCCTCAGGAGTTCTTCATATATTGAAAATATTGATCCTTTGCCATTGGAGTTTCCCTTGAACTCATACATAAGTCTGTGCACACTGGAGGACAATTACAAAGACGGCCATCCCACCACATCCAGAATTGCCCCTACTCATCTTTGAAAGATGTTGAACATATCCAGGGAGGTGCAGTATAATCATACTATCCTTGGAGAGCACGAGACGACAGAGCAGAGAACAAGAGAATACAACAGAAAGGTGGGGAAACCATCATCATGGAGCAGGCTAATCCATGGGTGCAGAATCTCGGAGCTGCAGGGCTAGTTGCTGCCCTACAGCCTGTGAGAGGCTCATGGCTGAGGTTTGTTGAGGGAGACATATGCCAGAACATGGGAGCCAAAAATGTGACTCTTGAGCTGAAGGAACAACTTCTTATCCAGTCTTCTAGTTCCAGAAAGATGGCTTTCTTTCTGAAGGTGGGCATATGGCTGAAGCCTGCCCACTTGGCCACAGTGTTTGCATCATGGATGGGCCTGTGATACAAATCATGTTGGTTAAAAGTGAAGGAAAAACAGAACCCTGAGATGTGAATGAGGATGGAAGTCACTTTTACTTGAGGACATTTGCTGAGCCTACATAAGGACCTTTGCTTTGACAACCTGTGAGGAGAAGAAAGGGAATGCAGCAGATGTGAATTTGAAGAGATAACTGCTAAGAATTCTCCAGAAATGATGAAAGGCATCTGTTCACAGATTCAAGAATTGCCCAAATCCTAAATGAGATAAATCACAAGAGATAAACCTATAGCCAACTCATGACATTGCCAAAAATCAAATACAAAGAGAGTTTTTAATAGCAGAAAAAAGAGATCACCTTCAAAGAAGTAGCAGTAAACCTGTCAGCAAGCATGAAAGACAGAAGGCAATTGACTGTCATATTCAAGGTGCTGAAAAAAAAAAGCTGCCAATCTAGAATTTATATTTGGCAAAAAAAAAATCTTCCAGGAAATGTGAAGAAAAATATTTTCCAAACAAATACAACCAAGAGCATTCTCTAACAGCAGGCTTATAACAGACAAAATTCTAAAAGAACATTTTAGAGAAAAATGATTCCAAACTTCCAAAATATGACTAAGAGGTATCCTGAAAACCCCACAACTATTATTATTTCTAGTGGAGAAACACTGACTATTTTCTCACTAGGATCAGGAATAAGTCAAGGATGACTGCTCTCACCAACTTATTCAATGTTTTATTGGAGGCTGTAGTCAGGACAATCAGGAAATGCAATAAAAAGCATACAGATTGTGAGAAGTAAAACTACCCTCATTTGTAGATGACATGATCTTATATATAAGATCCTTCTCCTTATATCTTTACATTTAAGAAAAAATAATAAACGTGAAAAAAACTGGTAGAGATAATAAATGCATAGAGTCAGGTTGCAGGATACAAGGTCAATTTACCAAAATTAATTGCATTTTTATATTCTTGTAGTGGAAATTCTGAAAACGACATGAAAAAACAGTTCCATCCAAAACAGGATTAAGAAGAAAAAAATACATTGAAATAAATTTCATTAAAGAAGCAAAACACTAATATACTGAAAGCTACAACAATTTGTGAAGTAAGGAAGGCTAAAATATTTGAGATATCAGATATCCAATTTAAGGAGGATAAGGCTTTATTTTTAGAAGTGGTATTATTATGAAGTAATGACCTACTAAGGGATCCTAGGGGCTAGGGTGAGCTAATGGTTCAGCCTAGCTTTCATCCATATAAAGAGAACAGGGTGCATATAAAGGTTCTGTCTGGATTGCTGCCTCATAAGGAGAGCAAAGCAAGTTTTGATAGTGTGATTTATTTTGTTCTATGACTATCTTCTCTTCCATTTAGTTGATATTTGTGGTGAAACATTTTAATTCCTGTACCTCTCACATTGGGTATATGCTACAGGTATTCCTTTGTGGTTTCCACTGAGGGATCTATTTAACAAGAGAATGGGACACCACCCTGTTAGGAATCTGCAGCAGGGTAACTTCAGTAGTGTAGGCATTGTCACATGTATAGGCACTGTGTGTTCCATGCCCTAGAACACAGTTGGGGTTTTCGGCTATATGGATCTCTTACATCTTGTAGGAGAAAGAAGTGGCACTATAGCTTTTACAATTGCCATGAATTTGCTTTACCAGAGATTTTTCTGCCTTCAAGGAGAGCTGATTCCTAATCTGGTGTCCTTCAGGTCAACCTGAAGGACACCCCTCAGACAGGGCCCTGGGCTCTTGTGTATCAGGTCCTGTGTTTGGAATGTGTGTATGTCTCCCAAAGTTCCAGTTGACACTTTAGCCTCAAGGTGATGGCATTGAGAATTGGGTCTTAAGGAGGTGGTTAGGCCATGAGGCTCCAACCTCAGAGATGGAAGGCATATCTGAAGAGTGCTTCTCCCCTGTGTGCAAGGACCTGGTTCACTTCCCAGCACACACCCTACGTGTGGGCATGTACACACACACAGACACACACACACAATTCAGTTTATCAAGGTAGGTGCTGTGGCATATGGCAGTGGGGTTTTTTTGTTTGTTTGTTTTGGTACTCATGATTGAAACCAGGTGTGATTAACCACTGAAACAGATCCCCAGATTTTTTTATATATATATTTTATTCGAGATAGGGTCTTGCTAAGTTGTTAAGTGCCTTGACATGTTGCTGGGGCTGGCTTTGAACTTGGGAGCACCCTGCCTCAATCTCCCCAGCTTCTGAGATTACAGGCATGTGCCAATGTGCATAGCTGTGTGGCAGTGTTTTAATAAGCTTTCCCATCACTGTGGCCAAGACACCCGACAAGAGCAAGTCAGAGGAGGAAATGTTTACCTGGGATCAGGGGTTTGGAGGAATCAGACTATCGATGGCTGACTCAATTGCTCTGGGCCCAAGGTGAGGCAGCCTGTCATGGGGGAAGGGTCCAGCAGAGGAAAAATCTGTTCACCTGAGGGTAGCAGAGCGAGAGTCAGAGGTAGAGCTAGAGACAGAAAGAAGATGGAGTGAGGGCCAGAGGGATGAGGCACCCTTCCAGGGCAAGGCCTCAGTGACCCACCTCCAGCCATGTCCTGCCTGCCTACAGTAAGCATTCAGGCAGCCCACTCAAGGCAGGATGGAGTGATAAGGTTACAGCTCTCCCAGTCCCACCGTTTCACCTCTGGATACTCCTTCACTAGCACAGGAGCCTGTTCAGGGGACACCTCAACTCTGAGCCATAACAGACTGTGATGCTCTCAACCTGGGAACAGAGAGGAGGGAGGATACCACATTGAAGCCCTACCAGAGCAAGTTAGTGAGACATGTCTTCAGAAAACAAAGAATCATGAAGGAAATTTGGGGGGCTAGGGAAGTACTGCAGCTGTGGAGCACTTTCCTGATGTGTCGAAGGCCCCGGGTTCAATGGCCAGTATTCGGCCAAAGAATGCAAACAAAAAGTAGGGCCTCTTGAGAGAAGAAGGTGGTCAACTCCCCGCCCCTCCCATATCACGTGGATACAGCAGCAAGGCACTTTGACCTTGGACTTGCCAGTCTCTGGAATGGTGGGATGTGGATTTCTATTGTTAATAATCTACCCAGTGTAAAGGGTTTTGTTAACAGCAGCAGGAAGGGACCCAGGTGTATGGGAACATCTCCATTTCTTCCCCCTGTGGGAAGGACACTTTAGCTGGTTCTAGGATTATGGGCTTCCTCCTTTGATCCCCCATCACTTTGAACCTATCAACCCACTCCTTTTGTATTCCAGGCTTTCTAGTGAGAAATGGAATGAGGACATTGTGGGTAAATGATGATGAGCCCTCCCTCCCTCCCTCTCAACCCCATAGGTGTCAATGCCTAGCTCTGGAGTGTCTTAGGCAGCAGAGAGTTTTCCTTACAGCATCCCGGTGTGGGTGAAGCACCACCTGTCCCTTGGACCCCCAGTCATTGGGAGTTGGAAGAAAGAGGAATTGATTACTTTGGGTGTACAGAGGATGAGGTCTTTAAAAGCTGAAAGTTATTATGGATTTTCAGACTTCAAATGCAAAGACCATCAAAGCATCCTAGTGGTTTTCGTCCCTAAACAGGCAAATATCAGTCTGCCCAACCCAGGGAAACAAAAGCCTTCTGGATCCTTTCTTCTTATCATGGAAGTCAAAGAGGTCCTGGAGACCCCAAAGTGAGATGACCCCTGGAGGCTATGCCCAGGGACCTCACAAGGAGCGACTTGAGGTAATTCCAAACACCTGCTATATAAGTGCATGGTTGCGGGTGGGTTTTGTCCATAAGTACAGGAAGCTCTTGATAGTGACCTGTCGGACTCCCAGATAGTTAGCGCTTTTGGTGGTTGGTGGTTGGTGTTTGTGGTGATTTGCTGTTGGTTTTTTGATTTGGGTGTTTTGTTTGTTCGTTTTGTCTTGTGTTTTGCTTTTCGGTTGTTGTTTTGGTGTTTTGTTTGGGTTTGTTATTTTCTTATTTTAGCTAGCATCCTTAGTTGGTGTTCCAGCTTAGGGATGCACAGAGAGAGTAGAGAGTAGAGTAGGAACGCAGGGGTCCAGCCCCTGCTGTGAGAGGGCCCTGACAGACCATTACCAAGTCCTGTGAGCCATTGGGGAGGAGAACTTTGGGCAGGTGGTACTAGCCTGCCATCTCCTGACCAGGACAGAAGTGGCGGTGAAAGTCATGCCAAAGACAGAGAGGAAGGAGCACGTGCTAGGCGAACTGGAGGGGTTGATGGCCATGGAGCATTGCAAAGTGATCAAGCTCTTCCAGGTCATCGAGACCATGAACAATGTGTATTTTGTCATGGAGCATGCAGGTGGGGGACATCTCCAGTGTCACATCCCGCAGCCCGGTGGCCTACTGGAGGAGAAGGTCCGCAGAGTGTTCAGGGCGATGACGCAAGTCGTGCATCATTGCCAAAGAAGGGCTTCATGCACCTCGACTTGAAACCACAGAACTTCATGGTGGATGCCAGGGGTCGCCACCTCAAGCTCATGGACTTTGGCTTGAGCATGAGCTTCACGCCAGGGCAGAAGCTGAAGGAGTTCCAGGGCACGCTTCCGTTCTGCACCCCGGAAATCTTAAAAAGGAAGGTGTTCGAGGGCCCTCCTGTGGATGTCTGGAGCTGGGCATCACCCTGTATTTTCTCCTCACAGGGAAAAGGCCCTTCAGGGCGAGCACCAGGAAGAGGCTGCGGAGGCGGATCTTGCAGGGAAGCTGCCACATCCCACAGCACGTGTACCAGGGAGCAGGCAGCCTCATCCAGCAAATCCTCAGGGTGGACCCCACGCAGAGGCCCACTCTAGAGCAGGTAATGGGGCACCCGTGGCTGAGTCAGGGCGAGGACTCCTCACCCAGTCGTCGCAGCCAGCCACTCCCCAAGCAGCAGCCGGATCCCACCATCATGACCCTCATGTTCGACATGGGTTACAACCCCTATAAGGCCTGACTGTCCCTGGCAAATCGCCAGTTTGATGAGGCCATGGCCACCTACCTCCTCCTCCAGGACCAGAGAAGCCAGGGAGCTGACTGCGGGCTCTGGGCGACGAAGCCTGTGGGTCCTGGTGTGGTTGGGCCTCACCCAGGCCCCGCCACAGATCCTCCCAGTGTCCGCCCCAGCAAGTGCCCCAGTGAGCCTGCCCTTGCCTTGCCCCATGAGCAGCAGCAGCTGGAGGTGGCCTGGCCATCAGGGCAGAAGGGCGCTGCACCAAGTGCCAGCGTGCCTGCCATTCCTCTCGGCTTCCTCCACCTGAAGACATCCTCTGCCAGCCCAGCCCCCCAGCAGGACCTTGGGCCCCAGTGGCGTGTGTATCTCAGGACCAACCCTTGAGGGCGGGTGGCAGAAGGAGGCAGCTCGGCCTCCCAGGATCTATCCACTGGGCAAGCCCATGAGAGAAGCAGAGGCTGGAGGGGCCTCATCAGGACGATGGCCGTGCTTCCAAGGGCCCATGGGCCAAAGAAGAGTGGCTCCAATGGCCGGAGGCCACAGACCCCCTAGATTCCCTGGAAGAGTGGCCCCATGAACGTGCCCCCGTGAGGCAGACGGACCATTGCACAGTCAGAAGACCCTGGCATGTCTGAGCACCCGAACATCGTGGTGCGCCCACCCATCAGGAAGAGGATGCCACGACAGCTCCAGAAGTGAGGCGTGCCCACTGGCTCAGGCTTCTCCATGTGGATTCCAGGCAGGAGCTCATCCTGATCCACAGGGACTCTCCTCTGCCCCCACCTGCCAGCGACATCAGAGACTCTTTCCCCTCAGACTCTTCCCCTGCCCTGCTCTTCTCTGGCATATCAGAGATGGTCTTACTAAATTTCTGTTTCTCACAGATTGATTAAAAAAAAAAAAGAACATATGTTTCATTGAGATTTAATAGTTTATGTTTGTATATAACATTATTTTAAATTACAGCCACCAACTATTGTTCATTTATTTATTTTTCATATTATTTTTATTTTCTCACTTTTCATAATTAGATTTAGCTAGTCATACTTATTTCTTAGTTAGTTATTCTAATGTTTTTCTGGTTTCTGTCTGTTTTTCTCTTGATTTTACTTTTAAGGGTCCCTCTATATAACTGTTTATATAATTCTAGCTTTATTTCATTACAATGTTATTTTGTTTCCAAAGTATTTTCCATAGTGTTTTTAATGTTTTGAAAACAATGACTTATTGAATATTTATGAATTAATTTTTTTCTTCACCCTAATAAGAAAATAATTAAAACCTATTTATCATTATTGTCATATGATGATGTATATGATTTCTGAATTTGAACTATCTGAAATTTGTTTTTGATTGAAAATATGGATTAAGATTCTAATTTTTTTCCCACTAAGTGCACTTAGGAGTTGTGATACTATTTGTTTAGCAAATTATTAACATCACATTTATTACAAAATAATGGCATTTGTATTAGTATAGATTTTTGTGTCTGTTTATCGGCTTTTCATTTTATTTAATTGCTAGATCTGACATCAGTACCACACTTATAATATTCATGGCTTAATAATTAATTTCAATAGCTGTAACCAATATTGACATCCTTACACATTTGCTTTTTTTCTTTAACTTATCCTCCAATATCAGTCGACAATAAATCTCTTCCATATTCTTGATGAACAATCTTTGCACCTTGACTTTCACTATTGTATACCCTTTTGATTTTACTCTGTATAATTCTTTTTAGTCCTCTGTAAATGTATTCCTCCTATATTTAACCTATGCAAGTGTTTTATATAATAGACATACTGTAAGACAAACTGAATTTATTGCTTTTATCTAATTATAATAGTAATGAAGTTATTCACAATTTCAATACCTCAGAAATGTCCAATTCAGACTTCCAATTTTGGCCAAAAAAAAAGAAGATTTGTATAAGACCTACATTCCCATCGAATAACTAAAAAAGTTTTATGAATAAAAAACAAAACAAAACTGTGGTAAACATTAGAAAACTCTGAAAACATTTAGAATTTGAGTGACCAAAACCCTAGAGAGAAGAAAAATATGCCATCAGCCTAACATGCGGTGTCACTGTTCCCCTTGAAGTATTTGTTATTTGGAGGTTGGAGGTGAAAGTCTGAGAAGTGAAAGAGAAAACTGCAGCTAAAATTTGGAAAAAATTAGCAGAATTTTCAGAAGTCTTATTGTATGAGAAGACAAAATTCAGTTGAAGACCTACCAAGTATGAGGGCTGTGGAAGTTAACCCAGACATTCTATTGGGATCCCAGAACATTATATTCTAGGAATACCAAAAAATGGAAAATAGATTACCCCTAAAATGAATTGAAACTTATGTTTTCAACAACTTGTTCATCTGAGATAAGGTGCTTATCTCCCAAATTAGGCTAACAGAAACAAACACATATTTTTTGGAAAAAGAAGCTATATCTTTGGCTCATATTAGCCTAAATATGTGTGTTCACATTGGAATTAAAAGCAAAAGGTATAGCAAACTTTCTTACATAAAAAGTTTTAGTATGAAATAATTGAAAGAGAAAGAATAAGCAGTATGAGTAGAACTATATATGATCAATATATTGAAATTAACATACTTATTCTTTAAAATAAATTATTGTATTTTTAAATAGATTTTTTTTAAGTAAAACTGATTTTTTTTAAGTAAAATTCATTAAAAAGAGCAAGAAGGGGGGATCCAAGATGGCAAGCCAGAAGGAGACACTCTGTGAGCTAGGGTTCAAGTATTGACAATATTGCTTCTCTGTGAGTGCCCTCCAGGGCTCCAGGCCTTAGTGTCACAGTAGGTCTCCCAACTACTCACCCACACGGGACTACCGAGTACTCAGTGAGACCATTGATGGCAGCATCACCAGCAAAGAACTTCTGGCCACCCACCCAAGCAGAAAGCACAGATGCTGCTCCCACACAGGACACCTGGCAGCTTCCCACAAGTAGGAACTCTTGCTGCCACCTTCATGTGGACTCCCATCTACGAACATGGGGCTCCCCTGGTCACCCCCATCTTGGGACTCTGCAGTAACAGAGACAGTCCCCTGTGCACAATGGTCTGCCTGCACCCGAGAACCTCACACAGGCTCCGAAGTCAGCCAACATCCCCACACTGCATGCCACAGACCTGTCTCTGAACTCATCAGCCAACACCATCGCCTTGCTCCCCCCATCTGATCGGACACCCCATCATTGAAAGCAGGCGCCTTCATGTTGGGCCACCTTCATCACCATCTTCAGTGAGGGCAACTCCCAGGCTGGAACTCCAGCTGGCCAGGCACCCAGTTTCTAACTCCCCCCCACTCTCACCAGCAGCCGCTCCCCTGGCACAGTAACAACCTGGTTGCCTTCACCATCCTGAGGGTGGAGATACCAGCTAACAACAGAAGAACCTACCTATTGGATGAGAAGGGAAGCAGGAAAGATACTGATCTCCAACCAAAATAATACTTTTTTCTTTCTTCAAGATTTATTTTTCCCTCTGCCTCTCTATTCTCCTGCCCTCACATCCCCCAACATATGTGAAACCAAAGACATGAATTAGGATTTTGAGGACTGGGAAGTCTGAATAGTATATTATAGTTGTGTTGTATATTCTCTTTTTCTTTTTTCCACCAATTTCTACTATTTTGATATTTTTAATTTTTCTTAATATATGTGTATTTGTTTTATGTACTCTACTTTCTTCCCACTTAATTATCTACCCCAAATTACTTCCTTTGCCTTATCCTGCTACTAATCTTCTTTAGGGTTTCTCTTTCACACTTCCTAAAATATAATAACTCTATATCCTTACCTCCTACCTCCTCTGCATATAATCCTACTCCTCATCCCCAGTTCTTTGTACACCATCAGAAACTGTAAATTCTTTTATAAACCTACTGAGTATATTGTAGATAATAATTGAATTCACCATTTCTGTAAATTGTGACCAAACTGTAAACGTCTTAACAGCAAACATTTGTTTTTAGGGTGTATATTGTTTATATTGGGATCTGTCAACATTGTCTTTCACCTCAAAGGAGAGATAGTGGATCCCTACAGGATTCTATAAGCCTATATGGTAAGAAAAAGTGACACCTTGGACCCACAGTGCTAAAAGTGAAACACACAAACAATATGAAAAGACAAGGGAAGAAAGTGCCCCATACAAATCAATATACCACATTATTAGAATAAAATATTGTGCACCATGATCAAGTGGGTTCATCCTAGGGATGCAAGGTTGGTTCAACATATGGAACTCAATAAATGTAATTCATCACATCAATATACTTAAAGTTAAGAACCATATGTTCATCTCAATAGATGCAGAAAAAGCATATGACAAAATACAGGGCCCTTTCATGTTAAAAACACTAAAAATACTAGGAATAACAGGAACATATCTCAACATTGTAAAAGCTATCTATGTTAAGCCCCAGTCCAACATCATTCTAAATGGAGAAAAATTGAAATCATTCCCTCTAAAATCTGGAAAAAGACAGGGATGCCCTCTTTCACCACCTCTATTTAACATACTTCTTGAAACACTGGCCAGAGCAATTAGACAAAAGAAATTTAAAAAGATACAGATAGGAAAATAAGAACTTTAATTAGCACTATTTTAGGATGATATGATTCTATACCTAGAAGACCCAAAAAATTCCATCAGAATACTTCAAGAAGTAGTAAATGAATTTAGTAAAGTATCAAGATACAACATCAACACTCATAAATCAAAGACATTTCGGTATACCAGTGACAAATACTCAGATGAATTTCATGAATGCTTTTTCTATTTTTATGAGCAATGTCATTGGGATTTTGATTAGAAATGCATTAAATCTGTATAGTGATTTTAGTCATTTTGACAATATTAATTCTCCCTATCCAAGAACAAGGGAGATCTTTCCATCTTATAAGGTATTTTTAAATTTCTTTCTTTAGTGTTCTGTAGTTTTCATTGTAGAAGTCTTTCTCTTCTTTTGTTAGGTTGATTCTCAATTATTTTATTTTATTTTGAGGCTATTGTTACTGGGGTAGTTTTCCTTGTTTCCCTTTCTGATGATTGGAATATATAGTGGTTGATAATGTTGCAAACTGAAAATTGCAATCATTAAGGATAGATTTTAAGAATTGTTGCAAATACTAATCAAGATGATTTATAATAATTTTATAATAATTTTCTTTATAAGAAAAGCACATTAAGGCTCATCAGACAAAGAATATAGAAGTTATCAAAAGTAAACAGACATATTACTTTAAAAGAGAAACAAACATAATGACCTTTAGATTATTATTATTATTATTATTTTTTACAGAATAAATCAAAACCAGAAACAAAGTGTTATATGTTGAAAAATACTTGCTGCAACCCAAGGAAATTAGAAACCATGAGAATGAATGTTGAAATTAAAGCTTTTTTTTTTTTTTTTTGTACAAGGGGTTGAACCCAGGGACACGTAACCACTGAGCCACATTCATAGCCAATTTTTACATTTTATTTAGAAAAAAGGTCTCACTGAGTTGTTTAGGCCCTTGCTAAATTGCTAAGGCTGGCTTTGAACTCGTGATCCTCCTGTCTCAGCCTCCCCAAATGCTGGGAGTATAGGAGTGTACCACCATAGCCAGCTTATATTAGGGCATTTTTGAACAAAGCAAAATTGAGATAATTTTTTCCTGGTACATTCACACAATACTAATGCTGAAACAAGTTCTTAAAGTCTACAAATATGCTGCCCAATAAGAGCATGAAAGTGTAGAAAGAACAAAAAGTCTGAAGAGAATGTAAAATGTGGTAAATCTAAGTGAATGTCAAGTGAGTAATACTGTAATTCCACTTATACATTACAATGTGTAGAATTGAAACACATGATAATAATACTAAAATATGGGAAAGAATTCAATTAATAGCATGACAGGATATTTTTACTTATTGAAAAAATAGAAAAAGTAATAAACTCTAATAAGTCAAGAATGCATGCTGTAATTGGTATGCTAAATATCCAAATAATATATAAGTATCAAACTTATAGGAGGTGAATTAAATCTAAGAAAAGTCAAGACACTGGAGAAGAAGAAACATAGAAGAGGAAGAAAAGGAAGAAGACTAATAAGATAATTTTTACCTTTAAATATGTCAAAAGTTTACCTAAAAATACCACTAAAGTCAAATACTTTAAGTGATGCTGATTTCAGTCTAGGTGAAAACAGAATCCAAGCCCATATATCTTACAAAAGTCACATAGTTGACCACTGAGCCACAACACCAGCCCTCAAAATGCTTTTTTATGTAGCACCAAATACGGAACCTATAGGCACACTACTGCGGAGCTAAATCCTCTGCCTTTATTTTTGTTTTTTAATTTTGAGATAGAGTCTTGCTAAGTTGTGCAGACTGACCTTGAACTTGTGATCATCCCTTGCTTCAGCCTCCTATAGCTGGAATTACAGGCACACCCCACCTGCCTTCAATTACCACTTGGTTAATCTCATCAGGTGATTGATTCATCAGTTTGATTAAGGCTCTCATATCTCAATCATTTGTCCTCTACACCTTTTTGCATTGTCTCACACATGAGCTTTTCAAGAACACTTCATATCCAAACCACAACATTGTGCCCCTGGCCCCCAAAAGCTCATAACCATCTCACAATATGAAATTAATTTAGTCTATCTCCAAGAGTTCCCATATTCTCAACATTTCCAAGGACATATGTCTGCATGGGTTTGAACTCTACTCCTGATGGCGATTTGTTTTAGTCAACTCTTTTGATGCTGTGACTATAAGACCCAACAAGAAAAAAGAAATGCCATAGAGATAAAACTTGATTGGTTATAGGTCAGCATTTGTCTTATTTAGGTATGATGTGATGAGGCACTGCCTTATATGCATATGGCCTGATCAGTTGGCAGCTTGTGATTGACTGTGAAGCACAACTCCTGTGACTGGCCAAGAATCAACTTTTTTTTTTTTTTTTTTACATAAATCTATTTTTAAATTAAATTGCAGATTTTTTGTTTTGTTTTGTTTTACATAGTAAGTTAGGTTGCATTCTCTATATAGGATTTACAGGTATGGGGGCAGCTTTAGGTCAAATTAATTTCACACAAATGTTGAGGGACTGGTTAGTGTCTTCAGTATCCCAATATAATTGCATCTTTAAAAATTCCCACTTGTCTTTTTAAGTTTTTATAATTTAAAGAGCTCAGTGATAAATAAGTTGCCTCATCATGAATAACAAGTAGTGTAACTTTATTAAATTATAAATTTTGTTTGCATAAAATGACTCATTGTTCCATTGTGGACAAAATTTTATATTTTTAAAATTTTAAAATATTATAATAGTTCTACTTTTTTCTTTTATCATGTGTTTTCTTGATATACACACATGTACCCACACACACTCAGGACCACTTCTTAAAGCTTTATTTAAACAATATTGGCAAATATTAGAATAGTATAAAAACTGCTATAGCTCTATAAGGAAAAGTCTCTCTCCTGTCCTATATTGAACAATATCTATATTGTCCTATATTTAGATTATTGACACATTCACAATAATTACTATCAGATTCTTTTAGCATCTGTCATGCCAAGAATATTCCATGAAAGTAGATACATATATAAATAACTATATTCACAATTTGTTACTTCTAACTGCAAAATATTTACTTTGTCCTGCATCATAGTTTTGATTTTATAAATCTATCTCTAAGATATTCTATATTGTCACATCGAGATACAGATATACTGAATTCTATTTCATTATTACTAATTGTGTCTTTGTATCAGTGAATTATAATTTATTTAAACATTGATGGACATTTATATAATCTATGATTTGCTACTAAGATGATGCTTCAATTATAAACTTGTATGTGTTTTGGTAATTTTACTATTACCTCTTTGGTGATTCTTGAGGTAGAACTTCAAGATAGATCATTTACATAAATGAGTATATACATTTCTTATATTAATAGACATTGCCAAATTGCTTTCCAAAAGTTTATGTCAATTTACACTCCCACTGGCAGTGTTGGAGAACATCTTTTGTCTTCTATTCTCTCTAACAGTGTGATTTTTTCAAGTATTTCTCAGTTCTTAAAATAACAGGTAAAGTGATATTCCCATTTTTCTTTTGCATGTGTTTATAAGTAAGGTAAAGCAATGTAAAAAAATATTTAGACACTTGATAGTCTTCATTTTCTAAATATCTGTCCTTTGCTTCGGTTATTGCTGGTGTTTGAAATGTCTCTACAAAGATCAAAGAAATTAACTGTTTGTGAGATATACTGCATTTTCCCTACATTTTGTCTTCTGTTTCAGAGGTTTTTTTTTTTCAGGTGTTTTAATTTTCACGCAGTCAAATTGATCGATCTTTCCCTGATGCTTTCTGTGTTTTATTTCTTATAAAGTCATTTGTAATTCTAAGATTGTTGGGGACGGAAATCTTCCCATATTTAATTTTAGAACCTTTATGGTTTCACTAAATCATTTCTGTTTCAAACTTAATTGGATAAAAGGAATTTGATAAAAGGAATGTGGTAATGATTACTTTAATAACTTTTTATTGAATAATACATCCTTTATGCACCTTTATTATATGTATTTTATAAGTACAGTTTTAATTACTATAACTTCATAATGTCTGGTAGAATTAGTATTTAGAATAAGTATTTTCTTTTTCAAAATTGCCTGCCTGTTCTCACTAATATTTGATTTTTTTTGTGTTATTTTTTTCCCCATACAGGCTTTAGAATTAGCTTGTCTAAGCTTCTAATTTTAGAGAATTTTAGAACTTGAACTACAAGCCAGTGTTCAAGCTAGCTTGCATTTCGAATTCACACCACTGGAGTAGTCCCAAGAATTTCACAGGCAGAGAATTTAACTCAAAGTTGTCTCAGGTTGGTGGTGCCTCCAGATGGCTGACTAAGGCAAACAGAAATCTCTGCAAACTAGACCTCGGCGCAGGCCAGAAGCAATTGTGGGAAACCATAGCAATGTTAAAAACTGAAAAGTTTCGTATCCTACAATTGATGAAATAGGATAAACAACATCTTGACAGCGGCCATCTCAATGGTGAGATTATAGATTGAAATAGTTTTCCGTTTTGTATTTTATATAATGTAAATGTATTTACTATTTGGAAGAGTAAAATAAGTTTATTTAATTTTTTTAAAAAAAATTAGAACTCTTTCCTTTTTCAAAAGTAGTTATTAGTAGTAATTAGAGTTATAAACCAAAAAGAGACTTTAGAACAAATGAAGATTTTAATAAATCTTAAACATTGTAGGACTTAATTAAATTAAAAATGTAACAATATCAGTAGAAAATATAAGAAGTTATCTTGATAAAACATAAAATCTTTGTTCTTTAAGCCAATTCTCTGTAAACTTTACTAAGAATAGTTAGTCACTGCCAAACTGTTGGATCCTACTTACACAATTTATTTAAAATTTTTTTAAAATTTTTATTTTGGTATTGGGAATTTAACCCAGGAGCATTCTGCCACTGAGCTACATTCCCAGCTCTTTTTATTTATTTTCTTCTGAGACACAATCTCACTGAGTTCTTCAGGGTCTCATTCTTAGGGTCTCACTTTGTTGCTGAGGCTGCAACTCTCAGTTTTACAATATTGATTATTCTTATTCAAGAACAGGATAAATCTTGCATGTATTCAAATCGTTTTTTCAATGTTTCTCAGTCTCATTCAAAATGAAAACCTTTCGTATTAATGCTTTTCTTTGGTATTTCATATAGAAGTTTACTCATATGAAGTGACTTTATTTCCATTATATGTTCCAATTGTCTGCTGTTTATATATAGTAATGCAACAAGTTTTTAATATATTCAGTATACTTACTGGATTCTCTGGTTGTGTCTAATAGCCAGACAATGTATTCTCTTGAATTTTCTCAGTAAACAATAATTACAGCTACATTTAACAATAATATTGAATTCTTGTTTTAAATATTTATGCATTTTTTCTCTTGTTATTTACCTTGGTTAAATCTGCCTAATGATTATACCAGTAATGAACATTTCCCATTTTTGTCTTTAGTACGACTGTTTATATTATTGCTGCCTTTAGCCTGATGTTAACTTCTAGAGGGATGTATTAACTCACATGCACTTGGATTAAGCCTTCACATCACATACTTGGAGGTATATGCATATTCATTCATCATAATAGGGGGTATTTCTCTTAATTTAATAGGAGTTTTTTTTTTTTAATGAATGTTTGAATTTTACCCAATACCTTTTAGCCTAGGAAGATTTTCATTTCCTTCCCTCTGGGGGATCATGATAATAGATTGCTTTACATCGAATCATCCTTGTATTCATAGAAAGAGACTGTTTTATCAGAGCAAAATATTCTTTTAATTCTACTTGCCAATATTTTATTTGGATTTTTTTTTTTTTTGCATTGTTACCCACTGGCATTATCAATCCTTAACATTTTTGTGTTAAGCTGGTTGGGGACAATAACAAAAGCGTTTCTCTCCCTATTTACTCTGGATGGAGCTCTAACCCAGGGAAATCTGGTATAACTCTGCTTTTGTGGGAGGTAATTTGGTTGAGTGTTTCTCTTAAGAAGGGAAAGGTCAGAACGCTCTCTCCACAGTTTCTCCTCCTCTCTCGCATGCCTTGTTCCTAGAATCATTTTCTTATGCGGTCACATTTCTTTTCATTTCTAACTTTATTGTCAGCTTTTCTTGCTTAGTGTACATTGTGGAGATGCACATTTAAGTTTACGCAAGCTATGAAACATGTTTCTAAAATTTTCTTCTGTTTTCTATGTAAAGTCATTTCCTCCCCTTTTCTCCCCTCCTCTTCTCTTTCCTCCCTTTGCCTTTTAGAAGGCAGAGTTTACTATGTTACCCAGGCTTGTCTCAAAATCATGGACTCAATCAATCCTTCTTCCTCAGCCTCCCAAGGTAGTTCGGGCTAGAGGCATACACCACCATGCTCAATGAAGGAATTTGCAAAGTTAGTGTTTTCGGTAATCCATCTTCCTTTGCAGCAAAATGTTTTGACAAAGTTTGATATCATTTTGGTTTTTGTTTTTCCTCCTATTTATTTTCAGAGAGTCCCCATTCTGCTTATTTACTTGGCAGACTTTGCTTTCTCAGATCTAGTCCTGGAAATCAGGCTAATGCTCATATACAATATTTAGTTAAGTTTCTAATGCCAAAAATATTGAGGACAGTGATTGTTTGAGCAGCAAATCTGGAGACCAATAACATTTTCCTAAACTTTCTGTAAAAAACATGTGTAAGGATATACATGCATACACACAAACATCTTGCAGGTGTACTTGAAAATAAGGTCTAAAGATAGACTTGCTTGGAATTTCTTTATTAGCAAAATTCTCATTGAGGATTTTCTAAAAGAATAAGTTAGCTATATGGATGCTTAATATTCTAACCAAAAAGTATTATTGGTCAAAAAGGGGAATAAAAGACGGAGTGTTGAGATGGCACCTAATTGGCTGCAGAGATCATTCTGATCCATACATCAGGTGAAAAGTCATGCATAAATGTCCATATCTTCTTTGACCTTCACATCTATGCCAAACTAACATCTCATTTCTTCCCTTCTCCTTACTTCCTTACTGCTTCAGCATCTACTCCATTCATTTAACCATTTGGAGATTTCAATTTACAGGAAGCAAATTCTGGAAATAATTGAGGGTGAGTTAGACATTATGTTCTGAATCATATTTTATACTACAGTCATGTTAGGAGAAGTACTACAACATGGAAAACTAGGAAGAAATTTTGGGGGTGAGTGGTTATTGTACACAAATACATACACACACAAATATGCGCACATAAATATTTTAAAAGGTTAGAGGAATAATTTGGCCCCTATTTTTGATATGTCCTTATTAAAACAGTTTTTTTTCCTACCTGAGCACATTCTGTGCTAAGATTAGAAATACTCTGAGTTGAGGAATATAAGTACATAGCTAAGTCAAAAAGATCTAGAAATAAAATACCAAATTTTCTAATTTTGTATGGAAAGCTGATGTACTTCAATTAATCCTCAACTTCACATTTATTTCCAATTATATGGAGATGAAAATACTGAATTAGATCATTGAAAAGTGATAAGGCAAAATTTACAAACAATTGCATGGTACCTTAAGCATATACCTTTACATAAATGCTATGAAAAGCTGAAAACAATGAATTATCCATAAAGAGTATTGGGTCTATACCTCCATTAAAAGTTATGTTTCCTTAAGCTTAAATATTCCCAAAGCAATTTCATTAATCTTTTATCTTTAGCAGGCACAATGTAAATTACTGATATGTTGAATATAAATAATTCATAAAATCAAATTTTAAAAATTACCTAAATTGTATTTTAAGTCACCTTTTTATTTTTTTTAAATTTAATGATCGTAAGTATAAAACTATCAATTATTTCTTCTCTATAATGAGTTATTATCTAGTTTAATGTATTTTTAAGGCTTAGTGACAGATGACTGCACTCTGGCCTCTTATACATCATACTTGCTCTCTTTTTCATTGTCACTCAAAAATAAAATAGGCAAGTATAAACTTTTAATAAGTGGATTATATAAAGTACATGAGTCATATTAGCATTTCACTTTTTTTTTAACTCTCTTTCACCTCTTCTTCATTTCAAGTTCTTAATAATCTTAAATCATAATTTGTGGATGAATTTGGTCATTGATCTCTCCTGTTAGTATTCTCTTAGCTATGTGGAAAGAAGCTTTCTGTGGTCCGGTTTATATGACAAATCCAAGCATGTTGATTACTCATGTTGCTTCCAGGTAATAAAATTGAAACAAATTTTTTTTTGTATCAACTTTGAATATTTTTCTTTATACATATTATATAAGAATAGTATCCACTTATTTACCCCTGTGAATACATATCAGATCAATGGTGCTATAGAGAATCAGGAGTAGACAATTACTAATGTGCTACACTATAAATTATAAATGATTATCTAAATGGAGAAAATTCAAACACCAAAAGAAACATTATTTTAACTCTACTGAGATTTGGTTGATTGCTTTCTATATAAAAAATAAGTTTCAGATACTCAGTATTAAATGGCATTTCAAGTAAAAAGAGAATTCTACATCATTCCTTACAGAAATCAATTAGTCTCAGATGGTAAATTGCCCCTATGTTCAATATCTAATATAAAAGCAAGCAAGCAAGCAAGCAAACAAACAAAATGAGTGTCTAGTGTGGGTCTTCATGATTCATGGGTGTCCATGTCGTCACATGGTGGAGAAGAGAAAGAAGCTCTGTGGGTCTTTTTAAGGGCTTAAATCCTGTTTGCTCTCATTGCCTAATTACTTCCAAAATGTGCTGACTCCTAGTATCCTTTCACCAGGGATTCGGTTTCAACCTGAGGATTTTAAGGGACACACACATGCACTCTATAGCAGAAAACATTATTAAAATAAGTATATTGTGTAATCAAATAATAGCAAGGGAGCTAGGCTCTTTTAAATACTCATTGTTATAAACTTGGGTAATTTCCTAATGTGATTTTGCTTCAGCTTCAGCTTTTGTAAAATAAAGGTGATAATCTGACCTGTCTCCCAGTAGTGTTTTGAAATGGAATTTGCTTAATGTATACAAAGCAATTAAGATAATATCTAGCACATAACAGGTCTGTGTGTCAGTTTGGTCCCAGAAGGAGGGTAATAGTTTTCACTGACATGTTCTAATATGATCTAATTGTGGTAAAGGATGCAGGTAGTCACAGTGAAAACATGGTGATGCCTTTTAAAGCCTAGACATGTTACGTATTCCATTGTTCAAAATCTGTCACTTGGCAAGCACAATTTCATCACCTGAGGGGATATATATCTCTCATGTCATTGTTGGGATTAGGAAGGGATATTATGGACATACCACCAAATATGCAGCATGTGGTGAAGCCATTGCTTGCAAGACCGGTTCTTTAGTGTTTGGTTATGGAGAAATGTGTCAGTCTGAGCAAAAATCGTATGACTTGCTCAAAGTCTACGTTTGGGAGATTTTCAAGGAAAGAAGCACAGAATCATCTGCGTATGAGGAAGTGAAGCAGAAGGGATTTTAAGGAGTGTGACTTTGATCCATGTTTCTCCTTCACAGTTTTCAACAAAGGCAAATAAGGAAAAACTTATTTTGAAAGTAATGTTTTTCTTTCTGTGTCTTTGATGATACCACTAGTTTAGACCCATCTAAACAATAGCCTTAAAATTTTACGCACAAAAAGCAACCCAGCCCAAATGTGGTGGACAAAAAAAAATGGTCTAGGGGTCTTGTGTTCAATCCCCAGTATGCTCTCCTCCCAAACAAAAGCAACCAAGTGCATTTCCAAAAGCTTTTAAAAAATTTTATTAAGTAATAATTTAAATATCTCACCTATTTGTCATATAGGTTAATAATTCATGTGTAACTGCTGCTAAGCATTTGATCTATAACCTTTCCAAGTTTTCTATAGTATGTACAGATATATCCAAATACACATACATCTTTATATAAGAAATATACAAAATATATTGTCATATAAACATGTGAGCATAAAGTTCCCCTTTAACCAAAAGGCCATGTTTTTCTTTACATGTAAATAACATAGATATACATTTTTCTTTTTAAGTAATGCAATGCCTTGTAAATTCTGATAAATTTATTCTTCATTATGAAATTTAAGATGATTTTTTTCCAGTTCAAAAAATTCTCTTAAAAATTCTATCAAATGTAATTTAATTCCATTAAATATACATATAGATAGATATATAGATACACACATATATTACATATATACAGATCTATATATTTAAATTTGTAAATAGATATTTGTATATATATATATATATATATATATATATATATATATATATATGCTCACTAACTTGCTCAAGCTGGCCTCCAACTTGCAATCCTTCTGACTCAGACTCCTGAGTTACTGGGATTGTAGGTGTCTTCTACCAATGTGCCCCACCAGCCAAAAGTTGATGTTTTAAGGATATTATATCAAATAATAGTGGAACATGAAATGTTTCAGCATTTATTCAGGTTATATAGTACATCTTTAAAGAAAAATTTCTGCAATTAATTGTATTTTCCTTATTGAAATAGCTCAATGTTGTATAGAATATTTCATTCAATTAGGTCATAAGTTACTAAAATATGGAAGTGATTTATTTACCTGTTCATATATTTCATTGTCTTCTCATATAATAATTAATAACTCTAATAATTCACTAGTTCAGATGTTGCCATGTATTCGTCAGTGACTTTATCCACTTTGAAGAAGACAGGGCAATTTATCAAGAGTTGGAACCAAGAGATGCTAGCATGCCTGCAATTTTTATAAACGTGACATGCATTACATTACTATGCAAAATAGTGGATGTTAATGTTATGCAATGTAGAAATTTTAATATCAATGTACAAAGATCATATCTATATGTGCTCATAAATAATTATCACCTATTAATTGTTAGTGATAATAAATAAAATGACAAGTGCATTTTGGTTTTTTTTCCCCACAATGTCACTACATGTTAGTACAATTATTGCTTAGCATGATCAAAGTAAGAAAATCTTAGCTGAAATGTGCCAAAACAGATCTAAGGTTATTAAAATAGTTATTTTACAATAGGATATTATTTACTGAGGGCATTAAAAATCTGAGCTTGTTCTCTTCTGCCTAGGTACCTCTCAGCTCAGGTAGGAAGAGTTCATTTTTTTCCTACCAAAGGAAAAAGAAACAGTGTGACTAGCAGTGGAGCCTGTGAATGTAAATCAGCTGGAGAATACGCATTCTTTGTGTAACAGGGTTTATAATGTGTAGAACTGAATTTTGAACAACACAAAAGATGGAGATGGAAAATGAAGGTAAGCTTATTCCCAAGCGAAGTGAGATAATATTACTAGATGTAGACTGTTATAAGAAAAAGAGGGACTGTGAAAATACCAAGCCAACCACTAAGTAACAAAAGAAAGTGTGATAGCTAATAAGTCAAAAAAGATCAAATTGAAAAGAAAAACACGGAATCCACAAAAAACAGAAAAAAGAGGGGAAAGGCAGAAAAAGCACTTAGGACAAATAGATGGAAAAAAGAAAAAGATGAAATAAACAGAAAGTAAATGTTATCACAATTCAGCTGGAAGTTGCTGTTTCCATAACAAAAAGCAAACAAACAGATTTTAGTTCAATAAAAGTATTTCCATGGATAAAGAAACTTATTTCTTAATAATGAAGGTCAAATATAGGGCATTACATTCCAAAACATCCTATGAATCTGTTGGCAGATTTTGAAAATAATAGAGCAAAACCAAATTAAACTGTAAAAAAATTGGACAAATCTATAATTACAGTGCCACATTGCAGTGCTCCTCTTGTAAAAATGGTTAATTATATGAAATACTAAAAAAGCAAAGGTACAGAAACTTGAACAGTACTTTAATCAACTGACCGAAAAGACATTTCTGATGCATTCTGCACAATAGCAGCAGAATGCATATTATTTTTAACTGCACACACAGTGTTTACTAAGATAGGCCTTATTCTGAGTAATAATGTAAGTCTTATTAAATTAAAACAAGTCAAATCATATAAAGTATGTTGTCTGACTACAGTGATATTAATTAGAAATGAAAAATAGAAAGATCTCTAAAATATCTCCAAATATTTGAAAACTCTTTTAATCGGATTCTCCAAAGAAACAGAGTCAATAATAGACAGGTGGATAGCTGGATAGTGTTTTGGTCAGCTTTATCACCACTGTCACCAAAAGACCTGACAAAAACAGCATAGGGGAGGAAAAGTATTTTTGGGGCTCACCATTTCAGTGGTCACTGTCCATATATGGTTGAATCCATTGCTCTGGGTCGGAGGTGAGGCAAAATAACAGGGTAAAAGCTTGTGGTGGGGGAAAGCAGCTCAGGATATGGCACCAGGAGCTGGGTGGGGAGGTCTCCTCACAGGGGACTACAAAGGTACGCCCCCAGTAACCTACCTCTTCTAGCCACACCCTACCTACTACAGCTCCTGTTTAGTTAATCCATTCAAGTGGATTATATGCTGATTAGGTTAAGGCTCTTATAACCCAATCATTTTACCTCTGAACTTTCTTGCACTGTCTCACACATGAGCTCTCGGAGGATACTGCATATCTAAATCATAACAGATAGATAACAGATTGCAATCTCCAGTCTGAAGCATATAAACTCAGCAGAACTCTTTTTTTTTTTCTTTTTTTTGCAGGCTGGAGGCAGAATTATTTCTTCTTTGGGAAATCTGTTTTTGTTCTTATAATTCTCAACTGAGTAGATAAGGGCCACTCACATTATGGAGGGTCATATGCTTTATTTCATGTCAAGTGATTGTAAAAACTAATTATATCTAAAAAAGAATACCTTTACTGCAACAATTGGATTAGTGTCTGACCAATTGGTCACCACGCTCCAGGCAAGTTTACACTCACAAAAGATGAACCATCACAGAAACTATATAACAAACATCCATTTGTAAAAGAAGAAATTGAAAGATAATTTAGAATTAATTTTGTTTCTGAGTGAAAATTAATGTACAATATCCCAAAATTGGTGGAGTAAAGTAAAAAACAGTATTTAGGAAAAAAAAAAAACTATATATCACAAAGTATTTATACTGGAAAAGAAGATAGATCTTAAATCACTAATTTCAGATTCTACCACCTTGAAAAACTACAAAAAAAAAGGAGCAAATGAAACCCAAATTAAGCAGAAGAAAAAATAAAAATAATAAAAGCTTTGTAAAAATCAATAAAATAGAAATCAGAACCCAATGTTTGATAAAGTTTGCATTTGAGATCAATAAGCCTCTTTACCAATATCAATGATAAGAGAACTGGTATAACTATAGTTCCTCCAGACATTAAAAATATTATTAGGAAATTTTATAAAAACCTTGAAGTTAAGCAAATCATCAACAAAGATGAAAGGCGAGAATTCCTTGAGAGGCTCTCAAGAAACAAATACATAAATGGAATACATCTAATTAAAAAATGAGTTCATAGTTAATACTCTTCCCACAAAGAAAAATTCAGATCCAATTGGCTTTACAGATAAATTCTACCAAATATTTATAGAAAAAAATAATGCCAGTTATATACGATTTTTCCCAAGAATTTAAAGAAAGGGGAATACTTTCCAGTTTATTCTATGAGTCCAGTATTATACCAAGTTAAAGATATAAGAACAATACAGATGAAAATTGTAAAATTTGAACATTTTAGCCAATTGAATCTCATATATATATATAATATATATATTATATATATATATATAACAGCCATGTGGAATTTATCTCGATAGTACGATCTTGATTTAATATTCATAAATCAATGAAATTAATGGACCACACCACATTAGCCAACCACAATAGTAATAAAATATGATTTTAGTGAATATTCAAAAGACATTTGATAAAATCCAACACCTCTTCCTTAAAAAACAAAAAACTCTGGGCAACTAGGAATGAAAAAGTGTTCTAAACCAGATAAATGGCATTTTCAAATACCTACAGAAAACATCATACTCATTTTTTAAAGCCTGAATTATTTTCCCCTAGAATCTGAAAGAAAGCATGGATTTTATGCTCTCATAATTTCTAAGAAGTATGATTTTAGAAGATCTAATTTGTGAGATGAGACAGTAAATTAAAGGTCCCAGGCACAATGGCACATGACTATAATCTCAGTTACCGGGAAGCAGAGGCAGGAGGATCATGAGTTTTAGGATGGCCTGGGCAACTTATATAGAGATCCTATCTTAAAAAAAAAAAAAAAAAAAAAAAAAAAAAAAAACTGGGTATGTAGCTCAGTGATGAAGTGAGAGTTTGCCTAGCATGTGCAAGGTCCTAGGTTCAGTCCCCAGCAGTCTTCACTGCCTTCATCCAAAAAACAAAATTAAAGGCAGATTGTAGCAAAAGGACTAAATTTGTTTTATCCACAGACAAAATAATAATGTATGTAAAAGGCACCATGGAATCTACCAAAAATTGACTAGTATTATTAAATCAGTTTATAAAGTTTGCAGCAAACCAGGTCAATATATAAAAATTTGTTGTATCATATAAAGTAGGAAGAACAATTAGAAATTAGACATTTTAAATGTCATTTATAATAGCATTAAACTATGAAGATAATTGTACTGTGTCTAACATATCTCAATAAAGCTATGAATAAAACTAAAAAGAAAAAGAAAAAATTGAAAGAAAATAAGAGCCAAGTGAATAGGATCTCAAAAAAAAAAACTAGGTTTTTTTCCCCACAAAAGGAAAAAAAAAATTAAGAAAACCAGAAGAAATGAAAAGACATAAAATATCTGGAAGAAAAAAAAAGACTTAGTTCAAATGAATTATGTATTTTTTTGCATTTTCCTATTTATTAACTTAATATATTAAAAGACCATTTCTATTAAACCAAGGATCACAAATATTGTATGAGGCTATACTTGGAATTTTTTGACTATTTTTTTTATTGTTGGTTGTTCAAAACATTACATAGTTCTTGATATATCATATTTCACATTTTGATTCAAGTGGGTTATGAACTCCCATTTTACCCCATATACAGCTTGCAGAATCACATCAGTTACACTTCCATTGATTTACATATTGATATACTCATGTCTGTTGTATTCTGCTGCCTTTGACTATTTATTTTGAAATAATTTCAGTTGTCTCTTCTCACTAATTTATACAATCGTTTGTTTAATTTTAACTTTAATGTATTAGTCATTTATTTTAGTTTTAACTCATGGGTATTTATTTTCTACTTTCAGTTATAATCCAAGGCTACCTTATCAATTTGTTGTGTTAAACTGTCCCACCTTTGGTGGGCGGGGCGGGGGGCGGGGGCACTTGATTGTCAAGGCTCCATTAGTTTCCTTCTTTTCTTTCATGTTTATTTGTTTACACCTTCCGAGTACTTTTTTTCTTCCTTTCTGACACCACCAGAGGTTCCAGGTTCACTTGTTTCTTCCCAGAGGTGTGTGAGTGCAACGTGGTTTGTTCAATTCACTTATGCACTGAAGGACTACTGCATTGCCTCCAGTACTGGGTTATGACTATGAATAAACCCGCTCTAAACATTCTCATCAAGATTTCTGAATCCACAAAGGATTTTAATTCATTCGGGTAAACACCTAGAAATGGGATAGCTAGATTTGTGTGGTATGTTTAACTTAATAACAATTAAGAAATTGCCAAACTTTCTGATGTTGATTAAATCCAATAGGTTATCTTTTAAAGATTGGTTTTAGTATCTTAGCTAAAAATTCTTGTAAAACTCAAGATCATGCAGTTTTTTTCTAGAAATTTTATAGTTTTACTTTTTATACTTATAACTCCATTTTGAGTTGATTTTTGTATTTGGTTTGATGTTTAGTTCATGTTTAGTTTTCTAAGTATAGACAACCAATTATCCCAACAACTCTTGTTGAAATGACTGCTTTCTCCATTGAAGTATCTTTGTACCTGTATCAAAGACCAAATACTGGGAAGGTCTATCTCTAGGCTCTCTGTTCTATTTCACTGAATATGTATCTATTTCTTTAATCAAATACTCCATGTCCATTCTATTCTGTATTACTACAACTTTTATGTTCTAGATACCAGGTAGCATGAGTCTTCTAAGTCTGATTTTTTAAATGGTTTAAACCATTCCATTTTGTTGCTTTGATTAAGCCATAGCACAATGAATACATATATCAAAACATTAGGTTTTAGGGGCTAGGGTTGTGGCTCAGCGTTAGCACACTCACCTAGCATGTGCAAGGCCCTGGGTTCGATTCTCAGCACCACACAAAAAATAAATAAATAAAATAAAGGTATTGTGTCCAACTACAACTAAAAAATATTTTTTAAAAAAAGTTGAAAAAAAAATTAGGTTTTATACTGCATATACACTTTATGTGTATGTTAATAATTTTTACTTTTTCAGTTAATATACAAAGATATCCTTGATGTTAAAAAAAAATTGGCTGGGCCCAGTGGTGCATGTCTGTAATCCCTGCGGCTCTGGAGGCTGAGGCAGGAGGATCATGAGTTCCAAGTCAGCCTCAGCAAAAGTGAGGTGCTAAGCAACTCAGTGAGAGTTTGTCTATAAATAAATACAAAAGAGGGCTGGGGATGTGGCTCAGTAGCTGAGTACCCCTGAGTTTAACTCCTGGTACCCCCAAAAAGAAAAAAAAATTGGGAGAACAGGGTCTCAAAATTTTAATCATACAATGTGTATTGCTTCAGTGATGTTTTTAAACATATCTAAAGATAATTTTAACAGGTATGGAATTTATAAACGATACACCAAAAGGGCAAAGTATGGGCATTTATAGATTAGTAATTTAACAGCCAGCACAGTTCAGGGAAGATGAACACTGAACCTCCAGGAAAATGAATAAGGTTTCTGCTGTGGACAGGAATGATTCATCACAGCTGAACATGGCCTGGATGAAATTACCACCATTTGTCTGATTTTATTTTCTCCAAGCATCCTATTGATTATAATTTGGCTTCAGGTTTTGAAGTCAAGAGTGCTACAATTCTGTCTGGCCCCAGCATTCAATTAGTTAGGTGCCGCCTTCTTTGAGTTTCACTTTCCTAATTTGTAAAATGAAGTTAAGAACAGTACATATTTCATAGGATTTTTAGGATAATTAAATAGGAATGCAGGTCAATAAACTAAAGTGCCAACTCTATCACTAAAATGGACATGGTAGGTATCTGAATTTTCACTATTTTATTAGTGCCTGAAATTGGCACTCCTTCTTAAGAACATTGCCACTTGGGGGATTCCAGGGGCCAGAGATTATGGGAAGAACCAGGCAATGGAGACATAGAGAATGGAGGGAGACTACATCTTCCACATGAAGAAACTGAGCTTTGGAAATTTTACTTTTCTCCTGGGGGGTTCTCATATAACTTAGAAAGTAGCCTGGAGATATGCACTTGAGAAGAGGACAATGTCACCCAAAAGCAGAATGTAATAGCTCAATTAGCAAGAGTTTTATCCCTTCCCTAGCCTGAAGATGCTAGAATGAGAAGGAAAGGATTGCAAGGGCAAGAGGAATGAAAATTTCCACCCCAGGGCACATCCTTCCCACTTGATATCTGCTAGGCACTGGGTATGGGTAAGCAGTGAATTATCTCTGAGATGGAGCCACCAAGATTTTTTAGTATCTGAAAAAAAATGCATAACTATGCATTCTTCCCAAGATGTCTTAAGAAGCAGAAAAGGAAGAATAAGTAGAGTAATTACTGAAGAAAGCAAATATTTTTCATATGTATATTCTTCAGAAACAGACTGCAATTCATAGCTTTTTTGTAAATGGGAACAATTTTTTTCTTACCTTTCTTATTTTCTTTTCATCTCAGATATTTTATTTCTCCCTTTATCATTTTGATGAAGTGTTAAAAGAATATGTGTAAGTTGTGAAGCATAACAATAAGGTTAACCAGAGAAACTTACTTTTACTGGCTGAAATTCAAGGACTAGAAGGTCACAAATATCATTTTACCAGCTGTGTTCTCTCCCTTAGTGCAGACACCTGCTTCAGCCCAGAGCAATTACTGGCTTGAATGTTCTGTTCATGTTTCTTTTTGTAGCACATTATCACTGCCTCATCTAAGTCTGATAGCCCTCACCCCTCCCACAATGCAGATGGAGTCTTACTGCAAGTATTTGCACCTCTGCCCAGGGTATCTCTCTGGAGGGCAGGAGGCAAACTCACAGTTCTAAAGAGCATACTTTTGTTTTTAAAATATCATTTTTTTTTATTTATTTTTTTTTATTGGTTGTTCAAAACATTACAGAGCTCAAGACATATCATCTTTCATACATTCGACTCAATTGGGTTTTGAACTCCCCAAATACATAATACAGACTCACTTCTGTTACATACTCACATTTTTACATAATGGCATATTAGTGACTGTTGTATTCTGCTACCTTTCCTATCCCCTACTATCCCCCCTCCCCTCCCCTCCCCTCCCAACATCCCTCTCTACCTCCTCTGCTGTTGTTCAATTCTCTCCCCCTTTTTCCCCCCACCCCCTTGCCCCTCATAACCTCTTATTATTTTGTGTATCACTGAAGGTCTCCTACCATTTCCATATGTTTTCCCTTCTCTCTTCCTTTCTCTCCCCCCATTCGTCTTAGTTTACTGTTAGTCTTTTCCTCATGCTCTTCCTTCCTGTTCTATTCTTAGTGGCTCTCTTTATATCAAAGAAGACATTTGACATTTGTTTTTTAGGGCTTGGCTAGCTTCACTTAGCATAATCTGCTCTAATGCCATCCATTTCCCTGCAAATTCTATGATTTTGTCGTTTCTTAGTGCTGCATAATACTCCATTGTGTATAGCTGCCACAATTTTTTTATCCACTCATCTATTGAAGGGCATCTAGGTTGGTTCCACAGTCTAGCTATTGTGAATTGTGCTGCTATAATCATTGATGTGGCCGTATCCGTATAGTGTGCTCTTTTAAGGTCCTCAGGGAATAGTCCAAGAAGGGCAATAGCTGGGTCAAATGGTGGATCCATTCCCAGCTTTCCCAGGAATCTCCATACTGCTTTCCAAATTGGCCTCACCATTTTGCAGTCCCACCAGCAGTGAACAAGTGTGCCCTTTTCCCCACATCCTCGCCAACACTTATTGTTGTTTGACTTCATAATGGCTGCCAATCTTACAGGAGTGAAATGGTATCTTAGGGTGGTTTTGATTTGCATTTCTCTGATTGCTAGAGATGTTGAGCATTTTCTCATGTGCTTAAAATAATTTAATTTGCTACACACACATGCACACACTGCTAAACAATATATTGTTTAGTTTTATGGCATCACAAATATGGTATGATACATTATATAGTTTCCTAGCACTTGCTTTTTCCATTCACCGGTAAGTTTCCAAAACTCATCTGTGCTTTTGAGTGTACCTGTAGTGTTCTTTCTTTTCTTTTCTTTTCTTTTCTTTTCTTTTCTTTTCTTTTCTTTTCTTTTCTCCTCCTCCTCCTCCTCCTCTTCCTCCTCCTTCTTTTTGCTATGTATGCTGTCTTGTGACTACAACATGAATCAAATTTTTTTATTAATTTTCCTGCTGGTTCCCATTTAGATTGTTTCTATAATCCTTCTATTATGTATTATGAAATATGAAGATACTTATGCAATATTCTAGAGGAACCTGTGCAAAACTTGTTATACACAAGAATATTCATTCCAAACTGCATTCCAAAGTAATTGATACTTGTGGAATATAAGAACTCCTGTTGATTCACATCTTCTGCCACTTTTTGATATTTGGCAGACTTTATCAAGATTTGTAGTGCTACCTTTATTATGTATGAAGTGTTCATACAAATGTCAACAAATGAATGTATAGATTGATTGGTAGTTCTTTGGACTCATTGGAATGACCACTGGTTTATTTATCAGCTATTGTACCAATAACACTTTATATTTATTACTAAATTACATAGAATATCTTACTATATCTGGTAAAATAAACTTTCTCTTTTGTTGTAGTTTCCTTGAACATTTAGGTTAATTTAAAGAATAAAAACTTTCCAACTTCAAAGGTCTTCTTCATGGAGATTCCTCAGAAAACTTGGAATGGCACCATCATTTAACCCGGTTATCCCACTCCACTGGGGTTTATACCCAAAGAACCTAAAATCAGCATACTGTAGTGACACAACCAAATCAATGTTTATAGTAGCTCAATTCACAATAGTTAAATTGTGGAACTAACCTAGATGCCCTTTATCAGATGAATGGATAAAGCAAACGTGGTGGATACACACAATGGAATATTACTCAGCCTTAAAGAAGAATGAAATTATGGCATTTCCAGAAAAATGGATAAAGCTGGAGAATATCAAACTAAGTGAAATAAGCCAATCCAAAAAAACCAAAGGTTGACTGTTTTCTAATAAGTGGATGCTGACCCATATTGGGGGGGCAGGGGTAAGGGAAGAATGGAGGAATTTTGGATTAGGCAGAGGGAGGGGAAGGGTGGACTTGGGAAGAATGGTGGAATGCACGGACATTGTTACCCTATATACATGTATGATTGCACCACTGGTGTGACTCTGTATAATGTACAGCCAGGAGAAAAAGAAGTTGTGCTCCATTGGTGTACAATCTGTCAAAATGCATTCGGATGTTATGTATACCTAATTAGAACAAATAAAAAGTTTAAAAATATTTTTAAAAAGAACAAAGATTTATAATATTGAGACCAAGAGCATGGAATGTCAGTTTATTCAGGTCATCATCTCTATTATTTAGAGTTTTGAAACTTTTTTCCATAGAAGTCTTATATTTTCTTATGAAAGTCATTCCTAGACAATTCATTGTTCTCGGTAGTGTTGAGAATATTTTCCTTTAAATATTATTATCTAGTGGGTTATTGTTGGTGCAGACAAACAAATCTCTTATAAAAGATGTTCATAGTATCTGCAAATTATGGCAGCATTATGTCTTTACTTGCTAATGCTTACATACTGTGTTTCTTTTTTATTTTATTTATAATCTTGGCCAAAACTTCCGATAGTATGTTACTTGGTAGTAGCTTTAGTGAACCTTTGTCTTATTGCTAATCTTAAATGGAATGCATTAAAAGGTTTTCCATTAAGAATAGGATTTGCTGTGGGTTTTGATATATATCTTTTACCTAGTTAAATACAATCCCATTTCATTCTTAATTTGCTAACTCCTTTTATTTAAAAGAAAAAAAAAAAGACTTGGCTTATCAAATGTCTTTCTACCCTGAATTGTGAAAATTACAGATTTTCTCTTTATTAATATAGTAGATTACAAATTATATATAAAATTCATTTTTTTTTAATTATGGAAGTATTCACTGGATGTAAAGAGGAAAAAACAAATGAGATGTAGAGTTGCTATTGTGAAGGCAGAGATCTTTTCTGGAAATGAGGAAAACCCACACCAAAAGCAGTACAGAAAAAAGACAAGCACCGGTGGGTCCTGGCTATATCAACGTCTTATGCATTGTCACCATACCAGTCAAAGAATCAGTCCCCTAATCCTTTACTGGGTGAGACAATAAATTCCCTCTGCCAAAAGCAATGTGCGGCTGTTTTTATTATATTTTATTTGAAACCTTGCTCAAGTGTATTTTTTCCCATTGTCCAGTGTTGTTCTATCAAATAGTTAATTCTATTTTCATGAACCGTGTTTTAATCAGCTTTTTCACTGCTGTGACTAAAAAGACCCAACCAGCACTATTGTAGAGGAGGAAAAGTTTATTGGGGGGCTCACTGTTTCAGAGGTCTCAATCCATAGACTGCTGTCTCCATTCTTGGGGCTCAAGGTGAGGCTGAGAATCATGGTGGAATAGTGTGGCAGCTCATATGATTATCATGAAGCAGAGAGAGAGGCTCTATTTGCCAGACACAAATATATACCCCAAAGCCACAGCCCCAGTGCTCCTCCTCCTCCAGCCACACCCAAGCCTTCAGCTACCACTCAGTTAATCCCATCACAGGATGATCCACTGATTAGGTTAAGGGTCTCATAACCCAATCATTTCTTCTCTGAACCTTCTTGCATTGTCTCACACATGAGCTTTTGGGGGACACCTCACATCCAAACCATAACCACCTGAAATGCCAGAAATGCCTCCTTTGCTTTGACCTCAATTTGGAAAAAATAAAAACTTGAGTCAGTTTCTTAATGGATTTGTGTTAAGAAACTATTTATCTATTCCTATACAAAACAGTTCTCTTATTTTTTAAATTTACACTGGCTTTTTGATCCTGTTTATTTTTGAATGGTTCAAAGCCAGAAAAATTAAAACAGCCTACATTAAAAGTTCTCCTCAACTGATTACAAACACCCAATCACAGTGTCTCCCATTCAGAACAATTGGCTTGACAGGCTGTGTATCCTCCTGGGAACTTCAAGCACATTCAAGCAAGTATAAGTCATAAAGTCAGTGTGCTATAAAATTGATCTTCTTTTGTTTAATAGTGTGTCTTATAGATAGTTCCACTTCAAACAAAAACACATTTAAAGTAGTCTTTGGATGGCTGCATATTGCTTCATTTATTTGACCAATCAATCTTTTATCAATAGATAACTTCCCTTTCTTTCCTTCTGTTTTCTTTTCTGTCTTTACCCCGTTCTTCGTTCTTCTCTTCCTTCCTTCCTTCCTCATTTTTTACATTACAGTCAATTATGGAATGAATGACATTGTAAGTATATCTTGTTTGAACGTAGGAATTTGTAAATCTAGAACATATTCTTTGTTGTGGAAATACTGAGTTAGAAGTTATATACCTACATTTGATTTTTTTAAAAAATACTGTGAAATTTCTTTGGTTTAAAGTTATATGTTTCAGATGACTGTTTGTTTTAAAGTATCTATTTTTCTACAACCTATTATCAAAAATTTAGATTTTTTT
This sequence comes from Ictidomys tridecemlineatus, assembly GCF_052094955.1. Classification (NCBI taxonomy): domain Eukaryota; kingdom Metazoa; phylum Chordata; class Mammalia; order Rodentia; family Sciuridae; genus Ictidomys; species Ictidomys tridecemlineatus. The sequence continues at coordinate 81,195,846 of NC_135487.1, read as the reverse complement.
TTTATTTTGGCAAATAAAAAACTATATTTTTGAGGATATTTAATATTTACTTTATTGAGGTAAATTAAATAAAATATTATATTGTTTTTTCTTACATATTAAAATGCAGTGCACTCACCTTAATTATGCACTTTAAAATGCTTTGATAAATTTATACATATGTATAGCTACCTCTACAATAAAGATAAAAATATTTTCTTTAAAATAAATCTTCTCTTGAGCCTCACCCAACTGGTGGCCCTATACATTCTTGGTAGCTTGGGACCTTGAGCTTCTCTTTGCTGATGTTAAATCCATTGTTTGTAAAGCTTCACATAAATGGAATAAAAAAGAATATACTTCTTTCTGCCTAGATTCTTTTCTTCAACACAGTGATCCTGAGATTTAATCAAGTTTTATATGTACCGTCATTTGGTTTTTTATTGCAAAGTAATATTCCATTGTAAAAATATCCAAATGATTTATTAATATACCTATTGATGGCTATTTGAATTATTTTTAGTTTTTGAATATTTGAACTAACTTACAATGAGTATTTATTTGTAATTGTTATATGTGCATATGATTTTCTTTCTTTAGAGAAAATACTTAAAAGTAGAATTGCTGAGTTAAACTTCTTAAAAGATTGACATATGGAACAAACTGGGTGAATAATTTTACATTTTCATCATTAATTAATCAGTCTTTTATATTTTTGTCATTTGAATATTTAATACTATCATATTATAGTTTAATTTGTATTTGAGGATAATGAATATTGAGAATCTTCACTTATACGCATTGGCCATCTGATAACCTCTTCTATGAACAGCCATTGTTATAGTTTGGATATGAGGTGCCCTCCCAAAGCTCCCATGTTAATACAGAATATTCAGAGGTGAAATGATTAGATTAGGAGAGTTGTAATCTACAGTTCATTCCAGTTCGAAGGACTAACTGGTTGTTAACTGTAGGCATATGGAGCATGGATGGAAGAGGTGGGCCACTATGGCATAAGCTGAGGGATTCATCCTCCCTGTGGCCCCTCTCCTCCTCCTCTCTGCTTCCTGGCTGCCGTGAGCAGAGTGGTTTTCTTCTGTCATACACTTCCACCATGATGTTCTCTCTCACCTTAGGTCCAGAGCAATGGAGTCAGCCAACCATGGACTAATCCTCTGAAATCATGAACCAAAATAAGCTTTTCTGCCTCTTGAGTTGTTTTTGGTCAGATATTTTGACCACAGTTATGAAAAAGCTGATCAACACACCATTTGATCCCTTGTTCCTTTACATTTAGGTGTTTGTTTATTTCAGACTTGTAGACATTTACATATCCATCATTTCATGATTTTTCTATCATCATTATTCACATCTATCATCCATCTTATATTTCAGGTAGGTCTTGTGTCAAAGCACTCAAGCTACAATTGTTGATTTGGTTATTCCTCCTCCCTTTAGTTCCATCAATCTTTGTTTCATTGTTGTGAAGCTCTGTAATTAGGTATTAAAACACTTAATATCATATATATTTTTTGAAAATCAATCCTGTTATCAGTACATATGTTCCCTTTTTTCCCCTAGTAATACAAGTTTATCTTGTCAAATTATTTATATGCTTAGTTTTGCATGAATATCATTTTCATTCATATTTTATCTGTGTTTTCATATTTTAATGGGTTGCTTTAAGCATTCGTGCAATTTTTAAAAATAATCTAGTCTGATAATCTGTCTTTATCTTGACTGATTAGGCAGTTGTTTTTCTTAAATGTATTTATTGTTATGGTAGGGTTTACATAAACTATCTTGCTATGAGATTTTAGATTTTAAGTCTATATTTAGATAAGAAAAATTTTCCTCTTTCCTATAAGTTTTATAATGTGCATCTTTTACTTCTCACAGTCTACCTAAAATCATAATGTTATTTCATATGTAATACAAAACTTTTATAAGTATGTACTTCTGTTTTCTCTTATAAACCTTTGTGCTAAATTTGTCATATTAAATCCCTCAATATATTATTACTATCATTGTTTTAAACTCTCAATTATTTTCTACCAAAAGCCTATTCTTAACATCATATTTCACACAGTGAAAGATGGAATGGCATCCCACTAATATTGGGAACAAAGCAAAACTGTCTTCTCATCACTGCTATTCAACATTGAACTGCTTATTCAGTGCAATATGCAAAAAGAAATAAACCAAAAAGAGGCATCAGAAAAAAAGAAATAGGTCTTCATTCACAGGTGACAGGAGAATGTACTTAGACGTGCCCATTGTTTTCTGATAAGAGCTAAAATGTACTGTTTCTTTTTGATAATTTTTATTTAAAAGGAGGGTGGTTCAACCTCTAAGCATGGATCTGAAAAAAGTAAAGAGGACATTCTAAATAAAGTTTTTCAAAAAGAAAATATCTCTTCTTCTCCTTTTAATTTAGTTTTTGCCTCTCATTCTCCCAGGAGGGAATGAGAATTCCTCTACTACATTCAGTCGATTTGTCTCAGAGATTATATTTTGTCTGGCACATAATTGAGGGTGGCCAAGAGACAGGACTAAAGGACTAAGCATACTATTTTTTCATCCAGCTTGTATGAGACAGGTTATTTGGATACCTGTTGAAGCATTTATAAATCATTGTATTTTATATACATCTTAAGATCAAATTATTTCTAGTGGAAAATAACACTTATTTTTTAATTTAATAATTCTGCTTAATATCTAGAACAATACAACTTTCCTGGGCAACTTTTTTATTGCTACAAATTCTTGTTCATCACTACAATTTTAAAAAATATTCTCATTAGTTTTAAAAAGTTGATAATAGTATATTCATTACTTTAGTGTAGACAGACTTATTTATTCCCTAAAATGTAGTAATAATACAATGAAGGCTATAAGAATTAAGTTAAGAGAGTTTAAATTTTAATCAAAACATTACAGTAAAATTTTCCAGTAAACTTAAAGAATTGAAATATATCCTCAGTGAGTGAGTTAAAATCAGAATAAAAATCTCAATTTGTCTATGTTGGAAGATATTATTCATTTTTTATCAACATACAAACAAATGATTTCAACATTAAGATAGTCCCTGCCTTACCAGGATTTGAATTATGATTTTTTGACTTCATGAGGGTATGAAAGCTATATACATTCAGTAGAAACCATATTCATCTGATAGCCCTCTCTTCTTTTCCATTTTAGGATATGAGTATAACATTGTATTTAGGAAAGTGCTCTAAATAAGACTGCCTGGGTTTATTACTTTCTAATTCTGGGACCTTGGTCAAGTTACTTTAACTCTTTGTACCTCTGGTTTATTATATATAAAGTGAAGGTGTTACTCCATTGGGGTTTTCCTTATGAGGTAATAGGTTCCATTTTAAACTTGGGTGCCATCTTGGTAGTACCTAAATGAAATTAAGGCATATCGTTATAATTGAATTCTTACAGAATATTTAGTCATATATTGTTGCCATATTTGATAAGAAAAAAAAAGTAATTTAGTCAAAATAATTCTTCGATTCACTCAGAAAAAGCTGACTGAGCACTTACTATCTGTCAGGCGTGTACTAAATGTTGGAGTGAGGATCAAATATGGTCTTTGACTTATAGAGTTCACTGGTTGTAGGGAGATAAGTAAGGCAACAGCAAAACAGGGGGATCCAGCTGCTACGGTAACACAGAGTAGAAATCAGAAACTTTGAAAAGGCCCAGATAGTAAATATTTTTGGTTTTGTGGGTCATTACAGTTTCTTTCATAATGACTCCAGTCTGCTATTTGGCTAAAACAGTCATAGACAATATATAAGCAAATGGGCATTATTACTATGTTCCAGTAAAACTTTATTTTTGGACAATGAGATTTAAATGTTACATAATTTCCACAATATCAGCCTTTGGTTTCTTCTCCAAAACAAGTCGTGGCCAAGTTTGTTCCGTGGACCATCATTTGGCGATCCATGCAATGGATGGAAGATCAAAATTCCTGTGAAGAGTGGTAAAGGGAAACTTCTCACTTATAGAGTACCTATTTTGTATTACTTACTTTACAAGTGATTGAGTTTACTTAGCCTAATATTCTTAACAAGTAATCATTATAACTTTTACCGAAAAAAAAATTGAAGCTTAAAAAATTAAACAAATTGCTGTAGACTCATAGGTAGTAAGCCCCAGAGTGGCATTTTGAAATAAGATCTAAATGATTCCATGAATAAGCTCATAGACTCTAATATGGGATATCATTAGATGTTCTAGTTTTTTAGAAGGCAATAAATACACAACTAAGGCATTGAATGGATAATGAGTTAGGAGAAGTGGGGCAAGATCAATGCTCCCGTAATGACTTTGTAATTTATGTTGAGAGAGAAGAAAGAACTTACAGGATTTTAAATTCCAGGATGTCATGATAAGGATTGTATTTCAGAAGAATGATTTCAGCAATATGGTAGAGGAAAACTCACTGCCTGATAAGAGCACCAACCTATATTTGTTAAATGAGATGGAGAAAAAAATATTAAAGGGATTTAAACAGGAAATTACAGCAATGATCTGGGCAAGGAATTAAGAGGCACTTTAGGTGGACAGTGATTGCCAGAATGAGAGAAGAGATCACAGAAATGCAGTGTTTCTCAAACTTAGTTCCCTGGTATAGGAGTGTGCCACTTCTAGAAATTACAGATGCTAAAACTCATCCCTGGAGAATCTGATTCAATGGGTGTGAACTTAGCATCTGCATTTTTTAAAATTTTCATGGATAATTCTGTTAATAAGAGTAGTAAATTACTAGGAGACACTCAAGAACTAGCATGGCATCACATAGATTATGGAACATTTATTAAGATGGGAGCAAATGAGGCAGAGAGTGTTGACTTTCTTGGGCATCTTGGGTGACAGACACTGAATAAAGTGGCCCAGAGCTAAAGAGGGAGGGATAGACAGTAGAGACACGGTAGCCAGCAATCACAGAAAGAGGAATGAAGCACAGTTTGCATGAGTCAAGTATTGTTACCTGCTGGATTTCAAGATCAGAAATCCTCCAAGGGTAATCATGAGTTTGACAGAGAGGACCTATTGACTTCTTCAAACCTTTAAAGCACACCACTTTTTGACTTTGGCTTTTGTGCTTAATTAGGGTCATCAAGGCTCTACATGTCAGCGTGGTGCCATAAAATCTCCAGAAATGAGGCTTTTTCTAATACTCCAGCCAAACTCAGAGCACAAAGTATTGTGGGGGCAGTGGGGCCAGGAGGGGACAAGCAGCAGCAATATCAGCACTCATTGTACACCAGCTAATCAGCAGCACTGCAGGGGAGCAGTTGCCACAATTAGCTTCACTTCTTGCAAAGCTGAAGCAGAAGATGAATACAAGAGAGAATGAGCTGTACACTCAGTCAATGTTGCATTTCGTAGAAATTGTCCATGCCAACAGTATGAAGGGGAATGCCTACATTTGTTTGATTAAAAAGAGAACAAACAAAACACCCAGCTCTCATAAGGATAACTAAAACTATTTCACAAGATATAGAAAGATATAGCAGAAGCAGGTTTGAAAACATTTACAGTACGGATGGCATTTCTCATGAAACTCTGCATCAGATTAACAGTAGCCTTTTTAGATCACTCTGAAGAAGCATTATAGATGTGCGTTTTCATAATTGTTGGCTCAAAGACCATTATCTAGTAAATCGATAACCAATGGTGTTTAATTGGATGCATGGTGCTCCTTATTTATTTATTTATTTATAATTCCCACACTTGTGATTCCCATAAGAATTTGAGGTCACTTGCAAAAAGAATGTTTATTTAGTCTGCATTTTTAAATAAAGTAGATTTTCATCAAGATTTTTTTAAGTCAGATTAAAACAAAACAATAATTTTATCCATTTGTCATCCCTAGGATATTTACAAATATCAGAAAAGATACCTGCAAATAATAACCTTATGTTGCTATTACTTGACTTAGTCTTTTGAATATGTTAATCATTTTGTTTTGTATTAGTTCTCCTGTCCCTCATTGATTCTTCCTCTCCACCATTCTTCTAAAAATAGTTACAGTGCAACATTTGGTTATCCACTCTAGGCGCTTACCACATTATGCCAGTGTGGGTTTAATTCATTGTAGAGCCAAGTAACCTATCATGACTAACCTTTGTTAACTTTTATATACTGCACATTAATAATTCCCTTGCTTTTTCATTTATTTATCTTTATGTATTTATTGCTAATTCTTCCTAAGAATACCAACAAGTTCATATATTTTTCCAAATACTTAGACAACTAATCATAGATAACTCATGTATAATAATAATAACAATAATAATAATTTTCTCCTCCTCCTCCTCCTCTTCCTCCTCCTTCTTCTTCTTCCTTCTCCTCCCTCTCCTCCTCCTCCTCCTCCCTCTTCTCCTTCTCCCCTCCCCCTTCCCCTCCTCCTTCTCCTTGTTCTTCTTTCTTGAGAATATTTTCAAAAGCCTAACATTTATCTTCTGCTCTGGACAGGTTTCTCTGTAGGTCCACTGCATAGCTGCTCCTTTGAGGACTTACCTTTCTGCATTTATGTACTGGAATACTGTTTCCTGGAATCCATGTCTTTCTTTTTCTTGGTTTATTGCCTTATTTGTCTGGATCACATCCTTCATTGGCATTCAAATAAATGGTTCAAGAAATGTACATTTTTTTTTTCAATTTTGTTTATTTGAAAGTATCTTTGGCATCCCATGGAAGTTTTTAAATATTGGTTGCCATATTTTAAATTTCCAGTGCTCTTTTTTGTTCCTTTATTCATAACATCACTTTTGTGTTGGAACTGCAATAAATTTTATCATTTTTGAAAATTTCTTTGTTTTTGCCCAAATGTTTATAGCATACATTGTTAATTTATCAAAACACGGTTTTAAATATTATAATACCTCTTCAGGTATCCTTAGGAAGATGTAACAATACACTTTCAATTCTTCCATCTTATGTGCATTTTCTCATATTTTTCATTTTGCCTGTGTTACCCATGTTATAAATTTAAAGCATTGTTTCTTGTTTGTTTAGAGCATTTTAAATTATTTCTGTATATTAATTTTTGTTATTCAAAGGCTCTTAATTTCTGTGTCTATCTCTATATTTCTGTATAACAAATTCTGTTTAATATTTCCTGATGTGGCAAATACTAGTAGTAAATAAAATATCTTTATGTTGCCCATTTTTATTAGGTACTCGATTTTATCTAACAAGTCTTTTTGTATTTCCTTCCTTCCTGGCTTCCTCCCACCCTCTCTCTCTCTTCTTTCTTTTCTTTCCTTCTTTACCCATTATTTGTAATGAATTATTTAGTACTATTCCCTCTGAGAAATATTTAGCTGCATCTCAGTATATATCCATTGATATATATCATGATTTCATTAGTGTTCAATTTTAAATATTTTCCTTCTCCATTATAATTTCTTTTTCAAGCTCAGTTTTATTATCTTTTCTCTAACCTACAATTTTATAATTAGAACTTTCAAATGGGATTTTGACTTTGGTAAATGGCCAGATAGTAAACCATTTTGGGCTTTGTGAGCCATATGGTCTCTGTAAACTCCTCAATCCTGCCATTTTTAATACAAAAGCAACCATATACAGTATTTAAATTAATGCTAGTAGCTTTGTTCTAATAAAGCTTTTTTTATAAAAATGGGTAGTGGTTGTATTTGACCAGAGGCCAGTATGCTTTTGAATTTTTTGGAAGATTTCTTTGGATTTTGTCACAACTTATTTTGCATCCTACTATATGCTAATTTTTATCAAAAGGTCCTCTGTGTTTGAGAAGAACATGAGGCTTTTTGTAGTCCTATTTATACAAACATATTTTGAGCTATTTTATCATATTATTCAATTTATTTATAGGTTTTTTGGTTTCATATTTTTATCACAAATTATTAGCTTCAAAAGATAAATACTTCTAGAAATTTTTGGAGTACACTGATGGAACTACATAGACCATTACTCCAAGCACAGTTACAATGAGTTAAGTGGAATGTTCCTTATTATTTTTATTAACAAATGTAATTTGGTATTCTAAATGGAAAGACATGTTGGAAATTTGCTTTTCATATTATTCTAAGGCAAATATAAAGGTATACTTTTTATGTTTAATTATTATTTTTTGTTTGTTTCACTCTTTCTACAATGACTAATATGGTGTGTGGAAAAAAAAAAAAACAACCTCTTCAACTGTCACTTTACTTAATCTTATATAGTCCCCTTGGAGGCTCTCTGAACTGTATCCAAAATAGGACTAGTGAGATTATGGGGTTGGGAAGAATAAAAAGGACCAGTTTTCTTGACTTTATTTGCTATATTTTTACTTCTTCGGGTTCTTCTGAAACTCTCTTAGGAATACTGAAAGAAGTCTTCCTTTCTGTTTTAAATGGTCCATGGGTCATCTGAGGAAACAGGTACAGAATAAGACAAACACCTAAGAATTAGAGGGACTCCCTTAAATTTGAAAGGTATTTGATGTGTTAGGGCTCAGAGGAAAATGGATCCCTCTCAGCAATGAGATTTACACAGTACCCATTGTTGAAAACTGTGCTTAGTTTTACATATTCCATTTGCAGACAAATCTGGGCTTTGTGCTTCCAGTTTTCTACTATAAGCACACCAAATATTCATGTTCAGGTTAGTGGGATGAGATATAAAATGAAACACAAGAGAGACCAGGATATATAAAGATAGAATAAAAAATAAGATTAAGCAAAAGTTTAGTCTGCTGATATACTAGTTGTGGTGCTGCCAAATTCCTTAAATTGATCTTCATGGCAGTCAAAACACAAATGGTGAATGCTAATCTAAATTTTCCATGAGGAAAATGTAGACTTACTCCTTTGAAAAAAAAGTTCTTTTCCTAGTTTTCAGGAAAGTATTTTTTTTTTCAAAAATTTTTTTTTAAAAAAAGAAGATAGTTCATTGTGTGAGAATAAGTCATTCAACAACTTTCTGTAATAAATGTAGTAATGGTATCTCATAGTAGTTTCTGCCTCCATACCTCCATGTAGGGTTTCTGCAATTTATACTTCCAGGAGGTAGGTTATCACAAGCAGTGTCTCTGTGGTGGCTCTCGCTAACATTTTGCAGGACTTACTCTGTCTAGCCATACACAGGCCCTGAGGTTATGTGATTCAGGGTCACTGAATTCAGCTTAGTGATATTCCACAAAAAAATTAATATGATTCCTTGGAACAATTCCCCTTTACAGTGAATTAAAGGCTGGGGCAAGACTGAGATGATTATGCAGAATAATCTAACTTTTGCCTGCTCTAAGAGACTAAACAATTTTAATAGCTGTGTAAACTTTGATGAGTTAGATAGCTTTTCTAAACCCCATAAATACATAGAAATAATATATACACCTGCCCCATAGAGTAGTTATGAGATGTACCTGAGAATAACTATAAGAAAGTTGAGTACAACATGAGACTACTTCTCAAATCAAGTTGTTAGACTTCAGTACAAGTCACTGAGCAATTTTTTTAGGTCCTTCTTAGACTTCAATACAAAACACTGTTGGTTTTTTTTTCAGACACCAATAAAAATACGAATATTTAATTCTCTCTATACTCTGCAATATTGGTTTTAGGTTTAATAAGAATAGAATTACTTTCAAACAAATGCATGATTAATCCATATAAAGGAAATATGTTATAAATGTAGGCTGTTATTTAGGTCTGAGAAAGTCATTTTTTGTATTCTTTCCTGGAAAAGAATTCATAATACTCAGGTTCAAGGGCTATCATTGCTACACAGTAAATATTCATTCTTGGGCATGTAACCCAATATCTCTTAGTTTATTTCTTCCTCTATAGAACTGAGGGATTCAAGTGGATGACTCTTGAGGTCCCATCTGTACATTGGCCCTGTGTAAATGTTTGGCACATGTGGGTGTTACTATTTGCAGAGTTAATTTAATAAAAACAATATCAACAAGTTTGGAATCCATCATGTCCCAGAAGTCTGAGATTAGTGAGATATCTGGTAGTAAAGTTCCAGTGTATCAAAAAATCAATATTTAACTGCCATTTTGCTGTCTTCCAAAGGCAGCCCTTTATATCAACAGAATGATACAGAGCTCAGTTTATTGGAAAACAATCCAAGAAAGAGTGATTTAGGGAAAGAAGGCCTAGGAAAGATAAGCAAAGTCAAGGAGAATTACAAAGGTGACTTTAAAGATTGACCCAAATCAGGAATCAAATAGATGTGAGAATTTGCACTAATATTTATGAGCTTCTAAGAAAAATCGTACTGAAAGAAGGAAAGAATGGTTGGAAGGATATAAATTTGTTGGATGTCTGTAAGTATTTGGAAAGGATTTTGAAATTTCTAAAAGAAAATGTATTGAAAGCTCTGAATCTTTTAGGATAATTTAGCAGCAGATATTAAGTGTACAGACTGAAGGAGGTTTTTTTGTGTGCAACTGAAGCAGCCACACCTACCGATGCTTTCTTTGTTCCCTCTGCCATCCTAATTGTTCTCTGTACTGAAAGCATCAGTGGCTTACAGTTTTTATTTATTTATTTATTTTAACTCTCAAGCAAAAGATATCATTATGGTTGCTAGCGATCCCTCCTATATTTTATGAACAAATAAATCAGGCAGTTGTCCAATCAGAATAAAATAATCCTTACACTTTGGGAAGAACTCCGTATAATTCCCTCCCCCTAGCTTGCCATGGTGATTCCACTTTTTATGCAGAGTTCACGTTTACAAGCTGTTTGGCATTTATCTTCTATAACTCTTAAACTTACAGGATGAGAGAGTGTGGAAGGTTCCTTCCTAAGGAATTGTAAGGGATAGATCAATTGAATTGTGGTGAGTGGAGGGGAAAATGAATGTTAAGTTCACTAATTCCAAATATGTTTCTTCATTGATGAATCTCTAAAGTGGAGCTATTAGGGTTGAAGTTTAGAAGAATTGGACATTTCATTCCTTATCTTAGCTCAAAATGATTCCAGCTGGGGACTCAAAATTTTCAGAACAAAAGTTACTGTTTGTAGTTGGCTCAGCTTTCTGTGTGTTTCAGATAGAAACATTGAAAGCTTATTAATAAGGCTTAAACTATCACTGACTTTGAACCAAATTATAGAATATGCCTCTAGAGTGATAAAACCTTTAGTAGTTTATATTACACTCTAAAATGGTGAGACTCCATACCCTGAAAAAAAAATCCAAAAGACAAAAACCCTCAGTACCAATACAGGATAAGAACTCATTCAACCTGTATTATTAAGGATACTTTATTTCCTTTCTTAGTCTCCAGTATGAAGAGAAAAAGTACACTAGTAAACAATATGCACCCTCCTTTCTGACTTGGGCAGTTCTATCATAGAATTTGTGCAGCTTGTTTCTATAGTTACCATTTTTATGATATTTTGTTTCTGAAAATCCTTTGCCAATCGATATTTAGAGGTTTTTTTTTAACATCTTCTTAAGTTTGAAAGTCTGACAAATATTAAGCTTAAAATGTTTGCCTAGTGAAATGCTCCTGAGTCCTTAATATTTTTTTTGGCTGGATCTAAAAACATTCACTGTCACCCCCTAGAGCTAGAAGTATTGATTTTTTAATGGGTACACTTTTCTCAAATGGAGTCCTTTGCTTAAATCCAACATCCGCTCCTTTGTTGAAGGAACAGTTTCTTGTTTCAAAATAATTACTGCTCTTCTTTTTGCCACTGATAATACTGTTTAAGAATCTATATATTCTCTCAAGGAAATTTAAAGTTGGTCTTCTATGCCAGAAAGCAAAGAGGCAATTGGTTATTAATAATTAATAAGTTTTTATAGCTTTTATCCAAACCATGTTGTGCTTTATTTTACATAATAAATATTCTTTATGTCTTTTGAGATCAGTTGAGCTGCACTCCCCAGATTTGGGTAGAACAGACCACCTAATTTTTTTTCTTTTTACACAAATTTTCTCTAGATAGAAATTGCAAAGCTTTCAGAAATTAAGATTTCTTATTGCTCCTTTACATAAAAGAAAACCTTCTTAAGACTGAGAAAGTCAGGATATTCATTTGATCTGCAGTTCTAGTCATTTATGTTGTTGTTCAGATAACCACTAGACCATCTGCCAACAACTTACAAGATCCAATGGCAAGCGGTGATAGAAGTGGTTATTCTATTACAAACTTGCAATAACTCTCTTGACGGAGACAAGGAGATGTTGAGACTCGTCTGTTCTCTCTCATATCTTCTTAGCATCTTGGACAAGGTACAGCTCATCCATCCATTTTGACACTTACCTTCATAGATAGCCCTGTTCACAGAGCTGTTTGACTGGTCAATCTTTATGAATAAAACCCTCTGATACTTTAGTAGTTCAAGGACAGTTTGCCCAGGCTCTGCACAACCTTGGAAGAGTAGTCTAGCTAAAGGGAGTTGAGAATGTGTGGTATGGTGAAAAATCACAAATAGCTCAGTGGGTCTATAAAACAGCATTTAAGAGGCTTATTATGAGAAATGAAGCTGGAGAAGTTCAAAGACTGAGTCAGTGAAATGTAGAAGGTGACTTTCAAAGTTGAAATGTAGAAGACAAATTCTTGGGTGCCTTGTATGAACATACAAGGTATAGAGTTTAAACCTGACTTTGAAATCTTGAGCCATTCAATAATATTGAGCAGAACAGTAATATATTCATGAGTTGTTAGTTTTGTTTGTTTTATTTTAAGATAATTCACTCTGGAAACTCTGAGAAGAAAAGCTTGCAGGAATAAGTAGAGGCCATCTGGCCAGTAGAAAACTCTTTTAGCAACTTGTTTAAGAAAACTGAATGCATAATAAATGCAGAAAATGTGGGATGAGATAAAAAGAATAGGTTGGGAAGACACTGAGAGAATAGAATTAGCAATATTTACTGTTTGATCAGATATGGAGATACAGAAAAACATTTATATCAAAAGTCAGTACAGATTCTTATTTTGTCAATTGAATGAAATCTATTTATTTTTATACAGCAACACAATTTTTCAAGTTATAAGGTGGCTTGTAAGAGATTAAATAACTATAGTAAGTCTTTTAGAAAGAATGAAAGAAGAAAAGAGCCAACTGGAAAATACTGGTGTTATAGCAAGACGAGTTAGAACCAGAAGCAGACCACATAAATGAGTGAAGTTAATGAGGCCCATTAACTTGCTAAAGGTGGGTCACAAATCAATTTTGTACAAAGGTATCTTGTGAGCTATTCAGTTAGGAAGAAGTGATCAATAACAAGATCCATGCTAGAGGTGTTTTGACAGGTGAGGCTTCCAAAGCTCTGAGGCCTGCAGCCTGAGCCCGTAGCCTTGGGTATGTGGAGAACCACCTGGCCCCCTGGAGTCCTGCCATAGCCCACACTCCCAAAGTGTCAGTCAATCTCTTGAATTTATATTATTTGAACTCCTGTACTTGAAGTCCGTAACTTATATATGGAAATTCCAAGAAGTTTTACATAGTATTCCTCAGAGAACAGGTATTCCCCTTTATACTGCTCAAGGGAGAGGGATATTTCACTTCCAGGCCTCAGTATGGGATAATATAATTTCTCCACTTTTAATAAATATTTTATAAGATCAAAACATAAATGCCAAATCTTGCAGCAAACTGTGGAAGTGTCTGCAGTCATTTCACAGTTTCATGTACCTCTCAGTCTTGGGAGTGCAGCTGCACAGGGTAGTTGGGACTCCACAGGTCTTAAATGTTTTATATATTTTTACCTATGCACTTGATATTCCTGCTGTCAGAATTCTATAATAGAGGTTTGATAAAGTGATAAATTTCCCATTGATAGTACTTACAATGATTTGGGAGATATGATCTTAAACAACATAAAATCACATAGTGAGAAAACATTCCCCTTAATTCCTTCATATTTTCTGATTAATTCAGGAGAAAAGTCTCTGTTTTGCACATTTTTAAAGGTCCTTAGCACTAATGTCCTTTATTTATTTATTTATTTATTTATTTATTTAATTTTTTTTATTGTTGGTTGTTCAAAACATTACATAGTTCTTGACATATCATATTTCACACTTTGATTCAAGTGGGTTATGAACTCCCATTTTTACCCCGTATACAGATTGCAGAATCACATCAGTTACTGTTTAGACTCTTTCATTGCTAATGGTATGTAGCTAGAACTTAATAATTTTGTTTTTTTAATGTTATTACTTTTAACTTTTTAAAAAGGTGTTATTTTTAAATTTGGAGCAGTGAAGCAGAACTTTTAAGATAAATTTATCTTAAGATAAATAGATGGAATATGGGGCAGACTGCTTGCCTAGCATGTGTGAGGCACGGGTTCAATCAGCACCATATAAAACATAATTTAATAAACAAAGATATTGTGTGTTCATCTACAACCAAAAAATATTTTTAAAAAAGAAATAGATGGAGTAAATTAATAACAATATTAAGAAATATAGATAGTATACAAATATGGAAAAGAGTATGGCAAAAATCAGAAACCTAAGACACAGATGACTAAGTTTGGGAAACAGGACCATGCTTCCTATAGAGCTCACCCACTTGCCTTTCCATAGGGCACTTTGCTATTATCAACTGTTAACACCTTTGCTGTGATGGTACTTTAGCTGGGAAATCTTCCCCCAGCCTTTTTCACTCAATGAACTCCTATCCATCCCCTAAAACTTAGCTCCTGCATTTCCTTCAATGTGAAGGTTTTGCTTATTTTAACTTATTGTACCTTCTATTAACTGCCACTTATTAAACTTTAGTACAGGTATTTCTTCAAGTATCAAACCTTTTTAGGGATGTGCTATTTATTTTCATATCTCTAACTTCCAGCACAAGAACATACACAAAATAGCCAATGTTTGATGCATTAATAAAAATTTTATCTCTTACAGATGAGTAACATTGTTACTTGTTAAAAAATACTCAACAATAGTAATAATAATAATTCTAGCCTATGTGCATGTAGTGATATGAGTTAAGTTTCAAACTACCAATGTGAATGTACTTGATGCCACCAATATTTACACTTAAAAAATGAGTAGCATGGTCAATTTTATTTTTAAAACTCTATAGATGATAAGCAAAATTTCAGATTTTAATGTTATATATTTGGAAGCAATTTCACTTATTCATACATTAAATCTTTAAAATATGGCCAGGCATGGTGGTGCATGCTTGTAATCCCAGGCTTGGGAGGTTGAGGCAAGAGGATTATGAATTAAAAACCAGCCTCAACAACCTAGAAAGAACTTGTCCCTAAATAAAAAATACAAAAAGAGGATGGAGTTGTAGCTTGGTGGTTAAGCACCCCTGGGTTCAATCCCCGGTACAAAACCAAACAAACAAAAAGCACACCTTTAAAAGATGGTTTAACTAAAGATCAGTTTAGTGATTCATCAGGAATTATTTATATATACTGATGTGTTGGTCTTGGAGATAGATTAGGCTTATTTATGGGAATAAAATAAAATCCAACAATACAACATTGATCATATGAAGTAGAGCTATTTTGTAAGTCCTACAAATATTTCTGTAGTTTTAAGTGATGAATAGGTTAGGTGTGACTTACTCATGACTTTTATGTTCATGTGAAAATTTGTTGCTTATTTGATACTGGATATTCAGATGAAGTCTGCATTGTCATTAATATATCAGTCACCTTTAATCATAGAAACCAGTGGAAGCTAGAATTAATTTTTTAAGCTTTTTCTTCCTGATAAGTTTTCAGAGTTGGAATGTAGCTGTAGTGGCTAAGAAAGGATGAATTTGAACACCTGAAAGCAATTGAGAATCTAGAAATCCAGAAAGAATTTCCTCTCTTCCAGTGCTTCTCTCTGCACATCTACTTCAGTTTTCTTTTTTATTAAATTAACTTTGACAATGTGAGTCCAAGTATGAGTCTAAATTGGTTCTCCTCTTCAGTTTCTAAGCCAGCACATTCAGGGAATAACTGTCTTGTCTAAGGAACTGGGCTCAGTGTCTTGGTATTCAATGTCTTGGTTTACAAATGTGACTGTGGGGCCAAATCCTGAAGAAAGAAGAAGGGATGATATAGGAAGTCACTGTGAGCTGAGCTGCACATGCCAAAAGATTTCTACTACCTGTGTTCAGACTCCATTGGGGGCTCTCAATGTGCTCTAGTTGTTGAGCTACTGTGTTTTCTCCATAGTGTTTCAGCAATGTAAAAGGAAGGATGAGACTCCAATGATCCCAACACCTCTTGAAAAAACTGAAAATTTGGATAAATGTCACCTACCCAAAAAAAGAATGTCTCCCTCACTCCATGAGTCAGATGTTCTCTATCATATGTCTTTATTTCTGGGATGTGCTTTGGTCACAACTCTGCTGTTTATTTATGTCTAATCATTCATCATTATCTTCACACCTCACCCCAAGAATGGTAGCTTCATGAAGGACTTCATCTGCTTTGTTTGCTATTATAGCTCAATGCTTAGAGGAGTTCCTGGCATATAATTACTATTCAGAAAACACTTGGGGTTTTGTGTGTGTATTTTCTTTCCATTCTGGAGATTGAAGCCAGAGATGCTCTACCCCTGACTACATCTCAAGCCTTTTTAATTTTTTAAATTTATTTCCAGACAGAGTCTTCCTGAGTTGCTAAGGCTGGCCTTGAACTTGCCATCCTCCTGCTTCTGCCTCCCAAGTATCAGGGATTACGGGATGTGCACCACTGTGTCCAGCAGAAAATACGTATTAATTTAAAAAAAAAAAAAAAGAAAGAAAGAAAATTTAAAATCTTGCACCTTCAAAATGTACTTTAAGAAATATGTGAATGATAAAATGTAATTACAAATAATAGAACTATTAGTTTCACCAGTAGTTGAAAGGAATGAAGAGCATTTCATTTAGTACTTTATAAAACTTGAGTCAAAAATAAGTAATACATAAATAATTTTTTGAGTCACAATTTCTTTTCACAATTGAATTTACTTAACGAGGCCTTAAAATCCTTATTTTTTACGTAGTACATGATGGAATAATTTGAAGAAATGCATTTAGATCAATTTTTATTATTAAATATATTTATAATATATTGATTTGAATGCAAACAATAACATTCATGACATAAAAATTTTTTGAGTTTGGCCAATTAAAACAATTTCTCATATTGCTTATTTTAAAATAATTATATTGCACAGACAAAAGTATATACTAAAAACATGCATTTCAAAATTTATTTGTTTGATTTTTATCATTGTAAATATATTTGTAATTAAACTAATTGCTGTAGTACCAAATACTCAAAAACAGTTTCATGATCTATGAATTACTGTTTGGAATTCTTTTATTTTTTATTACTGCAAAAGTGAAGATTTTTAGTATTTGAGCATTGTTTCTAAATAGAAAGTAAAAAAGGAAAGATTTTTTTCAGGCTGTCATGTGTAAGTATTTCTCAGAAAAAAAATGGAAATTGGAGCCAAGCATGATAGTTGTATACCTCTAACTCCAGAAACTTATGAGGAAGAGGCAGGAGGAATGTAAGTTCAAGGCCAGCCTCAGCAACTGAACAGGCCCTGTCTCAAAATAAAAAATAGAAAGGAGTGGGGATGTAGCTCAGTAGTAGAACATTCTGGCTTCATTCCCCAATACAAAAAAAAAAAAAAAGAAAGAAAGAAAGAAAAGAAAGAAAGATATGGAACTTGGGAGTTTCTGCTCCAATATGGTAATTGATTGATTACATGAATTTTCCTCTTGCATTTCCTTCTTTCTTTTCCCATTAAAAGGAAAAGAAAAACCACATAAATTCATCAAGACAAAGAATAACAGATTAGTTATTTCAAAAAACTTTGCAAGCTAAAAAGTAGACGAAGGTAAATGAATGAACTGAGTGAAAGGAGCCTTGTTCCTACTGGAGTTACCTGGTCCAGCAGATAATGGTAATGTGAGGTAGGAAAACATAATGAAGAAGATGAAAAAGATAATTTTGGATCTTTACTTTGAAATATTCCATAGGAAGGCAGAGTGGGATAATGGAGAGGTAGGCCTTTGCTGTATATAAATAAATGAACCATTTTCCCAAATCTCTACCAGTTTGTATGCTACTCGTTATTTCATTCATTTTAGGTTCCCAATATTGTTTCTAATTTTAAACACAGGGAGTCAGAGGAAAAGAGAAACAAACTCTGATCCAAGTACCCAGCTTTGCCAGCACCTAGAAACAAGTGGCCTACCCAAACTGAGAATTGTTGGGAATACCACCAAACCTCTCAGAGCACCCAGTTCCCAGAGTTGTTAGAGGGATCTAGAATCAGTTGAGATGGTAGGGATTAGATCTATGGACTAAAGGATAGAGTAAGAACTTATCAATGAGAGATGAGTGGACACTAGGGAGTTGGAATCAGGATTTACAAATTGAAGAAGAGAGGACTGTGGCTAGAGGTCAAAGCTGAATGGCAGGAGTATCTATGAGAAACATAGATAATGCTGAAGAAAAATTCAGGTTAGGTCATTTTCTGTACCAAATAAAAAGCTCATATAAACTCACTGTTAGCAAAAAGATTAAATAGGTGCCAGTCAGTAAATCAATCAGTCCCATATCATGGATGGTCCAGAGCTGGCTGGTGAGAATGAGAGAATCGATCTGGATGACAAAGTTCTGATAAGGAATCCCATTTGAAGTCAGTGGTCCCTTCTTCTTCTAGAATGGGGTAGTTGGCTCTCTCTGTCCTTATGGTATATTACTTTGTTGTTATCAATCGGTATTTGTTTGATTGCACCTAAGATTTATACCAGAAAATAACTTGCTCGTCCGTAGTTTATGTGATCAAGTGTGGTGGATTCAATATTATCTCTCTTTGTAGGCAGTCACAAGATGGAGTCAGTTCAGCAAATTTCAAAGAGCCCTAGATTTTAATATTCAGATGTGCAGCAAATATTTTAGGATTTGTCAGAGTGCCAAGATAACTTCCTACTAAATATTACAGCATAACAAACACTCAGTTTGGTATTTGTCATTTGCTGTCTTAAATTTTGCACCTCTGAAAAGATTTTTTAACACATGTAAAAAAAAATCCTGCTAATTTCCAAAATACACCTTCCAGTAATGATGAGAAAAGAGTATAATCATTTATATTTCTCAAAAAATTTAATCTCTGAGCTTTATTCAAATTCAGAGAGGCAAGAAATTTAGATGTCTGATTAATTCAGTCTGTAGGACTCTATTTTCTTATCCTCTTATGCAAAATATTCTGTTTTCAAAATATGTAAGTGCATCTTATGTTGATAAAGTCAAATGTGTATTTTCTACTCTGAAACACTGGTTGGTTCATCTTCCTTGTTGAGATTGATTTTTTTTTAATGATACAGTATTTTGTTCCTACAGCTATGGGACTTGATTCTTAGACATTTTAAAAATTAGCAGAAAGTATGATACCAGAATTTCTAATTAAAGCCTTATAGCATCCATAGAATCAAAGATGATATTATGAATCAAAGTAGATATTATGTCAAACAATAATTTTAGAAATCTCTGTAAATAATTTGATTTTAACCTGTATTAGTTTTAATTATGAAAGTTAGGTTTTCTTTTCTTTCCTGGGAGAATAAATTTGAAAAGTAGTTTTATTTCCTTTTCCCAAGGATGTACCATTTAATAGTGGAACATATGATTCAAATTTTCTAGACAGAGAAGAGTGAAAGTATTACTGGTAAATAACTATGTAATGTCACTGAATATCTTATAAGAGGAATTTCCCTGAAGTGGAATGCAATTTAACAACACAAGCAATCTTGCCCATGTGGAGACTGCAGGACTGGGAGATGATCCAATATTGCTGAAGATAATCAATATCCAGTCTTAGCCAACAGTTAAATGTACCCACAAGAATTCAAAACAGTGGTCTGAAATCAGAGAAGGGAAGATTTTTACCAAGGTCACTAGACAGAATAATTAAAAGGAAGCCTTTACTTTCAGCCTTTACAGCATTTTTAGGGCACGATTTTTACTGCTGTTATTGAACAGTCGTAGGATAGCAATTGTGACTTTAGTGAGATGAGACCGATAAAGGATAGCAGAGCAGAGCATGAGAAGGTAACAGCACTAAGAACTGTATACTGAGGCACATAGTAGATGAGAAATACTGTGTACGAGTGACTACACACACACACACACAAAAAAAAAATAGTAAACATTGGAGAAAAACAAAAGGGAAGGGACAGTTTGTGGGGAGTAGCCAAGGGACTAATGGAATGACTTCGAGAAGAATAGGAAAGAACTTTGACCACCATTACTGACTGCAGCAATAGGTGGTGTACTTAGATGATGGTACTGACAGAGACTTTGCAAGACTGGGTATACCCCCAGTGATAAAGTTGTCTTAGAGGTCACACATGACTGTCACTTTGAATATAGCCTTTTCCAATTCTTAGAAGATTTGTACAGTATCAAAAATGCTGTGAGTTCCCCAAGAAAAAGAATGAGGGCTGGGGTTGTGACTCAGTGGTAGAGCACTCACCTAGCATGTGCAAGGCACTGGGTTCAATTCTCAGCACCACATAAAAATAAATAAATAAAATAAAGGTATTAAAATTTTTTTAAAAAGAATGACCATTATTATGATGTGCACAGTTTTTTAAAATTAATTTATTTATTTTAATTAGGTATATATGACAGCAGAATGCATTTTGATTCATTGTACACAATTGCAGAACAACTTTTCATTTCTCTGGTTGTACACAATGTAGGGTTGCACCAAAAGTGCATCCATGCATGTATCTAGGGTAATGGTGTCCACCTTATTCCACCATCTTTCCTGTCCCCATTCCCCCTTCTCATCCTTCCTTCCCCTTTGCCACATCAAAGTTCCTCCATTTTTCCCATTCCACCCACCCCCATTATGGATCAACATCCACTTACCAGAGAGAACATTCAGCCTTTGGTTTTGTGGGGATTGGCTTACTTCGCTTAGCATGATATTCTCCAACTCCATCCATTTACCTATAAATGCCATAATTTTATTCTCTTTTAATGCTGAGAATATTCCATTGTGTATACCTACCACAGTTTCTTTATCCATTCACCTACTGAAGGGCATCTAGGTTGGTCCCACAGTTTAGCTATTGTGAATTGAGCTGCTATAAACATTGATGTAGCTACATTACTATAGTATGCTGATTTTAAGTCCTTTGGGTGTAGTCCGAGGAGTGGCACAGGTTTTTGAAGTCAAAACAAATTTGGTTCAAATCATGCTCTTGCTTCATAGATGTATGATTTATCTCCAGCAAGTGACTAAACTGTTCAGAATTCAATGTGGAGACTCCATATCAGTTATAATGGCCAGTGATGATATTACTGAAATAGTAGGCAATAAATGTTTGCTTAAAATAAGCAATATTTACATATAAGTAATCATTGGAAATAATATTTCTACAATCTACAGGTAACTCTCCCTTAGATATTCTGATTTAGTTTTGCTTGCTTGTTTGTTTTTTGATTCAGATGATTCTGCACTGTTTTTTATGTCGATGTCCCAACTTCTCTAGACTACACATTCTATCAATATGAATCATTCTTTGCTGGTCTTTCGATCAAGTCCATAGGTAGACAGAACTCACATGTAATGTCATTAATGATTACATGATGAAATTTCTAATAAGAGTATAAAATAAAATCTGTTTCTATTAAGAAAATTTTGATAATAACTATCTACTTATGATTTTTTAAAAGAAAAGTGATTTACTCAAATTAAAATGTTATTTACCATGTAATTAACTATCCAGCTCTAACAAAGGTATTGAAGATTTTTAATTTTGATGTTTATAAAACCAGTTATAGTAGAGGCTTTATTTGCATTATTAAACTTTCTAAGCTAAAGCTTTATTTCTCCATTTTAAAAATAGAAAATGTTTCATGATGAACATGCTTTTATGATTATCAAGCAACTCTAGTATTTGAATTATTTAAAAGTTACCAAGATTTTAAAGTGTCTACTTGAACAAATGAAAATACTCAATTTCAGTAATGATGTTAACTAATTTTCATTTTTTAAAGTAATTTTCATTCTTGTTTGATCCTGATCAATTCCCAATGTTATTAGAACTTGGTAAAATGATATAAATAATAAATATGATATACCAGCCAAGATATTTTGGAAATAAAGACTAATGAAGGAGGCTGTGCCCTACCAGTATTAGTAACATATGTTAATGTTGTAATTATCAAAACTGTGGGGAAATGGTACATCAATAGAACCAAAGGAAAAGAATGCAAATTCCAAAGTCAGACTCAAGTACAACTAAGAATTAACTCTGCACAGGGCATGTTGTCAAGCATATTACAACATCAATTCTTTCATTCCTTACCACAGCTCCATGGCTGAGCATAATTATGAGCTCAATTTTATAGAGGAATATTGTAAGAGTAGAAATAACTTTTCTAAAGCCACAAGGCTCAGCTATAGAAACTGGATTTGTATTCAGGCAGAGTCCACATTCTTAAACAACTCATTAAACCTCTTCTACTGTGGGTAAAACCAGAAGTCCTCCAAGAGTGCCTTGGGATTCTTGGGATCCTTGAGACATTGTTGAAGTCCATGAGGTCAAAACTATATTTATAGTAATGATAAAATATTGCCTTATCTCTCTTTCTCATAGTATCACACAGAGGAATTTCCCACAAATTTCTTGTAGGAATAGAGATTGGTAGCAGCTTTCTCTGGAGCAGTCTGGCAATACACACCGAAAGCCTTAAAATGACTTTCTATAATCCATTTCCAGGTTAGCAATATATCTTACACAATGATTAATGTAGCAAAATAATTTAATTAAAATAATATTAATTATTGCTTTCTTAAAATATTAAGAATAATTATATAAACATAGAAAATTGATTAAATAATTATGACAAGTAAAGAACTTTCAAGTAGCCATTAGACAGAAATGACCAAGGAGTACTTATTGATGGAGAAATGTTAACCTACCTAATGCTAATCCTAAAGCATATATACATACACAAGAACTTACCTAAGGATAATACATGCCCATGCGATGCATATAATTTATTATGATTGTTTTTTAAATTTTTTAAATTGTTGGTTGTTCAAAACATTACATAGTTCTTGATATATCATATTTCACACTTTGATTCAAGTGGGTTATGAACTCCCACTTTTACCCCGTATACAGATTGCAGAATCACATCAGTTACACTTCCATTGATTTACATATTGCCATACTCGTGTCTGTTGTATTCTGCTGCCTTTCCTATCCTCTACTATCCCCCCTTCCCTCCCCTCCCCTCTTCTCTCTCTACCCCCTCTACTGTAATTCATTTATCCCCCTTGTATTTTTCCCTTTCCCCTCACTTCCTCTTGTATGTAATTTTGTATAACCCTGAGGCTCTCCTTCCATTTCCATGCTATTTCCCTTCTCTCTCCCTTCCCCTCCCACCTCTCATCCCTGTTTAATGTTAGTCTTCTTCTCATGCTCTTCTTCCCTACTCTGTTCTTAGTTACTCTCCTTATATCAAAGAAGACATTTGGCATTTGTTTTTTAGAGATTGGCTAGCTTCACTTAGCATAATCTGCTCTAATGCCATCCATTTCCCTCCAAATTCTATGATTTTGTCATTTTTTAATGCAGAGTAATACTCCATTGTGTATAAATGCCACATTTTTTTTATCCATTCGTCTATTGAAGGGCATCTAGGTTGGTTCCACAGTCTTACTATTGTGAATTGTGCTGCTATGAACATCAATGTAGCAGTGTCCCTGTAGCATGCTCTTTTTAGGTCTTTAGGGAATAGACCCAGAAGGGGAATAGCTGGGTCAAATGGTGGTTCCATTCCCAGATTTCCAAGAAATTTCCATACTGCTTTCCAAATTGGCTTCACCAATTTGCAGTCCCACCAAGAATGTACAAGGGTACCCTTTTCCCCACATTCTCGCCAGCACTTGTTGTTGTTTGACTTCATAATGGCTGCCAATCTTACTGGAGTGAGATGGTATCTTAGGGTGGTTTTGATTTGCATTTCTCTGACTGCTAGAGATGGTGAGCATTTTTTCATGTACTTGTTGATTGATTGTATGTCCTCCTCTGAGAAGTGTCTGTTCAGGTCCTTGGCCCATTTGTTAATTGGGTTATTTGTTATCTTATTGTCTAATTTTTTGAGTTCTTTGTATACTCTGGATATTAGGGCTCTATCTGAAGTGTGAGGAGTAAAGATTTGTTCCCAGGATGTAGGCTCCCTATTTACCTCTCTTATTGTTTCTTTTGCTGAGAAAAAACTTTTTAGTTTGAGTAAGTCCCATTTGTTGATTCTAGATATTAACTCTTGTGCTATGGGTGTCCTATTGAGGAATTTGGAGCCCAACCCCACAGTATGCAGGTCGTAGCCAACTTTTTCTTCTATCAGATGCCGTGTCTCTGATTTGATATCAAGCTCCTTGATCCATTTTGAGTTAACTTTTGTGAATATATATGCCTCAAACAATGGTGCAGCTATGTTCATCAAACAAACTCTTCTCAAGTTCAAGAGTCTAATAGACCAACATACAATAATCATGGGAGACTTCAACACACCTCTCTCACCACTGGACAAATCTTCCAAACAAAAGTTAAATAAGGAAACTATAGAACTCAATAACACAATTAATAACCTAGACTTAATTGACATATATAGAATATACCACCCAACATCAAGCAGTTACACCTTTTTCTCAGCAGCACATGGATCCTTCTCAAAAATAGATCATATATTATGTCACAGGGCAACTCTTAGACAATATAAAGGAATAGAGATAATACCATGCATCTTATCTGATCATAATGGAATGAAACTGAAAATCAATGATAAAAGAAGGAAGGAAAAATCATGCATCACTTGGAGAATTAACAATAGGTTACTGAATGATCAATGGGTTATAGAAGACATCAAGGAGGAAATTAAAAAATTCTTAGAGATAAATGAAAACACAGACACAGCATACCGTAATCTATGGGACACATTGAAATCAGTTCTAAGAGGAAAATTCATTGCTTGGAGTTCATTCCTTAAAAAAAGAAAAAAACCAACAAGTAAATGATCTCATACTTCATCTCAAAAGCCTAGAAAAAGAAGAGCAAAACAACAGCAAAAGAAGTAGAAGGCAAGAAATAATTAAAATCAGAGCTGAAATTAATGAAATTGAAACAAAAGAAACAATTGAAAAAATTGATAAAACTAAAAGTTTGTTCTTTAAAAAAATAAATAAGATTGACAGACCTTTAGCCATGCTGACGAAGAGAAGAAGAGAGAGAACTCAAATTACTAGCAAACGGGATGAAAAAGGCAATATCACAACAGACACTTCAGAAATTCAGAAGATAATCAGAAATTATTTTGAATCTTTATACTCCAATAAAATAGAAGATAGTTAAGGCATCGAGAAATTTCTTAAGTCATATGATCTGCCCAGATTGAGTCAGGAGGATATAGACAACCTAAACAGACCAATATCAATGGAGGAAATAGAAGAAACCATCAAAAGACTACCAACTAAGAAAAGCCCAGGTCCGGATGGGTATACAGCAGAGTTTTACAAAACCTTTAAAGAGAAACTAATACCAATACTTTTCAAGCTATTTCAGGAAGTAGAAAAAGAGGGAGAACTTCCAAATTCATTCTATGAGGCCAACATCACCCTGATTCCTAAACCAGACAAAGACACTTCAAAGAAAGAAAACTACAGACCAATATCTCTAATGAACCTAGATGCAAAAATCCTCAATAAAATTCTGGCGAATCGGATACAAAAACATATCAAAAAAATTGTGCACCATGATCAAGTAGGATTCATCCCTGGGATGCAAGGCTGGTTCAATATACGGAAATCAATAAATGTTATTCACCACATCAATAGACTTAAAAGTAAGAACCATATGATCATCTCAATAGATGTGGAAAAAGCATTCGACAAAGTACAGCATCCGTTTATGTTCAAAACTTTCAAAAAACTAGGGATAACAGGAACATACCTCAACATTGTAAAAGCAATCTATGCTAAGCCTCAGGCTAGCATCATTCTGAATGGAGAAAAATTGAAGGCATTCCCTCTAAAATCTGGAACAAGACAGGGATGCCCTCTCTCACCACTTCTGTTCAACATAGTTCTCGAAACACTGGCCAGAGCAATTAGACAGATGAAAGAAATTAAAGGCATAAAAATAGGAAAAGAAGAACTTAAATTATCACTATTTGCAGATGACATGATTCTATACCTAGCAGACCCAAAAGGGTCTACAAAGAAACTATTAGAGCTAATAAATAATTCAGCAATGTGGCAGGATATAAAATCAACACGCATAAATCAAAGGCATTCCTGTATATCAGTAACAAAACTTCTGAAATGGAAATGAGGACAACCACTCCATTCACAATATCCTCAAAAAAATAAAATAAAATACTTGGGAATCAACCTAATGAAAGAGGTGAAAGACTTATACAATGAAAACTACAGAACCCTAAAGAGAGAAATTGAAGAAGATCTTAGAAGATGGAAAAATATACCCTGTTCATGGATAGGCAGAACTAACATCATCAAAATGGCAATATTACCAAAAGTTCTCTATAGGTTTAATGCAATGCCAATCAAAATCCCAACGCCATTTCTTGTAGAAATAGAGAAAGCAATCATGAAATTCATATGGAAAAATAAAAGACCCAGAATAGCAAAAACAATGCTAAGCAGGAAGTGTGAATCAGGTGGTATAGCGATACCAGACTTCAAACGATACTACAGAGCAATAGTAACAAAAACAGCATGGTACTGGTACCAAAACAGGTGGGTGGACCAATGGTACAGAATAGAGGACACAGAATCCAACCCACAAAACTACAACTTTCTTAATTTTGATAAAGGGGCTAAAAGCATGCAATGGAGGAAGGATAGCATCTTCAACAAATGGTGCTGGGAAAACTGGAAATCCATATGCAACAAAATGAAACTGAATCCCTTTCTCTTGTCATGCACAAAAGTTAACTCAAAATGGATCAAGGAGCTTGATATTATGATTGTTTTGTGAGCATTTTTTAATTTAGACCTCTGCCCATACACAAAACATAAACAGAAAGAATGTACATCAACATATAAACAAATATTATACAGGAATAGTAGGAATTTGGTTTGTTATTGTTTGTATTTCATCTGCATTTCCTGCTTTGTCTATGATCATATATTTCTTTCATGATGCAAGTCAAGTGTTTAAAATTATAACAGCACAATTATTCAACAGTGGGGAAATGGTTAAATTGTGCCAGTACATGACATACTACACAGCAACCACAGGTTTAGAAAGATGCGCTAGAGTAAATGAATGACTGATGTTTAATTAGGTCCTGCAACAAGAGAAAGAAAAACAACAAAAATTGCTACAAAGGAAATTGCACCATGGGAAAAATGTGGTTTCAAACTCTTATCTATATTGTACACCATGATCACTTACTTATTACATTTCTTAGGTGTAGACATGGTTCACAGTTATATTGAAGATTATGCTTAGGAGATATGTCCTTAAGTATTTAAGGGGAAAGCGTCATGAGATCTTGTAACTTACTTCTGAATAGTTCAGAATTAAAAGTCTATGTGGATAGAAAACAAAGTACAAATGTGGCAGAAGGTAGCAATGAATGAATATAGGCAAAGGATACATGGATATTGATTGTACTACTATTTCTTGAAATAGCAGGTTGAAATCTTTTCAAAAATAAATTATTGGTGGGGAAAGGAGGGAAAGTAGCAATGCTAAAGGTTGTATAGAGGAATTGCAGTTAAGGAGAAAGAGATTCAGCAGATGATTAGAATACAAGGAAGATCTAAATAAACCACTAATGAGATCTAAATAAACCCAAGGAGAAGATATCAGTGTCTGACAGTAGCCGGATTACAAAAACAGCACTGAGAGATAGATTAGCAGATGAAGTTATGTGATTATCAATACAGTCTTCTTTTTCTCTTCTCCTTCTCCTTCTCCTTCTCCTTCTCCTTCTTCTTTTTATATTGGAGATTGAACCTAGGGGCACTCTATCACTGAGCTACATCACCAGCCCTATTTTTTTACTTTGAGGTAGGGTATCACAAAGTTGACTAGGGCCTTGCTAAATTGCTGAGGCTAGTCTCAAATTTGTGATCATCCTACCTCAGTCTCCCAAGTCGCTGAGATTACAGGTATGTAGCCCCAAGTTTGGCTAAAGTTTACCTCTGGTTTACCTCATGTCTGAGGAACAATTCTGAGCCAAGATGGATTCACTAAGATATTAACTGCAGTGCAGGGTCTTTGCTAGCTGGACTTCCTTTGAAAAGCTGCATGATTTATTATAAAAAGAACATTATGGTAACATTCATTTTAAATTTTCTGTCAAAACTGGAGTAAGGAGCCTGGAATCTATCAAAATTATTACTTTTATCTGGATATTTTTACTGATAAAATAACTTCAACTTTGCATGTACTGTCAGAGATAAAGGATGAATGGTAAGCTATGAATAACAGATTGGGATTATTAAAATGAGAGTATAGTGTTCAAGCATTTTAGTAGAAAAATTCTATTTATTACTGGCCTGAAATTCTGAATGAAGTTGAGAATTTTTTGTTTAAATAAAATAAAAGGTGAGACTTTAAATTTATGTTGATATAAAAAAGAAATGAAACTGCTTTCATTTTTTTAAATAACTACTGATGATATTCCATAAATTAGCAAATTGAAAATGTAGCTCAATGCTGGATAATAATGAGTGATTTAATGCTATCTTTCCAAATTGCAAGGTAGTCACTTTTATTGACTTAATTTTTTTACTTATTTATTTGTTTTGCAGTACTTAAACCCAGTGTTGTTCTACCACTGAATTATACCCCCAGCCCTTTTTATTTTTATTTTGAGACAGAGTCTTCATAAGTTGCCCAGGCTGACCTCGAACTTCTGATCTTTCTGCCTCAGGCTTCCAAGTCTCTGAGATAAGATAGCTACTTTTAAAAGCTATTGTCCGTATATTTCAATATCAGCTCAAATCAAGGTGAATCTTAGTGAATTCATGAATATTAATTAATGTTTTTACTGCAGGAATCAAACAAAGACACCAGGATAAACTAAAAATAAGTGAATATTAACATTAAAATACAAAGTTCACATTTTGTTTTATGGTTATTAAATATTGCTCAGAAAAGTTCCATCTAGTTTCTTTATTTCCCTCTACAATATTCTGAAGAAATAAGTGAATGTTGACTGAATAAATTTAAGCATTTTTGTTTCATTTTAGCTAACTGACCTCAATGAGTTAGCATTTTTAATAAACATGTAGTAGAATTAAGGGACTTTATAATATATTTTAGATATATTTTAATATTTTATGAATAAACATAGATGATATTCTATTTAAAAGTGAGTATATTGATAATAGCACTTACATTATTTATGAATAGCTTTCTGTTTGGCAGGGGGTGATTCCTGGGGACTGAACCAAAGTAACACTCTACCACTGAGCTACATCCCCACCCCTTTTTATTTTTTATTTAGAGACAGGTTCTTGCTAAGTTGCTTAGAGCCTTGCTAGATTGCTGAGACTGTACTTGAACTTGTGATCCTCTTGCCTCAGCCTCCTGAATCTCTGGAATAATAGATGTGCACAACTGTACTCAATTTAAGAAAGCATTTCTTATTAGCATCATGTTTTAAATTTTGTCCAGAATTTCCAACTCTTATAAGTTATTATGGAAATAATTGAAATAATATACACAGAGACTATTTGTTTTAGCATGGGTAGTGATATTATTAAGAACAAAAACAATGTTGACATGCAATTGGTTTAGTTTTGATACTTCATGTATCAGAAGATAAGATGCTTTTATATTTACTGGTATGAAAAGAGATCCGCTAGATTTATGAGGCATATGCAACTCTATTATAGAAGAGCCCTATTTTAGGTGTGTATGCATGTATATAATATTTGATAAATAGAAAAAATATCTGTAAGTCATACCCCAAACTGTTAGCAGGAGTCATAGTAATTGGAGGGAGTTAACACTTTATATTTTGCATTGAGAGATACATAATATAAGATCAAAACAAAGTTATTTTATAATCAGAGAAAGGAAAATTACAACAACACTAACATAGACTGTACTTTATACTATGTTGACAGGTAACATGGTAGTGACCTAAGTAGTGTCTTTCTCTTCCTTTAATCCCATCTTCATTTATTAGTTCCTATTCATTTTCTTTGTACTCTATTAAATATTATTTCCTGTAGGGGAAACCATCCCTAACACTCCTAAGCAGATTAAGTTTCATGACAAACATGCTGCATATATATTTTTGTAATAATATTGACACTGATAGTTACTTGCTTTTATTCATTTTCCTTGCCACATTATAAAGTTCGTGACGCAGGAACTTTGGCTTGATCTCTTTCTTCTCTTTCTGTACCACCTAGCCTAGTGCCAGGGTCATAGGCGGGCCAGGTACCCTACTTGTTATATGTCACTGAATTAAAGATATGATAAATTTGCTAGGTGTGGTGGTGCACACGTGTAATCCCAGTGACTAGGAAGGGTCAGGCAGCAGAAAGACAAGTTCAAGGGGAGCCTAAGCAATTTCATGAAACCCTGTCCCAAAGTGAAAAGAACTGAGGATGTAGCTCAGCGGTAAAGCACAAAGCACCCTTGGGTTCAATCCCCAGTACCAAAAACAAAAACAAAAACAACAACAAAATAATAATAACAAAAAAACACAACCAATGGAATCTTTATCTAAGAAAGTATAATCTTTCTTACCTTATAAATACCATGGCTGTAATCCCAGCCACTCAGGAGGTTGGGGCAGAAGGACCACGAGTTCAAAGCCAGTCTCAGCAACTTAGTGAGGCACTTGGAGACTCAGCAAAAGACTCACTTAGACTCACTTAGAGACTCACTGTCTGTAATAAAAAAAAATATTTTAAAAGGGCTGGGGACATGATTTAGTGGTTGAGCATCCCTGGGTTCAACCTACAGTACCAAAAAAAAAAAAAAAAAAAAAAAAGAAAAAGAAACAAAAACCCCCAACACAAACATTAAATTCATAAATTCAAATAGAAACTTGAGTTAGTTCAAAGGATAAACAATTTTTCTGAGTTATTAGAATGTAGAAGGTATTTAAACATAAGCCCTGAATTGTACTAGACAGAGAATCAACAGTTATTATTAATCCTATTTGTAGAAAGGAAAACTGGTTCATTGTGTCCCTCACTCTTAAAAAAAATCTTATTAAGCTGGGTCTATGTGCAATACTGAAATTTGGCTCATTTGGTTGGTTATTAGGTGGTAAAAGACTTGGGGTTAAATAGACCTGTTTTATATTCTGCTTTGTCACTCACTAATTATATGTTCTTTAATAGCCAGTTAACTTATGTTGGGTTAATTTCCATTCCTACATAGTCACAATTCAATACTTGGAATGTATAGAACTATTTAATGATCAAAACTCTTCGATTTGGAATTAAATGTTCTCATTCTCATTGCAACTGCTTGGAAGTAGATGATGAAGAAGGTAGTAGTGGTGCTTCTACTAACCTACTCTCTGTTTGCTTACCTTTTCTATTTTAGCTCTGCTTTCAGCTGCTAGGAGGTGAGAAGAGGTGAAGCAAATAGGATATGTTTTCCCTGGGGTGATTGGTTTTATACTCCCAGCTTGGCAGATAAAGTTGGTATACCTGAGTGGAGCCCTAAAATATAGAAGATTCTTGTCTTATTAGTGTTTTTATAGGCTATTCAGATAATTTTTGACTGTCTTCGATCCTGGAATACAAATTACCCAAAAATGAAGCATATCTCTTCCTTTTACATATACTGAGCACCTGGTAGTTCACAGAAGGTTGCCTCAATTCTGCTGAGTACTTCTAAACCTACAGGATATCTATTGGACACATGCCAAGTTGACAGCTTCTCTGTTCTCCCATGCACCCCCACGCTGGGGTACTTGTCTTGACTCATGCTGTGAGGGTAGAATAATTCAATGCCTCACCAGCCCTCTCCTGCCACCAAAACAGTTATCCATTCACTACTCTGATTTTTCTGATACCCAGGCAGGAGCAAAAGCCAGTGTTTGCTTTCTCAAGCATGGAACCAGTTTTCTACATTTCAAAAACAATCATCCAGTTTTCTACTCTGGTCCTAAAAGGGGTAACAGGAACTAGTTATGTCCTTATACTTTACACAGCTAAAATATAGGTCAATATATAAGTAATAATGACTTTCATTCTGAGAAAGGATAATCCAAGGAGGTGAAATAATAAAATGTTCTTTTGAACAATTTCAATATGAGTTTTTCAATAATTGATAGAATAGACAGAAAATCAATTAGCTATAGATATTTATTTTATATCCTATCTGTGATGGTTTGAATATGGTTTGCCCACTCCAAAAATCATGCTGAGTTTTAATCCCCATTATAAGATATGAAGAGATGGGAGCAGGTGGGACCTTCAAGAGGTCATTAGGGCTCTATCCTCGTGAATGGATTAACCCATTCATGTCTGTTTCATAGGTTGTTTTCATGAGTTGACATATCTCTAGCTTGGGTCTTGCATAAAAGCCACTTGACTAGGTCTTTTGGGCACTCCTTGCCTTTTACCATATGATGCCTTGTACACCTCTGGACTCTGCCAGCATGAGGGCCATTCACAGATGTAACCCCATCACCTTGGACTAGACACATGAGCCAAAATAAATCTCTTTTGTTTATAGCTTAACCAGTCTACAATATTATGTACTTAGAAACTAAAAATGGATTAAGACACCATCCAACAATAGCAAAATATGCATTCTTAAGTTCATACACAACATTTACAAACATAGACAGATTTGAGGATAAGGACTCGAATAGAGGATTCACCAGAAAATTACTGACTTAGTAAATAAACACATAAAAAAGAGATTATGGTTATTGGTCACCAAGGAAATAAAATTTAAATCACAACAGGATACTATTCTATGCCCAATATAGTGGCTATATTTAAAGTTTGGCCATGTCAAGTGTGGGTGAGAAGGTGGGATAAATGTCTGCAGTATAATGCTTTTAGAATGCTATAAGAAATATGTTATAGTTTATGTCTTAAACCATCAGTAAATTGTAGCTATCATATCGCATGATAATCATAACTGATACAGATTGATCAATAATTCTTTTGAGTTCAATAAATGAACTAACAAATTGAGCAAAGTGCACAAAAAAGCAATTATTCAACATGTTTATTTGGTTGATGTGGATAAAAAAACCTAAGTCTAGAAATAATAATCTGATGTTCCAAATCTGTGCACTTGCCAAGCTCTGCAAGGAATTTTTAATCTCCAAAAGTGAAAATCAGTCTCACAACTATGCAAAGCATACTTTCATTTCTGAATATTTACAGAATACTAAGAAGTTTCTTTTATGTATCCCTTAGAGGAGTCTTTGGACTAATATGAAGTCTTACAAGCAGTAATAATAGCTTACTTCCTTCCATTTGACATAACAAGATAGTGATTATTTGGGGAAATTATTTCAGTGTATTTCATTTTCCTTACATTTCACCTACCAGCTTACTAAGGATAACTTGATAATGTTCTTGCCCTCCTCATTAAAGAGCTTAAAAGTCAGAGAGGATTTAAAATAAGCCAGACAATAGGTGTTAACAGAAAATTGAATATATTTGATGCCTTATTTTTTATATCCTTTTGTTGTCTTTTGAAGGATTATGGGAGAAGTCAGGCTGTCTTATCTGAAGACCAATGCTAAAGTTCTATTTGCTAATGAAATAATGAGCAAAAAGAAAACAGAAAAAAACAAAACACGATTCTCATAGTACAAGGAATGCCATTCATGTCATTTTTATCAATGTATGTTCATTAAGTCCCTTCTATGTAGCAAACGTCAGTCTTAGGTATGAAGGGATTCAGCAATAAACACAGCAGGGAAATTTTCTGCTTTGAAGAAACTTACATTCCAGAGGGAGGCACAGAAAATAAGGAAATAAATATATATGTAAAACAATATGGAAAGGCATGGGGTGGGGCCTCAGTGGCAAATGGGTGGTGTATCACCCAATAGCATCACCGTGGATGGTGTTATTATGTAGGGTGATCAGAGAAAGTTCATTTCAGGTGATATCATTTCAACAAGACTTGAAGAAAATAAGGGAAGGAGCTATGCAGATTATCTTGAAGAATAACCTTCCTGTCCTAACAGACTAAGAATGCAAAGAGAATACAAAAATCCTGGGAGCTATTTAGCCTATTTGACAATAAGATGTCTAAGAAAGGTGCAGAGAGATGGTGTAGGAAAGCAGTCAGAGAAATTATTAGGAAGGGAGCAGATCATAGGGGATCATAAAAATTCTTGAAATTTTACTCTGAGTTTAGATGCCATCATAAGGGTCTGAATAAAAGAGGGGCATGTTCTGACTTGACATTTTAAAAGAATTTCTCTGACCTATAAGTACCTGGAGAAGCCACAGATACTGTAGGAAAAGAAGTGAGTTAGCTTTAACTGATTTCCTCACAAATTAGATTTATGATGTGAAAGAAATAATGGTAAGGATGATTCCAAGTTGGAGAAAGAGGGAATAGAAATTAACTGTGGAAGAAAGAGATTTGGAAGCAGACAATAATAAGCTGATTTGGAACATGTAAAATTTGAGATATTATGAACATCTGTATTGGGTTGAATTATACTCTTCAGAACAACTCAGTCTGACACACTTACCTCCTAATGGTGATACACCAAGAGCAACTAAGAACTATTCCTTCAGGCTTGGTATCAGGTCACCACCACCACCACTGAGACCATTACAGTCATTTCGGGTTTTTTAACTTACCAGCTAGGATGTCTCAACAGCGTGTCACTTTCTGCCCATGCCTCAAGTATTTTGTCTCCTTCCCTAGGACTCCCCTGTAGAAAACCTGGTATAGAATGCCCTCATATTTCCCACACTTAGGTTATGTGTAAGGAGGGAGAAAGGGGTAATGGCTCTTGGGTGAAATCCTTGACAAATGAGAGAAGAGAAATGGTGAGAACATTCTTTCCCCTTACTCCATCAACACATGATCCTGAAAAGCAGGCATGTCCCAAAGGATTTAAAAACTAGTCACACTTAGAAGTAGTAAGCCCTAGGGTGCAAACTTGGTTTTGATCTCCTTAATTTCTTTCTTCCCTTTCCTTAGCACTCACCCTGGGATAGAATTCCATAAGAAAATAATAGAATATGCCAGGCATCGTGGCACACGCCTGTAATCCAAGTGGCTCAGAAGGCTTAGGCAGGAGGATCACGAGTTCAAATGCCAGCCTCAGCAAAAGTAAGGGATGAATAACTTGATGAGACCATGTTTCTAAATAAAATACAAAAAATAGGTCTGGGGATGTGGCACAGTGGTTGAATGCCCTGGAGTACAATCCCAGGTACCTCCTGTCCCCCACACTCCCCCCCCCAAAGAAAAGAAAAAATTGTAATTCAAGCTCCCTACCTTAGGCTAAGGCAATATGTAAGTGGAAATGTCTAATACGAAGTAGACAGACAAGTCTAGGGTTTAGGAATGAAGTCTAATATAAAAAATCAGAATCTGTTAGGTTATCAATGGAATTTAGAACCAACAGACTGCATGAGGCTACCTACAGAATGGGTATATATAACTAAGATATGTGAAGACTGACTTGAGGCATGTCATTATCTAAATCATCATCTGAGGTGTAGAAGATGAGAAAATATATCTGAAGCAGATCCTAAAACACCTCATACTCTGTCCCAAATCCCTCTTTTTTAGTGTTCCACATCTTAGTGACTAGGCACTTTATTCTCTCAAATTTTATAACCCAAAATCTTAAAGTCACCCATGGCTTCATTATCTCCATAGCTCTGATATTCAAGTTGTTCTTAAACTCTACTCCCATTGCAACTTCAGCTCTAGCTGTTGGAATTTTATATATATATATATATATATATATATATATATATATATATATATATATATATATATATATATATATATTTTAATAGCACTTAATACTTTCTAACATAATTACTTGTTATGTTAATCACTATCTTTTTCAAGTACAATACAAATTATTTTGCCAGAGATTTTTATCTGATTTGCTCACTCTTGTGCTTCTAATGCTTAAAATACTTACTGGCACACAGTAGGGACTCAAAACATTTTTATTAAAAAATAAAAATGTATTGATAATCCCATGTGTGTGTGTTTATGTGTGTGTGAGAGTGACTGTGTTAGAAATGTTAGTGAAAATTTGTAAACAAGCTTTATATATCCACACTGGAATCAAACTCCTTTGATTTTCCAGCTTCCTTTAACACTAACATAATCTTTTCATTGATGACATAAAATTTTTGATGTAAATGTTCAAAGGTGCTTACATGATCTCTCCAGCAGTTTAGACTGCTCTTATTGATGTAGAGAGACAAAGATAAGGTAACACCAAGAACAAGATGAAAAGAAAGGTTTAAGATGGGGATATTTTGGAACATTTGCTGATAGAGCATAGAATATATGTATGCAGATATGAATTTCTTATTCAGAGCCAGGTTGAGCAACATGACCCTTTCCCAAAGCTTCTTATATTTTCCTTGCATTGCTGATGTGAAGCTTATATTTTATTGAAGCTTATGGTGATAAGGTTGGGCCCAGATTAATCTGACATCTTCTTTTTCCTTGAAATTCAATGAAAGCTTTTTATCATTTTGGGGAAATATCATATTTTTGCATTCAGATGAAAAATAGAGAGCAAAGAAAATAACCTTTTTACTCTGGGCATGGTGAACTAAGTTTCAACCTATCATTGTCAAGGAACACTTTCTTCTGTTTTTTAAAACAAAATATGTTATTTCCAAAGACATACTTTATTTCTCCTTAGAGATGTTCTGAAGCTTAGCAGGGAAAAACAGGTTGTTAGCACATGACTTAAAAATAAATCAACAAAAAGTCTCTAACACAAAGTCAAAAGAAAACCTAAGAAAATGTGCTGCCTTAGATTTCTAGTTTTAGTTATAGAGTGACAAATGACTACTTCAAAACCTAAGAAATCTTTCTTTTTAAAAATTGTTGTTTTCAGATTTAGATAAAATTTTAAAACATTATGTAAAAAAAGACAATATATAACTGTGGGTGGATGATTGGCAAAAACAACCTAGAATTTGAGATCAATGACCTTTATTGTTATTCTAGAATAAACATCAGAAGGAAAATAACCATTCATTAGACTCCACAATAGGCAGAACTACAGCTGCTTGCAGGGTGTTTTCTGTATGCAAAGTCTTTAAGCAGAGCTTTAGATTTGCTGAACAAGACAGACTGATTTATATTCCCTTATATTTCATTTTCTTGCTTGGCTTTCACCAGGGTATACTGTTGGGGCCCTATTTCCATAAGATTTAATTTGTTTTCTTATATATGAGCTCATTTTTCTAGTTAAAGAAATGGAACACTGCCCACAACACAGTGAAAAATTCAGCTTTCAATCATGAATAGAAATTATTGAGGAAAATAAATGGCAATGTGTTTAAAAGATTGCTTTATCCAAATAAGTTGAATGGCTAAATTTTTGAACATTTTAATTCCTATGACTTTTTTTTTCCTGTGATTCTTTTTTATTATTTTTTCCAGTTTTTGTTTTTCTGTAATTTTACCAAACGTTTCTGTGTTCCATTTGGTGAACATAAATTTCTGTAAACATAAATACCGAAGACATTTACAAAATGGAAATTGATCACAGGAAAAAGAGGGGCTTAACTTAAAATGTGATTACTTAACCCAGGCTCTGTGGCGCACACCTGTAATCCCAGCAACTCAGGAGGCTGAGACAGGATGGATGGATCACAAGTTCAAAGCCAGCCTCAGCAATGCCAAGGCACTAAGCAACTCAGTGAGACCCTGTCTCTAAATGAAATATAAAATAGGGCTGGGGATATGGCTCAGTGGTTGAGTGCCCCTGAGTTTAATTCCCAGTACCCCCCTCCCAAATAAAACATGTGATTACTCAAATATTTAAAGAGAGTATTAAAAATTACTGCAACATTACATAATGCTTTTGTAAATGATAATGAAGCCAGAATTAGAGAGGCAGATAGGCAAGGGTCCGTCCAGAGGATGGAGAAATTGAAATGTTAATTCCTTCAGAGCCCTTTCTGTATCCTTTCTCTACCAAGATAACCTGCCCCTGCTCCAACTTATTGCTAAAATAACCTGTCCCAAGGATTGTCCCTCCCTAAAGAAAGTTGTTAATTATTCCCCTTCCAGCCCAGATCTCTCCACCTTGGTCCCCTCCAGCCCATGTGCTTCTCACCTTTTGACTATCCCACCAAGGATCTCCTGGGCCTAGTCATATAAGCAGGAAGGAGAGAGATAAGGGGAAGAGAGCAGAACAAAGGAAGCTTAGGACATATAAAAAGGCAGAAGGCTCTCACTTCTTGGGATACCATGATATCAGCTATGGCCCCCTATTCCCTTCCAGGAAAAGTCTGTGTTACCCCTTTTTAAGTAAACCCTGCTTTATATGCTTGCCCTGGAGTGCTTCTCTAAGTTATACTTCCACATGTCAGGAAGCAGGACTCATCACCAGTAACTGGCAGTAGCGATTACATACTATGTCAATACATTGAGAATATCTGTTATATGTTCATTTAATAATAAGAGTTATTTTAAACCTTGACTATAGCATATAGAAAGTTCCCATGTGATGTAAATATTTGCTTGAGTAATTTTCAAAGAGATTGTACCCTGGGCAAGATGAAGTAAGTACACTGTACTTTGTCTCTTCAACTAAATGCAAACACAAGCTCTAAAAAGAAGGTAGAGAGTAGCTATCTGAGGACTCAAATCTAAGTGGAAGTGGGAAGATTTCTGATGAGGTCCAGAGTGTGATATACTCCCCAACCAGGGGTGAATGCCCTCCTCCTCACCCCCCCTGTCTCTCCAGCCTTGGACTCAAAGGCACCTGGAGACCTAGAAGGACCAACTGGTAGGCATGAAAAGGCCTCAGTTTCTGCACCAGTAAGCTGGAAACAAGACTCCCGAGCACTAGAAGGAATGGAGTGAATCCTGTTTTCTTCTCCCTCCTACCCCAGCCCCAGATAATACCTGAGTGGCACAGATTCTGAGCAGGGACCTAAAGTGCTGAAGGGAAGGCTTTTCTCAGGCCTGACAGGACAAGATCTAGCAACTGGATTTCCCATCATAACCCAGTAGACTAAAGGGAAGCAGAACATATTTAAAGTGTTAAAAGTAAAGAAACACCATCCTAGAATCCCGTGGGCAATGGAAAAACGTTCCTCAGGAAAAAAAAAAAAAAGATGAAGTGACGACATTCTCAGATAAAACAAAAACAATTTACATTCATCGAATTGATACAAGGGAAATGGTACCAGAGGGGAACTTGAAACACCAGGAAAGAAGAAAAAGACATAGAAATGGCAGATAACTGGGTAAATAGTGTAGACTATTTTTCTTCTCTTAAATTTTTTGAAATACATAGAATGGTTGAAAATAAAAATTCTAACATTCAAACTAGGTTGTTTTAAATATATGTAATTGTAAAACCAAGAAGAACTACAACATATAGGGGAGGTTAAATGTACTAAATAGTAAGTAGTAAGTTTTCTAATTTCCCTTTGAAGTGCTAAAAAGCTAATTTTGAACAGAATATAAAAAGTTAAATACTATATAAATGTTATCATCTCTAGGATGCTCTTTGGTTAAAAAATGTACAAAAGACATAGTAGTCAAGAAAGAAAGAATAAATAAATAATAAACAATAAATAAATACATATACATATTTTTATATCCAAATTTCCATTGTAGAACCAAAGCACTTTGAGAACATAAACTATATCTGATTTGTCCTTGTATCCACCAGAGTGCATAGCATGTTTTGTATGGACAGTCAATATATATTTATAGGAGTGAACAGATACTCTATTTTACAAAATAAAAAAAAAATTTTAAAAATTTTTTATTTAATCTGATGCAAATTAGAAAATGGTGGGAAACACATACATTTTACATAATAAATATATTTTTTTCCTGAACTATTTATATGTGATTTGTATGGAATACCAGTATAAATAGTGTATACAATCTTAAGTATTTGTTTTGATTAAATCTTCATATATTACAGACCACATAAATCTTAAGAGAATTTTAGTGACTTAAAAGGGATATTATACCTTCTCACAGTAGTATTTTTTAAAATATTTTTAAAAATTTATTTGATTTGATTTTTGATCAACATGTATTAGTTATATATATCAATAGGGCTAAGTATTATGTTTTAATACATGACTATATTGTGCACTGATCAAATCCATACTCCTTTTATCCACTGTTTCCCTACCTTCCCAGATTCTAGTAATCATTATTGTACCTTGGGTTGACACTATTAATATCCAATATATGAGAGAAAACATGTGGTACTTTCTGTGTCTAGCTTATTTCATCTAATAGTGTATCCTCTGGTTCTATCTATTTTGCTATAAATGGCAAGAGTTATTTCTTCGTTATGGCTGAATAATATTCCCTTGTGTATTTATTCCACATTTTATTTAACAGTGATATTAATTGATGATTAGGTGGTGGTTTTGTCTTGCTAGCTCTGGTGTGGATGTTATCTATTATTAGCTGGTTCCAGTGGAATGGATTTCCAAGGTGAGTCATTCACTGGCTAGCAATTGATTCTGTCTGTTGGCAGGAAGCTGCACTGTGGCCATCAATAAGAGTGCCTGTGCTTGTTCTCTCCATGTGTCTTGAGTCTCTCACAGTATGATATTTCCAAATTTCAACTGCATATGTCCAAGATGCCAAGTGCAGCTCTAAGACTTCTTAAGACCTAAATATGGAAATCATATGAATGTGCATTTCTTGCACATTCTATTGGTAAAAATTCTAAGCCAGCCTAGATCTGAGGGAGGGAAACAGAAAAAGATTATGAATATTGATCGGTATAGCTATTTTCAGACTATCTTTGTAAACTACTACTGTTAGCCCTTGGGTTGGCAGTGGTCCACTTCCTTTACACATGCAAAATCTACTCATCCCCTACCCAGAACCTGCAATCTCATCTCATTACCACATTGGCTCAATTTTGAAGTTCAGGACCTTGGCATTTAAATCAGATCCAGTCTTTTGTTTTGTTTGATCATAAAGCCTGTGAACTAAACTCAAAAATTATCTGTCTCTCAAACACATTGCACATATATACAACATAAAATGGTAAAAAGTATAAAAGTCTTGCACAATAGACACATATGTTAAAAGTGGTTAGGAGTTAGAAGTATATTACTTCATAACAACTCTGAAATGCAGGCAAGCACACATCACTAATTCCTCAGTTAGGGTCCAGTCATGCTTCGGGGCAGTGATTTTCCATGCTTCTCTCTGAATCACTCTAATCTTACCTTATTTTGCTTTATTAAATTATAAATGCCCTGTGTTTTTACTGAGTGAGTTTCTGAGCCTGCTTCTATGAGTTTGGAGCTTAATAGTTCTTTTATTTTTAAACTCTGTCCTTTTTAGTTTAGGCTAATGATACTTCTGCCAATACAATTGTCTTAAAACTTCATGAGTTACATATGGATCTTATTAGGATTCAGTTTATAAAATAAATAAATGTTACAAATTCCCTTGAAATAGTCTGTTTTATCTGAGTTCATTATGATGACAGACCATTCCCTTCAAACTCTTGTAACAAATACCTTAAATCTTTTTTTGTGTGTGTGTCGGAAGGAAGGGATCTTTCAGCTATGTCCTTGATTTGATCTTTACTCTGGGGCCACATTCCTGACAATGCTCTGGATTTGTTATTTTCCTTAAGGTATTCCTTACTTTAAGAATTATTTGTAGGTTATAAAAATAGCAGATGAAAGGGTATGGGGGTAGGAAAGATGGTGGAATGAGATGGACATCATTACCCTAAGTACAAGTATGAAAACACAAATGATGTGATTCTACTTTGTGTACAGAGACATGAAAAATTGTGCTCTATTTGTGTAATATGAACTGAATGACATTCTGCTGTCATGTATAACAAATTAGAATAAGTAATAAAAATAGATAAATTAAATTAAAAAAACACAGAAGGTGATAAGCAATTCAGTGATTCTAAATCCCTTTTTATTTCCTACAAAATTTGTTAAAAATTGAATAGGAGTCTTTTAAACTAATCTCTATAGCCATATCTTTCTATATATGGCTAAAAAAATACTTGGCACTTTTAACACTATTCCTGGAATCTATTAGTTTTGGGGATATGTTTTCCATTTGCAATGTTTCTGAAATCTTTGTGATAAATAAAAAGATCTCACATCTCTAGCCTCCAATAATAAATTTCTTTCTTTTAAACTTTCATTGTCTCCTTAAGGACTTTCAGTTTCTACCTGCCTCCAATATTTGGTGTTGAATTAGCATCTGAGTTGGTTTCTCTATCCAACTCACCAGCAGTATTCTTGACATTTCTTATAAAACATTGGGTCCATGATTCCTCTCAAATTTACATGTTCTTCACTTAAAGTTATTTATTTTCATCTTTGTTCAATTCCAAAGACCATAATGGCAATCTTCTTGTCAAAGAATAAAGAGAGCCACTTAAAATCGTAAGCATGATATAAAAGATAAATTCATTCTGGTATGATTTTTT
This sequence comes from Ictidomys tridecemlineatus, assembly GCF_052094955.1. NCBI lineage: Eukaryota > Metazoa > Chordata > Mammalia > Rodentia > Sciuridae > Ictidomys > Ictidomys tridecemlineatus. Next base: position 81,153,248 of record NC_135487.1, on the reverse strand, counting down.
TATAATAAGTAATTTTATTAAGTGATAAAGGTCAGGAGAGAGTTTCCTGAAAAAGTCATGATTGAACTAAAATCTGAAGAAAAAGTGGAGGAAAATTATGCTTTGCCATCATTTAGCATTGCTCCAGTTACCTCAATTCTGAGTTTTCATTTAACCATAGTCACAAAACCTTCTAATGGTATTATTTCTTCTAATACCAAATCTTCTCTGTTCCTACTTCAAACTCCAGACTCTAAACTTCTCTATATTTCCTGCATATCTGCCACTTACATCCCCACTCTAAATCTGACTCTACATCAACAATGCTCCCATTACACACTAGAATGTCTCAACAGATTGATTTTGCCATTTCCACATTCTTCAAACTTTTCATTGTATTCATCTGGTCCCCCATTACTCTTTATTACATCAGTCTGTTGATTTCCTTATAGTAACTCAAAGTCTAAAATGACCTAATTTTTAAATATCTGCTAATTATATTTTATTTAGAATCACCAGTATCTAGAATAGTGCCTAGGCATAATATGTGACCAATACATGTTTTACATTAACAAAAATGAATGAGTGGAATGGGTGGAAATTCTTTCCTTATTTATTTCACAGACAAAATGGACAATTTTTTTTTTTGTACTAGGAATTGAACCCAGCAGCACTTTACCACTGGCTACATTCCCAGTCCCTTTATTTATTTATTTTTTTACATTGAGGCAGGGTCTTGCTAAGTTGTTTAGGGTCTCACTAAATTGCTGAGGCTGCTTCAAACTTGTGATCCTCTTGCCTTACCCTTCCTGGTTACTGGGATTACACAAAATAGATAAACTTTGATGATCGAGAGTCCCAATATTAAGCCATGTAATCTCAAGTAGCTATTTCAGATTTTTTTTGTTATTATAAATAGCCTAAATCTCTCTTACATTTTCTACAACATTTGTTCCTGAAAATCATTTTCACTACCCTTATATTCAGCCAATGACTTCTAATTTGCTAAGATACAAATGGGTTTCTGCCTTTTCTGCTTAGCTCAATTTTCCAGACTCTTTCTTGTTTGAACCATTCTCTTTAAATGAATTGAAAAGATTAAGCCAATTTGATACAATGACAACCTCAGTTTTCACTCATTTATTCATTAACTCATTTTATTAAAAAAATATTTTTAGGCTGGGCATCTGTAATCTCAGCAATTTGGGAGGCTGAGACAGGGGATCACAAGTTTGAGGCTAGCCTGGACAATTTAGTGAGTCCTTATTTCAAAATAAAAAGTAAAAATGGCTGGGGATGTTGCTCAATAATAGAGCATGCCTGGGTTCAATCCCTAGGTTTCAGTTAGCGTTTTTGTGACTAAAAACTTTACAAGAACTTAGAGGAAGAAAAGTTTATTTTGCTTCAGCGTTTGGTCCATAGTTGGCCAACTCCAAAGCTCTGAGCCCAAGATGAGGCAGAACATCATGCAGAAAGCATATGGCAGAGGGGAGTAATGTGGCAACCAGAAGAGAGAGAGAGAGAGAGAGAGAGAGAGAGAGAGAGAGAGAGAGAGACATGAGGGTTCAGGGGGACTCTACTCATCAGGGACAAAATATAAAACCCAAAGGCATATCTCCAGTGACCTACTTCCTCCAGCCACACTCAGTTATTCCATATCAGAAAATAAGACAAGGACCTCAACTGGGCCAGGACAGGTTCTTCCCTTACATCATTGAAAAGAATTTCAGGGAGAAAGCAAGGCACAAGCAAAGATTTATTCAAGGACAGCCAAGCAAAAGGCTATACAGTCCAAAGGGAAGTTGCAGATGCCCTTGTCTTGTTGGCTAATATGGATAAGAGAAGTTGAATATTGCATCCAGTGTTCAGCTTTCTGACTACAGGATTTTTCTTGAAAGAAAAATATAGCTTTCCTGGCAAACTTCTGAGAAAATAAAATACCACATCAATTATTTGATATTTGGGGTTCAGAATGTTTCTTCTTGTTTAAACTGTCTAGCCATAAACCAGGTGTGAGCACATTGTGTAGGTGGTAGGTCTTTGAACCCGGTGACATTCAAATTGATGATGCTTTGGCTCTAATTGATCCAGTACAAGCATATGCTGCAGGTTTTGTTCACCTAACTAAAGAGACAGTCATGGCTGATCATGTTCATAGATCTGAGTCTCCCTCTAGTAATGTTACCAGAGTCCTAGGTCAGAGGCCTGACTCTGGGGATCCAATAAATCAGATACTTGCCACTTGCCTAGAAAACCAAACAGAAAAGATAATAGCAAAAAGCATGAGAGTAACTTTAATGAGTGCAGCTACACTGGGAAGAGAAGGGCACCCATGTCATTAGAGGTTTTATAGAAAGGGGAGAGGGGGCAAGGGTTGGGGCCTGGGTTGGCACAGCTGGAGGCTTCTCAGAGCTGCCAAAGCAGGTGACCTTGATCCGGTGTGGTTTGTCCATCACTGTCTTAGGATTGGTCAGATGGGGCCTCATCCTCCAATAAGAAAGTTGCTGTTGCCAGGGAGGTAACTTCCACTCATCACAGAATATTCATCTGAACAGACCTTGTTTCTGGAATCCAAGGTAACACAGAGTAAAGGAGACAGACGCAAAATGGAGACAGAGACAGCAAATCTTAAATTCCACTTTTAGCCATCATTGGATTCACAGGCACAAGCGGAGAGTTTTATGTCCTTGTTATAAAGAGGGTCTCTTTCTCTCCCTGAGAGTCTACCTATTTCAATTTCACAGACTAGAAGAGTGCCTAATATAGGGTAGCTATTTAAAAATATTTCAGAATAATTGAGTGAATAAATGATGACTATAACTATAGCATGCAAAAGTGTTGTGGGAATATAGAAGTAATGAAAAAAATACTGACTAGGACAGAAGGAGAGATGGGGTTCAGGGAAGATCTTTATGGAAGTCACATTTGCACCAAATGGAAAAGATGGTGAGGAAAATTCTCAGCAGAAGAGACACTCCGCGTAAATATATGGAGGCATGAAAAGCGTGACCTGTGTGGGAACAGTGAGAAATTATACGCTACTGAAGTATTTTGCTGCTTCTTCACTTGAGAACATCTTTTCCTTCTCAAGAAAAAGAATTGTTTCTTTCTAGGACAAATTCTGCCAGCATTAATAGCCTGATATTCTTCTGTTGGCTTATGTAATGTGTTCCATCAATGATCATCTCAAATTTTCTCAATTTATTTCCACTGACTTTCTTGTCTGCCTAACATATATATGCTTGGGTAGCATTCACAGTTTTTTTTTTTAAACTAAAATAAACAAACCTCATGAAGTCCACAACCCTTAAAAAAATCTCTATATTTTTTTTCATGCCAAGTACATAAATCACATATTTCCTGCACATTTTTACTCCTTTGTCATATCTTTTGTTCTACCACTTGATTAACTGATTTTTCTGAACATTTTTTCCTTGCCTAAAAACTTTGGTCTTTTAGAGTCGAGTAGATGAAGGGTGAATTTATAAGCTTTGGTTGTAAATCCCACTCTATCCCTGAAAAGGCCCTGTATTAGCTTTCAAAATGTTTCTGCTACCACATCATACTGTAGCAAATGGACTATTTAATAGTACACCTTCTATGATGGGTGAGCTTGGCTCTTCCACATTTGAACAGTCACCCCTGACCTTCCTAGACTGTGCCCTCTGCTGGCAAGAACTGTCTCCTTTTTTATGGTTTTACTTCCATTGCTAACCAAGGCCTGACTTATAGTGGTCACTCAGCATGAAGAATGAAGATATGTTCCACCTGCGGCCTCGTTCTTGATTCTCAAGGAAATGATTCATCTCAGAATTCAGGTGCCCTGAAGAATATCACAGGTGAAGCTGAACATGGTAACACACATCTGTAATCTTAGCAACTCAGGAGGCTGAGGGATGGGAGGCTGAGGCATGGGGATGGCAAGTTTGAGGCCAGCCTGGACAACTTAGTGATACCTATCTCAAAATGAAAAATAAAAAAAAAAAGAAGTCTAGGGATGTAGCTCAGTGGTAGAGTGCTTCTGGGTTCAATCCCCAGAATTAAAAAAAATAATGATAAGATAAAATAAACACATTTTATTTTCTTCTTCTTCCTCTTCTTCCTCTTCTTCCTCTTCTTCCTCTTCTTCCTCTTCTTCCTCTTCTTCCTCTTCTTCCTCTTCTTCCTCTTCTTCCTCTTCTTCCTCTTCTTCCTCTTCTTCCTCTTCTTCCTCTTCTTCTTCTTCTTCTTCTTCTTCTTCTTTGCTTGAGGCATCTCAAAGATTTCTGAGGCTGCACTTCCCATCACAAACCCAGAATAGGGCGTTTACAGCTAAATTTCCAGAGGGACAGCCCCAGGACCTTAGCACTCACTGCCCAGCATCACCCTGGGGCTTTTGCTCCTTGAATTTCAGGGCAGTACTTGCTCTTCAGCCACTCCAGACATAGTTCAGTTGGGCTGAGATGTCACTCTAGCTTCTTCTGCTTCAGAAAGTACTGGCTGTAAACCTTGGTGTTACCCACATGGTGTTGAATCTGCAGGCACACTAAATGCAAGAGATAGGCGACCCGACCGTGTTGGCCTCTACCTTGACTTCAAAGGTTGTCTTGGACACACTGTAGGCCTAAGCAGAGACTTGTCACAGAGGAGGAGCTTCTACAGCACAGTCATCAGAACAAGATTACTGCAGAAAGTACCATGAGGGCTGTGCTTAAGAAGTGCCCTGGCAGTGGGACAGTCACTGAAACCAGAGATTTACAGGGTGAAAGCTGTATAGCTCCAGCCTGGGAAAGCTGCAGAAACAAAACTCTAGCCTATAGGAGCAGCTGAATGGACTGAGGCTAGCAAAGCCACAGGGGCAGGGTTACTGAGCCTCAGGGTGCCCAGGATGCAGGGCCTGGAGTAAAAGGTTATTTTTCAGGTATAGGAATTAATGTGCTTTTCTCTCTTGGGATTTGGACTTACTTGGAACCAGTTATCCCTTTCTTTTTACCCATTTCTTCCTTCTGGAAGGAGAATGTTTATCCTGTGCCTGTTCCACCATTGCATTTTGGAAACACTATAACTTGTTAATTTCACAGGACCAGAGTGACGGAGGAATGGCTTCAGAATAAATCATGCCTTGAGTCTCACTCATATCTAATCGAGGTGAGACTCTAGACTTTAAATTTTTGAATTAATGCTGAAACAAGACTTTGGGGACCATTGTGGGATGGAGTGAATGTATTTTCATTGTGAGAAAGACATAAAATTGGGGGCCAGGGATAGAATTCTATTGATTGAATGAGTCACTCAGAGTTTATATGTTGAAAATTTAAACCCCAATGCAATAGGGTTTGGAGTAGGAACTAATGAGAAATGACCTGGTCATGAGGTCTGCATTCTGATGGATGGACTAATGTCACATGAGGAGCCTTGCCCCCTCTTGCTCTTACTCTCTTTTGCTTTTCTGCTTTCCACCATGGGATGATGTACCACAATGATCCTTGCCAGCTGCTAGAACAATGATCTTGGACTTCCCAGTTTTCAGAACCAAATATATTTCTGCTCATTATAAATTATTCAGCCTCAGGTATTCTCTTATAGTAGCACAAAGCAGACTAAGGTACTATCTTCAATATATTTTTTATGTTAATAGACTTTGTATTAGATTGCTGTATCACCAGACAAAGAAAAGAGTAAGAAAAATCCAAAGCATTCTCTATATTTATGATTTAAATTTTATTTCAGATTCTCCTATCTTAATTAAGTAAATATGTATGGCTTAAGAACCCAATTTAGGGGCTGTGGCTATACCTCAGTTGTAGAGCCTTTGCCTAGCAGGGGTAAGGCACTGGATTTGATCCTAGGCACCACATTAAAAAAAATAAATACAGTTATAAAAATGTATATTAAAAAAGAACCCAATTTGAGCTTATTCCTGTGTTAAGCATCATTGAGAATATATGAAAATACTAGTCATTTGAATGCTGTAAGGCTGTAGATTTTTTTTTTTTTTTTGTGTGTGTGTGTGTGTGTGTGTGTGTGTGTGTGTGTTGATACTAAGAATTGAACCCAGGGGCACTTTAATACTAAGCTACATCTTAAGCTCTTTTCTTCTTCTTTTTTAAAAAATATTTTGAGATAGGGACTTCCTAAATTGCCAAGGCTGGCCTCAAATTTGTGATCCTCCTGCCTCAACCACTTGCCTCAGTTGTTAGGATTATAAGTGTGTGAGATTGTGCCCAATTCCTAAAGTCATAGATTTTTTAATCTGAACTTGAAAGAAACCAAATACATATAAAGGGTCACTTCAAAGAATTTTGAATTTAATGACATCTACAATTGCTTGCCATTATATTGTATTTTATCTATAATAATTTACTGATCACCATTATATTTTAAAATTAAAGTTACTTTTAGCCTCACTTACATGAGAATACAGGTTGTTGTTATTTCTTGCCTCCTTCTTGTATTTAAAAAACATAAGGACACTATTTCTTACACTTTTCCCATATAAAATTCACTATCTTAGATGGCAGATATCCCTTCTAAATAATTTTTTCATTTGTATAGAAATCCTTCTCTTTCCCTCCCTAATGCTTATTTCAAATAAGTCCTGAAGGCATGTCTTCTAAAATACACTACAATTTGCTTTTAATTATTACTCATCATCCACAGTAGAAAAGTCCCATCCATCTACTGCTGTGCCCTGAATGCATGCACCAGAGAATTTAAGTAGAGCTTACTTCTCTTATTTGGCCCTATCATATGAGAGAGTCACAAGCAGAATCAGAAGATCTATACAAATTTCTTCTAATCAGCTGAAAATTGCCTTTTTTTTCCTCACCCGAACCCACACAGGCATTGGGAATGGGGTTCCTCTCAGTGGAATGGGCTGGCCATGTAATAAAAGCTAAGAAAAATAGAACAACAAAAAAAACCCACAGGACACAGAAATATTTTCAGAAAGCAGGGGCAGTATGGGCTTGCCAATCACACAGATCACGCTTCTATCTTAAAAATGCAAAATGGAGCCCTCGCTTGCTTTATTTATATTGGGGAACATCAAAGGCCTTCCATAGAATGTTCTTCACCAAAAAAGGTTATAGGTGGGCTGTCCAGTTCCCAGGGGGTTACACCTATCTCTGGAACTACTATGAGGAACCTTCCTGCTAGAGCAGAGATAAAGGTCGTGTGCCTTGGGCAATCTTGAGTGCTTGAGCCTCAGATAGTTCCCAAGGTTAAACCTAAAATCTCCCTGGCTGCCAGACTGAGAGAAGACCTTCAAGTACTTCATGGGTGGCTTCCACATTTTTTAATACAATTTGACTACAAAAGTAATAGTGATCATACATATTTAATTATATAGATCAGCAAATTTTCATAATAGCAATAGAAGGATAATCCAATAGTTAAAGAATGGTATCATAGATACGGTTTCCAAAGTCCTAAGTCAGAGGCCTGATTCTGGGGATGGAACAAATCAAGTTCAGTCACTTGCTCCCCTCCCCCACAAAAAAACCCTCAAACCCCAGAAAAGTAAATGGTGAACAACAGGAAAGGAGCTTTAATCAGTGTAGCCACACAGAGGACCCAAAGGGGGGTCTGCATCTTGAGTCCTAACATTGAGGAGCAAACAGTGATTTTGAAGGTTTTTTTTAGAAAGGGGACTGAGGCCAGGGCTGAGGGTTTGCCTAGATGAATGGGTTGAACAGCTGCCAAAGCAGGTGATCTTTATCAGGCAGGCTGTGGTTCCTCAGTACCTTAGGGTTTTTCAAATGGGCCTTTGTCGGGATAGGGAAGTGGTTCCTGCCTTGGACATAGTGCTGACTCTTGTGACAAGATCTTTACCCATCAGACCTGTTGTTGTTCCTGGAATTCAAGGTGAGTACAGAGGAGAATGGCTCAGGAGAACTCAGAGGGAATGGGGGAAAGTCAGAGAGGCAGACGGAGTTAGGTTGGTGACTGGGCTCTCCTTCAGTACTATTGTTATTTTATATCATGAACAACTGCTGGTTACTTACTAACTTTTCATTCTTTCTCTGGGCAAGTAAACATTATCACTGCTATAATTTTAGCAGATGATACTTTCATTAATGGTGGAAAATTCTGTGATTGGTAGCTGAGTCTAGAAAATAATCATTTTTTTGTTAGCATCTAAGTTTATGGAAACAATATGCAAGAAGTTTGAATTGCAATTCAGAACAGGATTTCCTGTGCCTTCCATTTTCTTGGATGTATGCTATGTTTTCCTTCTGTCTAATCTTCCTGCAGTGGAGGTGATGTGGTACGTGGTGGGAAACTAGAAATGCAACTCAAGGAATGCAAAGGGAAAGAAGGAATTCACCTGCTGACATTCAAAACAGATTGTGTAACAAGTGAGCTTTCTGGAAAACCAAACTGAGAACCTAAGTTAATATTTCTAAATCCCTCTAACATTCTTCAAATAATCACAGTTCTTGCCTAAAGCATTTACCCCAATATGTAGAGAAGATCCCAGTGCCACCCAGGACAGCAAGGACAAGAAGAGCCTATCTAAAGGCCAAAGCATCTGGTGATAGGAGAAGACAGTGATCTGATGTGTGATTCCTAATTTCCTCCAAGCACTTCAGTTCAAAGTGAATGAGTTGGGGAAGGTCTGGGAAGAAGAGAGAAAAGAAGGACAAAAGATAATAACTCAAACAGAAATAGGGTGTGGGGAGCTCTTGTCTTCTCTCCTAGTCTGGGACTCTGGGAAGGTGCAAACTTGAAGTCATCCTAATACGAGTATGTTGGTTTTTTTTGTTTTGTTTTGGTTTTTTGGTTTTTTTTAGCTTTTACAAGGGGCTCTTGTTTCCTGTGTTTACCGAAGAAATCCATAAATGTGAGAGAATCTATCAGGAGTGCTTGCCAGAGGGGACATCTAAAAGGGATGAACTGGTTTTTCAGTGAGGCTACAGAGCAATCAATTTAGGAAGGAGCTGAATTGTACACAGCCAAACCTCAGAGCACCTGAGATGAGTCAAGGTCAGATCAACCAGCCTCTGTGGGCTACTAGGCTTCAAGCAAGCTGGAAGAGTCTACAGTATGTTAGACCCCTCCAGGCAACAATTACAGACACAAATGCTGGCTGGTAAACAGTACACAGGTGAGATGGACACCGGTGTGGGACTCAAATAGCCTGCAAACATCCTATCCAAGCACACATTTGTCTCTACCATGGTGTTGCAAACACCCACACATTGTCCTGAATAAGAACTCTTGGGTTGGAGTTAGGATATTCCAGAGATAAGAAAGATCAAGCAATGGCAGTAGCATAACCCAGTTAATGTAGTAAATGAAACATTTTGCACGATCAGACTAAGCTAAGCTTAAAGTGCTGCATATTTTCCCTACTGTTCAACTTATTTCTCCATTACACTTGTGTATGCAATAATATATATATAAATATATAAGCTATTACACATGTTCAAAGACTTTTGAAAGTTTATAAGGAAGTAAATATTTGCCAAGTCGATGATTATAACACTGTCATCTCAACTGAAAGGAAATCAAGAGAGAAAAGGGCACTATTAGCCATCACTCCAGGATAACAGGCATACACCAGGACTGCCCTGTGCCATCAGGGACACAATCTCCAGAACAGAAGTCAAATTGTGTTTAAGAGGAGAATTTTGCTCTGATTGAGATGCAGAGAGAAGAGGGGAAGTTTCTTTTTTTATCTTTTACCTTATTGTATATATTTGTTTATAAAAAGAATATTTCCTTGGGCCTAACTTAGGTTAGGGAGTTTATACAAATAAGACTTAAATTGATCTAGTTAGACCTAAGCAGAAATTCCATGGGTTTAAGTTGGCAGAAGGTAGGGAGGAGTCCTGAGATGGAAGAAGATACTTGAGAAAATAGCAGTAATCTAGTTGCCTAAAAACTAGGATGGGGCTGGAGAAATGTGGCTAGTCAGAAGGTTCCAGGGGAGGGATGGTTAGAGTGCATATAGGTTTTAAATTTCACCTAAACTTTTCTTTGCTGCTGTCTCTGTTTACATCCAGTAGGCTCAAACCTTTGTATAATCTGGAGTGTTCTTTGATTATAGTTTTGGGGATTAGAGAGAGGGAATGAAAGTATAAGAGCTGTCTCTAGGGAGAAATGAAACCAAAGCTAACAACAACAACAACAAATCATAATTTAGGAAGCTCAGGAACTAAGATCTAGTATAAATTGAAAATTCACCAGAAGTAAGAAATTACAGAAAGATGCAACCCAAAGAATATAAGCCCCTTATGAATCCAGGAGCTGTCTATGGGTGCTGTGAGTGGGTATGGGTTTCCACTAGCAAGATAGGGGTTCAAGCACATGTCCCCAACTCGTCAATAACAGATTATTCTTCCCACCCTTGAAAATAGAAATGTCTAGTTGCAGAAATCTAGGTTAAACACATTTTGTAAAATTTTATACAATTAAAATATAATTCCATGGGGCTGGGGATATGGCTCAAGCGGTAGCGCGCTCGCCTAGCATGCATGCGGCCCGGGTTGGATCCTCAGCACCACATACCAACAAAGATGTTGTGTCCGCCGAGAACTAAGAAAAAAATAAATAAACGTTAAAATTCTCTCTCTCTCTCTCTGTCCCCCTCTCTCTCACTCTCTCTTTAAAAAAAAATAAAATAAAATAAAATATAATTCCAGTGATCAATAATTAACATTTATTGAGTAGCTGTTATAAGCAGACTGTTGTACTTTTGGCAGTGTAAGTCTTGAACTCACAAACTTAGTAAATGCTATAGAAAAAACAAAGGAAGGTAAGATTTTCAAATTAGCATTTTTCTATGATCATTGAAATGTCCTTTTTCATGTCTTAAATATTTAAAAAGCCAATTCTCTACCCTCAAGTTATTTGTTATTAAAAATAACTATAACTTACAGACAGTGACATAGATTTATACCTACTGGTTATTTAAAGTTCATGAAATGCCTTCAGCTCTCTGGAGAAAATGCACCGAATACATATAAAATAATAATAAAATAATAATATGCCCAAGGATAAACCTTGTTCCTATGTTTTCACACTGTGAGCATCGTGGGCATTTTACTGTACAGGTTGTTTATAAATGAGGCCCCCAGCTGTTACGGAAAGACTCAGGCAGAAAAAGGGAGTAAACGGAGGATAATAATCCTGATTATAATAGGAGACTGTTTCTCTAGTGAACCAGGGTGAGTTACATTCTCCCTAGGAGTAAACTGCTCAGTCAGTATCTCCTACGAAGTACCATGTGGTAAATTACCTCTTTCCAGGTACTAAATGATACCTTGATGCCTTGGAAAAATTAATGGGTGAGTGGTTTACTCTGAGAGCATTTTATTCCCTCTGAGTCAACATACGATTCTGCCCAATTAAGTTTTGGAGGGCAGAATTTGCCCTAGAAAGAACAGTTTAAAGGTTTAGAGTTATCGAAGCAATATAAAAACTAGTCCCTAACGTATGGTAAAGATAGAATTCTTCACCATGGGTTAGATTTTCATTATCAGCAGAGTTATTACATTCCCCCGGGAGCCAAGTAAAGGAGGGAGGGGAGTGGCAGTGGGAGTTTCCACTAAAACATGAAATAATTAACATGTTTTTACACTGATCTACAGTGATCAGCTACCTATTCATCTGTTCTAAAACCTGCCAGGTCATTTGGTCATTTGAATTTGTCAGAGATCATTCAGACCATTACTGCAATGGGCAAATAAAAGTTGCTATTTTTCTCTAGAAATATAGTTTCTACCTTGAGTGGCTTATTACATTCATTGAAACAACATAGAATTCAAATGTGGAGGCTGGAGGCATTATTGGATCTTAAACTAAGACTAGGGCAGGGGTTGTTTTTTTAAAATAGAGAATGCCGGAATATCATTTTGTTCCATTTTATCTAATTGTTTCTCTAGCTCTGTTCTACAGTCAGTGAAATTAAATTAACAAAATTAAATTAATGAATTTTAGAAAAGAGTTTTCTTTAAAGAATCCAGTATTATTGTGCTGACTTAAGCAAAATGGTCATACCTTTTTTTCTGTAGTAAAAATGCTTAGAGGGTCTTTAGTGTTAAGTATGATTCTCATGTAAATAATTCAGCAATAATTCTTTTAGGTTGGCTTCTTAGGTGACATTAATATTATCGCATTTGTGAAGCTCTTTTATTTTATGATGAACTTTGGAGGTTTTACTTCAATACCTTGCTTCTCAAAAAGGCATGGAGAAAATTGATAGGTACTAATTTTTTCTCTTTACCTGCGATTGAGCTCAGGGACTCCTTACCACCGAGCTCCATACCCAGCCCTTCTTATTTTATATTTTGAGTGTGGTCTCCTTAAGTTGCCCAGTCTGGCCTCAAATCTGCATTTCTGCCTCTGTCCCCTGAGTTCTGCAATTATAGGAATGTGCCATTGCACCTCAGCTGGGAGATATTTGATTTTTAAAAAGCTACAGTTCTACAGATGGAAGCCCCAAAGAGCTTTCTCTGATTTTATCTTCTTTCTCACTCATCCAGTACAGTCTTTCTTCAAAAATGAAATTTTGATCATGAAATTCATAGATATGCAAATGATGGGAATAAATATAAATCCACGCATTTGTTTTACTAAAATGATGCTTGAAAATAAATTTCGCAAAGTGCAATTTTAATACTATTAGACTGCTTAGATTGGCCTCCTGTCAGAGCTGCTTAATTAATCACTGTATAGTTACCACTCTGAACTTAAGATTTCTCATCTGTAAAATGGAGTGATAATCACACCTACCTCATGCAGTTATTCTAATGATTATGATGATTTTATCCACATAAATAAAGTGCTTAGCATTATTGTTTAGCAATGGCAACACCCAAATGTTACTATCATTATCATCAATATAATGATTATTTTAATTTTACAACTAGCCCAGTGGAGAGCATAAATGGAATGGAACACATGGATCTTACTATTCAAGGAAATTACCTGTAATTAGGGAGAAAATATTATCAAAATAAGGAGGAGATGATGGTGCATTGTTAAATATGACATATTGATTAATGCTATAGTTATTACACCTGATAGTTTTATCATTGTTAGAATCTAGTTATCAATTTTATCACTGAGCACAGCTTATCAAAATCTATTACTGCATTCAACAAACAGATTCGTAAGTACCTACAATGGCTCAGGTCCTTTTGTTCAGCTGCAGACAAATCTGATACCATTTTTTCCCTTCATGAATCCTACTAACTAGTGAAAGAGAAGGGTATCTAGACAGACTCCTAAGCATAAATCAATAAATAGATGTAATACATGTGTTGGAGGCAATGACCAGCATTATTCATTTTAATTGGAAGGTCAGGGAAGGCATCATGTAAGAAATGAAGTATAAAGTGAGATCTGAAGCTAAGATGGGTTGCCTGGGGAAGTGCCAAGGGAAGAGAGGCTTATGGTGCTCATCCCTGTGGAGGGTTTGAAGAACTAAGAAAAGGGAATCCAATGTAACAGAAGAAATCAAAGCATTTATCATAAACAGTGGTAGCCTCAAGGAGGGTGTGGACCAAACTCCTACTCCAAGCCTACTCCATGGTGGAGGTGGGACAGTTACCTGCATCCTGGCACCTTAGAGCTGCTAATGATTCAGGGCAGAGTGCAGGAGATGGTACACTTGGGGGTAAGGATGTTGGGGAAGAGGAACCTTCTGGGTAGAGGGAATGGTTGGAGCAGAATGAAGCAATCTGGGAAACAGCCTGATGTCCTAGGGCTTAGGGTATGAGTAGGAGAAATGGGAAATGCTGATGGGGACGTACCGGAGAATACCAGCACGACAGGGCCTGATGTTGTGCCAACTTGACAGTGTTTCCACAGGCAATGGGGCGCTGTAGCCCCCATTGTTTTAAATAATGGAGTACAGTAGTCAGATTCTGATTTCAGAATATTTATAACTTGACAACAGAATTTCAGGGAATGAAGTTCAGGGATCTACAGTCTTACTAAAGGACAAGTGAATCATGCAGACTGCTGAATTTTAAGAGTGACTGATGCTATTCTTACAAGTAATTCCAGCTACTCAGAAGGCTGAGGCAGGAGGATCACACGTTTGAGGCCAGTCTGAGCAATTTAGCAAAACCTGTCTCAAAGTAAAATAAAATTTAAAAGGAGGGCTAGGGGTGTAGTTCAATTGTAGAGCATGCGCCCATCATGCGCAAGGCCCTGGGTTCAATACTGGTACTGGGGAAAAAACACTCTTAAGAAGTTTAGAATAAAAATTAAAAAGACAATTCCTCTTGCAGAGAAGCACTGAAATCTTTTGGGGGTATTGTGAAAGTTCTATTATTGTGATTATGGTTGGATGGGATCACACAACTATTCACACTTGTTAAAAGGCATCAAAGTGTGAACCTATATTGGCAAATTTTATTGTTTAAAAGTTATATCTCAATAAAACTGATTTTAACAAGGCCATTAGACTTGGTGAATTGCAGGGTTGTATTGCCCTTCAAAAAAGCAATGTTATTGGTATCAGTGTCCAAAAATAGCAAAGGAATGAATGGGTACCATAGTAGTGAAAACAACACACATTTGTTTGAGAAGCAGAGTGATAATGAGAAAAAGAGAAACAGGAAAGCAGGACAATAGCCTGATGGAGTAGCATGACTGAGGAAAATTTCTCTGGATGGATCATGGTTTTTGGTAGTGGAGGGGAAACCAGTAGAGAACAGGTGATTTAGAAATGGGATTCAGAAAAAAATAAGCTGGCAGAGCTTTAATATAATTAACAGGAAGATACATATTACTTCAGTGATTGAAACAAAGAAAGCAATGCTGACTTATGCTCTTCATGTTCAAAAAGCAGCACTTTTTTTTTTTTCAACAATGTAGACAACTGAGTCAACACTTGTCTCTGGCTCCGGGGTCTGCACAGCTCTGTCTCTGATATTCTGCTGCGACCCCATCCTTCCCTGTTTGCTGAAGGGCTCCACTTGCAGCAGACACCTCATGGGGTTTGTAAAGGTTTGTTGAACGTCATGTCTTTTGAAGAAGTGATCAAGAACAATGTTCAGCCTAATCAACATCATGCTGCTTTCTGGATATGAGGTAGAATTCCAGACTCTGCTACTCTGGTATAATTCTTCTGTTCCTTGTCTCTTTGGTTGGGTAACCTTAAGACATTTACAAGAGTGGGAAATGAGAGATGTCCTCAATTCCCTGTCTGTGGGTACACTGTCCAGGACTATTCTAGCTCTTGGTCAGAATAAAGATGTTTTATTGCTCTTTTTCTTCCAGTTCAAATTTTTGGATTAATCCTATAATAATTGAGCCTTTTCTCCTTTATTTCTGTTTGCAAATGTACTCTGAGAAAACAGCTTCAAAGACAACCAGAAACTGAACACAAATTTCAAGTTATTTTCTTCATCTTTTCAACTCCTTAGTCTTACTTCCTACCCTGTGAAATCCTGCTTCTTAAATTCTAAGAAACTTGTAGAATCCTTTGGGAAGATTGCTTCTCATTTCTTCATTGTACTTCTACACCATAACCAAGGGATAAAAATGGCAGATGAGTGATTAACTTCTTTTTTATTCTGTACTTGACCTTGTGGTGCATTCCTGTCTCTGGCCAGTAGCAAAGCTGACCCTGCATACACATCGCCTCTTTGATCCTTTGATCCTCTTGTTTTCTTTGCCTCCTCTTAACAGAAAAGTTGTGTACATGGCAGGACTTTAAAGAGAATATGTGGAAAAAATTTCGGAACCATCCTGTCTTAAAAATAAATGTTTTTTATTTGAGGAGATGTTCTTTGCATATTTTCAGAATCTAAAATGCTATTACTTTTTGAATAATTTCAAGTGAATTACACATGAGAAGTAAATTATATTTGCCACATTTTCTTCCAGGGAGAACAATGATTTACTCTGAAGAAATTCTTTCATAATCCCACTTGGGACTTGGGTAGAGTCTCCAAAGTTCAGTCTCAAAGATGTTTCCTGGTGTGGAGTGTATTACTCATCCAGAGACAAAGGGTGGGAGCTTACTTTGTCACAGAAAAGGGATAAGAACAGGGAAGAGGGAGGGAAGAGAGGCTAGCAAGTAAGACAGGTGATGTGTCATTGTATGATGTGAGTTCGTCTTGCAGGTCTAATCATTAGTAAAGCATTTAAAACTATGAAAGCTAGTAGGTGAAACTGGGGGTCTTTGAAGGGGTAGCTCCTACATCCAGAGGTTCTTGGTTCAAATAGACACAGCCAGAAGATAATAGGTCTGCTATTAATAGACAATAAATCAAGTCCTGGGTTTAGTTTTGATAATGAACTATTTGGGAAGATTGAGACATGGATGGAATTTTAAACATCATGTACTATTTAGGAGCTGCTAAATTGTAGCATATAGAACTGTATATGAATCTGGGTTTAGTTCTTGGTAGTGTGGTCTTTTTTGAACTACTGTTTTGGGAAATTTTAAATGGATGGCATGTATAATGTACATTCCCATATAATTCAATAAACATTGCCTGTGACAATGATGATGATGATGATCCAGTAGGTGGGAGGGACAAGCAGGAAGAGGAGAACATGAAACCTGGCCCTTAAGCTGACAGATTATAGGCTGTTAATAAATTATAGTTACACACTAGCATTATTAGTGTTAGTGTAGCATAGTTTTATCTAACTATTAAGTAAGGTCAATGTGTATTTAAAGAACATAAAAGTAAGTGTGAGTAGGAATAAGCAAAGGCTGTTTTCCATATCTTTAAATTAACAAAATTATTGGTACCAGAAATACAGCTAACCTTAGAAACTGGGGTCACAACCTCTTCACTCTATGCCCTTTCCAGAAAGAGATATTACTTAGTAGAAAACTGAGGTCAGAAGATAACGGATACATTAACAGCTTCTCCTGGAAGAGTTGGACTTGCTTATAATGAATATTTTTGTGAGTTTTCTGGTAAACTCAGGTTTGGAATTTTTATCAAAATCCAGGCCATGCTAATTCTATGATTCTAGAGCACTACAGGTAGACCTTTCATAGGGACTCTAGAGGAGATAAACATTGTTCTGCATCAGCACTCTGTACAATCTCAGGACTCTTTAGGGATATGATTTTATAAAACATGAACAAAGGGGGAAAAGTTTTGGTATTTAAAGAATATTTCATAATGGATGACATGTCAAGGGATCTATAGTTAACAGATGTGAACAATAAAAACAAATGAATTGGCGTAATACAAGCCATAGTTTTCCTGTAAGTACCACTTATGACAGAGACCATTGCATTTTCCCAAGAAGTGCTTTTATCAAATCACAGTTGCAGAGGTTGTTCAAAGAAGAAACAGCCTCTCCAATGTCTCACGGTTCAGGTGAGTGTATAGTGCTATTATTTCTAACAATATCATCTTGGCCATGCTATGGCAGATTATCACAGTTAGTATTAATCCAATGTAGAACAGGATAAAGAAAACAATTTTGTTTTATTTAAAAGACCTTCATTTTTTTCTTTTAGCTGTTTATTAAAGCTCTGATTAATTTAAAGATGGTATGAAATATTTCCTTCCTATTTACTGATACATGATATTCTCTTTGTTTTCCTTGTGTTCTTACATGTGCTCCAAAAATGTAAAACTTACCCTATTTAGGTATAAATAATCAGGTGAAATCACAACGATATATTGCAAATTCATTTCTGAATTTCTTGACAAAAATCATTTTCTAGTATATTCAGATTTCTACTGTATCTTTTTTTTAATGCATTCCAGTTTTCCCCTCTATTTTTGCTTGAAAATTCTAACACAAGCTTTCATGCCAGATTTTTTTTTTCCCTCCTGAAAGCTGGAAGAAATCATCTCGAGTTTCAAGACTGTGAAAATTGACTGTGCCTGACTTTTCCCAAAATGACTCGCAATGTTTTTTGCCAGGCAGATTCTAGGACTAGTTAGTTTATGATCAAAACTTACAGATGGTACTTACAGAAGACTAGCCAGTAGGGCATTTTTGAGAATGTCAAGATCAAAAACGATAATTAAAGGTTATTTTGGGGAAAGTCAGAGTCCCCATCACTAAGTCCACAGGGAGAAAAAAGAAAAAAAAAAGAAGAAGAAGAAACGATTTTGTGACAAAGTAATTGTTGACAAAAATATGATAACCCAATATGTCATTTGAAAACAATTGAATTTCTGGTCTTTTCGTTGCAGAACCTCAGCTTTCAAGTGGTAGCTGAGGTTATGGTGTGTGTTGCTGACTTTTCCTTGAGATCGTAGGTTATTTCGCAGCTGTCAATGTTACACAGCCACCTTCACTGACACCGGTTCCTGTAGCTCATCTCTGCTAGTTGATATCTTTATGCCAAACCTGTACTATTCAATCACCACAAGAAGGAGGTCATGTGATGATAAAACTGTGATGAAGTGATGAGATTTTTACCTCTTAACAATGTACAAGTGAAAATTTTATGCACCGAGGCAAAAGCAGGAAAATAATGAATATCTATAGTTTAATTTCCATGCATCACTGCTTGTAGCAGTGAAATAAATACCAATGTGAAGTAATAGAGTAGTTAAAGGGGTGGACTAGTGGCTTAGAGAAGAGAATTAATACCCGTGATTAAAATTGCATCTATCATTGCCACAGGCTGTGAAAATATGTCAATTGCATGGCTATGTCTGTTTCAGACCAGAGAAGGAACATTTAAAATTTAATAATAATTGCTCTCTTTTATTGTATAAAATAAACCAAAGTCCTCACTCCAGAATGTTGCTAACAATAAATGAATTCCATGCCTATCTCTTTTGAAAATTATCAACTTTAATTATGTATACATTTCCATGGTCAAGTAAATAGTTTTTAAATCTTTTTTATTTAAAAAAATGTCATCCAACCTAATCTTGCGTGTTCACAGGTTCATAAGTTTTTATTCCTCATCCATTATATAAGTTCCAGAAATCCCTATGACCATAGGGTATTTAATTAGTCCTTGATTTAGTATTTGCATTTTAATTTTATACTATTTGAGAGTAATAATAAATTGATAATATCCTGTTGCTAGGAAAAGTGGCAAAGCATATTTTCATTATATTTATTTATAGTCTTAGTTTTTGTGACTAGAAACCATGTATAAACTTCAGTTGAAACACGCAAAATATTCACATGACAGACAACCTATAGGGGAAATTGAAGAATATGTGATAGTAAATTTGACTATTCTTTTGGACTAAAATATATCTGATTTTTATAGTAACTGCCATGGAATACGTTTGCTAAAGCATCCCCCAATATTCATATTTGCTACATTTCAGTAGTCCTACTTTTCATCAGGCATTCAAAGTGAAAAAGTAGCTTTCCAAAGACTAATTTGCAATCTTGGAAGAACATCTTTAAAAAGTCACTTAATGTGTATTATTTTTCTGAGAATTCTTGTTCAGAAAAGCACTGTTAATTCACCATTAAGAGGAAATCTCAAGTGCAAAGATTTTTAAATATAGTGCTTTATTGGCCAGGGAAGACCTAAGATTAATTTTCTAGCTTTGAAAATAAGTAAATACACAGACACACATACATACACACGCACATTCCCCCTTTGACCAGGTTCTTTTCAATGTTAGGCTTTCGTATCATGTTTCTTGAAGGAGATGAATACTGTACCCTATGTCTTGCTCAGAATTGAGTGGTTGGTCAGCACTCAAAAAGGAATAAGTCATAATGGCAAGCACTGAGTCCAATTTGAAAACGCAGGGGGGAAATTCAAGTGGTCCCAAATGTCACTGTTCTCTGCATTAATTCCATCTGTGGAGGAGTTGCAATTCCAGATTTTTATGTTCATGAAATAATCCAAATTATGCTCTTCTATTTTTAACCTCGGGCTGGGCCAAAGAGATTTTCACACTGAAGATTACAGCCATGGCTTTCACCAAGCTGAAAAACGAGCTTTAATGTGATGATCCACACAAGACCAAACTTGATGAGAAATGTAGGGTGTTGCCATGGCAATTCCGTTCGTTGGAAGTTTTCTCTGTTGGCTTTGCTCTGATATTACATTCTAAAAAGAATCCTATGAAAAGGTGTAGTTGCTGTGAAGACAAATGCAAAGCCAAGAAGATGGATCGTTCCCATCTTTCCTTCTCCAGAAGAGAGAACATGTAGCCATATTGTAATGCCAACCCAATGCAGTCAGAGGGCTGGCTGAGAAGGTGTCGTTGTGAGATTTCATTCAAAGCCTGGGGTCTATTTCTGTTTAGCTTAAGTGGAAGGATTGGGAATGCCAGGGTTCTGAGCAAAATTAAAATGTAAAGAAGGATGCTTAGGCTAAACGGAAAGATGTGAAGGCTCTGG
Organism: Ictidomys tridecemlineatus; assembly: GCF_052094955.1. Classification (NCBI taxonomy): domain Eukaryota; kingdom Metazoa; phylum Chordata; class Mammalia; order Rodentia; family Sciuridae; genus Ictidomys; species Ictidomys tridecemlineatus. The sequence continues at coordinate 81,133,016 of NC_135487.1, read as the reverse complement.
CTCCTGGGATAATGAAGATCTGTTTTGTTGTGGTGGTTATGATACTTTGTTTAATTTTCAACAGAGGTTTGATCTATGAAAATTGCATTTAAATCTAAGAACAGACAACAAATAAGTCCCAGGTTTGAATATTTCTGATGGAGAAGGGAGCTTTATTAATTCACTTGAAGTAATTTCTTTGCAGACAGACCTGTTCCTTTTGAAGGTTATAATCAATCCAACTGTTTATAACAACGACCTCAATCAGAATTCCATTGCAGGCATTGTGCCAAACATTTCCCTCTGATTAATCTCACTTAAACTCTTCACAAATAACACTATGCAGTAGACACTATTACTATGTCTATTTTGCACATGAGAAACAGGAGGGAGTTTCAGAGGGAACAGAGAACAGGGCTAAGGTCAATCACCTAGAAAGAAGGGAATCTGGGAGTGGAATCCAGAAACAACATTTCATGTGTTCATGGAGTGAACTGCAGCAACACTTAACGGAGGAGGGGCTTCCAAAGATCTTGACTAATAAGCAGAAGCAATCATATTTTGTTATTACTTTGCAAACATCTTTTTTTCAAATAACAAAATGAAATTAATCAAGAAAGACCTGAAAGGTGATTTATCAGAGAATCTTGTAGCTTAGGAAAAAAGTCTGTTTTCCAGTTTCAATTCAATAATCATTTATTGAGCTTTTACATGCTCTAAGTATTCAAAGACTTACACGATGCCATTTCCTTCCCCAGAAGAATGTATTTGTTACCAGGGAAACACAGTAAACAAAGTGGGGCTTCACCTATTTAGGAGACAGCACAAGTATATGTATCTGTAAGACAGAGGTTATGTATCTAATGATCTGATGCTTTAATTTGACCCATACAATTTTTGAAAATTCGTATTCAATAACCACATTTGTAAATTGGGAGATTTCTCACAAAATTTTAATCTCTAGCTTCTCTTTTTAAAAAGCCAAATATCTGTAAACAAAGAACTCCTGTTCCCACTTGACAACAATTAGCTGCACTTAAAGGGAAGTTTCCACTTCAGTAGTGGTGCATACTACCAAGTCTTCCAGATTGCCCACAATGAGACTCAGTGACAACTGCTATTCCCTGAAGTCTATGCCTTTGTTTGATTTTTTGTTTTGTTTTGTTTTATTTTTTTGCTTTTTTTTTGCTGGGGGAGGGGTGCTTATCAATATGTTGCCTTCAAATTGGTGCAATCACTCTGGAAAGAAGTATGGAGATTCCTCAAAAAACTGGATTGGAACAATCATTTGACTTAGTTATACCATTCCTTGGTATATATCAAAAGAATTTGAAATCAGCATACTATAATGACATAGCCACATCAATGTTTATAGAAACACAATTCACAGTAGCTAAGCTATGGAACCAACCTTGGTGCCCATCAACAGATGAATGGATAAAGAAATTGTGGTATATATACACAATGGAATATTATCCTGCCAAGAAAAAGAATAACTTTATGACATTTGCAGGTAAATTGATAGATCTGAAGACTGTTGTGCTAAGTAAAAAAAGCCAATTCCAAATAAACAAAGGTTGAATGTTCTCTCTGCCATGTAGTTGCTAATAAATAATAAGAGGGGAGGAGAAGAAGAATGAAAGTTCAGTGTATTACATCAAGGGGAATAAAGGGAAGGGGAGAGGGATAGGAATAGAAAAGACAGTGGAATGAATCTGACATAATTTTGTTAAGTACATATATGAAAACACCACAGTGAATCTTACCATCATGTACATTCACAAGCCTGGGATCCTAATTTGAATAAGATATACTCCACACATTTATAAATATATCACAATAGACTCTATTGTTATATATAACTAAAAAGAGCAAATTTAAAAAATAGGCTTTTTCATTTGTTTTTCTGGTACTGTGGATAAGGGCCTCTTGTATGCTAGGCAATCAGTCTACCACTGAACTGCACCCCACCCATTTTAAAATTTTGTTTTGTTTTGTTCTGAGACAGGGTCTTGCTCAATTATCCAGGCTGGTCTTGAACTTGCAATTCTCCTGCTTCATCACCCAGAGTAGCTGCAATTACAGGCTTCCATCTTCCATCTGGCCCCTATAGGCTTTGGAGATTGTGGTTTTCACTATAAGGGCACCAAAAAAAAATTTTTGGACATTGATTATAAATAGAAAAGAGCCAAAAGACCATCATTTAGATAGTAGTAGAACATCTACTAATTTTTATTTCTGGTTTGAGATATCCTATGAATATACTCAAATAGTAGCTGAAGAAGAAATCTGGAGTACAGATTGAAGTTGCCACTATGGTTGAGCTTTTCGGAGGACATTAGGTCATTAGGATGCGTGGGTGTGATCTGTAAATGTTTGCAGATAAACAGACAAATTTATGTGCAAAAATGCATGGAAATTCTTGGGAATGAGAGATTAAACAGAGAGAAATAAAATAGAGGGCTATAATGGCAGAGTGAGGAGAGTGAGGGAGAGAGAAACAGGGAAGAAGGCAGAGACTTTAAGAGTTGTGAGCCTGTTGTTCTTGGAGTCTTTAAACATAGGAGGTGTGACCCTCTCTAGCCACTCAGGCAGTAGCTTCTGATGAAATTGACTGGGCACCTTCAGGTCTTGTCACTTTTTATCTGGGCCTGGAACGACTTTTTTTTCTCCCCAAATCTTCAATTCACATGAATTTCTCCCACTCACATTTCAACACATAGTTCACAAGTCTCATTTTCTACTAAATTTTCCTGTCTCCTACAGAGAAAGAAAACAATTTTTTTCCTTTACATAATGATTTTTGTCTTGTACAAGTTCATATATCAGATTTACTATATCACATTGAAGTTATATATTGGCACATCTGTCTTCCCTAGTAGATTATGAATTGTTGGGAAAGAATCCATTTTTGCCCCAGTAAGGTGCAGTATTTGTTGAATAAGGGAATAATTACATCTTCCACGGGGACCCAGTTTAAAGCATTAAAATTTTCTTGACTTATTGACATAATTACATAGTCATATAATCTGAAGGCGCCAACATTTCATTTAAAATAGCTATTTTTACACTTTAATTATTCACCGGATTGATAAAATTATGATAACTTTCTGACATTATGTTTGTAAACAAATGTGTTTTACCTGTGTGTATGTGAGACACCCCCTACCCACCCCCCAAACACATACTCACACCTGCTTTGGTTTTGATATGGTTTGTCCCCCAAGGGCTCATGTGGTAGAAGCCTGATCTCCCCTGTTGTGATGTGAAGGAGTGGTGGGACCTTTAAAAGGTGCAGGGAGGGGAGGTCATTTGTGGTATCAGCTATGGAAGACATTAAGGTGGTCCTCATGGGATTCTGGCTAGTTCCTGAAAGAGGGTTATTATGAAAAGCGAGACCAGATACTCCCTGGTCTCTGACTTTCTGTTTCATTATATGATTGCTCCGTCTTTCATGTGCTCTTGCCATGAGCACCCACCACAATGTGTCACAACCAAGAGAACCTTCACCCAGAGAGAGTGCCATGTTGCTTGAACTTTCATACTCCAGAACTGTGAGCTAAACAAACTTTTTGTTTTTATACATTATCCAACCTTAGATATTTTGTTATAGCAGCAGAAAACAAACTAATATAATATCCAGGTCTATTTATTTATAGGATTACCACCTACAATTAGGCAAGCAGGTTTTCCATCTGGGACTATGTTAGATGCTCTGTGGAGCATAATTAAATAAGCCTTTAATTTCATTATATAATTTATTAAAAACACCTCATCCAGATACCCACCATTATTATATTCTTTTGGAAAAAAATGACATTATTAAAATATTAACTGAGGCAAAGAAACAATTGTAAATTTTCTGCATAGTATCTGGAATAATTTTTTTAATTCCACTGAAATGTAATGAAGAAAAATGCACATAATGTTTTTCTCAATTAAACACATTCATAATGTAGCTCCTAGATGAAGAAATACATTAGCTTCAAAACAGCACTGTTTTCTCTGATAAGTAGAAGCTAACCATAATAAGGACAGGGAGGGGAAGAATAGAAGTTCAATGTATTAGAGAAAGGAAAATGAAGGGCAGGGGAGGTGGCGGATAGGAATAGGAAAAACAGTGGAATGAACCTGACATAACTTTCCTATGTTCATACATGAATATATCACAGTGAATCCCAGCAAAGTGTACATCCACAAGACTGGGGTCCTAATTAGAATAAAATGTATTCTATGCTTGTGTAATTATAGCAAAATGGACTTTACTGTCATGTATAAGTAAAAAGAATCAATAAAATAACAGCGGTAGCCTGATTTATATCTAAACCCCCAAACCCTTGTTCACAGAATCAAGGCTGGATGAGGACCATGTGGTATAAGATGAACCTCCCAAGCATGTGGTAAAGCAAGGGCTGTGTGCTGTTGCATTTAGGCACTCAAGCAACATAATATTAGGACATTTCATACTGACAGAAAGTGAGCCAGTTCCTTCCCCCTGGAGCCTTGGAGATGGGTGTTCACCTAGGCACATAGAGAGTGCTTCCTCCATGCCCTTTGAATAATCTCTCCCAGAACTTACATAGAGAAGAAAATGCTTTCTCCAAGTCCCAAATATGTAAATACTGGTTCTTAAATTGAAGAATATGTTGAAAAAACCTACTTGTAATATGGTCTCGAGTATGGGAAAAATTTTAAAAATTGTATAGTTAAATAGTTTTAGGGAAAAGAATGGATATACATATACATTACACACATATACATACATATAAAACCATGTAGAGAAGAATATAACTATGTAATATATACCTTATATCAAAATTATATATAAATATATAAATATTCATATATTTTATAACATACAAATGTATTTTAAATCTTTACATGAAATATATAAATATAAATCTCATTCAAAATATATATAACAAGTAAAATGTAAAGTGACTGTTCTTTCTTAGTTATTAGATTGCACCAATATGAATTTTAAAAAAAAAAATTGCTTGTGATTTTTCTTATTTTATACATCAAGCATTGTTAATTCCATAAGCAGAAGTGAAATGAAGCTGTTCTTTTTAAATAGTGGCATGATGGATTTTCAGACTCTGATCTGAATTCTAGGGAATGATTGGTGATACAGACCCCTCTGTGCTCATATTGACATTATTAAGACAGTTCTGTCAAGAGTGGCATTTTTCTTGGAGGAGTAGAACTGCTACACTGAGTTTACTTGTCCCCGTACTGATTTTATATGCTTTTAAAAAAATTTGTATGTGGTTTTATTATTTATTTGAGCTTCTTGAGAGTAATAAGGAGTCCTAGCAAAGCATACTAATTTATGTGCATTCACTGAGTAAATGACTGAAAGAGTAAATGAGTTGAGTCATATAAGAATCATTGATTTTCCCAATAACCACTGCTGAGGCTTTTTAATATGTCCTACAATCCCTCCTATTATAGTTTTAGTCACCACCATCTTCAATATATAGTTTGTTTTTATAAAAATGGGACAGTAGTCTAAGAATGCTTTTTTATGTCTTTATTCCTTTCTAAAAATATACTTCATACATTTTTAAATTCTATTGTATCATTCTATGGTTATCTACCTCAAACAGAAGTGTCTGGAAAAGTGTGGAGTGACTTTTGCTGTAGGAAATATAGGGAGTGTTTGACTGAAAGTAGAGATTAGGTGACAAAACTTCCACTTGGGTAAACTTGTTTGTAAAACCAAGTTAGTCTGTCTTATGAAATCAAAGTAACCAAAGGCCAATGTAGATGGAAAACAAAAAGATATGTCATTTGGTGGTAAACCTTACTTTGAACCCAGAATCTATACAAAAATTAACCACTTTTTTTTTTTGTACTTGGGTTTGAACCCAAGATTTCATGCATGCTAGGCAAGTGTTCTATCACTGAGTCACATTCCTACTTCCCATATTATTCACCTTCTGAAAAGATATTATATTAGTGTCTTACAGATATAATAGAGGTCAGCTGAGAATAGAACAGGTGGTTGCTCAAATAATATGAAAGTATTCATATTAGCATAAAGTAATACAGTCATTTATTTTTTTAAGTGTTTGCCTATTTTCCCATAGTAGAAGGTAGTATTATCAGTTATTCAATAATATTTCAGTAATAATCCAGGCACGGTGGTGCATGCCTGCAATCTCAGTGGCTCAGGAGGCTGAGACAGAAGGATCATGAGTTCAAAGCCAGCCTCAGCAAAAAGCAAGGCGCTAAACAACTCAGTTAGACCCTGTCTCTAAATAAAATACAAAAAAATAGGGCTGGGGATATGGCACAGTGGTTGAGTGCCTGAGTTCAATCCCGGGTACTCTACCCCTGAAAAATATTTCAGGAATGAAACAAAATAGGGAGTAGTAATTTGAGCAGCAAAACAATATAAGGATGCAAATCTTAAAACTGTTTTAGATACAGATCCTATTTTTCCAAGGTAATCTATGATGTAAAAACGGACAAGAAAAGTGCCTTGAGATTTATTAGATTTCAGTTCCTTAGTAGCTGGTATCTTGTTAAAACATTAGGAATCTAGTTTGCCTCTTCTGAGTGCAGAACATCAGTGAGTACTACTTACCTTCTGAGTAGTATTTACTAGACTGATGGACAGTGGGAGTGATCTTCCTGAGATAGTCAATGTGTTCATACTGTCAAGAAAATATAATTCATCTATAGTAAAAAGTTAGTGTCAGCCTCTAGTTAGTACTAAAAGATCCATGAAAAACAAAGGAGAAATGGTCAGTAAAGTCATACATATCATTTGCTTTCTCTTAATTGTACATCTGCCCTACAAAGACCTTCATTAGGAATCTCTAGTCAAGAATTTATTACAAGATATACTTCTACATGTAGAGTAATCTCTCAACTCCTGGACTATTCATATGATAAATGAGTTTTAAGCTCTCTGTGACATGTCTATTATCAAACTGAACTGTTATTTAAATCTTGCATCGCCATTTAATTTTTCACTCCTATATGTTTCATCTCTTCAACTGGATTGTAACGTTTGGGAAGGTCAGAGAACATGTATCCCATTTTTAATCCCATTCCTCAATGATTTTGTAGTCTTTAGTAGGTAGTCAATAAATACTGATGGATGGGACAATATGCAGCTGAAAGTACCAAACCTAGGCCTTGCCTGTTGGCTGCTAGCTCAATTGTATTCCTGGCCAATATTATTTTGAGTGAGAACAAAGTAATTTTTTTTTCTTTAAAATGAAAACCTGCAAATTTGAAAAGAATTTATGTTCTCTGGTATAATCAAAGTTCTGAATTTCTATTTCTTTGAAAGACCCAAATAATTTGCACATTTCTATTACACTAACATTCAGATACAGAAATTTTAAAACTAAGCATTTCAAATGAATATAAATATACTTAAGGGGGTGGGGATGTGGCTCAAGCGGTAGCGCACTCGCCTGGCATGAGCGGGGCTCTGGGTTCAATCCTCAGTACCACATAAAAATAAAATAAAGATGTTGTGTCTATCGAAAACTTAAAAATAAATATTAAGAACTCTCTCTCTCAAAAAATGAAAAATAAATATACTTAAAACATAAGATATTTCTAATATGACAGGTTTTATACTAGCTCAAATTAGTGAATTTTGCATGCAAAATAAGAACCAATCCAGGTAAATATTCTATCTTGAAACACCAACCCTTCTAATATTGAATTAATATTTAATAAAAATTGCATCCAGAAGGCAGATAAAATTTTTGCTTAATTAGTATGCATCACACTTCTGAAAAGGAAAGTTAAAATTATAATATTTGGGAAGGGCTGCGTATTTTCTGTTTATTGAGGAAATAATATTCTGTTTCAATAAATGCTTATATTTGCTAGAATGCTAGAACTTTCCATTACTTCAAGTTGGCAAATTACTTTAACAACAAATTGTTTTCTTAATAATATGAAAGAATATACAGGTAAGAGCCTTCAGAATAATATCAGTGTGGTAGTATGTCTGTGTTGTCTGAATTGTCTACCACATCATATCATGTTCCATATTCTGTCATTTCAGTAGTTTAACCTGTTCAACAGACAGGAAAAAAACCAGACTGTATCAAATCAAAGGAAGAAAAATTGAGTAGAGTTTGTTTTTTCTGTATCACTTTAACTTTTTCAAGCCAAATGAGACAATATTATCAAAGATACCCAATGTGTGTAAAACTTTCATTTAGAGAGCCAAGGATATGACCCTAGAACTACATACTTGAAAAATGGAAATTTTACACTTCTCAGAAGGCTTCATCTTCTTTTTCCCCTTTCTCTAAAACAGAAAGAGCTTTAAAACAGCACCCTACCTTTGAATAGTTCCAAAATGCAAGGCAAGGTAATGAGTACTTACTAATGACCACTTAATTAATTTAAAAAAAACTCGTATACTGGGATTTATAGAGTTCATATTTATATAAGAAGTCTAACTTTTTACCTTTTTAGTAAGTGCAGTATTCTTGCATTTTCCAAACAAAAATGCAGGTAAATGTCAAAATTTTAGAATCTATTATTAATGCCCATTATGTATCTTCAGTATCCTATTAGTTGGAGAAAAATGAAAGAAAAAACCAGAAATTTAATATTTAAAATTAATGACATCTTAAAGATTTTGTGAAAATTCTGGGCTTTTGAAAAATTCTGTTTCAATAGAGATAACTCTTCAGCATAAATGTACATAAAGAAAAGAAAAATAGAACAGACAGACAGACTAGAAACACGGCAAAGCTTTAGAAATAAAACAACAGAACTCCCTAGACTTTCTTTGTTTTTCCATTGTTGTTGTAGCCACTATTCCCTTAGATATAAAAACTGGAATTCTGCTCGATAATATTTCAGCGCCAACTTCCTCCTCCTAATTGCTATCCATATACTGACATCTACCTTTTATAGTCATTTTATTACTTTCTTTTGTTCTTTGCTGTCTTAGAAAAGAAAAATTATCTTCAAATTATTTTTCTTTTAGCAGACACAAAAAGTTCTCAGTTCCTTTTACAAGTCTGGGGAAAAAAATGAATTGCAATGAGGGCCTGGATTAGAAATAATTATTTAAATTGCTTTAATTTCAGGAAATTGAAAAAGACAAAGCATATTTTCATTTAAGGCCAGCTCATTTTAAATAAGCTCCTTCAGGAATCTCGGTGACAACTCGCCTGACCAGTGTCCACTAGATGACACTGTTGCATAAGCACAATAATGAGTGGCCTTAGCTTTGACAATAACTAATTTATCATTTATATATTTAGATATTGTCAGTGTCTCTCTTTCCAGATGAAACTGGCTTAGCATTTTTAATTGGATATGGTTGATGACTACAACTTCACATGATTTGGGGTAAAGTTACCCTCAGAGGTTAAAATGAAGGGGGGAAAAAAAACATCTATTACACAGTATTCATATTTTTACAATAAGAAATCTTTTCAGAATATGTATATTTCATAGTTAAAATAGATTTCATTATGAATTTTAAATTGTGCTGTGTTAAATCAAGTGGCAATGATTGTACTGACAATGTTGATTTTCAAGTAGTGTTTTGTAGTAATCTTTTTCTTGCCTTCCCCACATCCTCTTCTTGCCTTTTCAATTTTCTCTTTCTCCTTTTTTTTTTTTTTTTTTTGATTCTGGATTGAGACCTATTTGGGTGCAGTGCCAGAATCAGGAGAAAAATCAATTGTCTTAAGCTAACATCCTCTGTGCCATTTTATTGACAAACTAGGAAACTTTAGCCTCAGGAAACTCACAGAAAAAGGAGACTGTCATGATGCACCTGTGTAGATAGAGCCATATAAGGAAACTGCCTAGGATTCGATACAAATTTCTGGACATACATAGAGATTTTAATATAAAATCTGCATCTTTGGAGATACCATGTAGATTATTGAGATTTCTATCTGAAATTAAGATTCCTTTGTAATACCTCACTCTTATACTGATGCTCAAAATCGCTGTTGAATTAAGCTTGTTTGCTATGGTTTCAGTTTAAGGTAAAAAGCAAGGTAAAAGCACCCCATACTTCTTACTATGTATTACAGACACTAATCTCATGCTGTTTACCTGAAAAAATCTCAAAGGCGGAGCCAAGCCTAAAAGGAAATTACTCAAAGTGCGAGTGGCGATTGAAGTGTTTTATGGCATGTGGCATGTCTCAGAGGGAAGTGACAGGCATGTCACCTTGTTTTCTTTTTCTTTCTTTCTTTCTTTTTTTTTTTTCTTTTCTTTTTAAGCCAGGCATGCAAGAGCTGGAGGAGCAGATCCTGAGATACCTCACCTTTCAGCCAGGAGCTTACTGCCTGCTTCAACATCTGCACCCCCACAGAATATACTACACGCTTCTATTGCTTAAGTTCTCATTTTCACTAGACTGTGTTTTGTCAATACAACCTGCAGGAAGAACTCTCAGATTAGGCCCACTATATCCGTGTCAAGATATAGAAAAGAGTGGGAAAGGGACTCCCATGCTAAAATTTGTTTTCCAAAACATGAGCATCAAGCATAAACACCTGAACACTGTCTTTATAGGTAGATGGTGGGCATTTGGATAAGGTGAACTTCATGCATCTTCTTTTTTCACTTCTCAGAGTCTGTGCTTTTTTTTTTTTCCCCCCGTTTTCTTTTTTCTTCTACTCACTCTGAAAGGGCAACTATTCTCTCTACCCTTAACAGAAAAGTACAATGTTATAAACAAAGGGAGTTTTTTTGTTTGTTTGTTTGTTTGTTTGTTTGTTTGTTTTTAATGCTGGCTCCTCCATTTGGGGCATTTTATATCACCTCATTGAGATTTAGATTTTCCAACCCATAATTTTGCATAGGTTGTTATGAAGATTAAATGAGGCCATAATATTTGTGAAGTTTACAGCAAGTTTCTGACATGCAGTCAGTGGGCACCAAATTCTACCTGAGGAAAACATCCAAAAAGAAAGAGACACAAAGACAGAGGTTTCCATGGAGGTGGGTGTGACTCAATGGTGGACTCTGAATCGGGGCGCAGCTTCTGGTCTAGGCAGAAGGCAAGGGCAGAAAGAAGAAAGAACTGTCATTAAGCTGGAGGGAAGAGAATCTGGAAATGGTGTTGCAGGCAAAACTGAGAATGAAAAAATATATAATATTATGACAAGGGGGATTACCATATTTTGAGTGAATGTTGCGTGTTGTGTTGGTGCTTTCTATACATTCTCTCATTTAATTCTCACAGAATCTCTGGGAAAAGGTTTGTGAACACTGACTTTTCTTAGTGGTTCTACTAAAAAATACAAGGTATGCTTGGCTTCTATGTGGCAAAACCTGTTTAAATTCCAAAGCATTTGCTAGTGCCATTAGACCACCCGCTCCCAACATTTTATAGGCAGAGAAAAAAGGATTCCCATTTCCATATCTCTGCAGTCACATACTGATAAACACGATTTGGAAAATCTACTTGGTCATTCAGAATGCATTTTCCTCTAGCAATAAGGTATTTGATGCTGGCTCATGGCTTAACCTAACTATCACATTGTATTTAACTGAAAATATGGCTGATCTACAGATTACAAGTAAGTCGACATAAAACCATATCCCTCTGCTCTGTACCACAGCAGCAAGAAGCTGCATCCTTCTTTACCCCACGAGTAAACTTACTATGTGTGACGATGGTGAGGGATGAGACCTCTAGAAAATTTAGAGAATGCTGTAGCAGCCCTCACTCTGCATTGCTGATTGTGTGCTGTTTGTGAGGTGGATGACCAAGTGTGATGGACAACGAGTGCAGGGTTTACCACACATACATGTCTACAAGTCTCAGATGATCAGTGATATGCACAAGTGTGCATATACATAGCCCCAATAATAATGTTAATGTCCTTCTCCCCAAGATCTCAGATATGCCAAGCTGGGCATTTGACTCTTTCTTACCCTGTGTGAACATGTCTAAAATCTAAAATAGGGATTTCTTGCCACTGAATTGCTTTCACAAACTTGGGGAAAGGCAACATGAATTTCAATCATTGTTTATAAAATTGGAAGTACTACCTTCCTCCCTACTTTGGTGCCAAAGCTCAGATTTTCAATGTGTCTACTCACTGGGCTTAGCAGGCCTGGGGGTGTGATGAATGCTTTCATCAAGACTCTCTCCGTTTTGCAGTTCTGCAGTTCTGTCCTCTTTGTTCTTTCTCTTAGGAGAAGTCATATGAACACCACCAGGTGACAAGAGCCCCAGTGATATGAGAATAAATGGCTTGTGTTCAATCCACTGTTCACTAACCATGTAGCAGGGAGAAAGCTAATTGTTATTTACCTTTTTAAAAAAAATGGTTTTCCCTGTTTCCAGCCAACTGTTTGCCAGCCTCTCTCCCTCCCTCTACAATCCACTCTCCACTTAGCATTTTCCCATTCATCCTTCAGTATCCTTTCTGCTATGGTTTGTCCCTCAAAGGTTCATATCCTGGAAGTTTGGTCTCTCAGCATGGTGTACTTAAGGAGGTGGAATCCTTAACAGGTTGGGCCTAGTTGTAGGTGATTTGCTCATGGGGGTTCCACTTGCTTCTGGAAGGGATTAATGCTGATCTCCTGGAATGAATTAGGTCTCATTAGAGAGGGTTTTAAGAAGAAAAACAAGCCTCATCCTTCTAGGTCTCTTGATTTCTGTCTTACAAAGTGACCCACTACTTTGTCACATCTCCATGTGATGTCATCTATCATAAGGCTTTTATCAGAGCCAAACAGATGCTGGTGCCATGTTTTGGAATTTTCAAAACTCTGAGCTAAACAAGCCTCTTTTCCTTATAAAGTACTCGGTCTCCAGTATGTTGTTACAGAAACAGAAAACAAACTGAAGTGCTTTCTTTATAATAAAACCTACGGTCTATGATTATTTATTTTTCCAATTAAAAATTATTCTCACCTCTTTATATAGAAGGCCACAGGATAGTTATGAAATTCTAAAAGATCTAGAACTTTTCCCAGTTGCTTATGATTTTCTGATTAGGTTCTCTTGAGACATAAAAATTCTCCTTTAATATAGGTAACAGAATTTCTGGGCTGCTGAGCCCAGATCAGATGTTACTCATGAGAAAGAAGGGTTTAGACATAATATTACAAAAAACTTAGCAATTATTATGTGTGAAAGAGAAATACTTTTATTTTCTAAAATGGTAATTTTTTAAAAATTTTATATATATCATTTACAAATTTTAAGTCTCTAAATGCTCTCATCTCCCTGTATTTAAGTATTTATTGCATTATAAATTATGCTTTCAGGTAGCTTTTCTATTAAACAAGTAATTTCAGGGGACTGGATTCCATAGCTTGGCCTTTGGTTAAGAATGAATGCTCTGTGTTTAGAGAGGGACTTTTCTTGGGCTGAATTATACCTCAGGGATCTTAAATAGGTTCTTCCAAATCATTCTTCAGATTGACAGTATCCTGTGACCTTTGCAGTCAGAGAATTCAAATTTTTCACAGAGGAGAAATTTTTATGCTGAGAATTTTGAAGCAGCAAAGTGGTCAAGTGAGTAAATAATTATACTTTAGGAAGATGAACACCTGGAGATTTCTAGGTGCCCAAAATGTATGGGTGACATGGCTTTTAAAAACTTAAAACACTTTAGGATATAAATCTATTTCTTTCTCCTTCACACATTGGTTGTTTCTTTTGATATCTCCCTCTCTCTCTCTCTCTCTCTCTCTCTCTCTCTCTCTCTCTCTATCTATCTATCTATCTCTCTCTCTCGTTCTAGAAATCGAACCCAAGGGCACTTTACCATTAAGCTACAACCCAGCCCATATTTTATTTTTTATTTCATTTTATTCTATTATGGTACTGGGGAATTGAATTCATGGGTGCTCTATCTCCATTCCTTCTATTTTTTTTTCCCCAAGACAGGTTCTCATTAAATTGATGATGCTGGCCTCAAACTTGCAAGCCTCCTGCCTCAGCCTCTTGAGTAGTTGTGACTGTTGTGATATTTTCTTGTTTTGATATTTTCATGCACCACGATGTCTGGCTAATTGCTAATTTCTTTATTAGGAGGGTCTAATTGGGACAGGAAGGAAATGGCTAGGAAGCTTATTCTCAAAAATCAATTGAAAATGTATAAGACCACAAATTGCTCTTATGAAACCAGCATTGTCGAATGTCAATATCATATGCTGATCATAAGGGCCATATCACCAAAAAAACCCCAAAAAAAACAAAAAAAACCAAGATATAGTTACCTATTCCTCACTAGGCTGGAAAGCTTGGTGGTTCAGAACAAACACATTTGTATATACCTAAATTCTTTTGTGTCTCCTCAGTATATAATTCATTTGCCAAAGTACTCACTTAACATCTGAGGTTTAGTCACTCCATTTGGGGAAGAGAGTTCCTTACTTTGTGATTTCATTCAAACCCCGAAAATAATACTACACCCACCTGGACCTAAATGAAGGCCTTCTTAGAGTGTCTTCTTCTTAGAGTGATTGTACTGGTATGTTCAAGAAGTTTTAATCAGTCCCCAGATTCTGAGACCAACCCCCCTTTGCATTCTTTGGAGATTATTCTGAGGATTAGAAGACAATATAAAGTGTCTTAATATGCTTTTTAAAGGGTGAATCAGTAACACATGTCAAGATATTACTGTCACCTTTAAAACACTGTACATGTTCAAGTTGAAATCAATATTAAAAAAGAAAGCAAGAAGGCTGGGGTTGCGCTCCATGGCAGAGCACTTGCCTCGGACATGTGAGGCACTGGGTTTAATCCTCAGCACCACATAAAGACAACAAAATAAAGATATTGTATCCATGTATGACTAAAAAAAAATGTAAAAAAAAAAGAAAGTGAGAAATAATTTTTTAAGAAACCCTTGAAATTATGAGTAGTGAAACTCAGGGCATTTATTTTCTAACTCAAAGGGTTATAATTAAGTTGATATTTTCTTGTTTGAACACAGACATCTGAGATTTGGTTTCTGTGTCAGAAAGAATCTTCTGGCAACTAGAAGGATTTGCCTCAGTAGTTACCTTCTGAGGTAGCGTGTTCGGTAGAGTGTTCCCGTCACTGGAAATGTTCTAATACCCTCAGAATGAAAGGGCCAGTTGTCATTTTGTTACAGATGTGGTGCCGGGATTCCTCATACAGAGAAGCAACTTGACATTCCCTGGTCTGTCTCTTAATATCCATCTCTAACCTCCTATAAACTTTATTTGTTTATTTTGTTTATTCTTTCTTTAACATAAAGTCCATTAGGGGAGAAAATTTATGTTTACCAGCTTATTCCCCAGAGTTTAAAATGATACATAATTGGTGTATAATAATATATTTTTTTCATATGAAAGACTGGATGAAATGCTTTCTGATAACCCTTCCAATTTCAAAGAAATTATGAAAAATGTGGTGAGTCCTATACATTAATGAAATAGTCACTGACATTATGAAATATGCAAAGATATAAGACAGTTGATCTTTACTTTGATTATCCTTGGTAGATTTCTTTTATTCTTTTG
Organism: Ictidomys tridecemlineatus; assembly: GCF_052094955.1. Classification (NCBI taxonomy): domain Eukaryota; kingdom Metazoa; phylum Chordata; class Mammalia; order Rodentia; family Sciuridae; genus Ictidomys; species Ictidomys tridecemlineatus. The sequence continues at coordinate 81,117,566 of NC_135487.1, read as the reverse complement.
AGCATTTGGAATCAACAGATTACTCTTGTTCCCAAATTAAGGTGTGAAAGAAACATATAAGTTGCTAAAAATGAGAAAACAAAAGAGCATGCCATATTTATTTTGTCTCTTCACTGATTATTTTGGTTTCAAATAAAAATAGGGACTCATTCATTTATTCAATAAACATTGAACATTTACTCTATGTCAAACAGTCAATAAGCACTGGGGAAAAATTGGTGATGGAAGAATTCGTGTTCAGGAATGGATAATACTGATTCTAACCTATTATATATTCTTATCTCTGAGCTCAGAATGGAAATGATATCTCCATGTAGATATGGTTGCATTAGGAAGCTGACCATGGTTGAAAATATCTACACAGATTTTAGCTGAGGGTCTATGTTGTGTCCAGCATTACAGATACAAGGGTATCCTTAAACCCTGGGAAGGAAAATAGACATAAACAGATAATTTTAACATGGCATCAGTGGTGCCTATCCACGTGTTGTAGGAAAAATATAGTGGAACCAGAGATTTTACCGACTAAGTAAAAGAGGTCAGACAGGGAAATTATCCCAGTTAGCATCCTGAGAAGAAACACATGACTTCCTCAAAGTGGTTAATTAGAGAAAAGGCTTTTAAGCAATGATTTACCAGGGTGTGAGCAAGCTTAGGTAAGAAAGGTAGTACAATATGTTGCATCATATTCTCAGGCTTCTTGGAATAAAGGGAGACAGAGATTCCTGGATCCTGGTACAGATGGGGCTGTTTAGAGAGACTTGCCTAGAAAGACTTTTAGTTTTCCATTCACAGAGGCAGCTAGTCCATGGGACCCCCACGGAGGGAGCTAGGGAGATCAAAACACTGGCCTACTCACCTCCCCTCCTCTGGCCTTCTGCTACTGTTTGCATTGGCAGAAGGCAAGGACAGGGAGTCTGTTGATGGAGTCAATACAGGTCAGCCTTCTAGACCCAGAGCACAGTGGGACAGGACCAGGAATTGAGAGCGTGGGGCAAACAACAGATACCTAACTTGGGAAGCTTTGGTGGCTGGAGTCCCAGGAGCTGCAGCAAGACGGCTAAGTTGGAACACATTAGCTAGTTTCACTGAATCACTCCAGAAAGAGAAGAAACAATGTGCTGAAGAGTGTCTGACAGGGTGATATGTATGAAGACTGGAAAATGCAGGATTTGCCTACATGTCTTGGAGAGTCTCTGAGCGTGCTCTTTATTGCAATGAGATGACAGAAAAAAAAATTTCAAAGGGGGTCTCAGAATCTGGGAACTGATTAAAACTTCTTGAACATACCAGTACAAGCACTCCTGAAATCTTCAGACTTTAAGAGACTCTAAGAAGGCCTTCATTTAGGTCCAGGTGAGAATTAGCTGGGTGTAATATTATTTTCGTAGTTAGAATGAAATCACAAAGTAAGGAACTATAGACAAAATATTAATAAATGCTATGATTTGGCACTTCTTTAGTCAATGAAAGTTGAAGCTAGATGGTTTTGAAAAAGGCTTCTGTCTCAAATTATTTCAAGGGTATAATGAGCTCCACTTCTCTTGATGAGAAATTATTTCTTTGTTATACAATTAGCTTCAGATCTTTGAGTTTTAAGTTCTTCTGATGTGACATTACCGAGGCTGATTCCCAAGTATTATACTCTAGCCTTTTTTTGGGCAAAAGCATGACCTAACACAGTGGTTCTCAAACCTTAAAAAAATGATTTTTCACAGAGAACTTCAATATATAAAAGAAGCAGAAGCATGCAAGGGGTTCCTTTGCAGTTTAATCTTTGAGGTTCTGCAGAAAATAGTTTATTACTTGCCACAAACCCTCAAGCACCATTGTGGACGCTTGAGCTTCTTTAGATGACAGTTTGTAAATCACTAGCATAAAAACAAGAATTGTAAGAAGTAACAAGACACCAGGGTGCAAGTCTCAGTTTCAAGTTCAGTTTTCCCCTACAGTGGCATGAGAAGCAAGAAAACTTCTTGAGGGCCCCAGAACTGCTTGTATTGATTCCCCTGAGGACCTATTCCCAACATGACTCATGGTATGTCACTAAACCTCTTCCTGCTTTAGAGTTCTTTTCTGTAAAATGGGTTCTTAATAGTTACCTTATTCCTCCTTTCCCCCTAGAACACCAGGAAGATTAATGAATGATTGTTGCCAAGACTCTAAAAGACCTTTTGAAAAAGGCTGTAGATAAGACCAAAAAAAAAAAAAAAGAAGAAAAAACAATATATTTTATTTGATCCTAACCAGTAAATTCTCTGAGAGAGTCCAGAAACAAATACCTAAAACTCTAAGTGGATAGTGTCAGTTTCAATTTATCCCTTTGCTTGGACTGAGGTACTGCTATTAGAGCCAACCAAGGATACATACTGCTGTTTTCTAGTGGCTGGATGTGCGGAAAGCCACTGCGGAGAGGGGTGCAGTGAAGTTAGTGGGTCTATCTTGGCATCTGGGGACTAAAGAGATGGGTGGCAGAAGCGAAATGCGGAGGGCAGAAGACAAAAACACCAGCAGGTGCTCTTTGAGCATGGCTGGGCAGCAGGATTCTGGAGGTACCTGTGTGCAAACCATGAGAGAGCTGGCAGCAGTACACACAGAGGCACTGCCAACAATCCTGACCACTTCCTTGGAGAGTGCTGTGTGGGGAGGAAGGCATCCTCGGTTCCATCTAATAGAGGTTGAAACTGGCCAGGGTGTCTCATGCAGTCGCTGCACATCCTATACTTTTGCTGTCCTACCTAGACTGACCCTGGTCCTTATGCACAGACCAGATCACCTGTAGATGAAGACTGTGACCGCTCCTTGGTGGGCACCTCCTGTTTTCCACACCCCTCACCAGGAGGTCAGGATATTTTCACCTCCAACCTGAAATATTTCAAGGCCATTCCAAGCATAGTCGCCTCTGCCTCTGATCCCTCCTTCCTCCAGCTCCACACTGAAGCACAAGCTGACCTCACCTGTCTATGTTCAGAAACGTTTCCGCACGCATGTCCAGCTCTCTGCGTGGTTTCCCATGTCCTTGATTATCTGAACCCGACTCATACTGGTCCTGTAGGACACTGCCCTCCCTCTGAACACAGCCCATTTCTCTTTGCTCTCACAACTCTGTCCTCGTTCTTCTGTTTCTAGGCCTCCTGACTCATCCATGCACACTGCCTCTCCATTTGGACAAACATGGGAGCATTGATAATTCTACCCATTCTTCAAACCTTGTTTCAGGTGCTTTTTCTACTAACTCTTTTTAAACTTACCTACCACCTTTCCTAAATGATTCCACCATTCTTTTTCCACAGTAGCCTATCACTACATTTATTTTCATTTGGAGCACTTGAGTAGGCTTGTTGTCCATAGTCCTCAGTTCATTATTAGCCCTTGTCTCTCTCTCTCTTATTTGTGTGTGTGCGTGTGTGTGTGTGTGTGTGTGTGTGTGTGTGTGAGAGAGAGAGAGAGAGAGAGAGAGAGAGAGAGAGAGAGATTTAGGACAAAGAAATTGACTTCTTTGAGCCCCATTTGACTGCAAATGGGAATAAAATGTTTTAAAAATGAGATAAAATAATTTTAGATGAAAGTCTTTAGCATTCAAGTGATACTTGACAAAACCTGAGTAGGTGAGTGAATGAATGAAGGAAAAAAAAATAAATTGATGCTTCCTAAGTACTGTCTGGGAAGAGTGGAATCACTTTTTTTTTTTTTTTTTTTTTTGCTTTTCACCTATAGAATGAGAAAAAGGTCTATGAAGGTATACATCTCTTTGTAGATCAGTGTCACTCTGCAAGTTGAAGGACAGGCCTATGAAACTTGTTAAGTGGGAGTAGGAGGAGCCACACAGCTGGAGGGTCTGCCTGGGACTTTCTCTCACGCTGATGCACCTTCTATTTCTGCATAAAAGTCTTTCAGGTTTGCTTACCTCAAGATTCATTTTTCCGTCGTTATGCCTGCTTCATTGTTGTCGTTCTTTAAATTCTCTTTCTTCAGACAAAGTGGGAAGTTTGGCTTTGAAGTCCCAGGGAGTCACGTTGTCAGTTACCGCGGGAACCCATGGAAGTACACGTGAGAGCAGGCATTAGAGACGGTGGAGATCAGAGGGCATTTCAAAAGCTGCAGGAGCTATTCAGATTCTCTTATTTAAAGGGGCTCTGATGCCAGAAGATGGTGTGTTGGACTCTTCTGTGCTACCAGCTTGAAATATATTTGTGGTTTAAGCAGACAGAGTCCTGATTTAAAATTCCCAGTTTCCGGGGGAGGGGGGGAATGATGCTTTGTGTTCTAGGACTTTCCTAGCTGCTCCTGGTAAGGTGCAGACCACACCATTCTACCATGTCTGCTACTCCTGACTGGATTTAGGAGCAGAGAGGAAAAGAAAATAAGAAGATACTTGCTCCGTTTATTTTTCTTGCCCCTAAGATAAAGTGATTGTCTCAATGTGGAACTTTGACGCCAAGGTATGCTGCAGGTCTATCAGATATTAAGCACATATTTGCAGATTGATCTGCTGATTTTAAGAACTGCTTCTCTACCCTATGAGACAATAGACCTCTTTTCCCAAGTAGCTAAATTGAAGAAAGAAATGAGGTTAGCTATGGGCAACCCTGCACTGGAGCTTCTCTGACAGCCGAGTTTGAGAGTTGAGAAGGGAAAGAGGAAAGGAAGCTCTCCTGGTTTATGTTTCACTCTGTGCAAAGTGATAACGTTGAGGAAAAGCAGACTTATTGAACTAAAACATTAAGTTGCATGTACAGGAAAATTGAAGACAGAAAAATGCCCAGTAGCCTCTCCCTAAAAGCCTTTAAAGGGCAAAGGAAGAAATATGTCCCTGTAGGTCAATTTTCCTTCCGCGCCCCCCTCCCAGGAGAAGAATTTTCTTTTGCTGCTGTCCATGTGACTGTATTGTATTTTTATTTCAACTACCATCGCACATTGCTGGATGATGGTGATTGCTTGTTTTAAAAAAATGTGAAAATTGAAATTAAATTTCATTACTTGGGGATGGAATACATTGAGAAAATAATTCCATAGATCTCTCATACTTGAATCAAATTTCTCAGTTGGAGAAACAACAGCAAACAACAAAAACAGCAACATTTCCCCCCTTTATTTGCATCACGGCACTAGATTCCGTTTTCAGAATCAGAAAGGATGTGTTTCGCAGAACAGAAATCAAAACACACTGAGTTGAAGGGAAACAATGGTAGTGATTCAGCTCCAACTTCTTATGTAAAAGTTATACCATATGATAATGTAGTTGTACTGCATATTCAATTTTGATATGTAACCTTTGAAATAAATTGGAATATTCTTTCCTGCTACTCTTGGCACACGCCAAGTGATCATAAACAATAATCTCGTAAAGGTCACTTGCTCGATAAGCTCTGCTCTCGGCAAGAAGCATAAAGGACTACTCAAAGATATTTCCCCCTTTCTTTGAGACTCTTTAATTTATTCCTTCTTCCTTCTTTGAAGCTCCAAACAACACAAATTTTCTTATACCATAGACTCCCAGGATTTCTGGAATGTTTATTGTTTTTCTCTTTTTCTTACACTTCTCCCAGTGTGTGTGTGGGAGGGTCTCTCTCTCTCTCTCTCTCTCTCTCTCTCTCTCTCTCTCTCTCTCTCACACACACACACACACACACACACACACACACACACACACACATAAATTGGCTATTGGCTGACAGAAAGTAGGCAGAGCAGTTTAGGGTGATGGGAAAGACAGTTAAGTTATTCAGCCAAAAGCTAATTGGCTATTTCAAAGCAAATGATTTGATTTCAACTTCTCTCTACCAAATTAATTTATATGAATAGACAGGGCTAAAATAAGTAAGCATATATACCATGCATGTTTTTTTTTCACAGAACTTGTTCATTTACAAAATGTATTTTAGGAACCTTATAACAAATATCAAATGAGCTTAATATTACTTTACCACAGTTACTTTAGCTCCTCGTACAAAACTGTATTTTGTTAAAATTGAGCTCCAATCATGTCAGTTTTGTATTTTATTTCTATTCACAAGCAAAATAGTCTCAATCAATATTATTCTACTTGCAGATACCTTATATTTGGTATGCCAATTATATCTTCAGGCAAATAAGACAGATGTCTCTCCCCTTACAAGGTAATGACACAGGAAAAGACTTCCTTGCCACAAACTTATCTAAAGATATTTACATGGGTCATACCACTGTAATGCAATTTGGAATTTATGTGGAAAAGGCAGTGGAGAGAGAAGCTAACAGAAAACAGTGGGTGGAAGGATTTGCCTGCACCTCCAACTTTTTCAGGATTCAAGTAATAAAATAAAAATTTTCATCTTTTTTCTTCTTCTGAAAAGAGGATTTTCAAGCTTATTTGTAATTTCAGCTTACTATATGCCAGGTTCTATTTTATTTTTTAAATTCTTACATTTAAAATGTCTCTCTTGGATGCTGGAAATTCACTTAAGCTATGATTTTTGTTTGTTCTGTTTCTATCTTGGTATATGGATCAAATACCTCCAAATTAAGGATAAATTGATTCGATTTCCAGTTTGGGTTATGATGAGAAAAATTCTGGACCTGGTGTCCCTGAATGGGGCCTTGAAATACACATAGAGGCCAAGGGTGCATAGGTGACCCTGGTTCAGAGCTGCCTTCCAGGCATGAGAGCACTGGGAGAGGTAAAGAGGAGAGCTTCTTTTTATATCATCTTGCATTGTTATTCATTATTTAGTATTACTAATATTTATTACTATTGATGCTGACAAAGTGCACCTTTGGAAAATTGCAAAATCTTGAACAATGCCTCTCTAAGATCTCATGTTCTCTTATTTTAAAACGCAGTATTATTATAATAAAGGAAATATTTGTACTAGCTAGAACACACAGTGCTCAGAATTGTGTACAAAACTGGTGATGAGAAAAAAAAATCAGAGATGGATTTGAAAAAATTTTGCAAATGGTAGATTTTACTGTCCTCTGCATCATTTTGTCAGTCACTGAGATGATAAAAGAATTTGAATCCAATGGGAGCCCAGTTGGAGTTGACTTTGGGAAGAAAGTGAGCAATTGTGGCCTCTGATAAAGGAGAGACTGTTGTGGTTGTATCTGTTCCCTGCAGAGCTTCTTTTCTGGATGATGAATAAATGTTGGAAAATGTAATATCCAGTCAAAATATGTAGTCAATATTCATGGACAAAAGGGTGCAGTTATTTCTTCCTCTGGGTAATTTTTAGGTTGTAATTTAAGTAGACACAAAATACCCACTCAAAACATAAAAATCCAAGGTAATTCACTTTAATGTTAAATATTTTAAAATAGGGATATATATCTTTGAGACAAATTATAGTGTTAATATATGGTAGGGCAGATGGACCAAATAAAAATTCAGAACTGAACACATTTCAGGAGCCGTGAATACATTTTGCAGCATATCTTCCATTTGTTCATTTTTTTTCAGTTGTTTCTCTCTTTATTATGCTACTTTACTTGTCTAGCACCTATAGAAACGTATCCAGAAAATGTGACTTGAGTTTATCAGTCCTGTAAGAATTTGCATTTATCTTTGTCAAGAGAATAACTGAAGGCAGCAAAGTTTCTGTGAAATATTCTAATTAATCCAACTCACCATATTTTGTATTCTGCAAATCCCATCAACTAAAATTCAGTTCTTATTTTAAGAAAAAGGAAAAGAGCAGAGGTGTCCCTGAGGAGGAAAAAGGGAGGAATTAAATAAAAAGAAGCGAATAGAATGAAATGAAGGGAACCAAAATAGGAAACTTCTGCATAAACATCACCTCTCTCTCTGCTTTCCTTCTGATGACCTCTGACCCCTACCTTCCTGAAGATCCAATCCTGTTGTTGGGGAACAATTTACTCTTCCAGACAACCTAGAAACTTTTACCAAGTTGTCTTAAACTCAGCCAGCTTGTTAGTCAGTGTCTGCATTCTAGCCACCTCATCTGCCACACATAAGTGGCAGTCCCTAATGGCTGGTGAATGTGGGGTTTTTCCACATGCGAAGTGTGCCTCTCTGTACTAAGTAAAGCAAAAGAGGCCCATTTTCTAAGACTCTGCACTTGAGAGTGTGTATGGACAATCTCTGCCCAGATGTCAGTGTGCAGATGCATATTTCAGACATTCTTTTTTCTGATTAGCATGCAGCCAGAACACCTGTTTTGCTGCCTGGAGGAATCATATTAAAAATGAAGATACACCTGCACGGTCAAATATTTGTATTTATAAACAGATATCTTAGTGTTTGGGTAAATCCTTCTCATCAGCCCAAACTTATATAACTGTAACCCCTGAAATGACTTCAGTCCCATTTGGTAGACTCTCCTCACCATTTTAAATAATCTATATTTTTAAGCAGTTTTATGTGATGCTTTCCAGAGAGGTTAGTCAGCACTTGTGTGTGCATTGGAAGGGCGACTATTCCAGACAGGAAGCAATTCTCCCACTTTGCTGACAGGCTAAGTCAGATAACATACATAAATATTTCTGAATGTTGGAGAGGACAGGCAGGCCATGGTCCAAATGTATACTTTTCCTTGAACATTCAAAAATATTTAAAGCTTGAATCATTTGAAAATTAAGTTTCTAACTAGAATTATAAAATAACCAATCTCTAAGAGTAAAGCCAAAAATGCTTACATATGTCATTTATTTTAAATTACAGCAAGTGGCAGATTATCTAAAACAACACAAAGGACCATTATAGGAAGACTTAGATTCCCTTAAAAATCAGCTTTGAGAATTTATCAAACGTACTTAACTAGATAGTCTGGGAGAAAAAAAAAATAAAAGAATGACTATCTTCCAGCTGATTTAAATGATGGAATTTGAACAGTAGCATTTATTATTTGTGATTGATATGCTTCTAGGAAGTGAGCTTTTGAACTTTTTTAAAGTTCATCAAGAGCTGCTTTCCCTAGGCATTTCCTTGGATAAATTATATTCTTCTAAATTCCCCAGAATCAAGAACATTAGAATTAAACTCTATTAGTTTGGTAATAATTCCTCACGAGCCAGATTCCAGTCATTCATGACTAAAATGGTGAATCCCTTACCCGAGAATAAGAATGGCAACTCTCAAATAAGACATTTGTGCTTTAGAGAGAACAAAAATATAGATTTGCCTTATATTTTTTTCTTTAATCTGTCTAAATCAATTAGACATTTGAATTGTGGTATTGTATTTCCAGGAAGCTTCATTGCTTTCTATTATCCTCATGACAAAAATAAACAATTCCTTTTGAAATCGTAAAGAAAAATGCCTCCCACTGAGTTGATGTTGTGTGCTGTTATATGCAAGAACATATGTGTAATAAAAAATGAGAAATTATGGATCAAATAATGTTGTTGGAGCCACTTGCATAAACAATAGAGAACATTTTGGACAAGGTCCAAATATCATCACTATTGTTTAATTTTAGCCTCAGTTATGCATCTGCCTAGGCTAGTGTCAAAGATAATAATCTCACCAGATAGATATAAAATGCACAACTAAAATTACATAGCTCCATTATTCTGTTTACACATAGTACTAAACCACTCTTTCCAGATGACTGATCCAGCAGAGTATTTCGTTCTCTGAGCTCCCTTGCAAATTCAGTGGGCTGATACCCATTTCTTTGTGTATATTAGGTCATTTTCTATCAACATAAGAATGAAGTAACTAAGAAGAGGAATGAATATGTTTGCTCTCTAATGAAATTGTTCTTTACATCTTGCTCTCTGCCTTTCACGTACAATTATGGGCTTTTAAAACAAGGACGGAGCATTACTGGAAGTCACAAAATGCCAATTGAAAGAAATGGACAGGAGCTGAGTGCCAAATCACTCATTCTGAGAAAAAGAGGAAGACAAAGAGCTACACGTTTCATTCAGTCCTCTTTACTGAAATATCTTCTGCCAGTCAATGCATGATAGAACTCTCAACTGCTAGAGGATTTAGAAGTCACTGAACGCAGGACTCTGACTTTTAATTCAAATTCACTTTCATGTATGATATAGTTAGGATGCAAGGGAGGGGCTGAAGAGGAAGAGAAGGAAGAAGGAAGGGAGAGATGAGGAGGGGAAGGAAAATAAAATACTAGCAAGAAATTTTCATGGGTTTGTTCTCCAAATGAAGATTCAAAAAAAAATGCTCAATTTATACCTAAAGTAAAGGTAATTCACAAAACTATGATTGTTGGTATAAAGAAACATCTATTCTTTTGTTAAGTTATGGATTGAAAGACAAAACTTTTGTCATTTATTTTCTTTGAATACAAAGCATTGCACTCTAAGTAGAGCTGAACAGGATCTGCCTCTCCATCACTGACAGTTAATAATTAAATCAAACATTATATTCGGCAATAGAACATATGCATCAGCTTCTTTCAAATTGCATTTCCTTCCTGTTAGGTCCATTAGTGTAAGCCAGACTGCCTTTAGAAACCCCCTTATTGCTGCTGTCTTTCAGCACAGTTCCTGAAATGGATAATGTGGTACATATTATGGGCAATTACACAGAACTCCCCAGCGATAGGGTTTTAGAGTTACAGAATGAAACAGCTGGAACTACAGAGCTATAAGCTAATCAGGAAAAAAAAAGGAAAGAAATAGTTAAAAAAAATAACCTGGACAAAGGAAAAAAGAAAAAACTAAAAGCATGAGAGTCCTATAAAAACATTGTTCTTAGCAAAGCTGTCTGTACCTAGAAAAATCTCCAGGGTTCATTGTATAAAAGCCATCTAAATCTAAACATACTTTTAATTTTTTTTGCCAAGTCTTTTAAAAACGCTCATGGTGCAAAAGCACAGAGAAAACAACTATCGAATTTGAGGTATTAAAAACAATGATGTTTTTCTCCCCAGCCATGTCAATGTAGTATTTCTATATTAGTAGCATTGTGAGAAACACACATAATATTTTCATCTTGTTGTTTTATGCTTGGCTGTGTAGTACTTATGCCACAGAGATAAGATATTACATAATCTACATCGTCCTTGGTTTGGGTACTGCAATTGGAGTGTTCTGCTTGAAAAATCAGATGCAAACATTAGATGTATACCTAAGGGAAAAGTTTCATATTCAAAGGGGAAAATACATTTGCTGATTTTTTTTTCACAGTTTTCAAAAAGAAAGTAATAATGGGTTTTGATGGCAAAAATGTTGCTTCGTTTGGTTGTAAGCAAAGTGTAGTTTTATCACATGTCAATGAAGTGTTTTGAAAATTTTCAGTGAAATTACTTCATACCTTGAGAAATAATGGAACAATCTGCTCAGTAACTACTGGGAAATGAAACAAAAGTGGGTGCAATTTCAAACTTTAAATATAGCCACAAAACTATTTTCAAATTTGTTACTATTCTACAAAAAATGTGAAGATAGTAAAGGTAGAATATTTGCACAGCTGTTGGAACACTCTTCTTTTTCTCTATGCAGAGATGGATTACGTAGACATAGCCAGATTTATGTGGCTACTTATGTCCTTTCATAAGACATCGGTAGGCAGTATTTATCTCAGCAACAATAAAATGGCAGCAGGAGGAAGCTGGACATAAAACATGCTGTCCAGTCTGAAATCCTCAGCAGTCATTGTCTCCTACTTCCCTTAAGAGCAGTGATTCTTTGTTGTTAGATTTTTTCCCCCCTTTTCCAGTAAAAGCTTTATTACGATAGAGTAAAAGGAGGGGAAATAGAGATGTTAACAAGACAAAATGTTAAAGTCAAAAGAAGACTATGTCTCCTCATTATGAAAGAAGTAATGCTCATTTTTATTATTGAAACCATATTGGTGACTGTACAATATAATAAGAGAATACGCTTTGAATACCCAAACCAATTTGTTATGTAACAAAGTTCAAGGGATTTAATTAGAGGTTAAGTTCTTGTGTATTCCTATTTTTTTATTGGGAAGATCATTTGAAAAGGAAGGTAAAGAGTCCTAAAATAAATGATGAGTGTTTTGGGAAGAGAGATAGAGAATTTGGTAACTGGTATCATGTCCATATCTTTTTATTTTCACCTGAACATGCCCTAAGGGGGATAAAATCTGACTCTATTAATTTCTAATATGAGAAATTTCCAACCATGTCCCTCATCTTAGATTAAATAACTATTTTGTCTCTACGTGGTTTAAAAAATAGTTAGCTCTACTAAGTAATAGCTCTGAGAGCATATTAATTCTTGTCAGATAATGAACTGAGTACTTTTAAAATATTAACCGGTTTAATCCTTCTAACCACATTGTGTTGTAGCAACTATTTTCGTCCTCAGCTTTGCAGATAATGAAGCCAAATCAGAAGATGAACCTAAATGCCTGGTTACATTATTAAGTGGTGAAGCTGAGATTTGAACACCGGCAGTCCAAACCCAGAATTTGAGCTCTTAAATATTTTTACAGTGTTTTTGAAGACAGACCTATTGTAAACCTCTATGGTGCATAAATTCTCAGGCATCAGGACTCAAATCTCCCAGGTAATGTGACACTCTCGTTCACTTCTAAGAGTGAATGAACAGCAATGGGTCTTCTGTTCATTTCTGGCAACACAAATTGTGCTTATGCAACATTATTTTTGGTTACTATTGGAAAGCCTATAAAATTCTCATATTTTCCTTATACCTAATTCCAAAAAAAGCAGAGCGACCAGCCTGCTCATATCATGCTACATTTAGCTCATTGATCTGCTAATTTAAAATATTTTGCCTCATTTTAACAGTTATTCTTCAGAAGCCTTTAGTCTCTTGGCTGGAATGGCCTTGAAAGCATCTGGAAAATACATTCCAATGATCCACTGAACATGAGATAAGACAAGGCTGATAATAAAGCAGTCTATCAGGCATAATAAATTAACTTCATATTCAGAGCTCTTAAAATTTATTTTGTTTTGCTTCTTATAAAAACCGTTGATCATATTTAGAAGTTGTGTGATTTTTAAGTGAATATATGAAAAAAGAAAATATAGAAAAATATTTATAGGCTTTTGAGAGGGGTGAACTGCTTCTAAGGAAGCCAAGACTCCCAGAATTCATAAGGAATGAGATAAATATTCTTGACCATGTAAGAGTTTTCAAATGTATGGCAAAGATACCAATAATTTAAAAAAAAAAAACATAGACTCAGAAAATATTTGCTATCCCTACAACATAGAAAAGGTGAATGCAGATTTCCAGAAATAGGGGCATCTTACTCTGAGATTTTTATTTTGATGCATTATCTTTGTTAGTGTTGCTCAACCCACATGTCAAACATCTGTGGATCTGGTTAGAATAAAGCTGTTTCAGCAAGTGATGTGCCTGGCACTGTTTCCACCTGGCTCCCTCTGCTGCAGATGCTGCCGGTTCACATTATGACTTGGGAAGCATAGACCTAGACCTTTTCAGTTCATGAAACTATAAATAAACCAACCTCAGAAAAATTTTAAGGAAAACTATCATATTTTTACTCATGAATATGATTTGGAATGGTAGTTATAATTGTTGCAGTGGGTGTAGGGAAAAGGTACACATGCATTTTTTGATGGCATTGCAAATTAGTATAACCAGTGTAGAAGATAGTATGGAGATGCCCCAAAAGACTAGGATTGAAACCAGCTTAGACACGGCTATCCTACTCCTTCAAATTTTTTCAAAAGAACTAAAATCAGTATACCAGAGTGATAGAGGCACATCAATGCTTAAAGCAAAGCAATTGAGCCTAGGAGCCTGTCAACAGATGAATGGATAAAGAAATGTAGTCTATACAAAAAATGCAGTTTTACTCAGACATCAAGGAGACATTTGGACATTTCTTGGTGATTGGATGGAACTGGAAATCATCATAGTAAATGAAATAAGTCAGATTCAGAGAGACAAAGGTAGAATTTTTTTTCATACATGGAAGCTAGAAAGAAAAATAATTTGCAAAAAGAGGTGAAGATATGAAAATGGAAGGGAGAAAGTGGAGTAGAGGAAAGGGGTCAAGCGGAAGGAAGAGAGGGTGGAAAAGAAAACTGTGCAATGATTATATCATAAAGAATTCCACTTTTATATATAAGTATAATGCATCAATTTAAAAAATAATAAGTAATTAGAAGGAAGATCAGTAGAATGGGGAAGAGGATCATGGGGAGGGTGGGATGGAGGGAAACTGGGAAGGAATGGTGATTAAAATGGAGCAAATTTTGTTACATGCATTTATGAATATCCAAAATTATCCATAATTATAATGTACCAATAAAAACATTTAAAAAAATTATATGAAGAGGTGCTTTATTTTTGGATTAGAGAAAGGATTTCCACATCCATACAACTTAACAGTGAAGTGAAAACTTGTTTTCTCATTGCCACATTCCCCAAGTATAAAAGTGAAGATGAGAACAAAGAAGCAATAAATACAGGAGTAATCCAATAGAAGATTGGGCAAGTGATAATAACAGATAATTAATAGGAAAGGATATTTCTTGAACAATAAATTTATCAAAGCATTCTTGATCTCACTGTTAGTCATAAAATACAAATTAAAGTTATAAGAAAATATCTACTTTTATCTATTAGCACAAATATAAGCATTCTACTATGGAGAACAGATGAAGTCCATGCAGATTAATGCTTTCAGTAACTAATAAAAAGGTTATATGATTTGAATATAAAAAAATGAAAAACTGGAGGGCCAGGGAAGGTAAATAATTTATCCTAGGTCACACAGCTGATAATGATTAAGCTGGATTTGAACCCAAATATTCAGGACCTAGATCTTACTATTGTTACTAAATTCTACTGACTTAAAAATGTACTGATAATTTATGGGGGCCCCTATGATTTAATTCATTATTATGGTGAGTACTGCTCTATCCAATTTTTACAAATAAGAGCTAAGTGAAGTGCTTTAGGTCTATGATTACAGTGCAGATGCTAAAATAAATTTAAAGAGCATTGACTTCCACACACCTGCTCTAATTTACATACTGTCTATTTGATGGCAAAGCACACTGATAATAATAAGGTCATTGTAAATAAGAATAAAAGCTCTAAACATATAATTTAAAAACCCCACACCCTAATTTATATGTTACAGAAAAATAAATTCCAGACAGATTAAAGAGTCAAGTACAAAAAAAACATAAAATATTAGAATCAAATGCAGATATAGTATTTGATTTCACAATGGTGAAACCCAAAAGAAAGTAAAACAATGAATTAAATGTTCATAGGCATGATATCACAAAGAGAAACTCTTCTTGCAGTAATATTTTCCTGTCAAATATCTCAGGTGTGTTCATTTACAAAATTCATTCTTTTGAAAATAGGCTGTTTATGTCCTGTGCTAATATTTTTCCATTAATCTGTGCACCATTTTCTTGCTAATTGATAAGAACACTTTATATTACTTAAACATATCTGCCATCAAATATACTGTAAATATATCTCCGCTCATATTTTGCCTTTTTATTTTGTACTTAATGTTTTGACATTATTTGATCATGTCTCCTTGTGAAAATACATGAATAAGCCCTGTATGAAAGAAACAATATAAATGTATAAAGAGCATAAGAAAATAAGTTCAATGTGATTGCTAATGAAAGAAATATTTAGAAAATGAAATGTTCCTTTCTTTCATCAGATCAGGAACAATTTCCAGATAATTACAATGCCCAGTGATGAAGCCAACTCAGTTACTGGTCAACTTTTATAGACTTCCAGGTGAAAAATGTGAATTTGTATAATGACTATGGAGACATTAAATAATTCATATTAAGAACATTAAAAAGTTCTACTTCATCAACTTTTTTCTTCAGTGTGTTCAGGACACTGTGTTAATATCCATATTTACAAATAAACGTGACATAATGTCTGCCTTTATTGCGTTTAGGAATCTGAAATAAAACTAGGTTAAGTGTGTGATCAAGTAGATATGGCACCTGTTAACCACAAAGTAATTTATTCAAAGAATGTTCTTACAAAGATCAACAAAAAAGATTACATATAATAAAAAATACATTAATAGTCATAGATATGCTTTTAAAAACAAAACCTTCTGTACAAACATACATATATGTTTAATATTGGGACACAAATTGTCAAAAGTCTAGATCTAAGAAGTGGTAGAATCTAGAAAGATAAATATTTGCTTCAAGCCGTACTTGTCCTGAATGTATTTACTGTCTGTTCTAAACGTCTGTGAAATGGAGTTGCCAGTTTGTGGCTTTCAGGACCACAAAATTCAAGATGTTAAATTAATATGTACAGAGTTGTTCATAATATTCTCTTATTTATTTATTAGTATCTGTAGGGCCTATAATGATTCCTCTGTTTATTATTTGTATCTTCTTTCATTTTTTTCTTTATTAGTTATTCTAGAAATTATTACTTTATTGATCTTTCAAAAAAACAAGTTCTTAGTTTCACCAACTTTTTTTTTTCTTTTTCTGTTTTCAGTTTCGCTCATTTCTGGCCTTAGTTTTAAATTTTTTGTTCTCCTGCTTGCTCTTCGTTTCCTTTGTTCTGATTTATTTTTTTATTTGTTTGTTTGTTTGTTTTTAAGGTGGAAGCTTATATGATGGAGCTAAGGCCTTTCTTCTTCATTTAATATAAGCATTTAGTACAATAGATTCCCTTCTCTCACTGCTTTTCTCTTTCCCACAAATGTTGACATGTTTGTTATATTTCCATTTTAGTTTATTTCAAGGTTTTATTTTTTAATGACATGCATACTCCACCAACATGGGATCATGCAGAATAGTCTCATTGGTCTAAAAGTCCTTTGTGCTTTGTCTTTTTATCTCTACCTCCCCCTTTAACTTCTGAAATCCATATATATTATAAATATGAAAAATATATATACTTACAAGTTTTGGCAATTATCAACAAAGCTCTTGTAAGCAGCATATAAGTACATAAATTTTCAACTAATTTGGGTGCTGGACTCAATATCCACTACTGGCACAAAAGAAAAAAAAAGGTTTCAACTAATTTGCTAATTTGGATAAATACCGGAGAAGGCTATTGATGGCTCATATGGTAAGATTATGTTTAATTTTATAATATTGTTTCCAAAGCAGCTGGACTATTTGCATTCACTCCAGCCATGAATCAAAGTTCCTTTTGCTTCTCATCCTTGTCAGCTTTTGGTGTTATCAGTGTCTTTTTTGGTTTTTTTAATTTTCACCGTTCAATAGATGTGCAGTGACCTCTCATTGTTTCAATTTGCAATTTCATAGTAGTTTATAAAGCTGAGAATTTTAAAATATATTTGTTTCATTTTTTTAAAATTTCACATGAAGTGTCCTCTTTAACCATGGGTTATTTATTGGTATGTTGTCTAATTTCCAAGTGCACAGATATTTCCTTGTTATTTTTAGATTTTTATGTTTAACTGGACTCTATTATGCTGAGAGAAAGTATGTGGTAGGATATAAACTTTGCAAAATTTGTGAAGATTTGTTTTATAACCCATGATATAGTCTACTTGGTGAATCGTACAAGTTTGTTTGAAAACAATGTGCAATATGCTATTTTAAGGTAATGTGTTCTGTAAATATATGTTAGGTCCTTCTTATTTATGGTATTGTTCAGTTCTTCTACATATTTGATGATTTTTATCTCTAGTGGTTCTATTAATTACTAAAAGAGGTGTGTTTAACTCTACCACTGTAAGATTGGATTTATCTGTTTTTCTTTTCAATTTTGTCAGTTTTGCTTTATGTATTTTAAAAATCTATTGCTATGGCAGACATATATATGACTGTTACATATTCTTGGTGAATTAACCATTTTATAATTCTATAGTGATCCTCTTTCTGCCTGATAATTTTCTTAGATCTGATGTGTACATTATCTAATATTAATTGTCACTACAGCTTTATTTTGTTTACTATTTGAAAGCATATCTATTTCCATTCTTTTATTTTAATTTACAGTGAAATTTGATTTTCTTGTAAACAACATACAGTTGAGATGTGATTTTATTTCCATTCTGCTAATCTCTGTCTTTTAATTATATGTTTACATGCTTTATATTTAATGTAATTATGGATGAACAATTAGGCATCATCTTATATCCTCTGAGGCCATAGATTCAAGTAGGGAAAGATAAAGACACCCACTCTATTAGTGGAAATCAGGGATGATTGATTGGCTTCATCCAGAGACTGTAACTGCAAGTCTAATGGGTAGGGAAAGCAGCACAGACAACCTTTGTATGGTATTCCTTTGGAGTAGAGCAGTCAAAATGGTTCTTTTCTGCAGGACTGCCCTTTTTCTGTTCCTTTGGCTAGAAACTTCTCATGTGGGATTAGTACCCTTATAAAATAAAATCAAGGGAGCTCATTCATTACTTCTACTACAGAAGAACACAGAAAAAAAGATGCTATCTAATGAGAAATACTGGGCCCTTAACAGCCATCGAATATGCTGATACCTTGATCTTAGACTTCCTAGTTTCCAGACTGGTGAAAAATAAATTTCCATAGCTTATAACCACCTTGAATGGAGTAAAGAACCAAACCAAACCAAACAATTCTAGAACACTTAATCATGAGTCCCTATCTACCCTGCTTTCTTTTTTTACCTTTTTATAGTCTTCTGCTATTTGCCATTTGTATTTCTGTCTAGAGTTTAACTTTAATGAGCAGAAGAAATAGAGTGGGATATGCTTATCCCATCTTGTGTGGAGCTAAAAAAAATCTTCATAGATTCTTTTTTCTTATAATTATTGGATAAGCTGTATAATGTAATTGATACCATAAATATTTCTTACAATAACAATTAAAAGTGCTGAGCTTTATTAAAAATATATTTTGCTTAAATTATATTCAAATGAACTTTAAATGATGTAGATTTTATTTTGAAGAAAATGTAAAATCTTTTCATTTGTCAGAATATAAAGTGAAAAGGGGACCTATCCATAGAAATATGTGTTAGCATCAAAGAAATTGGATTCTGGGGGAAAGATTTGGTTATTATTTTATTGAGGCCAATATGTTCTGAGGAACATATTTTGCATACAGAATTTATTAGAACATCTTTTGTATGTATCCATGTGCTTTGTTTTTGGCTTGGCATTTGTTTCTAAATCGTTTGGGCAGTGGTTCTGGTTGAATAGATGAAATGAATCATTAGTAGTCTAGCAGCTATATTCAATACTCAAGGCACACACTAAAAGCTCAACAAATATTATCAAATACACTGATACTTGTTTTAACATTGATTATAATTCTACACGTTATTTCAAATTTGAGTCTTTAATTCTCAACAAAATTATTTTGTGCATTCATTTAATTAACATGTAGTAAATGTCTTGTGGTCTGTGGAAGAGAGAGAATAAAATGTGACCTGCCTTCCTCAAAAAGCATATAAAATAAGAAAGGGAAACAAGTCTGTAAACAAGAGCTGTGGAAATAGGTGTTGGTAAAGAGTTTAGGAAACACAAGGTAGAGGACAGGGAATTCTACCACAGGATTTGTAAGGATCTGGTAACATGAAATTTTTTCACAGTAGAGGGGAGATTTTAGAGTACTGGGTAGGGGAAGGAGGGCATGCCACTATATAATGTAATTTCTTATTTTTCACCTCCAGGTTATGTCAAAGGAGATAGAGAAGAGAATTTCAGTATTGGGATATGTCAAGGACACAAAGGCAATGCAAATATAGGTTGATTATATATCAGCAAGAAATCAAAAATTTTTCTTAGATGGGCACCATCCATCCTTCAGCAGATTTAGGCTGCTTGGTTAATGGTAATACTGTTTCCAGGGGAAAAATGATTCTGTAAGGCAAAGCAGACTGTAAAGAGAAAGAAGGCAGAATCTTTTTCAATTAAGCTGTTGTGAGATACCCATTGACGTCCATGTGGACAGAACTAGTGTCCACTGTTCAAGTATGTATAAAGCTTGAGGGAGAAACTAAGTTTGAGAGGTATAGATTTGGGAGTCACTAGAATGAAATAACCCAGAGGGAGTGTGTAGAGCAGAATGAGGAAAAAAAAATCAAGGACAGCATCTTGGGAAATAGCGTGGCTTAGTGGATAGGGAGGAAAAGGAACAAGAAGAAAACAGAGAAGAGAGATCAAACAGGTGGGAGAAGACCTGAGTGTCAAGGTATGTTCTTAATGTCAACAGAGGTTGAAATGTCAAAGACAGGAACAGTCAGAAGGGCCAGATGCAAGAGAGCAGACAAGCAGGATGATGACTGCCCAAGTTATTGAACTTGTCAGTAGTGATGTAGTGAAACTCAGACTGTGACTACTTGAAATGTGAATGGAAGGTGAGAAAATAGTGTCTCTATGCCTCTTCATCAAGAATCTTAGCTAAGATGGAGAACAGCAAATAAAGAAGGAGTCTAAGTGCAAGTAGATAGAAAGAAGGAGGACCTAAAAATTCCGAAGAAAGAATTTCTGATGGAGGAAAATCCTAGCAGAGAGGCATAAAGAATGAGTGGTCTTGAATAGGATCTCATGGGCCGCTGAAACCAGCAGAAAGAAAAACAAAATCAGATCTTGTACATTAAAGTAAGTATTGTCTCATAAAATATCATCTCTGAAAAGTTACAAAATTATTGCAATTTTGGTTCATTTGCTTAAAAGAGTCTGGAATATCCTTTTCTTATTCTTAGAGACATGTGAATTCACAACAAGCACACACATTCATATGTCCAAATTTTCTTGCTTTTTTGTTTTGGTACCAGGGATGGAATCCAGGGGTGCTTACCACTGAGCTATATCTCCAGCCCTTTATCATATTTTTTTAGAAACAGGGTCTTGCCAAGTTGTTTAGGGTCTTGATAAGTTGCTGAGGCTGGCTTTGAATCAGGATCCTCCTGCCTCATCCTACCAACCTGCTGGGATTACAGGCCAGGCATGTGCCACCATGCCCAGCAAATTTTTCTTGTTTAAACATAGGTAGATTTTTTGAGATTGTGCAAATTAATTTTAGGTCATATGGTATGAAAAATGCAAATTGGTGTATAATCATCTGGTATAAACTAACGTTTTATATAATACATTCATTAACTAGCATAAAAATAAATTCGAAGAGTCACCAAATTTTGTTAAGAAGAAAATGGAATAAGGTCATAGACATTTAGTTCAATTACTTTCATGAGTTTATTCAACAAAATTCTATAGAAACTCTATTGTGCATAAGAAATTAAGACAAAGAGTACTTTGATGAACAAGACTCCATTGGACATGTTTTGAAATTTTGTTAAAAACTAGATTTAAGTAATTATATATGCTAACTTGATGAGATCTTGCATATTTCTACAAAAATTAATTAAAGACAAAATTTGGCTCATATTTTTAACTTTTCCAACAATTGTTATTTGTGTCCATTCTGAAACATTTAAGAATGTCACTCACAAACTTAATTTGCAGTTATATAAATTAACAGAAAAATTCAGCTGAGCCAGGCATGATGGCATATACCTGCAATCCTATCAAGGCAGGAGGATAGCAAGTTCGAGGCCAGTCTGGGAAAAGACAGTCTTTCAAAATGAAAAATAAAAAGGATGAAATTATAGTACATATATATATATATATATATATATATGTATATATACATATATATATATATATATATATATATAATTTTTGGTTGATGAACCTTTATTTTATTTATTTATATGTGGTGCTGAGAATCGAACCAGGTGACACATACATGCTAGGCAAGCACTCTATCTCTGACCAAAAATCTCATCCTGGTTTATAGCCTTTTTATAGAGTAACCATGAGTTCAATCCCTATTATCCCTTCCCCATGAAAAAAAAAAAAAAAAAGAATTCAGCTGAATAGAGAAAGTTCCAAAATTTTAGAATGTCCTGCTGAAAAGAGAAGTCTGGATACTCTGAACTCAACATAGCCTATATATCTCATTAGGAATTTGGAAACATTGACTGTCCACATAGTAAAAGGGTTGGCATCAATATGCACACATAGATTTTCTGTTGCTCCATTAATGTCTGACTGTACTGTGCATTTCAACTTCTTCAGCTCCAAGTGTGGTCAAATGGTGAATCTGCATTTTTCACAAGCTTTCCAGGTGATATTTATGCAGTCTAAAATTTGAGAGTTTTTGCTCAAAGGATATGAAATTGCTGGGCAAATGTGGGGGGAAACATAAGTCCTTTTACTTCCAATGGAAAAAAAATATGGTTTACTGAGGAACTACACTCAGCTGGTTAGGTCTAATCTGTAGGGAGTCAGGTAGTACAGTGTATCCCAAGAACATTGATTCTAGCCCAAGTAGCCTTGAGTTGAACTCCTGTCCACTTCTTCCTGGGTTGTGTGCTTAAGAACAATGATAACCTCTTTGATTCTCAGTTCCTCTTCTGTAAATTGGTGATATCACTATCCTATTCCCTTAGAAAATGACTGAAGAGACTAAATGGGAATAAAATTATCCCACACAGGTTGTGAAGCTACAGGTTGATGCTATAAAACCCAGGTGATTTGAAGCAATAAAATAATTATTATTTTCTACTTCTCCATGAATACTAGGTTTCTTTCCTTAGTCCCTTTGCTCTGAATTCAGGAAAACAAGGAAATAAGTTACTAGTGAGGACACGGACATGATCTCATGTGCCCTAATCCATTAATTATCACATCTCCTCTATTCTTCACCTTGGAGCAGGTAGAATATGGGACAGAATGAAGAACAGAGGTCTCAAAATGCAGTGAAACTGTGCATGAGAAGTAAGCTGTTCTCAAGCTAATTGAAGCCTGTTCTCCAGCACACCTGAAGAGGAAGCCAGAAAAGGGCAATAGAACCCACGGTTATTGAGTTAAAGTTTGGCTACTTAATTTAGGATGATTAAGAACAGGCATTGCATCAGTGGCAGTTGGTTTATAAACAGGTATCTGACTTTACTAGTTTAAGGACGATAATGGCAATGTCATGTATAAGATTTGACCAGCAGATGACTTTTGCTGGAACCACAGTGATGTATTCAATTTTATTTATTTATTTTTTTACTAGAAATTGCTTTGATTTAGGATGCTCCCAGGTGGAACATATTCTCTAGGTATCCAGTTTTACTCTCTTTGGAGCTAATCCCCATACCTGCAAAACACATTCAATAACTGCTTGTGGCAGTTTTGAGAGTTAAATGAGATAATGCATGTAAGCCTTTTGTAGGAAAAAAAACACTCATCCCTGCCTTTTAAAATTCTGCTTGGTGTTTAGCTGACATCTTTACACATCAGATTCAGTCTTTAACAGAGCTAATGCTACCCAAGTTAGGAAATCCATCATTAATCTTTTTCTTAAAGAAGAGGCTAGATGGGCCGGTGGTATCCAGTGCTAGACCTCAGCACAGATGTGTTTAACACCTCAGGGTTTCAGCTTCTTGGCTTGGAGTCTAGGAGAAAGAGAAAGCACTCTCTAGGAATTCTGAGCCAGGAAACAGGCTGCAATTGACCAGCCAAATGCAAATTAGGGAAATGCAAAGGAACAAAATCAAGGGACAAAGCCAAATTCTGATACCACAAAGTCTGAGGGAGTAGAAAGTTAGGGCAGATATCAGAAGCCAAGTTAGAGATATGTCCTTGAGGGGAAAGGGGCAATTTTTTTTTTTTTTTTTTTTTTTTTTAAATAGGAGTCTCCAAGATCTGTCTGGAAACAGATCCGGAATAGGGTCAACCATAGTCTAATTGTAATTGTAATTGATGTGTAATTCAGAACCAAACCCTATTGCTCATGACTTTAGCCCACAGTCCAGCCAACCAGCCCACTTGGATCTCCCACCTGTTCCGTGTCTGGTCCCAGGCTCCACTCTGGTGCCAAGATAACTGTCTAATTGGAATAACTCAAGTTTTCCGACATCCGTTGTTTTATATCTGTTTTTGCTTCTGTGGTTTCCTGCAGACTACCCTGGCAAACATCTGCCTCACCACCGTCGATCTGTCTTTTAAGAAACCCTCACCAAGGAAGCTCTTTCTTCTGATCCTAGGATATTGTTTCAATCTCTCTGCATTGTTTCAATCTTGTCATCGGTGTATATATAATACCTATTAATTAGGATGTGATTTTAGTACTCCCTTTACACATTTCTGCTTCTCACTTGGGCCAGCAAATGCCTCCAAGTGGAAAGAGCAACCTAGTTTGAGTCATATTTTGATTTATGTGTGTTGTCCACATCTCCCCAGTCTACCTCATAAATTACTTCCTTTATCCCCTCCTCCTTCGGTAGCTGTAAATATTCCTATTAAAAGGGTTTCAGAGAAATTTATGGAAGTCTTTCTACATTCTAATCCTAATTCTTTAATGCTAGCCTACATTTGGAAATTGAAGAGCCAGTCTAAGTTTTCAAATTCTCTTTCCCATGTATTTTGAAACGTGTCAACAAGATCAAACATTACTTAAATAGATATGATTTCTTTCCAGATTTATGCCAATGATAATACTCTGACCCTTTCTTCCTGAAATGTGAGAAATAAATCCAATTTTAGAGGAAAAGGAACAAATGCATATAATAGGTAGATATTACTTATTACTTGGGTTATATAGAAAATTATAGGGTTTTATAATATCTTACAAATACTAATTAAATGGACAACTTAGAGGACAGGAGTTATAGAGTTATCACCCACCTTCTCAGAACTCAAGAGTTTCCAAATTTAAGATAAAACAAAGAGAAATAATTTGGATTACTAAAGATCGTTTCATTGAGAATAGGATTCACTAGAGTTCTTTAAAACAGCAAACTACCTAAGTGAAGGTAAAATATGGTTTTGATTTCCAGATGTCAATATGTATCCAATACAACAATGGTATAAAGAACATAATTTACCTAAGTTATTAAATCACAAGTAGATCTCCTGGATTAACAGATACCAGCAAAAATTCAACTGTACTAGTCAATTATGTCAACTTCCCAATCATATTACGTTATTTACATTCAGAAGAGAGACTATTACTTGATATATTCCCCTTCCAGATTATCCTTTGCTTCTTCATAATAGGTGAAAAAACATATACACACATGTTTTATGGAAGTCTTTCTACATTCTAACTTTAATTCTTTAATTCTAGCCTACATTTGGAAGTTGAGGAGCTGGTCTAAGTTTTCAAATTCTCTTTCTCATGTATTTTGAAACATTCTAAATGTTTATATTTTATTTAGCCTCATATTCAGCCTCATAGCTAAAATTTTTCTAGAAGATACCTTTTTAAAAGCAGAAAAAGCAGTAAGCAAGTAAAAACATAGAGAGACATTCATTTACAGAAACAAAATTTCTGATATAATAAATTTTAACTTTACCTATATTATGTATTATGTGTATTATATATAAATAGATATGTATTTGGTACACTAATGGATATAAATTTTATATAGAGAGAATTCTCCCGAATCAGTATTTAGATATCAAAAAACTCTTTTCAAGAAAGTGACACAAACTAGCTTTAAATACATGTATACATATAATGATCTTACTTCAACCTAATTGAATCACTTTTGCTTTGCTTTTTGTTATTACACATCTTAAAATTCTGAAAACAAATTGCACTCACAGGAAAAAAAAACCAATGTAAAGTTCATAGTCATATCCTAAAGCACTTATTAAATGAAGAAATGGTTATCATCTAAAGAAGAGCATTCATGGCCAAAAAGCAAAATCAAGTTTGTGATGGTTGTAAGAATTGTCTTTAGTAAATAACAACCTTGTCTTCTTATTGTACTTATTATATTCTTGTTTTATTGCATAAACATAGAAGTCTTTGGACAGGAATTATAAGAAGTGTTATAGTGAATACTGAAATGCAGATTTATGCTTTGCATAGATGCAGAAATTAATTAGGATCAACATCTTTTCCCAGTCCTTGAAACAGGTTTGTGTCAGTTTCATGAAAAGATTTTTTTTTTTTGGCATCTAAATGTTGATTCAGGGTGTAACTATACATGCAAAAACAAGATTTGAATCAGTGACTATAATTACACTAAGTGTGTTTTACATTATTTATGTTTGTTTGAATGTACTTCATCGTAGGAAGGTTTTGTGCACTAATGATGGCATGTTTTATATAGACTTTGTTGGTTTTAGAAATGTTTGTTTTTAATTAAATAGCCCTGTAAAAAGGTGTACCTGAGACCCATTATAATCTTGCCTTTGATAGCAAGTGATCACAGGCTGTTTTAAAAAACATGACACTGTGTTAGGCACTCTAGGTCATTTTGGAGTCCTGTGGTCCCTTTGCTTTTTAGGAACATGTAGTCAGATAAGTATGAATATTATTTATATATTTTGGGTCTCTGGAAAACTATTCTCCTAAGGAAGCTTAGGATTATGTTTCTTTTTTTTTTTTTTCTTGGCTTGTCTAATTTACGTTTTATTGGTTCTTGTGACTTGAAAACATCATTTCCCTTTTTTTAAAAAAATCTATTTTGGATGAATTTTCTTTACATTTATACAATTGATTTCTTTAATCAGTAAATTTCAGAAAGAGTTGATAGTTCATGCCTTTTATAGTTGATTATCTGGGACTCAGGTTGAGTAAATCACCCAGCTAGCAAATTGCAGAAGTTTAGCTTGGATTCAGATCTTTCATGGCAAAGTTCATTTTCTTTTTCTTCTATTCCATGTTGAACAGCTAGCATTAACTTCTCTGTTTACCCAACCAGAGGGTCTGTTATGAGTTATATATAAAGGCTTGTATATATTACAGCTGTCTCAAACCAATGAAGACATTGAGTGAATCCATTTTGCTGGGACATGAATGGCAGAAAGCATAACTACTGCCAACCTCCCTATAAATGTAATTCAGCTTATGTGTTGAAAATATTTATGCAAATACATTTTCAAAATCATATTATGTTTTGAAATTCTAGGTGAGATTTATATTTAATTCACTGGACATTTATTAATCACATATATGTACTAGAGTTATTAAGAAATATATATATAGCATACATGTGTATATAGACATATTAATCAGTATTTCCTAAAGAAGGATATTTTAAAATAATCCTGTAGACAAAGAAGATATATGAGTGGCAAATAAGTGCATACAAATGTACTCCATATGATCAGTTGTGAGGAAAATGCTAATTAAAACTATAATGCGATACAATTCACACTTGCTGGAATTTCCTAACTATTGAAAATATTGGTGAAAGTACACATCAGTATAAACACTTATACAACCAAACACTTCAAAAAACTACTTTCTTTGAAAGCCAAACATACACCTACCATCTGAGGCAAGAATTCTACTTTCAAGTTGTCACCGGAGAAAAAAGACAAAACTATGTTCACAAAATGATTTGCATAATAATTCTTTAACAATATTGTTATAATTAGCTAATCTAGGAAATAACTCAAATATCCATCAATTTGTGCATTCCATTCTACATAAGTTGTCATTCAACTTTTAAAAATGTAATCTGTGGTAAATACCTTTGAAAGAAGACAGCCCATTTGTAGGAAATTTCTCTTTCTCACTAAGTTGCTTAGGGCCTCACTAAATTGCTGAGGCTGGCTTTGAACTTGTGATCCTCCTGCCTCAGCCTCCTGAGCCTTTGGGATTACAGGTATGCACCACCACACCCAGAGATAAGCTATGTTTTCTAATAACTGCTTTAAGACATGAAACTGTTATTTATGAGACTGCTATTTGTTAACTTTTTCTAGGTGTGGAGAATGTGTACAGGACTCTAGCCTTTGGTGTTTAACTGTTGGAAATGTTTGGACAAGTGCACTGCCCCCAACCCTACATGCACCATGTAGGCTCATTCCTCCAGTGCCTGCATCAAAGTGCACTTCCCTGCCTGGTCCCTCAGTGTACCTTGAGGATGACTTAAGACAGACTCACCCATTCTTTTTGTGAAGAGGACTGTGCTAGTTTCCAGGAATGTTCAATCCATGGGCTCGGTGCAAAGCCTGCCAAAACACTGCAATTGGTTGTGCCAATTGTGTTGGTGTTTTATGGCTCTGTTCATCTTTAATGATCTGCAGCCTCTCTCAACATGCAAGCTTCTGAATCTTGGCTCCCTCCCAACTGCTCTATTGATCTGAAATTTGGCCAGCAAGCAAAATCTTTTGTTTGTTTTTGGGATTATTTTTATTATCTGGCTCCAGACAGGGAGCACAGAATGGGGTGGAGACTTCACAGAAATGAGGACATCCACTTCTCTAGTAGGGCTCCTGAGGGCCCAGGACCAGTTCTCTGGTGCTATAAAAGAACACTGTTCAAAGCTGTAAAGAGAATTCACATTGCATCGCATTGATAGCAACAACAGCTTGTCAGGCCCCCATCTGTCAGAGCAGAAGGTATTCTGCAGTTCAGAGAGTCAGGGCTCCGGGTACCCCTTTCCACGGTGATGTACTGCAAAAGAGCAGACAGTTTATAGAAACCTAGTTTTACATGGAAGTAGAGAAAACTCTCCGTATGTGTTAACCTTTTAGAGCTGGGTACCCAGTTCTTAATTTATTCAAGATTATTAGTTTTTTTCTTCATTTTTTATTGGTTGTTCAAAACATTACAAAGCTCTTGACATATCATATTTCATACATTTGATTCAAGTGGGTTATGAACTCCCCATTTTTACCCCATATACAGATTGCAGAATCACATCAGTTACACATCCACGTTTTTACATACTAGTGACTGTTGTATTCTGGTACCTTTCCTATCCTCTACTATCCTCCCTCCCCTTCCCTCCCATCTTCTCTCTCTACCCCATCTACTGTAATTCAATTCTCTCGTTTTTTTTCTCTTTCCCCTCACATCCTTTTATATGTAATTTTGTATAACAATGAGGGTCTCCTTCCATTTCCATGCAAGATTATTGGTTTAAATTCCTTTAATTCATAAGCTGTGTTTCTAGAACTGAGTAGCCTAGACAGACTAGTATTTCCAAATGATAATAGCCATTCCTCAAAATGGATTTCTGTCGTTAAATAGTTTAGGGAAATTGCACAAAATATTCACTTCTTGCACATTTAAAAAATGTATATAACTCTTACAATCTACAAAAAATCTTCTGGAAAAAGGATGAAAACAAAACAGTTTTCTTTAAAACAGAATTTCCCAAATTCCTTGACTATGGAGCTACATTTTGTAGAGTTTTTCTGAAATATGTCTAAGATTTAGATATAGGACTTTTCCATGCTAAACTTTTTAGAAGTATTGAATTAAATATACAATAAGGTATAAATGATTAGTATCATGTCTTTACTGGGAGTAGGTTAGGTGAGGATACGTGTGTGTTCCTGCATAGGTGTAGATGTTAGGAAGAATCACTTGTCCAAAAAATCCACTGTCCTCTTCTATAATCATAGACATGTAGTTAGGAACAGCTACTAAGCTAAGGGCTACACTTCCCCACTTCTTCTATAGCTGCATATAGCCATATCATTAATATTTCCAATAGAACATGAACAGAATTGATAATAAATGAATTGATCTGAGGTTTTTTTCTACAGACAATAAGACTTTAGGGGGCAGAAATATGGAAGCAGTATAGGTTCTAAATTACATCTGGAGGACAGCTGTTTGAGAAACATGATCAAAAACTTTTACTGTTATGTGAATGAGAAATAAACTTCTATTGTGTCAAGATTTATTGTAGGATCTGTTTATTACAATACTCTAGCCTGATATAATTAATATCTCTGTGAGAGGATGGAAAGTCATACATTTAGGAGACATTTGAAAAAACATGAGAATTTATTGAAACCATCATGTGCCTAAAAGAGGTCAGCAGTATCTCCAGAAGGAGAGCCATGGAGTGATAGTCCTACCTTCAATTTTGCTTTTTATGGCCACTGAACCTAAATGACCAAGTATACCAGTAGGAGGTAGACGAGCCTGGTTTTAACTTTGACTGTGCCAGATATCAGTTTTGTGTCTTTCCCCTTTACCAAGTCATAGTTTCCACATAATAAAAATAATTAATAGTTTTCAATTTGTACAATTATCTTGAGAATTAAATGAGATTTATTTTTTTTTAATTTTTAAATTAATTTTTTATTTATATATGGCAGTGGAATGCATTACAATTCTTACTTATATAGAGCACAATTTTTCATATCTCTGGTTATATACACAGTATATTCACACCAATTCGTATTTTCATACCTGTACTTTGGATAATAATGTCCATCACATTCTACCATCATTTCTAAGCCCATGCTCCCTCCCTGCCCCTCCCACCCCTCTGCCTCATCTAGAGTTTGTCTATTCCTCCCATGCTCCCCCTCCCTACCCCACTATGAATCAGCTCCTTATATCAGAGAAAACATTTGGCATTTTTTTTTTGTGATTGGCTAATTTCACTCAGCATTATCTTCTCTAACTCCATCCATTTACCTGCAAATGCCATGATTTTATTCTCTTTTATTGCCGAGTAATAATCCATTGTGTATATATGCCACATTTTTTAATCCATTCATCTATTGAAGGGCATCTAGGTTGGTTCCACAGTTTAGCTATTGTGAATTGTGCTGCTATAAACATTGATGTGGCTGTGTCCCTAGAGAATGCTGTTTTTAAGTCCTTTGGGTATAGACCAAGGAGAGGGATAGCTGGGTCAAATGGTTGTTCCACTCCCAATTTTCCAAGAAATCTCCATACTGCTTTCCATATTGTCTGCACCAATTTGCAGTCCTACCAGCAGTGTATGAGTGTACCTTTTTCCCCTCATCCTCCCCAACACTTATTGTTGTTTGTTTGCATAATAGCTGCCATTCTAACTGGAGTGAGAATTAAATGAGATTTATATAGTGCTTAGTTACAAATATTTTATGTGCCCTTCTTCTAGGTACATAGAAATGATTTCATTCCTTCAACTTCAACATTAGGCAATTTCCAAGTTCCTCTTTGCTTTCCTCAGAAAGAATGAAAAAATGAAAATGAAACTACTTTGGCCTTGTCCTTGAGAGAGGATAACTGAATCAGAGTCTCTCTGACCTGCATTTGAGTCAGAGCATGAACCCACTGTGGTTTTAAGCCACTGTACTCTGGTATAGCCTATATTGAATGATTAAGAAAATGGATACCACAATTGGAGTTCTGCCCCAACATGAACCTAAACTGCATGAAAATACATAGCATGAGCTTATATTTATATAACAGTCAGAAACAATTGATTTGAAATGAAAAGATGGTGGCGTATTTTATGAAGTTGCAAAGTATTTCGTAAACCTATTGCCTGCAATAATTTGGAAGGCAAAGAAGTCAGTACCAAGTTTATAATGAACTTGGAGTTCTAGGAGCAGAGACTGGAAAATGTTACTCTATGTTAGAGGCAATCTATTTTTCATTTGAATAGGCATTAGGGAAATGAGATAAGCATGACAAAGCATTGGCTTCTTTGTAAGCAGAAATGAAGAAGAATAGGGTCCAAAGTTCAACATATTTATAGGGTAAGAGAAGGTAACTACTTCTCAAACCCAAGGGTAGATAAAAGACAAAATGTGAAGCCTTTTGAGCAAGAGAGTCCTATTAAAAATAAGCTTTAAGAGGAGGATCAAATCAAGGATATTGTTCTCAACCCCATGAATTAAGTTAATATAAGAGCAAAGACCCAATTATAGTAGTGGCAAACCATGAATCTTCTCAATAGAACAATATTGATTAGGAAAAAGAGATTGGAAATCATTATGGCTTGGTGAGCATGAGACATAGGTTGGAGGAACATAGGAAATGCAAGAAAAATATACAGAAATAGTGAAAATTATGTTAAAAACATGGGTTTGACTATTTGCACATACATCTGACTATAATGAATAGATGAGAAAAAATTATAGAGAAATTCACACTATCAGAAACACTACCAGCTTAGAGAATTTGTTTGATATACAAAGACCACTGACTTCCTAACTGCCAAGGCATAGTTATCAGCACTTACTTCAAAGATGACCAATAAAGCTAATAGATGAGGCAAAACATCCCAGAAGGCAGAACCAGAAACTACAGAGAATGCTGACTACAGAAAATGCTAACCAATCTGGCCTTTGAACCTGCTGTCTTGAATGGGAGGTATACACATAACTTGAGTATTGGGTGATCACAGGTTGGATTGTGGTAGCCATCAAGACTGTTGATAAAGATCCTATTTCTCCTATTTGGATGAATGCTTAAATAAAATATCTGTGAGATCTTTGACTTGAGAGTGTTCCTGTGACTTGCTTTGACAAATAAAATGGGAGTAGAGCTGACTGAGCTGGCTCATTGTCAGAGTCTATAAACAAGTCATAAACTAGATACAGCAGTCAACCAATAAGGAATCTCCACACTTAATGGCTCGCTGGTGTTACTTCACAAACCACTCCCTCTGCAAAATGCCAGGCGCCATCTTGACTTGTTAACAGCTCATCCCCCACTTTTCAATTTTCTGCCTACCACAAGGTAACACAAAGATGGAACCTCACTCAGCTTTGACTCTCATATGAGGATGGCTTAGAAGCTTTCCATGTGCATAAGTACAGAGAAATTAACCATTGTAGTTTTAAGCCAGTAGGATTTTGAAGTTCTTACTGTAGCATAATTTAGCCAATCTGACTGTTATAGAAATTCAAGTCAGTTTTACAAAAATAAACCAGGTTAAGTCAGAGAAAAAAGGTAAAAACTGATGTGTTGGAGCAGTGTTCTTCTAACCATGAATAGTGATTTGCTTATTAGTGGCCCACAAAATCAGTTTGATGGTTTGAGATCAGTTTTTTTCCCCCTAGAACAGGTTATAAAATATAGTAAGATTAAGTATGGTGTGTGTGTGTGTGTGGGTGTGTGTGTGTGTGTGTATGAGGGACGGGCAGGAAATGGCAGAATGGTCAATGTAAAGTGTACTTTTTAGTGTGACTCACTGTCAAGAAGTTTGAAAATCATCAGCTTAAAACCTAGTTAATTGGAACATTTCATTGACTGAATTTTGATGTGAATAGCCATTCTCAAAGGGTTTTGTAGTCTGGGAGTGTCATAGGGCTATGTTCTCAATATTTTCCTGTTCTAACATTTTCTTAGAGTTCAATGAAGAGCTTATCATTTTTTTTATTGAGTTAAGATGAAATTGATAAACCAGTGTTGGTAATGTATGAAAAGGTATGGAGAATGAAAAAAAATAGCATACACTGTCCCAATTTTTTAAAAAATATTTTTTAGTTATACATGGACATAATATCTTTATTTTGTTGATATATTTTATGCAGTGCTGAGGATTGAACCCAGTGCCTCACATGTACAAGGCAAGCACTCTACCAATGAGCCACAACCCCAGCCCTTGATTTTTAAAAACAGGACAAAGTTAATTGTCACCTGTAAGCCAGTGAATTTGATGTTGTCACAGAAAATATTATAAAATTATAAAATGTTATATCTATGAAGACTTAAAAAGGGTAGGTATGAGATTTTGTCATTGTTATGTCAGATAAATACATTATTTTCTCTAAGTCTTTTTTAAGGTATTTTTTTAGTTGTCAGTGGACCTTTATTTTATTTATATGCAGTACTGAAAATCGAAACCTGTGCCTCACATATGCTAGGCAAGTGCTCTACCACTGAACTACTATCTTAGCCTGAATACATTGTTTTTAATCATATTCCTAGATATTGGTTTATACCTATGTTAAAGACTATGTAAAGATTTCAGAAAATCATTTGACAGAATTTCTTATAATGAAAAAAACATTAGCTGAGTTATTTACAATTTAGTTGATTTCTGTAATAACCATCTTCAAAGGGTGTTGTTAATGAATCCATTTATCTGGAGGGAGAGGCCTAAGGATGTGTTTAAGAGTTCTGCCCTCATATCTTTCCTATTCAAATACATCCCCAATGTCTTCACTCATATTTGGGTGACATAAAATGGAAATTGAATAAAGTACGATAGAAACTCAAAGTTAAGAATGCCTTCAAAAGGGTAGAATTCTGAGTACAATGTAAAAAATTATAATTTAATTAAGACAAATATAAACTTAAATATTTGGAGATTAATGGCACATGAATTGAGAATAGACAACATTGTAGAAACATAGAAACACCCATGTTTCAAAGACAATTAAAAATAGAGAAAATCCTCCTTGAGCACTGCATGAAAAATACTTTTGTAATGATGCTACATGTATTTCCTTGTCACAACAATTTTGTGACGCAGTACCATTCTTATTCCCAATTTTTGATGGGAAAACTGAGGCATGAAAAATATTAAATGCCTGCCTGAAGTCACAAAGCTGATAAACACCACAGCAGGAAGAAGAGCTAAGCTGTCTGGCTCCAAAATTTGTTCTTTGCTTCTGTTGGATTAAACAATTCGGCAGAACTACTAAACCATTTACTTTGTTTTTGAGTCAAGACAATAAATAAATAGTATGGATCCAAACCAAAGAAAAGGCATCACAATTGTTAGCTTTTGCCTGAAATACATTTGTTCTAGAGATAGGAACAATTGGGAGTTGTTTGGAAAAGGTCTAGGATCATACAGAGTAGATAATCCATAGAAAAGATCAATATACAAAAGAAATGATAACATACTCCTCATATTGAACCTGAAAATCAGAAAATATAAGTAGATATAATAGCTATCTTAAAAGATTGGAATCTATGTTCACATAGAAAAGAGATTTACCTATTGTGCATAGGTCCAGAGAAGAGAGATTTAATTAAGTGAATGAATAATACATTTTGGACTCAATGTAAGTAATAATTCCCTAATAATTGTAGTTACCTCTGGAATAATTAATTAATGGGGTCTCTTATTGGGTAAATATATTTTGTAGTACCGGGCTACTCACTAACAGATGCATACATTATGGATATTACATGGTATTATCATGGAATTTTATAAACAAAATTGAACTCAGACTGCATGGTCTTAAGCATTTAAAGATCTGTGGGTCTAAAAGTCCATGAATCTCAAAAGAATAGGCAAAGTGGTATCATGTTCTCAGTCACAAACTACCAGGAACACAGCTGTATTTGATCCAGTTTGGGTTTATTGATTTGTTGCATAATTGACTTGTGGAACATCTCAATGAAAAAGCTTTAAAAACCAAGTTTAGGATTTTTCAAGGATAGGTGATTGGGGGCTTTAAGGAACAGTCTTTATTCTGGATTAGATGCTCAGGGAAAAAGGTATTTCCATTATTAGGCATTTTAGTAATTCTTACATTGAAGGTGAAAGGAAGAGATTGAAGCTAAAAGTTGGATTGATATGGAGGCAACTACTCATATTGGCCAGGGGAAAAGAATGTTTTGTCTATTTATGTGGTGGGGATGATATTTTTGTTTTGTCTGTTTTCAGACACAATTATGCAGTTGTCCTGTTTTTGTCTTGACTTATCACACTCACAGAATAGCCTGATGTTGGAACTATATAGAATTGTTGTTCAACAGAAGAGATATTTAGTTCTGAGTACCAGGACATTTCTTGCTCAGCTCTCTATGCTGGCCATGGTGGCATCTCCTTCAGGTCTCAAACTCCTGCTTGATAGGTCCACCTTGTTTCCAACTTCCCCTAGTAAGCTGTTCTCCTACAAGATTCTCTTTAGCAGGGTATAGGCTTTATTTAACTAGGTGCCCCCAAAATAGAGCCTTGTATCTTTCAGAATAGGTATTTGTATTAATCAGCTTTTTTTTTTTTAAACTACTGTGACTAAAAGACCAGGCAAGAACAATTTTAGAGGAGAAAAACTTTATTTGGGGGTTCATGGTTTCAGAGGTCTCAGTACATAAATGGCGGGCTCCAACATCATTAATAAAGAGTGTAGTGGAGGGAAGCAGATGATGATGATCAGAAAGCAGAAAAAAAAACTAAGCTCAGCTCACCAAATATATATCCAAGGTACATCCCCATGTCCCTCCTGCAGCCATACCCTACCTACCACCTTAAGTTACCACTCAGCTAACCCCTATCAGGTGATTAGTACACTGATTGGGTTAAGGCTCTCATAACCCAATCATGTTACCTCTAAGCCATCTTGCATTGTCTCACACATGAGCTTTTGAGGGACCCTCACATCTAAACCATAATCAATATTAATATAATTATTATATAGTACATATGTTAAATACTTTTTTTAAAATGGGGATTTAACCCAGGGGTGCTTAACTGATGAATCATATCACCAACTCATTTTTATATTTTATTTAGAGACAAGGTTTCACTGAGTTGCTTAGGGCCTCACTAACTTGCTGAGGGTGGCTTTAAACTCTTGATCCTCCTGCCTCAGCCTCCTGAGTCACTGAAAATATAGGCATTCACCACCACACCCAGCATATACTTTGTTATATATATTATATTTACAAATAGAAGTGATCTAGAGTCAACATTCAATTTTGTTAGCTTTCTTGACTGAATTAAATACTATCCTTTTAGATGGGAACTAATGCTAATTTAACCCACTAAAATATTTCATATTGGTCAAATGATTTATGAAATCTTTAGACATTAAACAAGCCTATAAGATCCTTGATGTCAAATTCAGAATTCTTCATAGACACACCTGCAAAGCATGAATGAAATATAGAGGGTGCTGGATAATTTAATGCACAAATTGCATAATCAGACTTGTAGTGGCCCAGCTGGTATGTGCAAATCTAGGCTTTTAAGTATGCCTACTTTCTTTAATGAAGAATCCTCTTACATGTTTTTTTTTAAGTTGATAGATTCTCTCTCACTTTTTATTGCCTCAGTGCCTCCAAACAGAGTGATAGTTATGAACGAGGATTCTCATGCTATGCTCAACATTTATTACTCATGTTTGGAAGCCCTTTTAATACTTGTTTGTCTTTTAAATATTTCTCACCTAATCTTTGACAATATAGAAAAAAATACACAAAAGGGACAAGCATTTCTCAAAACCCCTGTCTAGGTGACTTGTCACGAGCATCAATAATGATGTCCTCATTACTGACACTTGAAAGTCCTTTGGAATGGCAAGGGATTTGTCTACATTCCCTGCAGTTATTGTTAGCTCAGTTGGTTAGTACCTGGAGCTAAGGAGATCAAGTTTGTGGCTTTGATCCATTTTGAACTAGAAAGCATTGTTGAGAGCTTAAAAACCCTATTATAGTGACAAAGGCAATGAAAGGCAAAATTTTAAATAAGTAGTGGAGGCCAGAGCGAGGTGAGAGAGCCTGTTCTTAACACACACCAATCTCTACCCCTAGAAAAGCTTCACTCAGTAGTGGCTGGGGTTAAAGGGTGTTGAGGATGTTAACTCTCCCAGTAGAAATGACAGTGAAATGAGGCCCCCTTATTTATTCACCCTACAACCTACAACCCCAGAGGAAATAAAACTTAACCTTTGTTTTATCTCTAATTCAGACTTCTTTCTTAGCACTGGATACTGATGGGGGAAATAATCTTTGGTTCTGTAAGTTTAGTCTGACCCAGAAAATTTAGCTATTGCTTTAGATAGTACTCAGTCCACCCTCAAAAACAGTCTTTGCTCTTCCCAGTCCTAGGTCTTTTGCCCTCCTCTGAGCTCCTTTTCAAGAAGGCACCAGGTACCCAAGGAGGATGCTGAGGTTTGGCCAACTCTGAAGCAAAGAGACATGAAGACCTTCAGAGTAGAATCGATGGCTCTTTTACATGATGTTTCTTTTCTACCTGGTTGCTGACTGTCTTGTAGGGGCTAATTACAGAAGTTTGTCATTTCCAGTGCTCTGGTATCTCCTATTTTCTGGGGTCCTAGCTCAGCTACACTTCAGTTTTCAGTTCATCTGAATCTTTTCCTTGTCTCATCTTCAGTCAGCCCCCTCACCAGGCACAATAACCCCATCTCTGCTTCAGTATCACCTCCTCTCTTCCAATGGAGAGGCCAATGACATTCACCTCAGAAAGAGGCAGTGGGATCTTGAGTCTTGTCCAAAACATTAATTCCAGATCAGTCTGAAAGCTAGGCTCAAAGTCCTTCCTCAGAAGGTACTAACCACTCTGTACCAAGTTTGTTGAGGTGAGTCAACACACCTGGTTGACTAGCTTCTCACTGGGTCTCATGAGGGAGTAGATGAAAATATCACCCCACCCACATTCTCATCATTTCCTCTCCCCATTTTTTCTCAGGCCCCAAATGAGTAGTTTGTGTCTGTTTTCTTAATATCTGGGTCTCCTTTATCCCAAATTCAGCACTCTGGAGAGCTCAATATGCCATGTTCAAGGAGAGCTGAGAAATAGAATTCTACATAATTTTTTACTTTTGTATCTGCCTTTTTCTTGGGGAAACAAGATTGACCTGAAGTAGGAAGTTTAAGTAAAATATGGTTTCCAAAGAAATTAAAATGCACTTGCTTAACATTTGCAAAATTAATATGCTAGTTTCTTAA
Source organism: Ictidomys tridecemlineatus (assembly GCF_052094955.1). NCBI lineage: Eukaryota > Metazoa > Chordata > Mammalia > Rodentia > Sciuridae > Ictidomys > Ictidomys tridecemlineatus. Next base: position 81,079,362 of record NC_135487.1, on the reverse strand, counting down.
CAAAATCAATCCTCTATCAAATCAGATACTATTTGCCCAGCACTGAGCCCTTTACATAATTCTTACCAAATTATATAATAACCTGGGAAGGTATGATTCTTCCTACTTTCCAGATGAGAAAACTGAGACTTCCAAAATGCATGTGATATGTTCAATTAATTGGTATTCAGATCTGTTGAAATTCTATGCCGAGATTCCTAATTACAAAGATACACTGGTGATTACTATATTCCCATGTTATCATATTTTCAAAGGGCATCATCTTATTCATAATATATAAGCACACACTTTTTATTTGAAATAGTCACAGCATAACATCTTTGCAGATGGTGACCTAGAATTCGTAAATATGTTCAGCCATCCTAAGGCAGTAATGAGTGTATGGAGGGAGCCATCAAGGGTATGGGAACATTTTCAGGACATCTGGGGCCCATCAGCATCAAATCATTTAACAGAGTGCAAACAATTTAACACTGAGAGCCTCTCAATTATCTACTTGCAAATAAATAAATGATAAAGTATAAATCTTTATGCTGTAAGCAAGTGAGTACACTTCTGAGTTGCCTTCCCCAATTTAGCATCATTAGTTGGCAAATGTTCAAACAATGCACACAAAATTTAACATATATCTGTGCAAACTGTAAATTAGATAAAGATGTCACAAATATGGATACCTCTAAAAACATTGCAATACTAGGGTCAAGAACCAGTGTATTGTAGGTGGCCCACCAGATTGGATTACTGACTATTACTCACTTGTAGCATGTAACTGACTCACTCTTGTTGCCCTAATACTTTACTTTTTTTTATGGATGTTTCAGTATTATTAAAGTGCTAGAGTTTGGAAACCAGATGAATTGCATTTGGCCTTGCATTTGCAAATGTGAGAATTTAGCATTTTCTAAATGTCCATTTTCCCATCAAACAGTGGGAACAATAATGCCTACCATTCTCACCAGGATACATATCAGAATAAAAGGAAGAGATATGTGTAAAATGCCAGCATATAATATGTACTCATGTGAGAGTTGTGGTTACTGCTGATGTTATTATAATCATTACTGTTTGCTTCAGCTTGTCATTAGTAGTATTTTATTTGACCCACACATCAGTTTCTTTGACACAAAGATTATTGTTCCAAGAAACCTCCAGCCCATGAAATTATATTTCTTGGGCAAAGTCATAGAAGTAACCTTTGTTACAGCAAGATCACAAACTCCAAACTTTAGTTGCTCTTGTGGTTCTTATTTTCTTTAAGATTACTTCTTCGTTTTTTCTTACTTTATCTGCTCATCTCATTCCTGCAGCCACTCTTTCTTCCCTTCTTTGCATATATGTACCTGAGAATAACTGGAATTCTGCTGCCCAGTATAGACTTTTTCTTACAGACAAGAAACAAATCATGAAACAATTTTTCTTTTTATCCTCCTGTTTTTTTAACAAAACCCCTAAATGAATTGAAATTTTGATTTTTAGTATTTTGATCTTTCTATATTTAATAATAATATTGATTCATTCTTGACAAGTTGCATGTATCTTGGAATTCATCCATTTCTCTACATTATTCAATTTGTTGGTACATAATTGCTAGTGCCTTATAATCTGTCTTATTTCTGTGGCTTCAAATGTTATATATCTTCTTTCATTTGTGATATTATTAATTTGAGTCTTCTCTCTTTTTTCTTAGTCTAGCTAAAGTTTTGTCAATTTTATTTATTTATTTGAAAAATCAATTCTTGGTTTTGTGATTTTTCTATTTTTTTTCCTAGCCTCTGTTCTGTTTATGTCTGCTCTATTGTTTATTATTCCCTTTCTTCTGCTAACATTGGGATTTGTTAATTTTCTTTTTTCTAGTTCCTTGAAATGTAAAGTAAGGTTGTTTCAGCAAAAAGCCAATAACCTCATACCTGATATGTGGCTAGTACAAAAAAAGAGGGCATTTGGGTGCTTTGGGGAAGATGTGAAGAAATTGAAACTCTTGCAATCTGTTGGTGAGAATTTAAAATAATGCATTTCCTATATAAAAAGTATAGTGTGTCCTTAAAATTTAAAAATACAAGTACTATATGATCCAGAATTCCAACTTTTGGGTATTTATCCAAAAAATTGAAATCAAGACCTCAAAGACATATACATACTCTAGTGTTCATTGCAGTATGATTCACAAACCAGATAAGGAAGCAACCCCAGTGTCCACTGACAGATGACTGGGTAAAGAAAGTGTGGTAGGTATGTACTCACCGTGGAAAATTACTCAGCCTTAAAAATTCCTCTCATTTGCAACAAATGATTGAACTGGGAGAGTGCAATGCTAAGTGAAATAAACCAGACACACAAGGACAAAAACTGCATGATTCCACTTAGATGAGGGAGCTCTAATAGGAAGACTCATAAAAGCAGAAAAGTCTAATGCAGTTTCCAGGGTCTAGTGTTGGGAGACATGGAGAGTGGATATTGTTCAATGTGGATAATGTTCAGGTAATGCTAGATGAATTCTGCTGTACAATATGGTCTATACTTAACAGGAAAAGTATAGTGCACTTCAAAATTTGATGAGAGTAGATGTCACATTAGGTGTTCTTACCAAACCAAGCCCAACAAAACAAAACTGAAGGGACAATAAAGAAACATTGGGAGAAGTCAGATATTTACATTAACTTGATTATGGTGATGGTATCACAGGTGTTTGAATGTGTCCAAACTCATCAAATTGCACATGTTAAATATATGCAGGTTTTATATCTCAATAAAGCTGTTAAAATTGAGTCATTTGAAAGTTCCAGAAGTATTGGCTAATTTTTAAATTAAACTTTTATTTTGAGAACAATTCTTGATTTAAAAAAAATGTTTTACAAAAACAGTATGGAAAGTTTCCAATACCTCAGATCAACTTCTTATATTTCTAAGATACCTTGTTACAATTAATGAACCAAAATGGGTGCATATTATGGTTTAGATATGAGGTACTCCAAAAAATTTATATATGAGGTAATGCAAGAATTTTCAGAGGTGACATAATTATGAGAGGTGTAACCTGATCAGTGGATTAATCCACAGACATGGATTAACTAGGAGGTAACTGTATGTACGTAGGGTGTAGCTGGAGGAAGGAAGTAGGTCACTGGGGGTGTGCCTTCAGGGTTCATATTTTACCCATGGTGAGAAGAAGTCTCTCTACTTCCTGTTTCCATATCCTGAGCTTCTTTCCTTCACCATGCCCTTCTTCATTGTGTTCCACCTCATTAGGGCCCAACTATGGAGTCAACCAACCATGGACTAAACTTCTAAACCATGAGTGAAATGATTTTTATTTTCTTCCTCAAAATTGTTCTTTTTGGGTTTTTTGGTCATAACAACAACAACAAAAGGCTAACTATAACAGTGCATCATTATTAACTAAAGTCAATACTTTTTGTCAGGATTCTCCAGTTTTACCATGAAGTTCTTTTCCTGTTTCGAAGTTCCATCCAGGACATCACATTACATCTAATGGTCATGTCTCCTTATTTCCCCCCTCAGTGTGAAAATGTTTTAGACTTTCCCTTCTTTTTGATGACCTTGAAAGTTTTGGAGATTTCTGGATCAGGCAATTTGAGAATTTTTGGTGAGGTATAGAATACTTCAGTACTGGAATTAGTCTGATGTTTTCCTTATGATGATTAAAATGAGGGGTGTGATTTGGAGAGGAAGCCCTCAGAGGTAGGTGACATTCTCCTCACGTCATATCAAGGGCACATGCTTTCAGTTTTACTTATCTCTGCTGATATTAACCTTAGCTTGAGGAAGTGTTTGTCAGTGTTCTCCACTGAAAAGTTAGTTTCCCCCCCTCCCCTCTCTATTTCCATACTGGCTTCTTTTGAAAAAAAGAAGCTCACACTTAGTGGGGAGTTATGCTCTACCTCCCTTCAGGTCAAAATAACTGCATCAATTGTTTGAGATTCCTGTGCATGGGAAATTTGTTTATCTTCCATTTATTTATTAATTTATGCATGTCAGTAAGGACTCATGGGTGTTTACTTTATACTTCCCAATATAATCTAATACTATTTATTTACTCTAGTGTCCAAACTGTGCCTGCTTTGGTCATTGGGAGATCTTTCAGTTGGGTTTCATATCCCTTTGATGTACTCTCATGGTTTTGAGGGTCTGTGTTTGTTATGAGTACTTTTCTTGCTTTGGGGCATCACAGGATGCTCCAGAAAAATTTTGTACATTTCCTTCTCTAGCCCTAGAATCAGACATTTGTCAAAGATATTCTCATTCCTTTTCTTGGAAAGTTGGACTACAAACCAATATTTGGGTATTAGTTGTGTTTTTTGCTCCTGGGGTGTCATTACTTCTATGCCCTCTTAGTTGACAAAGTGTGGAAATACTTTTGGATATGCTAAAGCACATGTATACATGTATTTATAAATATTTCTGTATGTAACCATCTGTATCTTACAATAAGATAAGCATGAACTCATACTGATGTCAATAGCTCTAATCCAGTACCACATGGATCATCTACCTTCATATACCACTGTTCCACATGCAGTATAAGTGTTTTAGTCTATTTTTCATTAATATAATGAAAAAAAGCTGAGATGGGCTAACTTTATGAAGAAAAGAAGTTTATTTATTACTTATTTATTATACATATTTTTTGGTACTGAGGATTGAACTCAGGGGAACTTAACCACTAAGCCACATCCCCCGTACTTTTTTGGATTTTACTTAGAGACAGGGTCTTGCTGAGTTTCTTAGGATTTCAATAAGTTGCTGAGATTGGCTTTGAACTCACAATCCTCCTGCCTCAGCTTCTCCAGCTGCTGGGATTATAGGCATGCCTCCCCCTCCCCAACCCCCAATGAAAACAGGTTTATTTAGCTTATAGTTTTGGAGATTCAAGGGCAAGGATCAGCACTGGCTTGGCTCTGGTATAGGATTCATGGCAGGTAGCAAATAGCATCATACTGTGGGAATACATATATAAACAAGATATTATACCACCAGATCAGAAGCCAGAGAGTCTGAGGTCCCACAATCCATTCTGAAATCATGCCCTCAGTGACCTAAGGAATTCCCACTAGACCCTATCTATTAAAGATTCCACCACTGTCCACATCACCACACCCAAGGGCAAACTTCAACACATGAGTCTTAGAGGGTTAGATAACATAACCATAGCAGCAGATATCTCTGAACATAGTATTTGCAATTTTTCCCTCCATCCCTTTTGACATTGCTGTTATTCATTCAACTTATCCATACACCATATTCACTCAACACATAATAAATACTATTAAGCAATTATTTTTAGATCAATTAAGATAAGAAAAATATAATACTGTATTTACCTTAGTGTTTTCCTTTCTTTGTAATTTTCCTTTTTAAATTTAGATCTAACTTTATGACCTACAGAATTTTCTTTCTGCTTGAAGAAAATGTAAGAACATTTCTTACACAGAGACCTATAAGCAAAGAATTCTCTCAGTTTTTGTTTGTCAAAGAGTGTTTATTTCTCTTTCATTTCTTAAGGACTAATTTGTGAGATACAGAATTTTAGAGTTGTAATGTTTTATTTTCTCCTTCAATACTTTAAATGTTTTACTCCATTTTCTTTTAGAATGATTCCAAACTATAGATCTGCTATAATATTTATAATTTTTCACTTTTTGGTGTTCCTTTTTGCTTTATCTTCTCTCAAGGTTGCATCTTTTGTTTTCTGTAATTTGAATGTAAATGACATTTTTTATAAAAAAATTTATATATTTTTATTTTTTTTTGTCTTGATATTTTTTCCCTTAGCTTCCTGGATCTGTGATTTCATTTCTTTCATTAATCATGAAGTGCCTTTAGTACTTCTGCTCCATTTCCTTTATTCTGCTTCTAGTATTCTAATTACTCATGTTACTCCTTTTCAGTTTGCCCCACAGTGCCTTGTTCTGTTTTGTTCCAATTTTGTTGTTGTTGATATTGTTCTAAGGGGAAGAGTGATGACTCCTATGCTTTTTTCTGTTGGAACTGAGACCAGAAGTTTTGATGAATTATTTTTTGAAAGAGATAGTTGACCTCAAAGGAATATGTTTTTACTACAAGTGTATTGTGTTTATAACAAAAGATTAGAAAACAAAAAGGATTAAATATGACAACAATGTAACCAAATTTAGATTCCTTAGTAATTTCTACTGTTAAGATTTGTATAAATTGTACTATTTATTCATCTGCATATTTTGCATGAATTTCCTTTTATGCTTATTTAGTTTCTTAACTTTTTAAACTATCATCACAAAAAATACTGACAGATTATGTATAAACATCATTCTAATGGATGCATAATGTTCATTATGAAGAGTTTTATTTTTTTTTAATTCAGCACACTGTCCTATTATAGTTCTTTAAATTGTTTCGTTTTCATGTGTATGTGAGTGTGCATACTTCCTTGGGTGTCAGATGTCAGCTCTGTTTAGATGTATTCCTCTGGTTTCTGTGTATTTTCAGCTCTGGTACATGCATGTCCTATTACTAACACCATCTTATAGTTCTCGTCAATGTTGCCTGTGTGCACTCTTAATTTCCTATGCCTACTTTCTTTGTGTTTCCATTTTGTAGTTTTTAAAATATCTCTGAAAACTGATGTGCTCTTTCCTTCAAGAGGTGGAACCCAATTATCTTCTTGAGTGTGGACTAGATTTCTAATGAATAGAATATGGCAGAAATAATAGTGTGCTATTTTGTATGGTCTTGTGGCATACCTATATCAGAAAGATTCTTTTCATATTACCATATTTTCCTGTCATGTCATAAAATCTAATAAAACAAAAGCCAAAGTCTTTCTTCAACATTAACCTGAAGGTATGCATATTCTTTTTCAAATTTATTTTAGAATAATTTTTTTGACTGCTCTTTAATACCAGGTTAAAATGGGGTTTTCAAAAATACAAATATCATTCTATTACTAATAGTGAAATGTATTCCTAAGCATCATATCCTTATTTTCTAATACTATTTAGCTATTACTATTCTGAACACTATTTACTATTACTAATAGTACCTTCAGCTCTCTACTGATAGTCAGAACCCACTCACTTTCTAAGGGTTAGTAGCCCTTAACCCAACATGAATACAGACATCAGAAGGAGTGGCTGAAACTGATAATCAAGTATGCCATTAAAGTCCTAAGAATTAATGTGGCAAATGAGAAAATTTCTGATTTTATTTTTTTTCTACAATTTTTACTGGACAACTGGATGACAAAATCTATTCACAAAATTTCTTAGTCTTAATATACTTAAACCTCATTCCATTACTACATTTTATTACAATTGGATAGCAAAGAAAGTAGTTTTAAGTTAGAATAGTTCTGCATCTGAACAGAATTCTAATAAGGATGTACATTCACTCTTCTCAGGGATTGCTTTTAAATCTCTCACAGGGAAGGCTCCAGTCAACAACAAGAATGATAATGATAGCATCATCTTTTCTAGAAGGAAAAATATCATCACATAGTTGAATTGAAGATATTGTGGGTCCCTTTTGATGACTTTTCTTAAAAATCGTTCATGTAGTTGTTTACTATGGATTATTTGGAAATCAAAATTATCTAGAGCTCTATTTTTTAGCTTTTATCATAAATTTAGTGATAAAACTGCTAGATTGAGCCTCACCCGAAATGAGTGATTTTGATACTTCCTTAGTTATGGGTATTAGCAAATTTCCTGTGTTGATTGAGTCAGTCTGAGATGGGATATGTTACTTACAGTTTTAGAAATCTTAATTAATGCTACATGATACAAAGTTCATATTAGGTTAAGATTTTAATGAAAACTCTTCCCAAATTGTCTGCATTGGTTGCTATGACCTACATAACATAAACTTAATTTGAAGTATTTTGAACTTCATTTGAAGTCCAACACATCCCAAATTCCCAAATATGTCCAAGTAGTAGAAAAAAAGTGACCTCTAGCCAGTTGACTGCCAAGTTATAAGTGTAACTGTGAAGGAAAGCTCATGAAACTTCAGAAGAGCAAAACACAGTTGTTCTGGAAAATCAAGTAAGGAAGTTATTGCACCAGAATTTTAAGAAGTGATGGATATTTTGTTCCACTATATGTAGGAATAGAGAATACAGTACAAACATTTTATTGCAATTCTTTGTATGATTATTATTTAAAATGCAATGCAAGAAATCTCCCAGTAGCTGATAATGGTTTAAGATAAAATGTTCTTTGTAAAGCAATTTCCACTATTTTCCATCTATACCAATTTAATGTATTCAGTTGTTTAAAACAGCTGTTTTTATACTCAGTTAAATGCAGTGTTACAGTTCATATCATTTTCTTTCCATAGAAAAGTGACTCTACAAATCTGAATCCAAAAATTTAAATCTGGAGAAAACAAATGCAGTATTCTTACATAAAAAATGTGGACTAACACATCAGATAAATGATTTAACTGGATCAACTAATTGTTTCTGCATACAAACTCATTTTTTGATGTAACTGATTAGTCAATTTTTATCTATCTTGATTATTTTATAGAAATCTTTCTTTTGCTTAACCTTTACTTATTCATCAAGACTCAACAAAATAAAGGATGACATAATTCAGGAGACCTTGGGACTGACCCTCTTATGACTTCACTCTCAGTTTCCCAGCAGTTCCAATAGCATCTTGTTTCATCTTTACTATAGCCCCTGTAATGACAAGAATTAGCACTTATTGAGTCTCAGCTGTGTGACAGGCACAGCTCTTGACATACGTTATCTGACTTAATCTTCAACAAATCTATGAGACAATTTTGGTGGTGATGGTGGTGTTTTGTTGTTTGTCTAACAAATGAAGATACTGAGACTCAGAAAGCTAATTAGTTTACCCACAGTGAGTTAGTTAATAAGTAGCAAAGACAGAAGATATGATTAGAGCAACAAGAGGGAAACCATAAATGGTGTTTGGCCTCATAAAAATGAAAAGAGAATTCCAAGGAGAAAAGGCTAGCCAAGAAATCAAGGCAAAAAAAAAAATGATAGCTAAAAGAGCAATAATTAACACTGTATAGTTTCAGTCTGGTGTTTAGATTCTGGTGGCAGAATCTAAATTGTATTATAAAACTTCATGCATAAGGAAATAGATGAGATTCAAATCTATATCTGTTTGATTTAAATCTTATGGTTTTTTTCCTCAACTGGAGTAATTTCAAATATTAGTATACATGAGAAATCTCAGTAATTCTTAAATATTGGTATACGTAAGTAGCATCTAATGAAAGGATCCTAAGACTCACATGGAAATCTCTGGAGTATGAAAATGTCTATTCTTAGGATCTTGTCAACACTGGATCTCATGACTTTTAAAAATTTGGTCACTTTGATGATAACAAAATATTTTAACTTGATTACAAAGAAGCCAAATTATTTATGACTCAGTTTATTACTCAGTTTATTTATTTTATTGCAAAACGCCTTTTGTAACTTTTTGGCTGGATGGAATTATTAATTTCTCAGTACTTCTGACAGACTAAAAAGATGATTCTTCCACCTCTAGTTGAAGATTCAACACTATTTCCAGACTTTGTTATCATTATAAGTGCTGTACCCAGCATGGCTGCTCCTCTCTTACCTTGACTGGCCCAGAGTTATGTTAAGGCCCAAATGAGATAAAGAGAGTAAAGAGATAGCACATAAGAAGAATCAAATATACAGACAATTAGTCATTATTATATGGGCAAGCAAAATGATCCAAGAAAAGTTTAGAGACAGGAATATAGAAACATATCCCAATGCTTCTTGTGTTGCTAAAATAAGATATGTAGATACCCTTTGTAATCTAGAAAGTTCCACAGACCTACATGTTGAAATTATCACTATAATTAAAATCGTTTCTATTTCATTTTGAAATGTAATTACTTTTTCACTTTGGGAAGGGAAAGACATAGGCAGAATAATTTAAAATCTGCTTGATATTACACGTCCAGCCATTGATAGAACCAGGATTCCTGAGAAGGCTTTGATGTGAACAGAGCTCCAGCTCCTCACAGGTCAAGGGATGGCTTTGGAGGTCTTCACAAAAGGATTGCTACTTCAGTTTGCTATCTGGTAGGAGGTCTCAATTGAGTTTTGTTTTAGAAGCAGGTCAAGTGCTACTTTGGGAATCCACAAAAGCCCTGAACTCTTTCCTTAGAGCAGCTGAGGCTCCTTTCTTTCTTTTGTGGTAAAATCAACCACATGTGCCACATTTTATACATGCCATGGCTTATTTTTCCCTTCTTATGTCAAATGGCGTTTTTTGTTTCCATTTGCTTTTCTCTATTTTGCTTTGTTAGTATAAGCACACCATGCTATTTCAGATGTGTTTTCTGACACCTATTTCCAAAAATTTCTTGTGGAATGTAAACAACAGAGGAATTTGCTAGGTACTAGGTTACGAAATATTTAAATAAACAAGGAATGATTTTACATTGTTTATATAGAATCTAATGTATACTTCTACAATCAATTTATAAATTTATACTAATTTTATAGAATGCATTTGAGGATATCTTTCTTTTGTCTCCCTCGTTTCCTTCCTGTTCTCCAAAAAAAATGTGTATACATTGGAAAAATATATATTCTTTTAAACGTGTGGCCGAACTTACAAGCTTTTTGCCTGGTACCTAGCTTTCAGTTAAATTTTAAATTACCACTTCAGCATTCTTCTTTTCAAGTTCACAACATTAGCAGATTTTTAATTTCTTTTTGAGTCATTTTTGGCAAATTTTATTTTTTCAGAAGTTCTTACATTATTTTTCTTATAAAGTTATTTACAGATAAATCATTTTCTTCTCAATGCTTTACCCCAGTTATAGCTCTACTATCTTATTACCTATTTTATTTATTTATTTAGCTTCTTAAATTTTAACCATTTTTGACAGAAATTTTAGTTTCATTAGGCTTTGGACATACTATCAAATTTTGGCATTGTTACTCATCTCAATTGTTACTAAATCTTGGTATTTGTTACTCTATCGTCACTCATCTGTGTTTTGTTTGTCACATCAATTTCTGATATTTATGAATTTCTTCTTTCTACTTTATGTGCATTTTATTTTTACCCAAAGTTTTAAAGGAAGTGCATAGCTTATTAACTTTGAGCCTTTCCTCTTTTCTAATAACAGCTTTTAAAGTTTTAGTTTTCTTCTTGGCCTTTCTCCTTTGAAATAAATTATTTTTGCTTTCGTTTTGTTGTACTTCATTATAATATTTTTGAACATGTGTTTTCAATTTCCAACATATAATTTTGTTAGTTTTCTTTTTGTTATTGAATTCTAACATAATTGCATTTTAGTAAAAAGAACTTCCTGCATTTGATATGAATTCTTTGTGAATTTCGGAGACATTTATTATTTAACACATACTCCATTTTTATAAATGTTTCATGTTTGGGAAGAATATGTCTTCTCTGTGTGTTGATTTCAGTGTCTAATATGTTTATATAAATAATTTTCACGAGCACCAGGATTTTTAAAATTTTGTTTTCTTTGATGCATGTATATTAAACTGGTTAGTAATTAAATAAGTATTCAAGAAATATTTGTTGATGAACAGATATTAGATTAAGTTCATTGCATTGCTTAAATCATGTATACATTTACATATTTCTGTGAATTTATCTAATATCAATTGTTCTTTATAAATTTTTAAGTTATGTTTATAGGTACATATTATTAGAATTATTATATGCATCTAGTAACCTAAAAGCTTGCCAATTATACCTAGAAATGCTTTTAGCCCTACAGAAAATTTTGTACCGTTAAAATAACTATGCAACTTCAAATTATTATTTTTCTAGTATCTTTTCTCCATTTAAATGGCTCTTTTTCTTTGTGTTTTAGGTGTGAATATTGTAATTTCCAGTTTTCTGATTGTTTTTTAAAACATGACTCTAAATTTGAATGTTTATTTTTATCAGCACTCTACATGAATTCACTTTTACCAGCTTTTGTTATATTTTCTTTTTCATTTATTGTCTTCTTTTAATTGTTTGAGAGCTTTTTCCCTATTCTATTTTATCTAGTCCTATAAAAATAGAGAAGTTGTATACTCTTGTTTCTGATCTTTATTGGTTACTCTATAAAATTCTAATCCAATCGATATGTTTACTCCTTCGAGTGAGTTAACTCAGATATGGTTACAACACAGAGAGTGTTCACACTCTTCTTAGACACTGGATGTCAGGGACTGTTCTAATTATCTCCTTTATTCCTCACAAACACTCTATAAGTGTTACTGTTAACTTTGTTTTATAAGTGAGGAAACTATAGCCCATGTGAAGAAGTCCACCAGTGACATAATTAGAAAATGGGAAAGACAGGCTTTGAGCTTGGATAGTTGAGGGCCAGAGATCAAACTCATAACCATTAGACTGTATAGCCTCTGCCTATTGTTCAGTGTTTTAGGTTGTGTGTGTGTGTGTGTGTGTGTGTGTGTGTGTGTGTGTTGAAACCCCCAAATTCTGTTTTTATTCTTTGAATATCTTATTTTTATTCTTATTTCTTACTACTTTATCATTTCTTCAACTTGTCTTTCCACAATTCTGACCTTCTTGTTGGGATCATTTTTCTTCTTATTGAAGAACAGTCTTTATACTTGCAGTCTGTTGGTGAAGATGAGAAAATCTATCTGGAAAAGTCTTTATTTCACCCTGGGTACATCATTGTAAGCTGAGTGTTATTTTCTCTTGCACTTTGAAGATATTATTCCTTGTTCACTACTTTTGTTTCTACCAGCCACTAAACATTACTATTGTTCCTTTTTACATAACGTCTGCATCTCTGATTATATTCTGTTGGTTAATCTATTTTTAACTCGGATGGGTATGGCTTAAAAATTGTTGTTTGGGGTTTCTTTGTTTCATAAATTTGATATTGCTGTATTCAATGTATTCTTTTTCCCAGCTATACCTCTCCCCTATTTATTTTGTTATCTCCTCTGGAAATCTGATGCCCTGTCTCATGCCATTTTTTATGTTTCTTATGTTTGGTTTCACCTTATTTACCCTTTTATCTCTCTGGCCACAATTTTGTCTAATTTCTTCATTTCTATCTTCTAGTTCACTAATTTGCCTTTCCGGAATGCCCCAGTCTGTTCCTCAGTGCTTTGAGTTTTCATTTCATTTATGGCATTTTCCATTTTCAGAAGTCCTGTTCGTTTTTTCCCCTCACATTTGTGAAGTCATTTTGATAGTCTCTAATAACATTCATTTGTTAATTCATTATTTGTGTCCTTAAACAAATTATAATTTTTTGTTTTTATTTTTGCCTGATACATGAAGACACTCAATAAACATTTGTTGATTTTAATAAAATTTTTAATTATAATTGTTCAAATTGTAAAATTCATTTGGATTTAAGATTTAAATGACAAACGGAGCTACTGAAGGCCATGATTTCCCTTTTCCATTCAAGACATAATCTGAGAGGTATAAGTTTTCTTTGTGTTGAATGCTGAGAGAAATGCTCCTGCACTACCCCAGTTTATCCTTTTCCTGAAGGTATGGCCTTTCTGAAGGAAGGACTTCACTGGTGGGATGTCTCTGATATGACCTCTAGTCCTGTGAAGGGCCAAGGCTTTGTCTTCTGTGATTGCTTCATGCACAGCAATTGAAGCTATGGATCAGTTTTCTCAGTAGGTACACAAGTACCTGGGCATGTTATTAAAAGACAGATTCCAGGTGAGCAGGTCTGGGGAATTTCCCAGGATTTTGCAATTCCTGCAAGCTCTCAGGTGATTGCCTATGCTGCTCTTTGAGAATTGACATTGAAAGAACACCAGGGATGGCCGACCTCATGAGTATTCAGAGCTTCAACACTGACTAACCTCCAGTAATTTCTCCTCCTAGTATGGTGCTGACCACAAGTTTTGCTTCAAGTCTTACAACTTCACATGTTCATTTGAAACAGTCTCATATTTTGTTTAACAGATTTTAGCATTTTGAGAGTATGCAAGTTTTAATCTACTATGTTGTAGGAGACAGAATTCTCCAAATCCACGGAAAGATTTTTATAATCTTTGGTATTCATGCTTAAATTGATCCTGTTGAGTTTTATTTCTGTACCACAAAATAAGTTGTACTTACAGAGATTTACTGAGACACTCTCATGGAATAAAAATTTTAGATATTTTTGTAGACTGATTTTGGTCATTTTAAATGACTTTTGAATCATCCTTAATGAAAGATGCAGCAAAAGGAAAATGAAGAAATGGTATAAAAATATAGTGAAATTTTACATAAGTTATGCATGTTACATCTGAAAAATAGATCTCAAACAAACTTTTTAGGAACCCATGTCTTTTCTGAAATATGGTTATTTTAAAGGATACTTAATTTTGCTTTTGATCAATGGATTTTAAAACATTTAAAAAATCCTTTTATGGATTTCAAAAAATCAGAATTGCAGTTTTGTCTTTGTAATTTTTAAATTGATATTTGTTTTCTGAATGTTTAGATGACTAAAAATACTCATCCAAATTCACTTTGTGTCATTTTATAGCTTTGTTTAGATTTTTTTTTAATATTTTATTTTTTAGTTATCGGCGGACACAACATCTTTGTATGTGGTGCTGAGGATGGAACCCAGGTCGCACGCATGCCAGGCGAGCGCGCTACAGCTTGAGCCACATCCCCAGCCCTGTTTAGATATTTGATGGTGCAGAATAATTAATTTCTGGTGGTTTCATGCCAGAAAGGTGAGTTCTGTTGAGAACTTGCTCTTTAATTATTACAGCCATGTTGCAATGATTATTTTTAAGTAATAAAAGGTTAATAAAAAATTATGTTTTGTTTAACATCTTTTAAAACAACCACCTCTTAAAGGTTATCCTAATCAAAATTTCAAAAAGCTGCTCAAATCATCAGTGAAATCTTGACACATCTAGTGGCATTTGGGTCTAAAAAGTGCTGAAGATCAGATAAATAAATGTTAAATGATTAAAGATACATTTATTCATGTAATCACATATGATCATCTTTTTATTTTTGAAAATCATATAGATGTCCATGTGTGTAAATTGTAAAGCACATTCTTAAAAATGCCAATAGTAATAGACTTGTATAAAAGAAAAAAAAAACTCATAGTTTTTTCACAAAAACTGGTGCTCCAAAAAAGATATACTGAAAATAATAAAATAAAGAAATTCAACTGAGCATAAGATTGCTTCAAATAAGATATACAAAATGGTATAATCAAAGAAATAAAGCATAATAGATTTTTTGTAAAAAACAAACAAATAAACAAAACAAAACAATGAAGTGAATGAAGCATTTTCTAAAATATATCAGTGAGAGTAGCAAAAAGTAGACTATGTGTACCACTAGTTAATGAACAAAGGTATGAATCGTAATTGCCGTTAATGGCTGATGCTCTGAATTAAGAGAAAAATAATTTGATTAATAATTTGATTAATTAACTGAAAATAATACAGACCCTGCAAAATGGGTCAACAAACAAAACAGAAAATATGAGCCTAACTCTTAATAACAAAGACAATTGATCTTGGTTATGGCTTTTGCAACTCCCCTAAGAACAAATAAATGTTATCAGGCTACACCACATATACTGTTCAAATTCCATAAAAGTAATAAGAATTATATCTCTTCAATATGTATATAAAGTTCTTGTTGATAATTCCTCCCCGGGATGTTAGCAAAGGTACGAATAGAACAGATGCCAGACTTGCCAACTCTGTGTTTCTAATGGGAAAACAACAAAACAGAATACATCATGAAATATGAAGGTCATCTGCTATTTAGTTCATCCTCTGTTCATGCCCCCATGTGAAGCTAGGTTAGAGAAATAACGCTTAAGCTCCTTTTGAAAAGATAGAACAAAGTCACATTTCTCTGTCATTGTCTGATTAAAATGGCTTACCCTGCATTCTGTGGTTTTTTTTTTTTTTTTTTTTTTTTTTTTTTTTTTTTTTGCTGTTTTTGCTCAGAAATAGAGGTGGCGCTTTATCACAGAAAATGAGGAGGCTAGAAATAATGTTTTAAAAGACTTCTACAGCTTACATTCTAAATATCTCATATAATAAAATTCAAAACAATAAGCTATTAATAATACGTGCTCACATAACCTTATAAATAAGGCAGTGTACTTTGAGAATCTTAAATCACTAATGTTTTTTATGTCTGTGTTTTTTCTCCTATATGAACAGGTCTGCACTAGTCTGCATTAATTAAATTTAAGTAGGATTTCTGAGCTGGATCATCATTAAGTCTGTGGCCCTGATTTAAATCTGCAGTAAAACATTTCTCCATTAAGTCTTGTGCTTTTGTGTCATATTTCATACACTAGTTGTCTCTTAATTAAATCCATGATGGTCCACCAACACAGACTATTAAAATAACTATACTTTGCACTTGACATATTTATGAGACAGAGTCATAAGACTATAGACTGATACTTGAACTACTCACTGAGAAATGCTAATAAGATTATGATGAAGGTAAGATTAGAACATTCCTCTCTTTTCTCTTCTCTTCTTTCTAGAGATTTATTTTTATAACTGCAGTTCACTTCTATTTCACATTCTGACTTTTTCCCCAAACCCTCCAAAAGCTCTTTCACTGTAGAATAACTGCAAATTAATAGTCAATGGAAGCCTTTCAAAGTGTTAATTTATATCACATAATGTTAATATAAACATTGAGATATATTCTCCTCTGAGTTTTGCCCTATTCAGAGCTGCACATAAATACATTAATCTAGATATTTGTTTGCCAAGCCTTTAGGTGTTGGGAGTGAAGAAAATTTACAAGGACTGAGAAAAGAAAATAGCCCTGAGTGAGAAAGCAGTTAACTTTTAGATGGGGTGAGAGGAAGTCCATGATGCCAACCTCAGATATACTGAATTTTCAATCTGCTCACCACAAAGAATGATAGTCTCTGCCTGGGTAAATTTTCAGAGAACTTATTACTGCATATGGTGAAAGAGAGTTTCCAGGATATTCTGTTTGCTTTTAGTGGCCTGACATACACTTTAGTTTTTGTCTCATTTCTCTCAGAAACATTTGTTTGTTTGTTTATTTGTAATGTAGAGGGAAGGGCTTTTATGGTGACTGGTGGGCTTCAAGGATCAGGAAGTTTCAAATTACTGAAAGCTGTGTCAAAGCAGAGAATTTGGACAAGAACAACAGGTAAAGTTTTGGCCAATGATCTAACACAAACAAGCATTATCTAAAGCAAATAGAGGGAGGAGTTCACAGCCTTTAAATCCATTATCTGCCTCTTACCAGTATCAGTGCACATTCTGTTGCTTTTAAAAAATTCAACTGTGAAATTCATTATTCTTCTCTAGTTTTTTTAAGCCGAAGTTTTAAAAAGTACTTCAAAGTGAGAAATTAACTTAAAATAAAAATATAGTTTTATAAAACATGGGTCTGTACCAAACAATGAAAGTATAAAATAAATTCTAATATCTTGTCAAGAACAGCAGCTACAGTCAGGCAGCTCCACTAAACACATTAAATCTAATAAAATCACCCTCACGTACTCCTGACACTAGTAGTAATTAAAATAACTTGTTTCAAAAAAATTGGTCCTATACATGAATACTTATTGGCAATTATTTCTTAGTTCTTCAAACCAAAGATAACATAATTTGATTCTCACACAATTTTCTTGTAAATGCAGTTCATATTGGGTTTTATATGCAGCTTAAGACTATTAATTGCCATTTTGAGCCTCACAGTAAAATAGGGTTCAATATGTCGCTTTTCTCAAGCATAGAGAAATGTTTGAGAAATGCTTGTCTTAGTCTAATGAACTGTGAATAATTTACATCCCGAGTCCTATTTTTTCAGTATAAGTGGCCTGACTTTTCTTGAAGCTTGTAAAGCCTAATCAACTTGTTACATTCATCTGATTAAAGAAAGCCATGGCAAAGTAGAGATGAATCCAGGGCTTCCTTACAGGCTGCTTTTCTTAGGACCTCTTTTTCATTTGGATCTGTTTTTCCTTTGTCATTCCAGACAATGTGTTGTAAACTAAGGATTTTATTTTCCATATTTGGGAGGAAATATTATCTGCCTTAAAATATTTTCAAAATCCCCTTTCCTTCCTGGCAGGCTCACTCGATAACTTCCTGAGTTTACAGAGACCTAGCTGTTCTGTCAGGAAGAAAAAGGAGCTGTGTCAGGGTGTGAACATTTTTCATTTCTGAAAGAATCACAAATAGGAGATGTGATTTCAGCTAGTTTCTGAGCACGTGTGCGTCACAGAACTACACCAAAGCGATCAAGACACTGAATCTGCATTCAGCAAGGAAAAGCAGCAGCTTTGAGTCACTGGCATAAGCTGGGGGGTGCAGGCATTTTATCTTACACAGGAGCTGGCAAAAGAAGTAAACTAATTTAATATTCACTGTGTATTTGCTCAAGGATCATCTTTTGTGAAAAGCATAATTTCAGAAGGACTTCAAGATACCTTTGAGAATGTGTGAGTCGAAAGGAATTTTAGAGACAATCTGATTTTACTCCTCATTTTGTGGCATGGAAACCAGGTCCAGAGAAATTAAGTAACATATTTGTTGTTCCCTAGCCATGTAGCAGAAAGGTTGTAACAAAACAAAGGAGAATCATAATGTGGATTGTTGAAAACCAGGGCTGTGAGGAGGAGTTGTAGGAAATATTTGTGAAGGGAGGAGCTAACCGATATTCGTCTTGAGACCCTATTGTGCTATGGCTGCCAATAAGAGATCTCTGCTTGCATTTACATGCCTGTGAGCTATGTGATTTCTTCATCCTCCACCTGTGTACATGAAAGGAACTCTTTGTAGTAGAAAAATGAAGAGGAAGAAAAAAGAATTTATTTGCATGGTGAACTTACAAAATATTGAAAGTCCATGAAGTTAAATGGTAGAATGAAATCCCATTGTTTGTACATTAATTCAATATATAGTTTTCTTTGGCAAACTGAATTAGAATAGGTCACCGGAATCATGGAGCAGAGTTTGAATGTGGATATCCATCGTTCAGAAGGTCAAGGTCTGTAGACTGAAATACAGATACTGGCAAGAAAGATGAGGGAAACACTGAAGAAAAAATTGGCAATAAATGAACAACAAGGAGAAAGTAGATCTAATCCCGGGAATAGCACAAGAGAAAAGATGGCTTGTGTTATACAAAAATCAGGGTCTAAGTAAAGTGAGTTAGGTATGTGATCAGGGGCTGGTAACTTTTTTTCTAAATTGCTATTCAGATAGGAAATATTTGGGTTCCTGTAGGCTATATTTTCTATGCCATAACTACACCACTGTGAATACTTTACATAATATTGTAGCAAGGCTCCATTAAACCTAAAAACTCCCAAGTTTTGTTTTTTTATTCCCCCAACTTTCTGGTAAAAATTACTTTTTATTCTCTGGACTTCATCATGTTGAGAATGGAAACCGAGAAGCTTGCCCCTGCGCCCAGATAAATGTTTAAAATCACGGGTCCTTGAGATGATATGAAAGACCGGACAGAAGGCTTTCCTGTATGCAAATTTTCTAAAAGTAAGCAATCAGGTAGAACTTATTGAGTTGTGGTCACTTCAAGAATATTTTTTCTAGCCATTTTATAGTTCTAATTTTATAAGTCTTTTTAATATGAACAGATAATATGATTCATTTTTACTTGTATCCCTACATTGACTTTTGTGACCTGAAAAACTACTGTCTACATTTAAATTTAACCTTAAGAACATTCTAGATTGAAGAGGAACGTATAGTTTAGAAAATTAATTTGTCCATCCTCCTCTGAACCAGTTTACTTTTTACCACTCACGAGGGATCTGTGTGTAACTGGTATGATGATCTCCTTGCATTTGAGAGTTCTCAGTCCTTACGTAAATTCAAAGATATCTTACTTTATTTTCTTTTGTTTTTAAAAATGCTTGCCTCTCCCATAGACAAGAGCCCGTCTTCCACTTGAATTTATTAGATCACTTCATAGTCTAAGTATGTGTGGTACATAACTCTTTCGAAATTGTTCTTTAAAAAGCAAAGATCCTAACTTTCCAGAAAGCCTTTTAAGATTAATGTGAGATGGCTGTGCTGCCAGTGTCGGAGCCTCGAAATGCATCCTGTCAGAGTGCCAAACCAGAAGTTAGAAGAGCTGCAGACACTCCTGTGAATGTGGAATTCAAGATGCCCTGCATTGTTTCATTGATATATCTTAATTTCAAATCAGATAAACTGTCAGTTCTACTTAAATAAACCTCAGCCTCACAAAGCTGAAAGTCTTTTACTCCCCCATCCCTTTTCTAGTTTTTTTTTTTTTAAATTGAAACCATCCTAAAGTTGAAATTGTGAGGTTTTTTACTTGAATTTTTTTAAAGTAAAAGTTGAGTTGGCAGTGATGTTGAAATTTATTGGCCCACTTCAGTAAAAAAAATAAAAATTCTACAGATGGACTTATAATATTTCACTTTTATTCTTATTCTACATAGCTGGACTGCTGCTTAAGTAGGAGGTGTGGAAATTAATTATTTTCC
Source organism: Ictidomys tridecemlineatus (assembly GCF_052094955.1). NCBI lineage: Eukaryota > Metazoa > Chordata > Mammalia > Rodentia > Sciuridae > Ictidomys > Ictidomys tridecemlineatus. The sequence goes on along the minus strand of NC_135487.1, from coordinate 81,058,872 downwards.
TTCCATGTGTACCATCCTCTTGTGGCTTCTGTCACGAACTAACACGCTGTGTGGTTTTATGAGCACTATCCTGCCTCTGAGAATGCTGCGTTGACTGGACCATAGCACCGTCTCACTTGGAGATGGGCTCCTTTTTTGACACATAACTCACTGTCTCTTCATATTGAGGTAGAGCGAAGCCAATCTCATTGTTTGCATTTATAATGTGGTAGAGCTCAAAAATAAAGAAAAGATGCGCTGAAGTTTTAAACCAAAGGGACTTTAAAGATCATTCAGTCTAACCTCTTCATTTTCAATGAAGGAAATTAGTCTGGAGAGTTTGAGATGATTGTCTGGTGTCCCAGAGGGAGTTCGAGGCAGGGCTGATATAGAGTGCAGTCTCTTTCCCAAGAGCTGTGTTACCACACTCATCATCCAGTCAAACAAAGGCCTGTCAGTGGAGACTAATGCCCAGTGCACGTTCCAGACTTCAGTTCAGAACTCTAATCATGACTTCACCTTTAAATCATTTAATAAACTACCATTACCTACAGCATAAAGTTCAAACCCTGGTACTTAGGTTTCTTCAGGTCTATCTCTTGGCTTACTACATTGCTGTATTGAGAATACTTGACAGTTGTCTATATTTGCATTTGTTAAATATGCCAACTTGAAGCACATATTTGCCTCCTTAGAAATGTTATTTATTCCTCTGCCTGGACTTCTATTTAGTCAGAGGCAAACAGCTAGCAACTCCTTCATTTGTGAGCAAAGCACACTTTCCTCTCTTTGGAAGCCTCTCCAGATCATTTAGATACCCTTCTCTGTGCCTCCCTTTCACTGAATATCATGTGCACCTCTGCTACATCTCCCATCATATTTCATTATAATCATAGATTTTCTGGAATTCTCTAACAGTAAGAGTACTTTGGTCCTAGAGACCTTAACTCATTCATTTCTTTGTTCTCAGTGCCTGATTTAGTATCTGACTCTAGTAAGATATAAAGTGTGTTTATTGGAAGAATGAATGTTGATAGACATGTGTTTATTGGCAATCCCATTTTCACCTCCCCCTTTATCTTCATTGCCATCTCCATACTTACACTATGATGACTCGTCAGACATTTTTCCAGCTTTCTATTCTCATTTCTCATTCTGGCAGATGAGCATGTGATTCCTAATAGTAAAATAATTCCCAGAAACTCTTTAATTGCTTTCATTTTCAACTATAATTCCCAGCGGCACATAACAAAGACTAGATCTATGCATCACAGAGTGAAGTAGGGATTTGGCAGTCTGACCATTAATTGGATCAATGGAGATAACCAACCCAAATAATTTAATTCCTGCAGAAAAAGAGGTAAGTGAGTTTGTCTGGCATTGTAATTCAAGTTTATATTTTGTTAAGAAACATAAAATTTGTGGAAATTGTGTGGATATTCTAGATTGAGTTCTCTTTTTAGGATGTTTATATAGGTCAAATTAATTAGATATATGTTGAGATTCAACTTCACATTTTGTGTACTCATTGTTTAAATTATAAGAGTCCCACCCCCACCCCACCCCCAAAAAAACATATCATCACTGGGAAAAGGTTTAAAATACTTTTTAGATGAAAGGCATTCTGTTATGATACTGTGGGGAGGGGACAAGAAAAAAATTGGATTTAAAATTGGATTTATTCCAAGTTATCGCCCAAATTATCATATTACAAGTCATAAAACCATAAACAGTATTAAAATGTTCTGTTTAGCTTACCAGATGGATTATGATGAATATTTTGTATTTGCAATATCAGGTTTTTAAAAAGAAAGTAAAATTTTGGGCTATTTTCTAAGTACTAATTTCTAGAATTAGGAAACTTTGTTAATGAGAATATAGCAGACCATAAAGTTATTTTTTTTAAATGGGCACAAAAATTCCAGTTATAATATTTTGAAATAACTTGTTAATGTTGCTAAACTATTAGAATATTACACTTTTTGATAATGCATTCTCATATGCAGAATAACAAATGCTTAGAAAAGGAATTACCAACAATGTAAAAATGATCAGGCATGGTGATGCATGCCTGTAATCCCAGCAACTCTGAAGGCTGAGGCATGAGGATTGCAAGTTGAAGGCCAGCCTCAGCAACTCAGGGAGACTCTGTTTCAAAATAAAAAATAAAAATTGGGGGAGGGAAGCTGGGGATGTGACTCAGTGGTTAAGCACCCCTAGATTCAATATCTGGTATCAAAGAGAATAAAAACTTAAAATAACAATGTACTCTATAAGTATTTTTGTGAGGAATAATATATTGCAGATTGATAAAGAAACTGAAGGGTTGAGGTTATAACCTTGTGGTAGAGTACTTGCCTAGCCTGTGTGAGGCACTAGGTTCGATTCTCAGCACCACATATAAATAAGTAAAGGTCTATTGGCAATTAAAAAAAAATTAAAAACAAAGAAACTGAATATTCCTTTTTGTTCAGAAAGAACTATTTTTTTCTTCTTAGAGAATGTTTCTGGTCAGTAGGGATACATATCACTGAAGTAATTTCTGCCTTTTCAGGACATCTGTTCTCATGCAGTTCTTGGAACAGCCACTTATTTTCTCTTGATAACTGTTAAGATATATCTCGTAAGGTGACACAATTGCAGGGGTTTGGGCGACACGATGATAGTCTTCTTCCTTAGAGGGGACAAGGAGGCCAAGCTGCAGGGAGAACTCTTGTGAGTTGGAGCCTCTGGCCAACTTTTCAGAAAAGTTCTTTTTCCTCTTTGAAGTAGTCCTTAATGAAACACGAGCATCAAGCAACCAGGTGGTGCCTTGTACATTCTCAGTTCTCATGGTTCTTCCCAAGGTCTGATAGGTTTCCCACCTGGGGCCACATTGCTGAAGAGTGAACAGAATCCTTTTCTTGACTTCCTCTTCAGCTTGGAAAGAAGAGGGTACTCTGGTGGTGAGAAGACATGACTACTGTCCTGGGGGTGATAGGAGTAATGTTATTGATTATAGGGAAATCACTGTGTTCTTATGAGTACAAAATGAGATGAAGTATCATAGTCTTTGTCAATTGTTAAGGTGATAGCTTTACGTATTGAAATTATCAGTAAAGAGGGTCACTCCTGTAATTTTTGTTTCTTAGTGTTTTCTTGTATTATTCTTATTACTATCCTTAAAATAGATTTACTTTTCCCAATAAGACTTAATGAGTAGTGAAATCTTCCTTTTTCTCCCTTTAACTTTCTCCACAGTACCTAGAAGATTTCTATTCATCTGACATTTCTGGGCTAATTAATATTTGTTCACTAGGTATTATGGATGTTCACTGGTATTTGGAAGCCACCTGACTTGCGCTATTTATAGACCTTCTGACTTTGTTTTATCAGATGCTTATTGTAAATCTGACCTGATTGCTTAATGACAACATTTCATTCAATGAATTAATCAGTTTTTTTTTCCCCATGAAAAGAATGAGAATTCACTGTTACAACAAGGGTTAGAGTGGAGTAAAATCCTATTTATGAAATATAAGAATTTTCACAAAACAACTTATTTTTTTCAAGCTATGGCTTTTGCCACTTCAGGTTTCCTCATTGTGAGACACCATAGTATAATGAGTTAGGTGGATTATACTAGATAAAATCGTTGCTTTATATTCTGATGGCTGTGATGGCCCGACTATTCCCAGTTCCATGTATTCACTCTCAGCTTTTAGCAAGGTGTCTTTTTTCAGCTAGCAGTGGCATAAGGCTTTGCCTCTAGAGGAACAACAGTATCATGTCAAAGAGGAAAATGGGCTTCGTCGTACCTGTGGTTTGATGTAATGGTTGTTAGGCACGGATCCACAGAGAGAAATTTCACATAGCTCAGAGACATTCAACATCTGCCATAAGCCGTGACCCTATTCTACCACAGTGTCTATAAGCTGTGGGAGAACATGTTATTGAAGGATGTCTGATTCCAAGAACCATCACAGCTGTCACTGGGGTTTATTCTATCCGCTGGCTGATATGCTTATCATAAAACCACAAACCTTATATCGACTCATGTTCAGATCTTGACTGTTCCCATTATACAAGAGAGAGTTAGAAAATAAACACTTGTAGCAGTTTCAGCCTAATGCTTTTTAGAATTGTGTTGGCTAGACAGCAAATCAAATATTCCCCTCCCTTTTTTCCCTCCCTTTCTACTTTTCCATTAAAACAAACACACAAAAATCAAATACAATATCAAATCATAGATCTTTGTGGTCACACTGCTAATGCTTGGAATTTGAAAATTGGACCTAAGGAACAGATGTGATTTTCGGCTAGTAGAGATATGTAAATCAACACAAACTCATGGGCTGAGACTTTCAAAAAAACAAGACTTATGGAAATTATGCTTTTATGTGTGTAGTACAAGAGATTGAACCCAGACACTCTACCATTGAGCTACAACTTCAGCACATTTTTTAAAATTATTTCGAGTCAGATTCTTACTGCTATGTTTTAGATATGAGCTGTCACCCAAAGACTCATGTGTGAGACTATGAAAGAAAGTTTAGAGATGAAATGATTGGGTTATTAGTTTTAACCTAAGCAATACATTATTTTCCTAATAGAGATTAACCAGGTGGGAACTGTAGGCTGGCTTGTGGCTAAAGTTGGTCATTGGTGGAGGAGGTGCCTTTAGGGGTTTAGATTTTTGTCTCAGGTAAGGAGAGTTTCTCTCTCTCACTCACTCTCTCTACTTCCTGGTGTCCATATCCTGAACTGCTTTCCTCTATTATACTTTTCCACCATGATATTCGGTCTCACCTCAGGCCTAGAGCAATGGAGCTGGCTGTCTATGGACAGAGACCTCTGATACCATCAACTGCATATAAATTTTTCCTCTGCTAAAATTGTTCTTATTATGTCTCTTGGTTGCAACAAAGAAAAAGCTGACTAAAACACTAAGTTGCCAAGGCTGGCCTAGAACTTGAGATCCTCCTGCCTCAGTCTTCCAAATCATGGGGAATGTAGGCGTCCACTCTTTGAATGCAAGAATTTAAACAATATTGTGACTCCAAGCATCAATGTTGAACTATTGACACTTATCTGACAGTTAATCAGACACATGCAGGACAAGAAAACCTAGAGGGAAAATGGAGAGGTATTTTAAACATATCTACTAGATTGATCAACTCATCTGAGAAAGTCCTCCCAACTAAATAGTCTTGGTATACCCATGTGTTTAATAATGGTCATTAATAATTCCCATACAGTTGCTGTGATTCGCACATTACCATGAAGGGCTGTAATTGTGTTCTTATGGGCATCGCCCCACTTTGTGTATAATTAGGAAGAGTTATACCCAGAGCTGGGCAGTGTCTCTTTTACACTCTCTAGGAAGTGCACTTGGCATGGTTCTATAATGCAGTAAAATAGAGAAAACAATATAGTAAGACAGATCAAAGCTATCAGAAAAAGGACTGTCTTGTCCCACTGCATCTGACTGCTAAAAGTGAAGATGTCCTTCATGTCACTCACATTTCCTGAACATGAGGTCTGGTTTGGGGATGCTTCCCAAGACTCTTCATGTAGTGCTCTGTGATATTCCTACTTTCACTCTCTGGCTCTGGGAGCTCATCTTGGCTGTGCATACTGCCTCTCTCAGCCTCCTGGGATCTTGAAGCTGTTTTGGAACAACAGTAGCTGTGCCCACTGTCTGCTCCATTGAACCTGGATCTTACACAAAATATATATTCACAAAGAGAAAGGAGACACATGGATTCCTGAAACTGGGTCTCCACCAACTGAACTCCCACTCTGGTTTCATTTTGTCTAGGCAGAGAATGATGTGTGGGCTCTGGGGAGTCTCTTTAAAACAATCAGCAGACATCTAGATTTATTCTAATTACCAGTCATCACTGACTTGTCCATTTCCTCTTTTTACCTGTGGGTATACTCTTATCTGTCTTTGGAAGCACTCGTTATCACTTCAGTGCTTTCTCACTTAAACGACTCCGAAATTTTATCGCCCTCCAGTAAGCATTATTTTAAAATATTTGCGGACTCTCCTAATCATAGGAAGATTCTCCACCAGCTTCTCTGTGAGACTACACACTGCCCTCCTGGTCTAACAAATGCCTTCACAACAATGGTCAAGGCATCCATATAACAGGTTTTTCTCCAGAGCTGTAAGTAGTTTTGCAAAATAGTTCTTTATTGTTGTGACTTTAGTAGCAAGTTTCTTCTGCCCAACTCTTATTGCAATACCAAAAAAAAAAAAAGGCATTTCTTATACATTGAATTAGTTTTAAGAATGTTGGGAACCCAGGCTCTTCCTCCTCTTCCTTGGACTACTACTGACCCAGTACCAAACACGAATGATCCTGATGTCAGTCTTGTGTGCTGAAAGGCTCTGATTTCTAAACCTGACCATGTGATGCAATTATCAGGGGAAAAATTATTCTTGTACCTCATATTCCTACCCGATGCCTGCTGAATCTTAATGGTAGAGGTAAGGAGCACAGTTCTCAGATCAGGAAATTATTGGTGCTTACATTTTATGAAACAAATTTTTTCTCTAGGAATTTGTTTTGTCAGCCGAAGTCTAGTCTTCTGATTTGCATTTGAGAGTTATGGTTTAAACCATCCTTATTTTCTGGGAGTGTCAAAGAAATTATGCAGGAGAAGTTTTCAGTCCTTTGGTAAAGTCAGGGTAGCTTATCTCTGTGCTTCCTTTTCATTTTGCAGGACTGCACCCTGTCACAAAAGATTTGATATGTTTGACATCAATATACCAGATGGTAATTACATTTTAAAAATCATTTTGAGATGATTTCCCTACTCTAGACACAGAAACTAGCAATCCGTTTTGTTTGTTAAGTATCAGAGGACCTTTAAATCATTACAAATGATTATTTTCTGGGAGTCCACTATATACCAGGCACCATAAAGGTGTTCTGCTTCTTTGAACTAGTTTCTCATTTCATGTATAATTGAGAATTAGTGATACACATAAATCCCAAAGCAAAAATCATTGGAATATTTGAACGAAGTGTTGTGTAAAAGTTCTTTATATTCTAATCAGATCAGTAAAGCAAAAAATCCATTTTATAAAGCATGAAAGTGACCTCTTACAATAAGCCCTTCACTATGATAGTGTCTATTATAGTAGAGTTTCATGTCTGACCCTAGAAGGATGGAATGTGTTTCTGTAGAGAATCCCAAAGAGACTGGGAGACCACTTCAACAGGGAAACACAACAATAATAACCAAAAAAAAGGAATCAGTCACTGTCACTCTTTCAGGATGTGACCCTAAAGGGAAAAGAAAATGATAACTTTTACATAGATATCAAGAACTCACCTGTCTATACTCAGATCACTGGCCACAGCAAATACTCGCCAGCCTGAGAAGGTGTTCTAAACCTGAATGCAAAATACAGAATGATGCATCTGGAGGGAGCCATAGAGCTTGAAGTCTTCCCTGAATCCTAGTTAGTCACTCTGAAAACTATACTCAGTAAAAAATACACTGGGGTACAGAATTATTCACCAGTAGGGGGGATGATTTTTGGAGTCATAGTTCTACAAGAGGATCTCAATAATGTTACACTCGGAGACCTGTTTGAATAACAACCATATCTTGGCAGTAAGAATTACATTGCAGAAGCAAGCCTGTGTCCTTCAAACCGTACTCAAGTACTGTGTCTTTGGACCATATTCATAATGCAGTCTAGGGACACTCTACACCAGTATAATTGCTTTTTATTTGTGTAATATTTAGAGCTTCTTTTTCTATTCCTTTCCTGGAACTTCAATGTGATAGATATTTCCAAATGCTGAAAATTCATAATGGAAGGCAGTCTCCAGGATTATCAAAGAGACAGTGCCCACATATGCAGGCAGAGGAGTGCTACGACAGGAAAATAAACCCTGTCTTTAGTTCTTGTTCCGTTAAATGCAGACCTCAGTACAGTGACTGAAGACATCTTTTTTTAACTACAAATTCCTGGAAGGTGTGGACTGTGTCAAGCCACTGAAATGACTTCTTGGGGTAATTTTGTTTCTAACTAGATTTATTTTTCCAACTGTCTGGTGCAACCAGGATGATTCCATAAAATTTATACTGAACACAAAATTATGATTGTAGAGGAATTTTAGAACCCAGAACTTACTAAGACAGGAAAGACAGAATCAATAGGCTGCCATAAAACTCACTGAACTCCTTCTTGCTAGGTCATTGATGTTTATTGAAAATATTCAGTATTTGGTTCTAAGAATTTTCCCAGAATATTGAGTTTCTAATTTCTCTTTATTTCCATTATTCTTCTATTTGAAATTTTATTCTCTTATTCTGCAAGGTTTTCATGGACAGAAAGCCATCCTCCCTTCCTCTAGTTTCCCACATGGTCTCTGAAATTAAACTTAAAACATCACCTGATTTGGCTCTAGACTTGCAATGGCTTCTTTCAGTCACTGAAGCCTGCATCTATAACTCCTCAATAAAGTTCACCGGATCCCTTCCATCTGAAAGCATTCTTTCTCTCCTTAATATGATGATCATTACTATTCAAATACACGAGTTGGTGTGAATATACTATGTATACAACTGCCTCAGTCCGGCTGCAGCAAAATAACTAGGGGGTGACAAGCAACTTGTGTAGATTGATATAGCAGGTGTGGGAGCCGTTTATTGTAGGACAACAGAGGTATTTATACATTCCACACAGCTTATCTAATTAACATAAACTCGATACAGCAGTCAACCAATAAGGAATCTCTACACTTAATGGCTTGCTGGCGTTACTTCACAAACCACTCCCTCTGGCATTTTGCCAGGCGCCATCCAGACTTGTTTATAGACTCTAACATTTCTCTGGCAAAATGCCAGGCGCCATCCTGACTTGTTTACAGACTCTAACATTTTCTCCTTTTGTTTAATTTAAATAACAACCATAGTGGTTTTTACACAAACACCATAAATAATCTGCTACAAGCAGAAGGGGAGGATACAAAATGTAACAATACCAAGCCACTTGATGGCTCCACGCAAGAAGCCCTTGGAAAAATTATACCAGCAATGACACCGTTAGCAAAGATACCAAGTTAAAATTTGTTGTAGATTACAGTTTGTTGTCTCAGTCCAGGTAAAGTAGTGTCTCAATAGATTAACTCACAGTCCAGGTAAATCACAGTCCAGGTAAGTTCTGCAGGCAGCTAGCTTGATCCGAAGTCTCTTCAGGTTCTCAGCAACACTGGAAATTCTTCCACCTTTGTCTTACAACCAGAGATATGAAAAATTGTGCTCTATATATGTAATAAGTATTGTAATGCATTCTGTTTTCATATGTAAATTTTAAAAATTTACATAAAAATAATGTTCTGTCCCTTCTTAATGACATTTGATGTAATATTCCTTTCAAGACAGTAATTTCCTTTCATAAATGGTTTTCTGGATTATACTGTTCTACTGTTGAAGGTATGTCTGTGTCTAATTCATATTTGGTTCCCATCAGGCTCCTGGAAGAATTTCAATCCCATAGGAACATCATGTTGTACTCAGAGAACATTTGTAGAATGAACCAATGAAGAGTCTTGGCACTCTAGAAATAGTACTGAAAATTTCAGCTCCTCTAGCCAACACAAGCTATGTATATATGATGGTCTTAGCTAAATATCTTTACTAAACAGTTGGTACTCTGTGATCTTACGATTAAGATTCTATTGTAGATCTGAGGTGCAATTAATTATAAAACATAACACCTGGGGTGTTGCCTAGCATACCCGTGTCTTGGTTTTGTAATCCATGAAATGGGAACATCAGCCTTATGTGGTTGTTGTCATGGTTGGCAGATGCACTCTATGTGAAAAAAGTATCAAGAACTATATAAACAAAGTTATTATCTTATTTCACAAATGCCAGTTGCTGAATTGATTATTTCTCTTGTCTGTTTCTTCCACATTTTTACATGAGTAAATATATGGACCTATAAAAAATGAGGGAACAATCTACTTAAACAGTACCCAGACCAAATATTTTTAGTATTCTTTACTATGCTTCTAAATATTTAATAGATTATTAGTAGATGCAAACATAGAAGACACTATTTCACATTTGCATGTTAATGAAAAATCATGAATTATACATTATTTGCTATGTGGAGTAGTGGAAACAGTATTCATTTTTTATGGCCGTAAAAACTTAGATTGTCTCCTGAAACACACATCAAATCCCCTTCTGTAATAGTGCCAGAAAGATCTGTAAGCTTTTAAAAACCATCTCCATCGAAATTAGATAGATTTGTTTGTGCCGCTTTGTAACATGCTAGTGTGAAAGTTCATTTTAAACAAAAATAGTTTTAATAATGTCATTACTAATGTATATTTGGTCATCGCTAAAAAATGGGGTTTTAATATGAATGTTTCATTTTAATAAACGGCAGAGGAAGCAAGTTGCCCTGAGTCAGCAGGAAGTGGTTATACACCAGAGAACAGTCTGTGTTAGATTCATCCAGAACACTGAACAGCCCAGAGATGGTCCAAGAAAAACCCCTGGCTTTATTCAAATGATTAGGCGTACTGCAGCTCAACAGTGAGATTCACACATTCTCCTATTATTTCTTGACCTTGTGCCAAAAACTCCCACTTACAGTAATAATTAGAATTAGTGTTTCAGTGCATGCCTCCATCTTCCTAAAAAAACAGTAAAAAATAAAAAGATGCAGTGCTTACAAACCACATAGTTAATGAACATTTTCTTTATTGTTTGATTAATGCAGCTCAATTTTCCTAACTCTTTACCATTATGCCCAAGTACATCTACCTTCTGTTGCCAAATTGCTACAAGTACGATTGCTGGAACTGTGATCCTACAATTTTGAAGAGAAGTAATGTTTCTTTCTATTTCTCATTAAATTCTAGGAAATTCCTTTTATTTTCCTTGTCTATCTTGGACTGCTGTCATTTTGGGTCTTGTGTATTATTATTTTTTTTTGTCTAGTAATGTGGAAAGCTGTAAATATCTCAAATAGTGAATCACAAATGTTGGAATCAGCAGAGAATACAAATTATTGTGCCTGCTATTTTAATGAGAGGCAAGTTTGCAAGAAGGTCTGAAAGAACCCATGAAATCTTTATAGATGTTGATGACATGTTTCTGTCTACATTGCCAGTCTGAACCCCTCATCAGGCTTCTCGTTACGCTCAGCCTACACATCCACAGAGGGAATGGTGAGAAGGGACTCATGTCATATTTATGCATTTAGTGATTCTTATAACACTGTGGTTATTACCACCCACGGAAGCCCAACACTTACTTCCAAGGAGTTTACCCTTAGTTGGCAGGACCTAATGGGAAATCAGATAGAAATCACAAGGTGTGAAAAATAAGCAGGAGAAAAATAAACAAAACTTAAACAAAATATTTAATGCAATAAATCTAATTGCTAAACCAGTGTGATGTGACTCCCTTGTAAGAAACACAGATCAGGATAGGAATTCCAAAATCTAGACTGGACCCTATAACGTTGCCACTGATGGATTCTACTGTGCCAGGATAAAGCATCTAGCTGGGGGAACTTGGACGGTCAGAACCTTAGTTTTCATATTTGTAAGATTAGGAGAGAAAAATCCCTGATTAGATAAGTCACTGGTTTGCTGTGAAGAACAAATGAAAGGAGGCAAGTCTTGTTAACTCTGCATGGCTACATGCTGATGATTTTGAGTTCATATCAAGAGTCTGTGGGGTCATTCCTCACCTTGCTCCCCCACTTCCAGAACTCTTGTGGCTTGGGTGCCCCTCAGTGTCTAGGCTTCTTGCAGGGGCTGCAAGGCCCTCTACCACCTGGGCTCTGGGACTCATTCCAGCAGGGTCCAATAACAGCAACAGCCACACTGGCCTGTAAACAGACCAGGATCATCTTTATTTCAAGGCCTTTTGTGAGCAAGACCCTTCAAATTCCTAGATACTTATGTGGCTTGTTCCTTTTACTTCCAATCCAGGTGAATTTTACCTTATATACTAGCCTTTCCTAGCTTCTAGCTAAGACATCCTCTTCCACAGCACCCCAAATAATTCACTGTCCACTCACACTCTCAAATTATCCTCCTTGCCCTTTCCCTTATCTGTTTATTATAGGGTCCTTGCAGAATGCAAGCTCCTAAGGATTAGGACTCTTGCCTGTCCTGGTTGTTATTTTAAGGATGACACATAGAAAAGGGACTCAGTAAAACTTCTTGACTGACTGACTGAATGCCACAGTTGGCAGCTCATGGGAGAGACAAGTGGCCAAAGGCCCCACTGGTGTTCCTCATCAGTGTGTCCTGTGCTGTCATACTACAGTCCTTGATCTCTCTCTGCTGGAACTGCCTGTGTCTCCATATTCTGTCTCAAGACAAAAATTGTAATAATCATAACAGTAACAATCATTGAGCTCTAACACATAGCTAACATAGTCTTGAATAAATAATCTGTTTTTCATTTGATACATACATGATCTCATTTAAATCCATAGAACATTTTACTTTTGAGTGAACTGAGGATTGGAGAGATTAGGTAATTTATGAAAAGCTTCATGACAAGAGGCAGAGTTTGTCCTCAAACCCATGCTGGTCCAATATGTATGCTCTCTCCAGCTCTGCACTACTTTCTGCTTCACAAAGCCTTTGTAGAGGAGGATTCATACTCTAGCTGTAACACAGTGTGACTAACTTTGTCTCTACCCCAGTAGCTTCTATCCTGGGTGATGAGTTAACTACATTATTAGATAAATGAATTGGGTCAATCATGATCATATTTTCCCATTTAAGATATATATGTGTGTGTGTGTGTGTGTGTGTGTGTGTGTATTATCAAGAGCTCTCTAAATACAAAATGGCAACAAGGAGACACTCTGAACTGATAGTAGGATAACTTACATTCATGAAGCATACATTAAATGTTAGGCATTTGAAGCTTTATGACAACTCTATGAGATATGTATTATATTTAACTCTATTTTACAAATGAGGAACCCGGGAACTATAGGATTTAATAACTTGCCCTATGTTACACAGCTATCAAGAGGTGGAGCTGGGACTTAACACACAGTACTGTGACTACAAAGGCAGGGTGCTTAATCACTATGTTGGATGATGGGCCCTCAAGAGAAAAGCAAGGGCCAGTGTACTTGTCCTCTATGTAAAACTCATCCTTCAATGAACTCATTTTTCCATGGAACATCTGGTCTAAGATGGATCCTTAAATAAATTACTTTCCATTTTTGGCAATGTTAGTTCATGCTCTACTCTTGTGATTATTTTTAATATTAAAATTATAAGAAAACATAGTCTTGAATAAATAATCTATTTTTCATTTGATACAGATGAGCCATCAACCAAACAATATCATTAATCACCTTAATATATCTATCACCATCACTTTCCCTAGACTTTTTTCTTTCTCTATCAGTGAGACACATGTGAAATAGAGCAATTGTGTCATAAGAAATCATGCAAAGAATTCACTGATATTTTCAGTTCCATTCTCGTTTTTTTTCCTTCTGTTAATATTGCAAATCATGTAGGATTATTTAGTCTCACATTTTCTTTAGCCATGATAGCTTAAATAAGGGAAGATTTTTTTTTTTAAAGGGAGTATAAATAGTTGTACAGAGAGTTCTAAAATCATGGCAATTTTAATGAGACCTTGATATCTCAACCAAAGAAGGAAAAAATAGACCATAGGGTTAGAAATTAGTGGATCAGGCATTTGAGTCCTTATCCACCAAATTTCTAGATAAGGTTGAAAGCAAGATATACCTTGGAGAAATTGCCCTCCGGAGAGAAAGGAAAGAAAGGATTTTGAGTTTGACAGTACAACCTTGTACCAGCACCGTTTTCTTCTCCTGCCTGTTCAAGGAGTTCTAAGCACCCTTCTGTAAATCATCATCTCACATCTATTTATTATCTTCCAGCTCAGTGCACAATACTATCTGTTACACATGGATACCAGCAATAGCACACGGGGGGCTCTGGTGTGAGAGACAGCCAGCTCCGTGCTCATCTGCGATCTGAGTCTCATCTGCGACAGGGAGTTTCTGCTCCTGCTGTAACCACCATCGTCAGCAATTAAAACAAAGGTATTATGTTTCTAGTATTTTATTCCTCTAAAAACTTGCCTCATGCAATGTGATGTCAGCTATCCAGTGCCTTATGGATAGAGAGAGTGTTTGACTGGTTGCCTTAGAGTAGCATAAGGTTGATGGGATTATTTTTATTTTCATTTTCTTTCAGTGAGCGTGGGCAATTTAATAGGACTTTGGTAACCTGTATTACAAGATGCTTGTATACACACAGTTGCTGTTCAGTGGAGGGCTAAAATAAAATGAATCCCACGTCCCTGCCAGAATGCTACAAAAATGTTAGGTATTATTGCCAAAGAAAGATTCAGACCCTGTGGAACAAAAATTAAGAACTTCAAATGTATGCTATGTTGTATAAAGTGATTCTTAACAGGGGCTTGGAAAATCAACTGAAAAGCCTTAAAAAATACAGACACCCAGAGCCCGTCCACTGGAGAGGCTGATTCAATTAGTCTAGGATGGTGCCCAGGCACTTGCATTTTTTAACAGGTCCTCTGATAATTCCAGTTTGCAGCAGGATTGAGAGCAACTGGTCTGATGGAGAAAACCTCAGAGCACAATTGTTGTTTTACTACTAGTGTGATCCTTAACGACTTGGGAGACTTTCAGTGAGTCCTTCATCTTTCACTAACTTCCTGGTTTCATCTAACATACAGTTTTGGCATAATTATTAATTAAAAGCTTTGAAAGTGAAGCCACTTTGATAAGCATAAAATGCTATAAGATATAAAATTAAAAAGAAATGAGAGAAATCTCTAAAATCAAAGAATCTTGAGGTCTGTTATTTATTCTGACAAGATTTTTCAACATAGGATATTTGTCTGATATCAAGTATATTCTTTTACCTATTAACCTTAGCATCTTTATCCTGTAGCTGGCAGAAGATGGAGATAAATATTCCTATTTAATAGAAGTGTGAAAATGAAAAGAAAAAAGTTTCAAGGTATAATTTTAGTCCATTTTAGTTTTTTTGTTCCCCATCCTCCTAGATCTTTCTGGGGATCAAATGAGTAAATGTATGGAGAGAACATTATAACTATAATTTATGATCATTATGCTTGTTGTTATTATTGTAAGTTTTCATTATGCCTCCATTTATTCAACTGCAAAATGAGAGTACTGAACTAAATCTAAGTAGGTCTTCCAAGCATTAAAGATCTGTGATTCTTAGAAAATGAGAATTGGACAACTGTGAATTCGCTTATGGCTCTCTCTCTCTCTCTCTCTCTCTCTCTCTCTCTCTCTCTCTCTCTCTCTCTCTGTGTGTGTGTGTCTGTGTGTGTGTATGTGTGTGTGTCTGTGTGAGGTGTGTGTGTGTGTGTGTGTGTGTGTGTGAGAGAGAGAGAGAGAGAGAGAGAGAGAGGAGAGACAGAGATCCAGGCATCATTAATGGAAGGAAGGTCTGCAAGATGTCTTAGCCTAGAATTTGTCACATTCTGTGCCTGCATTCTTTCCTCTGGGTGAACACACAGGACAATTGTCATGAGTTCACTAATAAGATGGCTTTCAGTTCTAGAGGTGCAGGCCCACCTTGACTTCTGTGGGTGAACTCACTGGGCTGGTTTCTGAGATACAACATGGTTCCAAGCCAGAATACTAAAGAAGCCAGCCCAGTAACTGTCCACAGAAGACAACTCGCATTGCTGTCCTGTCTGTTTCACTTTGAAAACAGAGTTCCCAGGCTCCTCAGACAGATCCTGTGGCCAAATTTGTGATGGAAGATTTTGGGAGGTAAACGCATTTCTGCATTTGTGACAGCATTCTAGAAAATGCTGCAATCTCTCTGCAGGTATGTACCTGTGTGCTTCCCAATCTATTGTGTGAATCTTTATAATTGTCTTTCTTATCTTTGGGCTCATTTACTTCAGAATATACATATGCTCAGATTTCTTCAATCTTGAAATAAAATCAAAATGAAAATAAAATTACAAATTTGCCCTTCAAGCCAATATTATTTTCTAGCTACCTCTCTTCTTGTCTGTTTGAATTGCTGGGAATCAAACTCAGGCCTCATGTAAGCTAGTCAAGTGTTTTTACCCCCTCTTATTGTTTTCTCATAGTACTTAGAAGTCTGTTACCTAGATTTCATCTCTTCTCATCCACTCTGAAATTCTTTGTAACCTGACTTTGTCTCTACTCGTGGCTGAGGTTGGCAATGACTTCATAAGGTATTAATTTTAAAACACAAGTCCTCTTTTTATTTGACCTTTTCCTTTTCAATTGGACTACCCTTTCTTCTCTAATTCCATTGACTGCTCCCCTTATCTCAGATTTTCTCCTCCTGTGAGTTCAAACATTCATCTCTCTCAGCTTTTCTTCTCCCTCTCCGCCCTGTCCTTGGCTTTCTCAGGCCCATTAGAGTCATTTGATTCTATATGCTGGCTTTCGGGACCTCATCCCTTGACTCTCCTGATTACTCTATTCACTTTCTGGATGGGCTCAGCCATTGCATAGCAGCAGTCTCTGTCATCCGAGGATCCTAGAAAGCCATTTCGGTGGGACAAATGTTCATGTGCTACTGCTTTCATAGGAAGTACAATCTCAAAGAAGCATCCAAGGCCGAAATGGGAAATGAGAAAGGGAAAGAGTAAGAACAAAGTGAATGGTATAGCTTTGTTCCAGAACAGAGTTCTATGTGCCTCCAAACTGAACATCTATGATATTAAATTCACCATCTTTTTCTCTACCATGCCACTCCCAATATCTGCTCCTCTGCTAGGGTTTCATTTTTCTTTGAGTGGCAGTTTCATCAACCTAAGGACCATACATCAGAAAATAAATGCTCATATCCTTGAGTCCTTCTGCCTCCTGATCCCGACATCCTGGGGTCACCTGATTTCAGTCCCTCCTCTATGCTCATCATTCTTGCCTTCATTTAGTTTTGATTTTCTCAGAATTCATTCCCATTCTTCCAGTCATTATTTCTAATTTCTAGTCTGTGCTTTACTCAAAATTCAGAATTATCTTTCTTAAATGAATTTCTGACCATGTAATTTGTTTACATACAATATTTCAATGACCTCCAGGATAAGAATGAAAGTTCCTAGCCTAGCATTCAATTGGCTTCATGATCTGCACTTGCCCTCCACTTCTGTTTCATTCCTCCTATTAAACCTTGACCTTGCCAGGTGTAATGGCACTCTCCTGTGATCCCAGTGACTTGGGAAGCTGAAACAGGAGGATCACAATTTCAAGACCAGCCTCAGCAACTTAGCAACCCTCAGCAACTTAATGAGACCCTGTCTCAAAATAAAATATAAAAAGGGATGCTATGTTGCTCAGAGTTGTTAAGCACACCTGGATTTAATCCCTCATACAAAGAAAAAAAAATTGACCTTCAGCCACATTAAACTACCTGTACTTTCTCCAATGTGTTATGTTCTATTATGGCATTTTTTCTTTCCATATGCTCTTTTAACTGCTTGAAATGTCCCCTTTCCTTCTCCTGGATTATTTCTTCTTCATCCTGTAAGACATAAAACCAAGACACATAGCCTCACCTAGTCCCCTTCCTGCAATCTGGACTCAGCACCCTTAACATATGCTTGCTTTACATCTGTAGCTGCACTTGCAGTACACTATTATGTTTTATTTCTTTGAAACTATTTTTTTCTGCTAGATTGTGAATAATTTTGACATTAGAGATATTGTATATTATGTACCTTTGATAGTTTAATATCTAATATAATGACTTTCCTGAATATGTGCTAAATGAATAAATGATGTTGGGGGGTTGGGGCTGTAGCTCAGTGGTAGAGTTCTTGCCTAGTATGTATGAGGCAATGGGTTCAATTCTTAACACCACATTAAAAAAATGTGTACGGTTTAAAAAAATAATAATCTGGGGGATTACAGTATACAATACTATTTAATGTAATGAATTTCAGTGTCAGAGAGGTGAAGTTACTTACCACATTGTTGTTTTTTATTATTATTAGAAGTGTAAGCATGGTACTTTTATAAGTAAATGACTTTGGACTAGAGCCATAACATGTGGCCAAGGATGTGCAAAGAGGAACACCTATTGCCTAAATATGATTTATTTCAGAAGCATTTGTTCATTTTACAGAAGCTTACAGGCAAGAAACCCACTGTAAAAACTGGAACATGAAAACCTCTATTCACATTTCAGAAGATATTTCTTCTCTGTTGTCTAGAATGCAGGGGATAAGAAAAGTGGTATCCCTGTGGTCAATGAAATGGTGGCTCTGAATAAACCCACAGAATGATGAACCATAATGAACCAAAATAATTAAGGAGGTTCAGAACCAAATTATCCAGGGGATGAATGTACTGAGTGTATTATTTCACTATTCACAATATCTTTATTCTCTAATACATAATTTTGAGCCCAATGCAAAAATGCTTATGTGAAACTGTTGGGCACTAACATGGAAGGAGAGAAGGACTAGGAAAGTGAGGTATATGATCCCTCATTAGATTAGCAGATATTAATATTTTTAATAAAATGCATAAATGAGAGGCTGCCTAGTTTTCATTGGGAAAAATATTAAGAAAACACGACTTTAAGAAATAGGTATGATGTTTAATTTAACAAATCAGTTTGATTGGACTAAAGTCTGCCCAGATATCTGATAAGCCATTTTTTCCTAGGTGTGTCCATGAAGGTGTCTTGGAAGAAAATAGCTGCTTCATTAATAGACTGGATTAAGAAGTTCTGCCCTAACCAATGTGGATGAGCATCATTCAAACTTCTGAGGGTCTGAATCAAATAACAAAAAGGGAGGGAGAGAGAATTTTTGCTCTCATTTTCTCCTGCCCTCAGACACCAGAGTTTCTGGTTGTCAGACTTTCAGACTATGATTGAATTATGCCCCCTACTTTCCTGATTGTGCAGCTTGCAGATGGAAGATAGTGGGACTTCTCAGCCTTCATAATTTCATGAGACAATTTCTGTAATAAGTCTCATATGGGTATATCTCTTATTGGTTCTATTTCTCCAGAGAATACTGACAATATAATAATAAGTTCTGAAGATATTCTCTCCACATACACTGCCTATGGCAGAAATGCCTGGCAGAGTTGATCAAACCAGTGCCCATGGATAAATTAGACTATGCTAGCAATCAGAGAGACAGTGTATGTTTATCCAGTGTTAGACTGGTGTCAGACAAAGTGCCAAGTATTTTACATGCATAATCTTGCTTAATTACCAAAATTTTATTATTTTGCAGGCATCCTTTTTTCAGACCTGGTATGTAGCACAAGTAAGGTGTCCCTGTGACCAGGGTCAAATTTCCTTTCCAGCATTTCCTGCTGCTATTCTAATAAGAGCTCACATTTATCATGTGCTAGGCACCGAGCTAAGCCAGTGCTCTTGCACCAACCCAATATGATAGAGACTATTTGATTCCTATGATGCAGATGATGAAACCATAGAGCAGAGAAATTAAGCAACTTTACCAGCACATTATTTATAGCCAGTACCAGAGCTGGGATTTCACTATAGGCTCAGACTCAGAGGCTATGCACCACTCAGCATCCCATTTCTGCAGCCAGAAGACATTGTACCAGGATATGTTGGCCTCAAGAACCTGAGTTCTGACCCCTGCTTGTGTTTATTAAGCTGGAGAAGCTACCTTGATCATTGAAGTCAGTTTCTCTACCTATCAAAGGGTTAGTGTGTAATTCTGATATTCACTATGATTTCTTCTGACTCATATTTTGAAGATTCTATATCAAGTGTCCAACTGAGTTTGACAAGCTCCATGGGAAAGGGAATCATTGCTTATTTTTGACAGCCAGAGATCCATATGAAAAACAGCTAAAGGCAGCATCCTCTAGGGAAATGACTGGGGAGGTAGAGGTCTCACACTACCTACCAACAATCCTAATGGGGCTTGGTATCATCTATTAAGAAAATAAGACTATCTCTTTTTAAACTAGTCCATTATGGAAACAGTTTATGAAATTACTGTTCCTGAATTCAGCCACCTTGGGTTTTTATCCTTTACTTCTTTTGCCAGTTAGATAAACAAAGTTACTTTCCAGAAGTATTCAGGCTCATCCTTCAGGAATCTGAACAAGCTAAGGCAGTGACTTTGTAGTTAATATCTCCAAAGTGAGGACCTCTCAACTAAGGAAGATACTAAACACACCATGTATTTCCAGGAATACATTCAGGAAAATGTGATTCCAAAGAAAACAGTCTTTGTCACACCATATGCTTCTTCCAGTCACTTTGGCTATGAGTTAATGGTTGCAATTATTACCCAAGCAACCCAAGAAGGTGTGTGTGAGAAGACTCAACTATCTTTATAAAAGCTGTCCATTCCTCATGGATCAACAGAGGTTTCTTTATTTTTCCTATTGAGAGATTAGCAGCCTTACCTCTGACCCTAGTTTTTAGCTCAGTTCCAGGAAGCTATATAGGCTTCAAGAAATCTCATCTCCCTGAGTCTCTGCTTCGTTATTTATAAATAGGGTAGTTGGACCAAGATGAACCCTTTAATTTCCTCACTGCTCTAACATTCCTTAATTCTCATTTTTGCGAAAGCCTCAAATTTTGAATTTATTCTACTATCCCAGATATTGCCACAAACATCCCTTTTGTTAAGTCAATTTCAGAAGCTCAGAATTTCATGCTCAGTAAAAACCATATGGAAGAGAAAGAACAACAAACCTCGTGTTCCTCTCATCAAGTTTAAGGATGAGAAACCAGACCACAGATGGTTGTCTTGGGTAAACTGCAATGTGCCCACACTGCCCTCCCTTAGATACCCTTCTCCTGGGTTGAAACCAGACTGGCTTGAGAGAAAGGCACTGCCACCCGACATTTCATCTGTGATATGTTTGAATGAAAAAAATTGCAAATATAATGCAGAAAGAGATTTTTTTTCTCCTTTTAGAAGTCAACAAATTGCTCTAACTAAAAGGTTGTTGGGCTCTGAATCAACTTTATTTCTTGCTTTTTGCTCTTTTGAAAATAAAAAAAATCTCATTTCCAGTTCATAAAATAGCATTAGTTCTTATTATTCCATACATTAGAAATCAACTGGTAATTCATACAAATTAAATTAGAGATTTTTGCATTTAATTTACTGATGACAAACTATAGGATTCAGCAGTTTTGCTCCGATAACCTTTAAAATGTATTAATTTCACTAGTGATTTACATAGGGCTTTATTTCCCACTGCGATAGCTTCATTCTCCAAAGCAGAAATGCCCCATGGTTTTTCAATTTGTTACCTAATCAGCACAATATATTCCTCCTTTTCTTTCTTTTATATTGTCTCCTAAATTTGAGACTTCAATATTTGAAGAAATTGTACCAAGAAATCTCACATGGCTTTTCTATTTCTGTGAACCTTTAAGGGAATAAATAGAGAAAAATTATTCCATTGAACTAGGGTACAGCTTGCACACACAGTGGTCTTAAGATGATTGCATTCAAATGAGGTTTTTTTCCAAATCATGATACTTGGACATTACAAAAATATTTGCACAAACCCATCTAAAGCTCCTAATATCAATATACAAAACCTCTGGGAGCTACTCCAATGACAAACATTGGAGTTCTGAGAAGCAGTTTCCTAAGGTGATTCTGATGAAGCGTACTGTGTGACAAATGCTACTCTCCGTCCCCTAAATGCTCCCATTCTGGCTGAAGGATGAGGACATGAATTCTCTCCAAGCTTGCCCTCCTCTCTTGTTATCTCCAGGTCAGAGGACCCCAGAGATAATCAGGTACTCTCCAGAGTACCAAAAGCAAACAACAACAACAACAAAAACAACAACAACAACAAAAAACCAACTTGGATATTGCTAATCAGCAAGCCAGAATTCCAGTTTCTTTAACCTGTAATAAATCTGTGAGCATCATATCCATATATTTTGTATCTAGTTAAACCTGCGGCCCTGGGGGTGTCCTCCTTCAAAGTTTTATGAAGGTTGAAGGTGTCTTGGTGAAAAGCAGTAAAAATCAAATTGTAAATTGAAAGTACAGGTGTGCAGTTTTCCCCAACTCAACAAAAGGGTTTACTTATCTCACAGGAAGTAAAGATGGCAATGCAAATTTAGGAACCAATAACATGCCCTAGTGCTCCCTTCTGGGGGTATGGAACATTTGGCTGAACCAAGGGATCTGACGTGAGTTTGGAAAGAAATGAAGTAACTTGAAGTTTTATTTTGAACAACACTACTGAGAAAATGGAAGATGTTTGGCCATTTCAGTAGAAATATCCACTCATATGCCTTGGAAATTTAGAAAAAATGAATCCTGTAGGGGAAGGCTTCTTGAAAGCCTACTCTGGGGAAATGTTTTTGGAATGCAAAATAGAAGAACAAATATGATGACAAAACAACAGAAACGCTTAGAAGGTTCAGTAATCTATGGGGATGAAATAATCCTCGTTAACAGTCACTCATGTTAATGTGCTTTATTCTATGGATTGGATTGGATTTGCTATATCTCTGCTTTGCTATGTTTGCACACTTAAGACAGAATCTGTGAAGTAAAAATATATGATGTGCAACAAATTTCACGTGTAACAAAATAAGACACACCATGAAATAAACTTTAGAATAATACTTATATATAATACTATTGCAGAATTGTTTTTTTTATTTATGTATGACTTCTTATCAAATGAATTTTCTAATATAAATGTTTAAGTGCTCTTTGTCTACTGTCTTATAAGCAACGCTTGTACCTTTTCTTTACTGTTTATTTTTATGAAAGAAGCTTGAGCTTTATTTTGTTGTTGATACTGTGTGATATTTAAGCCAAACTCAGTTTACTAAGCCTTAATTTTTTTAAGCTCATGTTTTCTGGTTCAGTTGCTATCCTGAATGAATGTTACAAATCAATTTTTTTTTGTTTTTCATTTTTGTAAAAATCCTCTCTCAGTTGATTACTATCCTTTCCTTATTCATGTTGTAGTTTGCACCTTCACATCTCCATCATGACTAAAAATAGACACTGAGATTACAACTTTGACTTAACTAGCACCTATATACTTCATGGAAGCAGTGACTTTGTCCCTACTTTCCCAATATCCTCCCTGCATCCTCAGTGCTTGGAGCGATGTCTGGCACAAAGCAGACAGTCAAAATTATTTCTGAATGAATTATCACTCTCAGGATCAGTGGATAATAGGCTTTCCAAGGCCAACCCAGGAATGTTCCCCACCCATGTATGTGGTCTGCACCATAGTAAAGTGGGTGGGACTTTTGCCAAGCAGAGATTAACTCCATTTGATGAATCCTGTTACAGAAGGAAGCTGGAAGTCAGAATTGTAGTAAAGTATCATGTTCCCCAAAGTGTGGATCAAGCACCAGTTTTTGGCCTCCTCCTCAATCTTATATGTTACTCTCATTAATTGGGCATGTCTCATTAATTTCTAAGGAATGGCAACACAAAGAGTTATATCCTGTGAGTATTATATGGGATAAAGAAAAACAAAAATCTAAGGAACAAGATCATGTCTTATTTTTTTGACCAAGTGACTTTCAAAGTGTTCCTGAGAAAGCAACAACAACAACAAAAAAAGAGTGAATTATTGAAATTGCAAAAGGAATTAGAAGTAAGCCACTAATCAGGTCATTATTTTGAGACTGAAAAGTGAGTGATAGGTGATATCGATATTTATCTCACTGGAAAAACAATGTATTTACCAATTGAACTATATAATAGCATTCTAAAAAATACACAGTAGAGTCTCTTGATGAAAATTTGTATTCCAGCTATATATTCAAACATCCAAACACTCAATAAAAGAAAAGACATATGTCTCTAAAGTATGTATATTTTATTGAAACTCTTTTCGTAGAGTATCTGTGTTTACCACAGACTCTTTAGCCTGTGTGAAATGTCTGATAGTCTGATATATTGAATATATCTCTGTGGATATTCATTCTGTTTTGTTATAGTAATTGAAGCCAAAATTTAAAACATATACATGTATGATTTATATATCATATATATGTATGTTATATATGTTCATATATATTATATAAATAATATATATTATATTTTATATAAAAATAAAATTATACATATATATGTATAGACCAAACACTAGTGCTTAAGGAAATTGAGCAATGATCCATAAACAAGAATCCTACATATTGCTTTAGTCTCTACTTTTAGCATTTTATGTAGTCTCAGGAGCCCCTCTACAATTTTTCCTTAGTGCCTATATTTGAAGAATCTTTCTACTAAGGAATTCCAGGAGTCAACTCAGGAGTTCAGTTAGAAGATTCAGGTTTGAATCAGCATGAATAGTTCTTGCTGTAACCACAAAAATTTACTAAAGCCTTAAGACTAAGTATGCCCTAACAACTCTTTCAAATATGTGAAATTATTATCAGTTTTGTTTTTAAGTGGGAGCAAAGGAGGCCTCTTTTATGCCCAATTACAACATTGAAGCCTCTAAGTTCAAATGCTTGATTTTTTTCTAGACAAATATATGTTGGAGAAAGGTCATAGCCAAAATAACCAGAACAAACCAATTCTGTACCACATGTTTCAGGGCGTTCCAAATCATGCAAAACCTGTTTTAAAAGAAGGAGATTAGTGCAATGTTAAAAACCATTTATATATATTTACATTATGTGAGTAAATGATGAGCATATGTATTTTCCTACACTGTATGAGCAATTGCTATTTCCCTCTGTTAAGAACTCCTACTTATCTTCAAGGCCCCAGGTATTACCCCAGGCCTATTTGCTAAAGCAGAGGTCCTATGAAGAGATGATCACTTCCTCTTTTGTGATAATTTGATAGTTTTAATTTTCCCTGATTATGTCCATTATGCAGCTATTTAGTTAATGTCTTTCCATCCTTGTACACTGCTACTTGAGGTTTGGGATTATCATTCATGCTAACACCTTGCCTGTCACATAGGAGACAATCAAATCAATTTGACAACTCATTGAATATGCCACAATTTAAGTTTCACCCTAGAATAAAATTTTGCCTATCATGCTCAAGGCCCTGAGTTCGATCCCCAGCCCTGCTGCGGAGAACAGGCTGTGCTCTGCTCTGAGTCATTCCATGATATATAAAGGAACAGTTTTCAGACTCCCCTAAATCTGAATTACTCCATTTTGTAAAGCATTAGTTTTCCATGAGTACTCCATTTTAAATTTAAGTGCTGAGGTGGAATGATTTCATACCTTGTTTGTATAAGTAAACAGCCACCATCTGCCAGTTATAACCATAAGACATAAACTGATAAATAAATTAATTGTGCTAAGAAAATGACCTACTGTAAACTTATCAAATTAATCAGAAACACAGGGATGCATGGGTGTCTCAAACTATATCAGAAAAACCATGCCTCTTATGTACACACCAGACCACTGAATGAAACAGCTCCCTCACTGGAGACTCATAAAAGGAGGATGTTATGGCTTAGGAATGAGGTGTCCCCCAGAAGCTCATGTGTGAGACAATTCAAGAAAGTTTAGAGGTGAAATGATTGGGTTATGAGAATCTTAATCAGTGCATTAATCCACTTGAATGGATTAACTGGGTAGGAATTGTGGACAGTAGGGTGTGGCTGGAGATGGGTCACAGAAGGCATGCCTTTAGGGTACACATTTTGTCCGTGGTGAGGAGAGTTTCAGCTTCCTGGTGCCCATGTCCTGAGATGATTTTCTCTGCCACACATTTCTGTAATGATCACCTCAAGCCTCAAGGAATGGCATCTGGCATCTATGCACTAGGACCTCTGAAACTGTGAGCACCAAATAAATTTTCCTCTGCTATTTTTTCTCATCAGGTCATGGCAATGAAAAAGCTGACTAAAACAGAGAAGCACCCCAGGACTGGACACAGTACCCAATCCCAACACCTGGTCACTCTTCACGAGGTTTACCCAGGAAAATTGTCCCAGTGACAAACCCTCAAATCGCTGTCATCAGACTTTAACAGTGTGATTTCTCCTGCCCATGACAACCACACAAGTCCTACTCCAAGCTGACATCTCAAGCTGACACTCCTCCAAGCTGACACTGAAACTGCTATCTATCTAGACCTTGGCCTAGAATAAGACCCTGAGCAAATTATTTGCTTGGTTTTTAATCTTATCTGACCTTCTACAGTGACTCTTTGTGAATCTTTGCATTCATATCTGCTCTTTGCCTTTGTTCTCAGTTTAGCCTTCTGAACCCCTTATCTGCCTTAACCATTTCTTAGCTTATATGATTGTGCAATAGGTGATATTTGACCTGAGTGTTGTAGATATTAGAAATTAAGATTGGAATAAAAGAACTCAAGATTGCCTGGTTTATCAGGTGAGCCACATGTATTCATTGAACTGCAACTGATGGAAGTGGTGTAGCCTGTGGATTTATTGTTATTCAGTAAATTCTGACATTGTGGAAAGACACAAATGTGGTTGGTCTATGTTAATGACATAGCATGCTCACAACTGCCAAAAAAAATCAAATTTAATTTTCTTGTATATGGACTGATGCATATACAAAGATTCCAGGGATCAGTAAACTTTTTCTGTAAAAGGCCAGATAGTAAATATTTTAGCATTCATGAGCCACATAGTCTCTGTTTCAATTACACAACTCTGCCATTATATCACAATGGCAGCAACAAGCAATGAATGAGTTTGGCTTTTGGCCAATAAAACTTTATTTACAAAAACAGGCAGGGAGCTGGATTTGGTTTGCAAGCTATACTATGTTGGTCCCTGCTCTAGCCTATCCTTTTTTTTTTTTTTTTTATACTTTGGCCCTCATTTTTCTTTTTTCCCCAATGCCACAATGAGTTCCTGTCCTCCTCCTCCCTTTTTCATATGATAAATTCCTTCTTAAATATTAAGACTCGGCTTGGTCAGAACCTCCTGTTTTGAAATATATTATGGCCCATTTCAAACAGTGACAGTTCTCTCTGTAGACTCCAATTGTGATTCCATTGTAGAATAGCTCTCCTCTCATATTCGTTTGTGTGGATTTCTGCCTCAGGTTTTAGACTAGGACTGCCTGGTAGTAAGAAATGTGCTATTCATCTGGACATCCCCATCAACTAGCACATGCCTAGCACATAATATTCATTCAATAAAATGTTTTTATTTCTGGCAAATTGGCCAATAATTTGCCAGAAATCATTGATTAGTATCTGGGATACAGACAGAGCACTAAGAGACAGTGTATCCTACCTAAAGCAAAGGGGGACAGTAAAACACTATGTCCTTGAATGCCCCCTTCCCTGTTCCCAGAATACCTCACCAGATTAAGGGAACAGTAAGAGCAAACCTGGATTGGAAAGTCCAATTACCTTGGAGGACACTGGCTTTGTCTGACACCCAGTGAGAGCTAGGGCAAGTTGGTGTATCTATAGAAAGCTACTTTCTTGCATTTGCCGAAGGACACTTCCTCCTTGGGATGCTGGTCAGAGATGCTAACTAAGCAAGTTAATGTTGGCAATGTCACTGTTTCCAAAGCTGGAAATATTGAAACCCTTCTCTGAGTGGGTATGGGCACAGAACTAAAGCCATTG
This sequence comes from Ictidomys tridecemlineatus, assembly GCF_052094955.1. Taxonomy (NCBI): domain Eukaryota; kingdom Metazoa; phylum Chordata; class Mammalia; order Rodentia; family Sciuridae; genus Ictidomys; species Ictidomys tridecemlineatus. Next base: position 81,031,329 of record NC_135487.1, on the reverse strand, counting down.
TGGAAAGGTTATGTGTATTCCATCCAGCCGTCTGCCACCGAAAAAAAAAAAACACCAAGAGGGTGAGGGAGCGCTGCTTAGAAAAACACCATGAGGGACAAATTGGTTTGCAAGCTGTGGTTTGCTATCTGTCAGCCTGTCGTCACTGAACTCTTCTGATCTCTTGTAAGCTTTCCCCAGCACACCATATGTCTCCCGTGCCAACCCTGGGCACTTTCTTTGGCCTGTTTGCAACCTTCCTCACTGCCCTGGTGGGCGATGGACAAGACAGGTGGGTTCTAAAACATGAATCTATAATTTCAAGTAGGTGTTACGTTTTTTCTTTTGTATTTGCTATATTTGAAAATTCACCAAATTGTTTATAATGTAAACCAATTATGTCATGAAGCAGCTAGCATTTCAGTCTCTTCCATTAGGATAGAAATCACATCCTCTTATTGAAAAAATATGCAACTGGAATAAAAAGGAATTCCAAGTCTGAGAGATAGCAATTAGCAAAATCAGTGTCTGGGGCACTGCCTGTATATAATTGGACTCATGGACTATTGCCTATAACAACTGCAATAACCATATCTAGCACTTGTCTTGTTCAAGCTGCTTTATGCAAAATAATCCATTAGAGCAGGCTTCTAGTTCCAACAGCAGCATTCCACGCCCCTCCATCAATTGTGAGTTCTTCCCTGTGCTGAATCTTATTGCACTTGATGGACTGTATTTTTCAGCATACTGCTTCCCATGTCTGTGGCCCTGTCTCTAAGAACTGAAAAGACAAGCAGGATTTACTTTCCGAGTCAGGAATGTTATTTTTTAGCACAGTCGGACCTACAAATCTCAGGACACTTGAGTCTATGAGCAAGAGTTGAGCTTCTCTTTCCTATAAGCTTTTTCTTAAGTACTGATGAGAAATGCTAGGGCTATACTGGCTGGGCATTCATTATGGAAATGGAGTGGATTTTGAAAGCTTTGCTGAGTGCTAGCAGTTTAGCACTGTTAGGATCTGGAAGGATCTTTCAGGTCTGACTGAAGCTAACAACCACCTCTGAACTCCTTGAAATGGGGTTTATTTCTGTTTTGTCTACCACTTACATTCAGGAGACTCTGAATCTATGTATGTCTCTAGTCCTAATTGCTCTCTGAGCACCAGACCCTAAATGTGGATAATACCGTAAAGAAACCAATCCAGAGCCGATTTCATCTTCTCTGCCCAAAGCCAAGCTACAACTTTAAGATGTTCCTGGGAAAAAAGCCAGCTCTGACTCTCAAAGTAGAGACTAACTCTGTCACTCACCAGACAGAAAACACCTCCTGTGTTCATCTTATTCCTTGTGAGACTCCCCATTCCTGTCCAAATGGGAGAGTGAGGCAGTTTGATATTTACTTAGGGTGGAATCAGTGGGACTGGATGAAGATACCAGATAAAATACAAGATGACATATTACATTTGAAAGAATAATTAATTCTCTGTACTAAAAATTGCAAAGGACCCCTTATATTAAGAAGGCACTCATTGTTGAAATTCACCTTTAACTTGGTTTCCGGTATTTCTATTTGTTAAATTTGGCAGTTCTATATTCTGCCTGTAATTATCTACCTTGGCCATTTTCTTAGCCTTTCTGTTAAATGGGTATAATACCAGTGCCTTCCTAAGGTTCATAATTAGGAGACATCTTAGAATGTTTGGCCCATAGTAACTACTTAATAAATGTTAGCTAATTTTATTATTCTGACTATCCAGAGAAGGGATCTGCTAACACTCTTTCTGCAAGGAGCAAGATAGTAAATATTTTGGACTCTGTAGGCCATATGGTCTTTGTTACAACCACTTGTTTGACACTCTAATGCAAAAGCATCCTTAGACAAAACCTGAACAAATAGGCACGATTGTGTTCTACTAAATATTTATTTAAAAAATAGGCAGTGGGCTAGACTTCACTGCTGAACTGTATTTTTCCCTGATCTAAACTAAATCCCTATAGTAATCTACTATTTCTTTTATTAAAATATTTATTATAATTGCATCATCTCCTTTCATTTTAACATTTACTATTTAAAAGAAATTTTTGATGGATCATGGTGCCTAGCTATTTGATAATTCTAAAACTAATATTTTTATAAAATATTTCATTTTAATTCATTTTTTGTTGATACCATTTGTTTTTTGATACCAGGAGTTGAACCCAGATGTGCTTTACCACTGAGCCACATTCTGAGCCCTTTTTTCATTTTTCATTTTTTATTTTGAGACAGAGTATCGCTAAGTTGCTTAGGGCCTTGCAAAGTTGCTGAGGCTGGTTTTGAACTTGATAGCTTCCTGCCTTAGCCTCCCAAGTCACTGAGATTACAGGTGAGAGCCACTGAGTCTCATTTTTTAAAGTGCTTAATATGAAGACCTATGAAGATACATAGTCTAATGATTCTAATGACATCAGTATGTGTATACCAATGTACATCTCAATCTTCACAATAGTATCATGGTGCAGGTAAGTATATATTTTTTTCCAATATTCCTTGATTCTTTTCTTTTACAGATTTCAATTTGTTCTGTGCATTATCTCTCATGGTTCCCTGCAAGTTTCCTACGTTGAAATATACCTAGGTAAATTTGCTATTCCTTGAGTGTTCCTTTGCCTTGCATATTTATGAGTGTCTACATGTTCTTCCAGTATCACAATGTGCCTTATGTCCCATCTTTCCTTGTCAATATACTGTATATTCATAGAATTGGTAGGTACTTAGAAAGACCAAGTTTCTAAAATAAAATCCTAGAGGTTGTGTGTATCTTTCTTATTTCACAGCGGAGTGTATGAGTGTATGTGAATATATGTATATGTGTGTTTGTGTACTTTGTACCTTTCTCTTTTCCTAACTTGTTTGCATCTTTCTCTTTATCCGCTTTGAAGTCATATCACTTTTTTGTCCAGTGCTTAGGAAATAAGATATCAAGGTGCCCAAGGTCCAATTTGGCATCGTGCTTCTCCATACCAGTCTGATTGCTGTTGTTATTGAGTGATTGTGGTTCAGCACACTAATGGCTCTGCGACAAAGCAGCCTTCAAACCAGGAGAGAGTTGGGTTCTTTAAAGAAAAATTTGCAACAGTTGAGAAATTAGAAGCTCTCTTTTATTATTGTATTGCTCTCCTTTCATCTTTAGCCTTCTGATGTTTTCTTTTCATTTCCTCCTTGATGCCCTGGATGTTTTACCAGACATTTTAATGAGATGTGGCTAGGTCCAGCCCTGACCAATAATTAACTCCTTCTCCTCTGTCACACTGTAAGCATTTTATGACATTTCCAGTCTCTGGAAGTTTAAATGCGGGACTTAAGTAAGAAAGTGTATATTACCTGTACAATTGCTAAGATAAGCTGCTTCTAAATCGGCAGTGAAGATTCCACTTAAGAAGTCGACTTCAGATAGATTCTGGGGATGGGGAAACAGAAAAAGCGGGGAGATAGAGGCTCAAATACAAAGGTAATTTTGGGCCATCTTGGAAGAAGGACAGTGTATCTTAAAGAGAAGATGAGGCTGAGGGGAAAATCATCACAAAGAGCAAAAGACATATAGTTCCTGAAGCTTCAAGTGAGACAAGGATTGAAAACATTAATCTGTAATCCTCCTCATCAGACAGTAAATTTCACAAAGTGGACTGTGGAGTAAAGTTCAAACTTCCAATACAGAAATCCTATTTTTTTTTTCCTCCAGAAATATAGGTTAAGAATTTGACAGGTTTTGCCACATGTGTATGAATGTTCTTTATCTCTACACCACTCAGAAATCATTGATTACATGACATTTTTGTAATGGTTCGATGAGGCAGCTCAAAATGTCTGCAACATAAATTATACAAATATTGCTGAGAGTCTTCGTTTTGGTTTTAAAGCTCTGCCAGTTATATTCCTTCTCTTTCTTTAAATGGCCGTACTCTCACCTGAAAAGCACATTAGTCTTTCTCATAAACATACTCTAATGAAATCTTTACAGCATTTTGCAATTATCTATGATTTTTAATACTAGGGTCTCGGAATACTTAAGTAGTGAGGAGTCCAATTGTCTACAATAGTATGGTTAGGAAGCAAGAAGTGATCATATAATCAGGTTCTGCTTGGCACCCTAAGGTCTTTTTCTGTAAGGTGATGCTGAGGAAGCTTCTGCAGATCATGAGATTGCTGCACAGAAGGGCTTGGAGCAATGGAACAAGAAGCTTAATTGTTTCCAGTGGTCCAAGTCACTGGCACCACTGAGATGGCAGCGCGTGCTCTAGCAACAGGACTGGCAGCGCTGGAGGTGTGTTGTTTCTAGTGGTGATTCAGTCCCTGATCCCTGTGACTCCTTTTCTTTCTCAGCCCAGTGTGCTAGAACTTCATTGATTGGTTTCCTGGTATCTCTTTTCCCTTTCTATCAGCACTTCCATTTTTTTTCTTTGGTGTGGAATAACCTTAGACTCCAGTGTGTCTGAAATGCTGTGCCCTGTCCAGTCATGTCTCTCTCTAGAGGCAGCCTTTTGAGCACAACTAGGCCAATCAGTGGTTCTGGCTTAGAATGTAAAACATGAGTACATGACTGTAATAAAAATGGTCGGGGCGTCCATCCACCTCACAATCTGGCACCAAGTCTTGGCCACACTGTTTTGCTAAAAGACCATCCCCACCATCTCAGCTGCACACCCTGGAAACAGCACACTGCCTCCAGTCCACTCCCAAGCCTGGTTTCTAGCCTTTCTGTACATTTGATGAGCTTCCAGAATCGATTTCTCCTGCCATAACCGAAGAAACCAACTGGCAAGTCCAAGTGGATGGTAAGAAATTGCTGAGAAGTGTTCCCTGAGCTCTCAGAGCAAGTGTGTGTGTGTGAAGAAGAAAAAAATGAGTACAGAGACTTTTTCACCTAGAAGTTACAGAAACTAGCATACAGAGGTGATTTTTTTCATCCTATGCTTAACACAAGAGTGTAGCTACTCCTACATATTTTTAGACTTGCCCAGCCAATTAGAAGCCAAAATTCATGGGCGATGTGCTCCATCAAGTAATGTCACTTCTGCTCCCTTTGAAACACCACCAGATCCTATTAGCAGAGTGTTCTTTATTCTTAACATGGCACCTAGCTCAGTGGTCCCCTCCCATCCACAGGGGATATATTCCAAGACCTCCCGTGGAAGCCTGAAACCCAGGATAGAACTGAACCATGGTATACTGTGTTGTTGTTGTTGTTTTCCTATACGTACATACCAATGATAAAAAGGTTAATTTTTAAATTCAGATCAGTAAGAGATTAATAATAACTAATAGCAAAATAGAACAATTATAGCAATATACTATGATAAAATTTTTGTGAATGTGCTCTCTCTCTCAAAAAAAATATCTTATGGTTCAGTAATATTTTTGGACTGCACTTGACTGCAGGTAACTGAAAGTGAAAAAGTGAACCCACAGGTAAAGGGGGCTAGTGTAATAGTAACATGACAGAAAATAGGGGCTTGCTGCTTGCTACCAAGGCCAAGGAAGGTGAAAGCTCATTAGTGGTTTCTGTCCTATGAAGATTCACCTGCATTCAACACCGTGCTTCCTTATCTGTCTTCCAAGCCTCTCCCCAGGGTTGGAGTGTTGGGGCTCCACAGTGGGGTGAGTTTTCAATAAACTTGCACCTTTATAGGCCACACTGACTCTTCAAAACCCCAAGCTTGAGGTTCAAAAGAAAATGAAATCCCAAATTTAAGTCCTTTCTTTCAAATGCTTTCTCTATCTCTTTTTCTTCAACATTAGAGAAGTTTTATACTTTAAGTGGTATTCTTTTTCTGGAAACAGAAATTGCTTAAGGAAGAAAAATATTCAGGAACTCTAGACTTCTTTTTACTTTACCACTAATTGCTGTGTTACTCTGCGTGACTCAATAATTCTAGAAAATAGAAGTGAAAATATTAAAGATAAATGAAATTTCCCTAATGGAGCATAGGTTTGCAATTCAAAGAATACTTGAAAAACTCTTGCTCATCTTTGATTTAGAATGAAAAATGAGAGGTGGGGAGGAGTTAGCTATGAAAATTTTTTACATAAAAATTGAACAAATCTCTGCTCAGTGAGAATTAAAAGAACAGCTTGTAAAATCACCTTAATATAGCTTGTAGAAGCATATAATAAACGCCTTATTCCTAAGAAAATTACTTATGAAATATTGGTTCTTTGCACTGCACCCCATTTTCAAAGCTTTCTGAAGCTATTTTGAGGAGGAAAGAGTAATAGACCACTCACTGCACTAAACACATCCCTAAATGAATCCTTGCGTTAGCATTTGACACGAGTTATTTTAGTTCCATTCTGAATTCTTTAACATGGAGCATGCAGACGTATTATGTTTATATATTGAATATAATAATTCAGAAATAACGACCATAAGTGTGTAAGAACATGCGGTATACACAAATGATATTTTTTTTCAAACAAAATATTGAGAAGTCTTTTTGTTTGTTTGGAGATTTTATGAATACCCAAATTCTAGGGGATCCCTAAACTTTAACCTACGTGAGATGTGGTGACAAGCCCAAGGAACGATGAGGGGAAAGAAACTGAGCCTGGATAGAAAGATGAGCACCCTGCAGCCCACCTTTGCTCTCCCCTGCTATGGAAGGGAGCTGCTGTGCAATGTGAGTAAAGACAAAAGCTCATGGTGCTCACAGCAGCCCCATTGTCCCCAGTGATTACTGTTTCTAAGGGGAAGAAATGAAAATTAACATGGGCAAAATGTTTTCTATGAAGTTCTCATAATGGTTATCATGGAGTGTATTTTGGGAATTAATTATTCCCTTAGCCATTTCCATTTGAAATTTCTTGAAAATGAATCTCACCATGTTTACAGATGGTGGGAGCTAAAAAGGAACAACACTTGGTTCTTATTTGGGAGATTTTAAATTTACACACACACACATACTCACACACTGCACCTGGGTTCTGATAAGCAATGAATATTCCTCTCTCATGCTCTCCTTCCTTCTCCCTATTTCTGTCCTCCCCCCTTTCCTTTTGATGTCCTTCTCTTTCTTCTTTTTTTCACTTTCTGTCTCATCTTTAATGTCTGAATGCCATGTAATTAACCAATAATTGTACAGTTGGAGATATGAAAAAAAAGGAGCAAGATAAAATCAGTATACTATAGTGACATAACCACATCAGTGTTTATAGCAGCTCAATTCACAATAACCGAGCTATAGAACCATTCTAGATGAATGGATAAAGAAGATGTGGTACACGTACACAATGGAATATTGCTTAGCCATAAAGAATAATGAAATTATGGCATTTGCTGGTAAATGGATGGAATTGGAGAATTTATGTTAAATGAAATAAACCAGTACCAAAATCCAAAGATCAAATGTTCTCTCTGATATGTGGATGTTAACACATACCAAGTGACAGTAGAGAGGGGAAGTATAGAAGCTCATTGGGTTAGACAAAGGGGACTGAAGGGAAGGGAGGGAGGATAGGAATAGGAAAGACAGTAGAATGAATCAGACATAACTTTCCTGTACCCATACATATATACATGACCAGTGTAACTCCACATCATGTACAACCTCAAAAATAAGATACTAATTGAAATGGGTTGTACTTTGTGTATGTATACTATGTCAAAATACACCTTAATATCATGTATATCTAAAAAAAAGTTAAAACTTACATTGCTTGGAGAAAAGCTGCAGCCCCCTCCCATGTATTTTGTAAAGATTATTTGGTATGCAGTGAATTCCACAATCTTATATATGCAGCATTGTTCTTAAATTATCTTTTCTGGGTTGTCTTGGTTGCCAGGTTAAATTGTAAATTAATTGCATCAGTAAACTACCACTTAAGTATCTTCTATGCTTTTAAAAATCTAGAAAATTGGTAAAAAAATAGTACATGATAAACATATACTTGATGGTTGATTGTCCTATCAATGAATCCAGGAGGGATGGATTTAAAAATAAATTATTATTAAAGATTTAAATTTTTTTAAAAAACTAAAATAAAAATAAATTACATTCCAGAAGATCAGATTTCAGGAAGATTGAAATTAAGGAGAAATAGCTCTTCATTCATTCATTCAAAAAGGAGCTACTAAAGTTAGTACATTTCATTTAACACATTTGATACTAAATTAAGATACTGATGAAGAAACATTTTCTATCTGTATTAGGTTTAGTCCTGGAAACTTACAGTGGTTGTACGAAAAGGGCTTCTGCCTTCAAAAGTATTGGAATTCTATGGGAATTTCTGTAGGTTCAGGAACAAACTCTCATTGCATCTCTGTTTTCCAAAATATTAACAGGAAACATTACTTGGAAATACTTGAACAGAAATTAGAGGAACAAATATTATGTAAACTGTTGTTTTCTAAAGAAATAAGAATATTCTCTTGTCTCTTACAGTAAATGTAATTGATTCATTTGCAAAAATAGATAAAAAAAATAGAAAAAGAAAAAAATGACCCAGGACTAGGTGACCCTAAAAGTAAGAATTATGATGTACATTATCAGAGGTAATCATTCCAGGAGGGCTGGAGACAACTAGCCATAGGAGAGTCACCAGCCATCTCAATAAGGTTACAGGAAAGCGCTCTGTGACAGCCTCCAATGAAATCACTAATATTTCCATAGAAAGCTAATATTAAACATCAACCAAGTCCAGGGAATACAAGGTTATCTTAGGGAAGATCTTTCTACCAAAAAAAAAAAGTCAAATAAGCTGAGAAGTAAAGTGGGTAAAAACAGATTTTATTCAGGAGTATTGCAGTAGGAGAAAGGAAACTTCAGTATAGAACTGGCCTCAGTTCCAAAAAGAGCATGGGCCATTGGGAATTAATAGCCAGCCAGCAGGGTGAGGGTCTTCAGGATGAAAAGTTCCAAGGTGAAATCTCAGGGGTAGCAGAGGTTTCTGACTCAGTCTCCTAACGGGACTCTTGCTGAACAAAGGCTAGAGCTAGGGGATAGTGGAGAACAAGGGAGCTGACTAGAGGGTGATCAGATCCAGAGGATGGGGCTTCTGGCTGAACTGACTTAGCAGAAACCTTCCTGAAACAGGTGTTTCAGGGAAGTGTGTTGATGGGCGTAGGAGAAGGTTCAGTCAGGAGCCTGCTAAAGTTTGGTTAAGTAAAGCATCTTTGCCACCTCTCAGTATGAAAGTATTTGTTCTGATCCTCACACCAAATCCAGGTTGGAAGAGAGAACAACTAGTAAGAAGTGGCCAATTGAGTGGGTACTATGGAGAAGACCGTTCATACCCTCTTCCCAGGAGGCTGGCAACCTACCTGAGCCATCCTAAGTGCATGTGGGAGGGCACATTCAGACGAAGTGTGGATTAACATTTCCTAATTACTGAACTGAGATTGTGCTTAAAGACACAATAGGACATTTTATTACCTGGATATTATTGAAAAACTTGTGAGAGTGCCCAAGATTCTATCTTGAGAGGACAACCCACACTGAACATATTTAAAGGGTTACTGGGAGGGAAAATTAAAGATGCTTTTCTGATTACTCCCTGTAAATCCTGCTATAAAAGGTAAGAAGCAAAGGAAAGGTATAGTTAGCCAAAGGCTGGTTTTTATTTAGTGGATCCTATTTTCGCATCTCCTTTTCTCACATTGCAAATTCCTAAGACAGATATAACTTTACCAAAATACCTATTGTGCTTTGCAGCTGCATGATGGACACTTTCCTAGTTGTGGATTTACAAATACCATGTCTTGGCTTAGCTAACAAGGCTTTTTTTTCTTAAATGAAGCAGAATACTTAAGTGAAAGCCCCTTAATTTGAGCATGAGTGCTCCATGCCAATTAAGCTTGAAGAATCAAAGGAGTTGATTTTGTTTTTTTGTTTTTTTCCCCTGAAGTGAAAAGTAGGCAGCATACTAAAAGATGGAAATAGTGCGATGGCATCTGCAAATCTCATGTTTTTAATTTAAAACTTGGTGAAAAACTCCAAATCATGGCATGAAAAAATAAATAAAACCAATACAAAGATATTAATGTATCAATAAGGGAATGTGAAAATATTTGCCAGTGCAGATTTTATTTACCTTAAAATTGCATATACCATAAAAGCCATTAAAAGCATCATTTCATTATTAGAAATAACATGCTGTGCATGGCAACATAATTCCCCAAAGTTGTGTATAATTATTATCCATTTAATTAATGCTTCCTCTGATTCTGTTGATCGAGAAGTGGCCAACACTTCTAGAAACAATTTCTTCCATTTGAGAAGTAGAGATCTGGCCCATTCTCCAGTGCTGCCACCTGTATTGCCAGCTTAGTCCTATTGAGTTATTTATGACTGGGTCTCAATGACCAAGGACTTTAAGATAAGCTGGGGTAGGCTGGGGAAATATATTGACTCATAGATCTCAGGTGCTTTCCACCACAAGCATGTTTATCTCTCATGCAATATGTATAGTTCCAGTTGGAAGAAGGTGGGCAGGGGAACACAAAGGGACTCAGGCTGACATTGGTACAATGATCTCATGATATTGCCATGTCTTGTGTCACTGTGGATTCTAGGGCCTGCTTCTAAATCCTGAGACCCAAGTCATTTCCACTCCCACTCCCAGCCAGAACTCGTTATCCAATTTCAACCTAATTACAAGGGATACTGGGAAAGTAGAGGAGCACATGGAATATTTAGTAAGCACTACTGTATTTGTTACACTACATTAGTCAGCTCTGTACAATATAAGATTGACCAGATGGCAAACTTTGATTGAAATTCTTCTAAAAAAGAATTTGAGCATGATTTTGTAAGAGGAGTGTTATACAGATTCTGCATTAAGAAGAGATTCTGTCTGAGCTGGAGAGGGGGCGCAATGAGCATGGTTATTACAGAAGATTGATGTAAAGGAGTAGAAGAAAATGAAGTAGTTAAGGGAATAAAAAAGAATAACACTCTCAGATCCCACACCCATGGAAACAAGCTAAATAAACTAATTAACCAAAATGACCTTGAAAGAATAAAGAAAAAATGAAAACTAAATATAACATCTTAAGAGCCTTAGTGTCCTCATGAGGAGTTTTGACTTTGCATGTTGAATCACTGGATAATTTTAAATAAAGGAATGATATATCTGCAGGGAACCCAAGGCAATTCCAACTGTGGTGTTTTAAACTGAGTAAAATCAAGATAGTATCAAGAAGATGTAATCATCTGGAAATTTGTTAAGGTCTTGAGAATAAAGAAGGTGCATTTTAAAAAGCTGAAAATATGATTTTGGCAACTCAGTATATATGTTTGTAATTCAAAGAGGAGGAATGAACTATCTTGAACCTTGAAGCTCTGTTATAATGTTGGGGAATTTGGGGTTTTTTTTTTTATTGATTGATTGTTCACAACATTACAAAGCTCTTGACATATCATATTTCATACATTAGAATCAAGTGGGTTATGAACTCCCATTTTTACCCCAAATACAGATTGCAGAATCACATTGATTACACATCCACATTTTTACATAATGCCATATTAGTAATTGTTGTATTCTGCTACCTTTCCTATCCTCTACTATCTCCCCTCCCCTCCCCTCCCATCTTCTCTCTCTACCCCATCTACTGTAATTCATTTCCCTCCATGTTTGTTATCCCATTCCCCTCACAACCTCTTATATGTAATTTTGTATAACAATGAGGGTCTCCCTCCATTTCCATGCAATTTCCCTTTTCTCTCCCTTTCCCTCCCACCTCATGTCTCTGTTTAATGTTAGTCTTTTCTTCGTGCTCTTCCTCCCTGCTCTGTTCTTAGTTGCTATGTTGGGGAGTTTAAAGGAGAGAGATAGAGTGATGAATATGTTCAACAAAATTGAACAAAGAGTGTATTCTATTTTGTTTTGCTCTGATCTTCTCCTTTGAAACTTGATAACATGCATTATATTTGAATGGGCCCCAAAATATTTTCTTTCTAGTTTACCATTTGCCACACTAATAGTGGAAGTGGCAGTCATTTAATTGCAAACCTGTGTAACAAGAACATGACATAAATTATATAATTTTATATTTACAACATATTAGGATCCAGTTCATTATGACAAATTATGGATTACAGATCACAAGTAACTTACCAAGATCAGTCAACTAATAAATGGGACTTGAGTTCTCACTTGTCTGAAATTAGATTATGAGTGAAATGCTCCCTCTCAACCTCTTGGTTTTTTCTATTTTTCTTTCTTTCTCATTTCTTTTTTTTCCCAACTTTCCCCATCTACATGTGCCCTCCTAAAGTTCTCCCTTCAAAAAAAAAAAAAGTAGGATATATTTTTAAAATGAAACTTGAGGAAGAAAACTGGACTATTTAGGGAATAAAATTCTCAGGTCTTAATATTTCCAAATCCTACCAGAAGGCTCCTGGGGCTTATTACAGAAATGAAATGAAGAATGAATAGATGACACAAAGACCTTCGTGTCTAATTTAGACATCAAACTGTGTTTTCACAATTATTCAACAAGTCAGAAAGCAAAAGGGGCAACATCTCAATGAAAAGAAAGTGATGGGGTCTGCACAGTCTTTACATGTTATCAATTATGGGAAATGAAACCTAACAGATTGTCTGAGTATTGTGATTCTGGACAAATCACATTGTACTTATTCTGATTTTCTGGTCTTGTCCAGGCTTTCATATTTTCAGACATTTGACTTGTCTTTTAAGTTTTCATCTCATAAAATTCAGCTTCATAGAACACCATTCCATTTCAAATTTTGCTTATTATTATGAGAATCCATATTTCCCAGAGCATTTCAACTGTCTGATAAACTTCTGTTTGTATTCTCCTGGATGTTACTTCTTCATTTCTATTGCTCACATTCAGCAGCACTTAAACATTTTTCCTCACTGTTTGAACCCCAAATCTTTCCTTTCCCCTCTCCTTGCTTGAGCTTCAAATTTCATAATAACCTTGACAAAAATAATTACATATGCAGTGAAAAATGTCTGATGAAGATGGCAGAAGCTTTGTTGTCAGTGTAGAGCAAGATGTTTGGAAACCCCAAAGAGGAAAAGGGATTTTTACAAGTAGGTTACAGTTTTTATTGACCTCTATCCTGAGTCCAATATCTTTGTTCTAAAGAGTGGAACTAGCCCTTATAAAAGAAAATCTCTTCATGTTAGGAATCCCAGCTGCCTTGTTTTCCCCAACTAAGTTATGTGTAAAACATAAAGAGAATTCTTAGATCTGCTGGGATATAGGGTTGCTAGGGTGACTGTTAAAGAAAGTGAGCCTCAGACTATCAGAGATCAATAAGAACAGGAAGGCACTAGGGGCTAAAGTTAGAAATATTAAATCTTTGGACAAGGCCTTTTTCTCCAAAGCTTTCAGATCTAATTGGTTTTCTTGGTTTTATCTTTCAGCAATGGTTACCTAGCACACAGACAACCCTTTGCAGATCAGACATTTGCTATCTCCCTTCCTTCTTTGTACTTCAAGACAGATATGAGATGAGTAAAATTCATAACCAGAAAGAGGTGCAGCTTTTGGCCCTCATATCCTGTACACCCATTACTTCATTATTGGGCCTAAAATTTTTCTTCTTGCCTTATTTCTTTTCCATTACCCCTTCAAGAAGATGAATGCTTCTAAGCTTCAAACTGAAACCTCTTCACTCTATACAGAGTCACCCTTACCTACACAAACAAAAATTAACTGAAACTGAAAATGTTACAACAATGCAGTGACAAAGTGTATTTCTTACCGAATAGTGGTCTCACACAGAAAGGAGGAAGAGGGGAAAACGAATGGAGAGAAGGCATACTTGCCTTAATATCTTGAATCTCAAAATGGTACATATAAATTCCATGGATAACTTATCACTTGGCCATACCCAGACACGAGGGGCCATTGGAGATTATAATCTCAGTTGTTGCATTTCAGCAGCAATTGCATAGGGTAGATCTACAATACAGATTCTATACCATGAACAGAAGAAGAAAATATTGATGGATAATCAGCTTTCCATACAAAATTCAAATGTTTGCACCCATATACTATAACAAATGTGCAATAAAATTTATGATGTTATGCTTCTATTTGCTGATTTACTTCTCTTGGTTGATAAAATCAAGAGTTTATTGATCATATGTGTATGATATGTCCACACACTATTCTAGGTGTTTGAGATATAATGGTGAATAAAATAGAGAAAAGTTTCATCCCTCATGAAGCTAGTATCTTAGGAAGGATAAGTTAGAGTCTAAGAAAAATCTATACTAAATTCAAAGTTTTAACAACAACAACAACAGCAACAACAACAAAAAAGCAAGGCATGGAGAAAAATAAAGTGGGGGAAACAGAATAGGAAATATGGAGTGAGATTTCAATGGGGTGGAGAGACAGGACTATGGAGAAGGTGATGTTTGGATAGACCTGAAGGCAATTAGGAAGAGAGCCACACAAGAGCAGGTAGAGGTATGAGGAGCAGAAATTTGTGTGGGCTAGAGGAAATAAGAAGGAGGGTGATAGGAGGTAAGCCCATGAAGGTAAAAGAGGGTAAATCATACTAAGAGCCTATATAAAGGCTTTGGATTTCCCTCTAGAGTAAAAACTGCATTTGAAGATTTTGAGCAGAAAGTTACCATCACTGAAAATAGACTAAAGCAAGGCAAGGGTCAAAGCCAGTGAGGAGGCCACCATTAAAATAATCTAAGAAGGCAAAGGATTGGATAATGGTAATGTATTGGTTACTCAGCTTCCATTACTGTAACAAAATGCCTGAAATAATCACCTTTAAAAAGAGTAAAGGTTAATTTTTGATTCATATTTTTGGAGGTTTTAGTTTATGGTCAATTGGCCCCATTTGCGAGCGGGGGAGGGGTGCACAGTGGCAAGGATTCACATCATAGTGGGAGTTTTTGGCAAAGAAATCTGATCACCTCATGGCAGCTAGAAAGCAAAGAGACAGAAAAGCGACTGGCCTCCCAAACACTTAGGGAAAGCTCCCAATGACCTTAAAACTCCCACTAGGCCCTTTTAAAGGTTTCTACCACTGCCCCAGAGTAGCATGCTGGGAACCAAGCCTTTAACACATAGACATTTGGGAACACTCCAGATCCAAACTAAAACATGCTGCTCCTGCCCCCAAAGGCATGTACATAGTTCATTCCACAATGCAAAATGGATTCTGCCCATCTCTAAGTGTCTCCAAGTCTTTACTGTTCCTGTATTTCTCAAGAATGCAAGTCAGTCTCTTCTGAGACTTAGCTGTGAGCCCCTATAACAAGCTACAGTCGTTCAAGATACAGTGGCACAAAGTAAACATTCCTATCCTTAAAAGGAGAAATAAGGGCATAGAAAGGAAGGATGGGACACAAACAAGACCCAAATCCAGCAGGTTAAATAATTCCTAGGTCTTCATGTCCAGCGTCTAGGGCACAGTGTTGCAAAATGTGGGCTCCCAAGAGCTTGGGCAGCCTCAACCCTGCAGCTTGGCTTATTGCAGTTCAATGGCTACTCCCTTGGGCAGGGTCTGCTCAGTGTCTGAAGCGTCCCTTGACAGAAATTCCACGTTCCTGGCATCTCTAACTTCCTGGGGTCTCCACTGCTGCTTTGGCTTTACTGTCACCACTGCAGTACACTTTACCCTGTCAGGGGCTGCTTTTAAGGACACTAATAGTATCACATACTAACTCGTCTCCCGGGTTTTTCTTTGAAATCTTGGAGAAAGCCTCTATGGGCCCATAACAGATTCTTCAAGTACAAAACCAGCCTTATGTAGACATTGCCAAGGGCAGCCATCCACTCAGACTTTATTCAGACCTACTTGAATCGTGGCTGTAGTAGCCAGAGTGCTTGCTAGCTACATTAATGGGAAATAATACTTAAGTACTTAAGGTAGCTCTGGACAGAGGGCGTCCCAGTATTCTCTTATAAATAAATAAATAAATCTACGTCCTGGAACCTCTTTGAAACAAATTTGGACTTTTACAACTTTGAGCCTCTGATGGGCGGGGTTTTGCCCATTCCAGAAGTGACCTGTTGGCATCTTTCTTTTTGTTGTAGTACACAGTACTTGGCTTGTTTTTATTGGCAGTAGCCTCTTTAGGAACTTCACACTCCTTGCTAACACCTTTAACGATTCTCCTTTTCTGGCCAAAAATAGGTTTTCCTGATTTTCCACTCTGATCCTCTGTGCTCTTGATTCTTACTCTGGATTTGGCTGGAACTAGCTAGTAATATTTATGCCTTTGCCTGAATTCTGTGCTGCCTTGAAATTTCTTTTACCAGATAAACTAGTCCATTATCTTTAAGCTCAGACTTCTACAAAGTCTCAGGACATGAACAAAATATATCCAAAGTTTTTTAACACTGTGCAACATGAGAGACCTCTGGTCCAGGTAGCAAGACAGTCGTCCTTCCATCTGAAGCCCCATAAGCACAGCTTTTACTGTCTGTATTTCTATAGGAATCTGGTCCTCTAGTTCCATTAGAATCACCAGTTAAATTTTGCTTACAATATTCTAGATTTCCTTTAGCCTGCTCCACAAACCTTCCCAATCTCTTCCTGAAAAACAATTCCAAAGTCTTCTCCATATTATCTCAAGTGTAACAATTACTGCTCCACTTCTTAGTACCAGTTTTGTAGGCATGCCTCCATCTAGTTAACCTGACCACCAAAATTAACCATTACATTTAGATCATGTTGCTATCAAAAGTGGTGGTAAGACATGGTTATCATATGATACATTTTTGAAAACAGAATCAGAAAAGTTTGTTGAGAGATTAAATATGGGTATAAATAAGATAGTAGAGGATAGGAAAGGCAGCAGAACACATCAGACACTAGTATGGCAATATGTAAAACAGTGGATGTGTAACCGATGTGATTCTGCAATCTGTATATAGGGTAAAAATGGGAGTTCATAACCCACTTGAATCAAATGTATAAAATATGATATGTCAAGAACTATGTAATGTTTTGAACAACCAATAATAAAAATTTTTAAAAAAAGAAATAAAATGTTCAAAATAACACTAACATAAATGGTCATAACAAGTAAAAGTTTGGTGCATTAGCTTTTTGTCACTGATCAAAATACTTGGACAAAACAACTTAAATAAGAAAACATGTATTTGATGAGAATAACCAGGATCAGAGCAGGGAGGAAGAGCAGGAAGGAAAGATCAACATTAAACAGATACAATAGGTGGGAGGGAAAGGGAGAGAAAAGGGAAATTGCATGGTAATGGAGGGAGACGCTCATTGTTATACTAAATCACACATAAGAGGTTGCGAGGGGAATGGGTAAATAAACAAGGAGAGAAGTGAAATACAGTAGATGGGGTAGAGAGACAAGATGGGAGGGGAGGGGAGGGGGGATAGTAGAGGATAGGAAAGGGAGCAGAATACAACAGTTACTTAATAGGGCGTTATGTAAAATTGTGGATATGTAACAGATGTGATTCTGCAATCTGTATTTGGGGTAAAAATGGGAGTTCATAACCAACTTGAATCTAATGTATGAAACATGATATGTCAAAAGCTTTGTAATGTTTTGAACAACCAATAAAAAAAAAAACGTGTATTTGGAGCTCACTATCTCAGGAGTTCAATCTATGGTCAGTGTACTCCATTACTTTGGGCCTATGGTGAAGCAGAACATTATGGCAGGAGGTCATGGTAGATGAAAGCTGCTCAGATCATGGCAGCAAGAAAGCAGAGAGAAAGAGAGTGAGGTATAAGGGACAAAATATAATCAATACCCAAGGGTACACTCCCAGTGACCTACTTCCTCCTGCCATGCCCCACCTGCCTACACTTGTCACCCAGGAATTTATTCAAATTATTAATCCATCAAATGATTAATCCACATATGAGGTTATAGCTCTCATAAACTAATCATTTAACCTCTGAACATTACTGCATTTTCTATCACATCAGATGGGCAGTGGGGTGCAGAAGACACATCATATCCAAAACCTAACAATTGGTATTGCCAAAAGACAGTTTCCATCAAATGGTACAGATATAAAAAAAATCCATTTTGTGCATATTAAGTTGAAGATACTTATTAATCATCAAAGTGGAGACTCAGGATATGAAATTTAATACACAAATTTAATACACAATGAAATTTAGGTTTCAGGGAGAAATAGCTGGAAATATAAAGTTGGTAATTTCCAGCCTAGGTATTTATATTTAAAGCCATGAAACTGGATGATATCATTAAAGGAATGCACATTGAAGAAGGAGGTCCCAGGGCTAAGCAGTGGAAATCACCCATGTTAATGGTTGGGGGAAGGACAGATGAAGAGATACTTTCCTTATCTCATTGTTCACATATGGGATAGTGGACTAAGAGTCAACTGAGATTTTCTATATCAAAGTGGTTAGATCTCTCCTTAAAAACAACAATCATAATTAAGAAAAATAAATGGAGTGCATGCATTATTTCAACAACTCTATGAGTGGTAGAATGTGTACAGTTAATTATAGATACATATTTTCTTAGACTCTATTTCACTTAAGGAATTTAAAGTCCTCACAAATTATGATTTTTAATGGACTTAAATGCTGATTCATTCTTATAACAGGAAATAGAGAGTTTCCCAGCATAAGCTCTCCACCATAACATTGATAAATTTGCACAATGTGGGGGCTACCTCACAGGTATTCTCTGGGATGCCCATAATCTGGATAAAGAAAAGAATAGGAGAATAGATTTTCCAGGCAGAAGTACAAGCAAAAATCACTGTAAAAATTAGTGGATTTTATTTTAATAATTTTAAGCTTAAAGAGTTTTATTAATTCTATGGCCTACCAATTTCCATTTTTTTCTTTCTCACCATTGGATTTGCCCTAGTTTCCATTATAACCCCTATTAATGGGATTTTAAGCCAGTAAGGACTACATGGGAAATTCTGTAGAAATTAATTCATGAACTAGGATTTTCAGGATCACTAAAGAAAAATTTAAAAAGTTATTTGGAAGAAAATAATAATAATAATAATAATAATAGCAGTACTTACATAATACTTTCTATGTGTGAGACACTTTTTGTAATGCATTATATGCATTTTAAACAATTATCAAATAATCTGGCAACGTAGGTATGATTTTAATCTTTGTTTTACAGATTAAAAAACCCAGGCCAGTGAGGCAGCCTGCCTAAGATATCAAAGTTAGTTAAAAAAAAAAAGTCAGAATCCAGATCTAGGCAATATTCCTGTCAAATACCAGCTTCTATCCATCATGTTATCATTTCATTCTTATTAAGATTTCCACCATTTCATTTATTACTTAAGTATTATGTTATTCTTTGGCTTATGTCTTTCTATCAGTTGTTTAAACTAAGGATTTCCTTGGAAGAAATTTTTTGTCACTCAGTCACAACATGTAGGTCTGCTCATTATGAACAGATAATTCATTCACTGATTTGATTAAAAGATGGTGGAATGAAGGCTGGGGTTGTGGCTCAGAGATAGAGTGATCGCCTAACCTGTGTGAGGCACTGGATTCAATCTTCAGTACCACATAAAAAAGTAAATAAATAAAACAAAGATATTGTGTCCATCTACAACTAAAAAATGTTAAAAAAACATATGGTGGAATGAGATGGACATCATTACCATAGGTACATGTATGACTGCACATAGGGTGCAACACTGCAGCATGTACAACCAAAGAAATGAAAAGTTGTGCTGCAAATGTGAACAATGATCTAAATGCATTCTGCTGTCATATATACCTCATTAAAATTGATTAATTAATTAATTTAAAAAATTTTTAAAAAAGGAATACTGAATAGCCAATGTATGTCAGAAATTATGTTAGCTACTAGGCTGTGTAAATAGAAGGCATGAAAGAGGGTGTTGGGCATGCAAAATTGTTTAGCATTCAGTTTCATGAGTGATACAGGTCTGCTCCAGATGCTATGGTAGAAGAGAAGAGGAATAGGAATAAATTACTCCAATCCCAGGCTTTGAGCAAGGGTAGTAAATGCAATGGTGTGAGGAAAAATAGAGAGGCCTAAGTGAGCACAGTAAATTGGAGAAATCCCAAGTTCAACTTCTATTTATATTTCAAACGTGTAAGTATCTAATAGGTATCACACACTATGCCGAACACTGGGCACTCAAAGAACATAAGACATAGTCACCATCCTCGAGAAATTCACAATATGGTCATGAGGATTTATTTTTAAAGACTAAACATGTTTTTAGAATAAATTGCTTAGGACTTTTCTGATTGATCATCTTTATTTAACTCCAGCTTCTCATGAGCACCAAAAATCAGTACATCATAATACTTGGGGGTTGTAAGTCCTTGTAGAGAGGCTATTTCCAGTTCCACTTAGTGGTCTTTCCATTAAGAGAAGGAGATAGGAACTTAACTTGCAATGCCCTGTGTCCTTGGCTAAGGAACTCTGATCCCATTCTAACGACAAGGAGGACTTCAAAGGACTTAAATCTGGGACTGACTTGTGATAGGAATGCCCTCTGTTTTATGAGTTTTAATGTGCTGCTTCTTCAGTGATAAAGTCTCCGTTAAAAAGAGTTTAAATCCTGCAAAATGGGTATCAGAATCATAAAACAGTAAACCCCATAGCAATTTAAAGCAGAAGCTTAGATATAAAATGATGAGCGAAAGATAAAGTAGGCATATAAGTTACCCTCAACATCTGTGCCGAATAAATTTAAAATACTAGAATTTGAGATGCTGAGAATAACAATTGTGTTTGCTAGTCACAGTCTGCTTTGGTCCATTTGAGAAAAGCATGTCAGTCATTCTTAATAGTCTCTGCAAAACCCTAACCATGTCTTCGCCAAGACTCTCATATAATAGTTACATGATAAGCCCCACTGTGCTTCACAGTAAATCAGGGAGTTCTACAGCTAAGTTACACGATAAGCCTTGCTATATTGGACAGTAAATCATAGAATTCCTCAATAAAGTTACACACTAAAACTCCCCAGCTTATTTATTTATTTTTTTCTTTGTGGTATTATCTCCCAGTGGTGGATAAAGGTCAGCAATATGGCTTCTGCTCAGCTGCTTCCCTTTATCCCTTCTGCATACACATTTTCAGGGAATGCTTCAAGTCCCTCTATCGCAGCTAGAGTATTAAACTTGGCAGAAACCCAAAAAGATCTCAGAACTGGGATACGTACGAATGGATTGATGAGGATGAGAGTAAGAGGTGCAGAGGGTATGTGAGGTGAGAACTCCATTAGAGAGAAGAAACAAAAAACATGCAACCTTAATGTACCATTTGTTCATGGAGAAGCAATGGAACATAGGTAATAGTAGCATTAATAAAGTTTATCTAATGATAATTTAATGATTATAAACTATTACATTATCAAGATGAAGTTGTGTTTTCCTAAAGGCATTATGAATATGATTTAATGCATACCTGCAGATACTCAGTACTTTATCCAAGAATGACAAGGTACTAATGGAGCCTGGGAGCAAAGAGTGATCAGTCTGTCCTCTCCCCTACCTCCTCCCCAGGTTACAGAGTGATACATTGAAATAATAAACTATGTTCCTTGGTAGCAGGAAACATGAGGACCATCATGAATCTAGGGACTAGTAAGGCTGTTTATCACAAGAGTCTGTATACATCTTGAGATAGATTTTATCCTATTCAAGTTTAGTTATGCATAACTCACACGCACACATATGGCAGCATAAAATAAATATAGCATACTGAGATATGAAAACGGCCAACTAGTGCACACTCAAACCTTACTAAGGCTCAAATACAATTATCAACTTAGAAAAAATAGATATGACATCTAGCTTCTCAGTAAAGATTTGCAAGCAGAGTAATGCATTGGCTGCTCACATTACTGAAACTTTATTACTGTGGAAAATCTCCTACTGTACATTTATAAGGATATTATTATCATAAATAATTAAACTCAAACAATGCATTGTCAAAATTAAAAAAAAACCCAAAGTACATGTACTTTAATAATCTTGTTTTGACTGAGGTTGTTTGGGGATTCTTTTCGGGGAGTGGGGACAGGGTCAGGGAGCAGGTTTGGTTTGATTCTTATTAAGTACTAAATCGCTCAAATTGGCAACTCACATTTTTTCTCTCAGTTGTCAATTAAAGTTAATAGGGACATATTGTGTGGGCAAATGATGTTATATAAAACACAGTGTAGCAGTACAAGAAAGAAACTTAATAGAAATTGGAAGTTTGAAAAATTCAATTTTAAGCACATTTTACCTAGTGTAAATGCATGTGTGTTTCTTTTCTATTATTTATTAACATACCTCGAACATTTAGTCAATTTAAGTTCAGGTCCTAAGGCTTATTTCCGAGCTTCAAAAAGCTTATACTGTATTTTTCTTCCAGAAAAACGTGCTTAATTCCAATGATCCATATACAGAAAACATTGTGATTAGGAGACATGCATCAGCATAAATATTTAGCATTAATATTATATGTTTCTCTGAGTTTCAGGATCACTGGCTGGCTGGCTGGATGAATGTTCATAGTTGGAAATGCCAACAACAAGAACCCCACAAAAACAAATGTGTCCTATTTCGAGGGCAGTAATAAAGGTGAAATCTTAGCTACACGTATTTAATATACATAATCATTAACTCTCAAAACTGCACTTGAGTCACATTTTGTACATGTCAAATTGAGGTTTGGTGTACAAAGGTTTGAATGTTGGTTTCCCATAACCCAAGTGTTAGGACCTAATCCCCAATGTAATATGTTAATAGTATTTGGAGGTGAGATCTTTTGGGAGGTGACTGCATCATGAGGGTTCTATCTTTATGAATGTTAACCCATTTATAGATTAAATGATTGAACATATTTATTTATTTATTTATTTACCTTTTTAAAATTGGTTGTTCAAAACATTACAAAGCTCTTGACCTATCATATTTCATACTTTAGATTCAAGTGGGTTATGAACTCTCATTTTTACCCTGTATACAGATTGCAGAATCAGGTTAGTTATCACAGGAATGGGTCTATTATGAATCAGTTTGTCTATCTCTCATGCACCCTTTCTCAATGTGATGTCCTTTGTTACCTTAAGATTCTGCAGAGTTCCCACCAACAAGGAGGCCCTCCTAAGATTCAGCTCCTCAATCTTGGACTTTCCAGATTCCAGAATTTTAAGAAATAAATATCTTTTCTTTGTCATTTGCCTCGTCTCAAATATTCTGTTATAGCAACAGAAAATGGTCTAAGACAAGGAAAATTAATTTTCTAAAGTTCATATGGTTGACAAAAATCAGAGCTGGGCTTTACATTTAGATATATGTACCTACCAAGTCTGTGATTTCCCTATATATTACACTTTATATCAATTGTGGGAAAGGGGTCCCATGATCTCTCCCTGTACAGATCCAATGACAGGGAGATGGCCCAGGGCTTCCCACTGCCTGTGTGGGGACAGAGACAAGTAGGGTGACCTGTTAACTCATATTCCTTCATGTAGTGGGCTGGTTGCTTCAGATTATGTGAAAAACATTTAAACCGCCTTCTAGCAGGTGGCTAGAGCCAGGAGTGGTTGCCTTGTACTACACTTTAATAGTTATCTTCCAAACAGGAAATTTCCAACAGATAAGAAAAACAAACAACAAAATGTGAAAAAGAAACAAATCTTATGAAAAAAAAAAAGACCTTCTAATTAAAATACCTTTTGGGAGAGGAGTGCTTTAGAGTATTTAGCTTAACTCTACTCGGATTAAGATTACTTCCTCAACCGTGAGAATGCAATGAGAATAGATGAGGAAAGGTGAAATAAGTAGAAATTGGACTGTTTTAGGAATTCATATTTTGAAGGACTGAGTTGTTTACTCATCCACATTCAAAACAGATCCTTCCTTACATGCACCACTAGCTCAAAAATAACCGTCATCAGGACACTCTCGGGACTGGCCTAGAACACCATGGGGTGTTTTTTTGAAGCTCTTAGCCATCTCTGGAACTTGGAAAGGAAGGCGAGTAGATGTGTCTTTATTTTAAATCTAATTATTTTCTTCATTGAAACCTCATAAGCTTAGTGAAAGCCTCACAGCCTCTGATCATGTGTGGCTACCAGGGAGTCGTTGCACTACTTGCATGTGTTGGCAGTGCAATGAGAATCCCTTCAAGCAGGAGGGGTAACATGAGGTGAAGGGAGGGTGTGACTCTAGTCTCCCCCAACTTTCAGAATTAGTTGCTAGGCGTAGCATTTGTTGGTTTGTGCTCCAAAATGAGCAATGTCTCAAAGGGTATGCTGTTTCACTAAGTAAACTGAAGAATTTTCTCTGACAATGTCAAAACAGAACATTTCCTTTATTGAAGAAATGTAGACTTGATCATATTGCAGGAAGGAAGAATAAACTGTGGTGCAGGAGGTAGACAGGGAAACCACTGGTTATTTCTGTGCGGTGAGGACAGTTACTATTCTGACAAGGTCCGTGAAGACGAGCACCTCTGGGCCAAGTAAGTGGACAATGTGGATGTCTGGGGACAAGCTGGATTTCTGTTAGATATGTATTCCTCAGAATACTTTTCAAAGTTTATTAGCCAGGATATTTTAATGATAATATTTACTTTCCAAGCCAACCAACTCCTAGAATGTTTGGCGACATTATTTGACCAGAAATACTAATTATTTTATAATAATTTTAAAAATCTCTAATATATTCCATTTACTTAATGAGATAAAGCATGCATGCTTCAGGTCTGGCATTCAAGGCATTGTGACCCTGGCCTCAATCTACACTCCTTTATACCCTCTGTGGTGCTGTTCAAATCATATAATAATATTAGTCTACTTACAGTCCCTTGAAGATACCCAGTTTTCCTCATCTCCATGCCTTTGCATGGAGGGGAGCAGGGAGAGCGAAGAAAGAATCAACATTTTCTGAATCCTTGCTTTTGGTGGAGTCTGAAGGATGTGTCATCTTAGACTTTGCAATTATGTGAGGCAACATATCATTTTTTATCCTTAATTAGTTCAAGCTGAGTTTCTAGAGCTAAAAAAAAAAAAAAAAGCTAGTCACTACAATGTCAGGTTGGTTTAGCTATTGTGTCAGGGAAAATACATTCTTTTACTGATTTGCTAGGTACCTGGGTACCAAGGGTCACTGTGAGTGACATGAGACTGTAAGTTTTTAGATTTGTGAAGTACTGCTGGTAAGACAAGAACTTTGAGAAAAGATATAACCCAACTCCCTGGTTTTGGAGGTGTAGAAACAAATGCACCAAAAGCTAAAGCAACTTGCCTAAAAATGTACCACAAGCAGGGATAAATGAAGTTCATGTTCTTTTCTATTATAACATGTTGCTTTTGGGTTTGTTTGTTTGTTTGTTTGTTTGTTTCCTCAGAATGAAGAAAAGTAGTGGGATATGTTCCTGTGTGTTGGGATAGACTTTATCTCAGTGGATAGAATATTGGATTTACAGTATTAAATCTGGGATTGAATTCCAGTTCTGTCATTTCCTTAGATGACTTACTTAACCTTATGGGAGCTGAGTTTATCTATGTAGAAAGTGAGGCTACTAATATATATGCTGCACACATCAAGTGATGGTTTCTACAAAAGCACTTTGCAAACTCTTCAACAATTTTTTTCAAGAGATATTCTGAAACATTATTTTTGTAATCGTAAGTATGCTTTATTTTCTTATTTTGTAAACGGAAGATTTTATAATTCACTTCAGGAGCAGTTCCCCTTTAATCATATATGAAAATAGCCTTATATTTCACAGTAAACTGTTTCATCTTATTCTCAAACTGAGAAATAGTAGCTAGCTGGCCTAATATCCACAGGGCATATGTAGTTCTGGATATACATTCCAGGCTGGCAGTATAAATACATGCTACTATTAATAGGACCAATCTAATTTTTCTGATCTATATTCTAAGGGCAGGGTCAATTGACAGAATTCTGTTTTTTTTTTTTCAGCAGCCTAACACACTGATTGAGACTTGATTTTTTATATAAAAATCATTTTATTGAATAAAATAGTACTATGAAATCAGCATGGTAATTCTCTTTATGATATTATCAGAAGGATGGATGCAAGCTCTCAGCCTAAACCTCCTCAAAAACTTGTTTTTATACATTTCAAAAGATACAATTACAGAAAAATTTCAGGATCTGTGTGTATGACAGGGAAGTAAATTTTTCTATTTTCAAAATCAGTTGCCATGGAGTGGGTTGGTTATTTATTCCCACTCCACGAATATCAGAATTGACCTTTTGATTTCTTTGATCAATGAAATTAGAGCAGATATGTCACATACCAGTTTTCAGCAGACACTTTGAGAACCATTAGGTGATTCTGTGTTTTGCTGTTTTCTCTCCACCATGATACTGATAACACCCTGGACTGGGGATGATTCTTCAGTCAGTTACGACATATTAAATACACTGATCCACCATACATTGATAATGGCATTTCCTTTTTAATATCAATGGAGAAATCAAGATATGAGAAAGAAATCTACCCAAAATGAAAGTAGAAGACCATGCATTAAAGAAATTAAACTTTTGTCAGTAATTTAGCACTCCCTTTTTTCTTTTCTTTTTTAAAAAAAAATTCTTTATTTTATTTATTTATTTTTATGTGGTGCTGAGTATCAAACCCAGTGCCTCACACATGCAAGGCAAGTGCTCTACCACTGAGTTACAACCCAGCCCCTGGCCCTTTTCATTCTATGGTGATTTTTTTTAAAGAAAAATCCAAAGATTTTTAATGATGTTTTTAAATATTTAACAACTTCTGGTGATGGAATAAATATATCTGAATCTTGCTAAATTGAGAACCCAAATATTGATTAGCAGACATTCTATTGACCTTTATTGTATTTTGCCAGACTAAATACCCGAAATTGCCCTTTCATAAACTCTATAAACTCCTTCAGGGCACCATCTTTACTCTCTTT
This sequence comes from Ictidomys tridecemlineatus, assembly GCF_052094955.1. Lineage (NCBI taxonomy): Eukaryota > Metazoa > Chordata > Mammalia > Rodentia > Sciuridae > Ictidomys > Ictidomys tridecemlineatus. The sequence goes on along the minus strand of NC_135487.1, from coordinate 81,004,472 downwards.
TTGCTTGACACCAAGCACTTGTCCATCAAGAATTTCCTCCAAATTTTACTCTCCAAGCAACATGCAGACTTTACTGGGCAGAGATTTACAATCTAATTTGAATATTTACCGATTCACATAGAAATCAGGCAATGCATATTTGATCATACTATCATCTGTTGTTTGTCTCTTATTAAAAGACAACGAATGAACATGCTTGCCATCCCCCAGAAGAAAAATGACTTAAAAGATACAGTACAAAGTTTTCTTCCAGTGCCTTTTAAATTGTGTGCCTCTAAACAAATTTTTAAAACCCCTCAAATCAAAGTAATTACAAGATGTAAAGCAATTTTCAACATAACCTATTTCTTAATCACTCCGTCCAATGGCCTAATATTAGTTCATCTCAATGTAGGCCTGGTTTATACAGTTTAGGCACATTTCATTCTAATTCACTTACAGATTATACCAAGAAAAAACACATGTAATCATGAAAGAAAAAGGAAGCATCAACTCTCAGAGCTCCTTTGTTGTATTTATATCTTAAGAAATTGTCTTTAGTTGCGAATTAAAAATGAGTTGTCAGGTTCCCTTAATAATTAATGTCGAAATGAACAACTGTTTCAAGTACAACACATTCCATTTAATGTTAAACAGCATTATATTTACTGTAATTCCACCTTTCATCTAATGTCAACCTTTAAATCTTTAATGTTTTAATCACACTTCTTTTTCTGATATCCCTTGTGAGTTCCTCAAACCAATGCCCACTCCTTTGTGATAAGGTGGGCATTTTATGTGGCCAGGGTTAGTCAGCAGCAATTGTTAATTATTAAGGAAAACAAAATGCAGCTGCTGGAAAATTGTGTTTGTTCTCAGCAGGGCATGGTACCTTTAATCTCCACTGACACCGAGGCAAGTGAAGTCATAAAAGGGAGATAATGCATTTCAAGAACATGGCCCCAAAGAAAATTAAAGAATTTCCTATAAAATTAATGAGCCTAATTACCAGATAATGTGTGCATTTGCCTTTCAGTAAGTTATCCACTCTTCTGACAGAGAGCTGGAAAGAGGAGAAGCAATGGGGTGGGGCCCTAAGAAGCAGCCTTGCTGAGCTGCAGGTTGGGTGGAGCCCAAGAAACAGAAGGAATCTTATATTGCATAGGCTTGTTTCTGCTGGAAAACCAGGAAAAGATGAAAGGCAGATGTCTGTAAAGAAAGTGCTATACTTAGAGCAATGTATTGGGCTGAGTCATCAGTTCACCTGTCCCAACCCTAATTTTCTCACCCTCAACATGGCTTATTTAAAAGATTATCTTCACATGCTTTAATTAAAGGCCTTAGTGCAATGCTTACAACTTTAAAAAAGTAAAGATCACTCTCTGAATATTACAAAATACAGTAGCCCCTCCATATCTATGGGCTCTGTATCTTCAGATTCAACCAACTGTGCAGAGGAAACATGTGACTGTGCATGTCTGTATGAATCTGTATAGATCTGAATAAAAACTATTTACATATCATTTATGCTGTATTAGGTATTAGAAATAATCAGGAGATGGCTCATATACGGGAGTAAATGTGTAGGTTCTATGCAAATTCCACACCATTTTATATAAGGAACTGGAGCATTTTATCTAGAGTCTGGTATCAGCAGAAGTCCTGGAAACAATCCTTCAGATACCAAAGGACAATTGTAGTCATTTAATTGCTACTACCATCCTGAGAATTAGATATATTATTTCCACCATCATTATATCCTAGTTCAAAGAGCTAGTGTGTGCAAGACAGAAAGGAGCTCTCTGGTTACAAGAACTGATCTGAGATTATGTTTTAGATGTGCAAAAAGTGTCACCCCTCCAAAAAAAAAAAAAAAGAATAGAGAACAATAAATGAATAAGGATTTAAGTCTTTCTTGAGTAGCTAAATTTTGTTTCCAAATGAATGTTTATGGAAACTCAAGTGGAAAAGATGGCTGTACTGCAATTTTGAGGAAGAAGAGCCTTAATGATTAGCCCTCAACATGCCTGAATGTCTACATTGAGTCTGTGAATACTGCATGGTATTACTAGAATCAGTCAAGAGTCACAATGCACCATTAAAACCCTAAAAATTAACTTAGGGCAGCAAGACTGTTTAAAGACATTTGTACAAACCTTGAAAATGCTTTGAAAGGTTTTTACCTGATTCACAGATTTTGAGTCCACAAGATGTTCTGGGTATCCCGGTGACCCCACTGAAACTAGGCTTCACATCACTTCTGAGAAGGAGGGTATCTAATGCAGTCAGATGCTTAGGATATGGGAATTGCAAGGTATCCTCAGAATAGTCTAAAATAGGTAAAAAAAAATATTCCTACCTTTATTGGTTCATAAGCCATGTCAGAAATCTGTTGAATCCATAGCTAATCTATGGAGAGAAATGTGCACGTAAGTACTTAGGTTAAGAATCATATGAAGCCTTATGTGGTCCCTGGGTGGGATGTTGATGTCTGCTATGGCTGGCCACAGGCCTTGTTCCCCAAAGTATAGATTGGCTTCAGGGAAGTGCACGAAGCTGGAGGGGGTGGTTATCACCAGAGCCTGGGGACCCCCCAGGGCATACAAGCCAGGCTGCAGCTAGTGCTGCTATTACTGCAGATGTCCGCAGTAGAGAGTCCATAGGGGTTGCCTGTGGTAGTTCACTGCCCAGCTTCTTTAGCAAAGGTGATGATGGCAGAACTGGCCCCCCTGAGGTTAAAGAACAAATCATGACCTGGAGCATAAAAATAGACCTGTAGACCAATGAAATAGAATAGAAAACACAGAGATAGACCCACACAGATACAAATGCCTGATCCTTGACAAAGGTGCCAAAAATAAGCTGGATAAAATGTAGCCTTTTAAACAAACGGTGCTGGGAAAACTGGTTATCCATATGTTAAAAAAAATGAAGCTAGATCCCAGTGTCTTACCCTGCACAAAAGTCAACTCAAAATGAATTAAAGAACTAGGAATTAGATCAGAAACTTTGCTACTGCTAGAAGAAAACAAAAGGAAGTACTCCAACCTATATGTGCAGGCAATGAGAAGGACTCCTGAAGCTCAAGAAATAATGCCAAGAATTAATGAATGGGATCATATCAAATTGAAAATCTTCTGCATAGCAAAGAAAACAATTGAGGAGTGTGAAGAGAAGCCAGGTGTATTGGTGCACAGGTGTAATCTCAGCAGCTCTGGAGGCTGAGGCAGGAGGATCACAAGTTCAAAGCCAGTCTCAGCAAACTTGAGGTGCTAAGCAACTCAGTGAGATCCTGTCTCTAAATAAATACAAAATAGGGCTGGGGATGTGTGGCTCAGTGGTTGAGTACCTCTGAATTCACTCCCTAGTACCCATCCAAAAAAGAAAAAAGAGAGCCTACAGAATGGAAGAAAAGTGTTGTCACTCTAATGGAGTATTAATATCCATAATATATGAAGAACTCAAAACCTTAAACATCCTTCTTCCCCCAAATCAGTCAATAAATGGGCAAATTAACTAGATAGAGGTTTCACAAAAGAAGTGAAGATGGCTAGCAAACATTTAGGTGGAACTGTTCAACAGCCTTAGCAATCAGCGAAATGCAAGTCAAAACTATACTGAGATGTCATCTCACACCAGCCAAAATGGCAGTCATCAAGAATACAAATTATACTAAATGCTGGGGAAGATGTATGGGGAAAGAAACTCTTATACAATGTCAGGATTGTAAATTAGTATATCCACTATGGAAGTCAGTATGGAATTTTTTCAAAAGACTGGGCATGGAACCACCATATGACCCAGCTATACTATTCCCCAATATTTATCCAGAAAAATTAAAATCAGCTTACAAAAGTGATACATGCATGTCCATTTTTATAGTAGCACAATTCACAATAGCTGAACTATGGGACTAGCCTAGGTATTTATCAATACATTAATGGATAAAGAAAATGTGATATAATATACTCGAACCCACACCCCCCCCACACACACATACACAATGGATTTCTAGTCAGCCATTAAAAAATTGTGTCATTTTCAGGAAAATAGATGGAACTATAGAGTATCATGGTAACTGAAATAAGCCAGGCTCAGAAACTCAGGGGTTGTGTGTCTTCTCTCATAAATGGAAACTAGAGAGAAAAGTGGGGAAAAGGGATCTCACAAAAATAGAAAGGGGACTGACAGGACAGAGGAAGAGAATCAAGGGGTAGGAGGAGGGGAGCACAAGGAAAGGTACTGGGGAATGAAATTGACCCAATTATATTATGTGTACATAGGAATATATCACAATGAACCAGTAAGCACAATTGTTATGCACCAATGAATTTTTTAAAAAATTAGAAAAAAGAATCACATGTGAATTTTGCATTTGACCCAGCAATTTTTTAGAGTTCAATATCTGTCTAACTGAAATTATTTGAAACCAACATCAAGAGAGCTGCAATCCTGAGCATCTGCAATCTCCTGAACCTGTGAGGCTTCCCTGAGAATTGGAGTTGGCCCTGAGGTCCACAGTGGGCCACAGCTAGCTGCTGAGGGGTCACTGGGTAGCTGGATACCTAGAGCACAATGTGGACTCAAAATTGGTGAATCACACTGACCACCCTGGGGCATCTGGCCCAGATTAATGGTGAGGAGTTCTTAGAAGTTGTATCTTTCAGTCCTCTACCCATTCTGGTCAGATGAACTGCTACTATTAAAATATCATATATATATGATATATTAATTTATAAATAATTATATTATACTAAATGTTATTCCCATGAGATTAAATATATATGAAGGCATTTTGTAAACTATATGCAAGAACATAGGGAAAAATAATGTTTTATATTATTTAATGCAATCCTTAGAGTAGAGCTCAATAATAATTCTGTTTTATATATACTTAAGGAAATACACATTATAAGTGTTAAAGAAAAAGTTTCTCCCTAATAGCCAAAAGCTATTTACCTCACTTCTCCATGATGCAATGCTTACATAAATTGCTGGATTATGAAATTTGGGCAGGCAATTTCTTAATGAAGATATTCCTTACTTGATTGTGCCAAAAACGAAAAACCTGCATTCAGCAGCTGCACTTTCTCAGCAGTGAGAGAAACCTCACACTGCTCAGAATGCATGCAAAACAGTGGGAGAAATCTCAATTGTTAAAGCCATGGTCAGATTCAGACACACCTGGGTTCAAATCTCATCTCCACCAATTACAGCGAGTGTGACCTTGGACAATTTACTTAATATCTCAGAGCTCCATTTGCCTCATTAATAAAAGGGAAACACATTGTTATAGGCAATTGTGTAGATTAAATGAGAGATTCAGGTTAAGTGCTTAGCTTCGGTCTGGCACATCATAAACCATCTGTGCATGTTATCATTTGTTCTGTCATTTATCATGAATTTATTACATACCTTTTATGAGTCTCTACTATTTATGAAAAAGTGAAATTTCAAGAAAGTTAAAATGAACCTTTACTGTGGTCCTGTGGTTCTGGATTTTTTTTTCTCCTGTTATTTGAGTTTTATTCTTTTTCTCTGCTTCCACTCATACCATGCATTTTTATTTATTTTTTTACAAACAGAGCAGGCTTCCTTCTCAGCATTGGGAGAAACAGAAGTGAATAAGACAAAGAGCCTCTCCTGATGACTTCAATGTTTATTGAGATAGAGCAGAAGGAATACCTGACCCAAGATGCTACAGGGTCCTCAGATAAGGAACAAAAAAGAGTCAGTTACCTTAGCTGGGGTGGTTGAAGGACAGGGAGTTTGACATGAGAAGCAAAGCATCATGGGTAGAGGTGGTAGCAGGTGAAGGTAGTGAATCACCTGAAGGGAGTGATGAAGGCATACCAACCATTAAGAATTTGGGTTTCCCCTGAAAGAAATGAAGAATTAATGATATGAAGATGAAGATAATGTGAAGGAGAGGGAAGAGTAAAAGTCACCTCTGAGACCAGAGTCACAGAGGAAGCAAATGCCAATCCCTGAACTGATAATACACATGGGGAAGCAGATTGGGAGAAATAACTTCCATCAGAAACACATTGGGTTGGATGTTTGTAGAATGTTGAGTGATACTCGCTTTTTTTCCCCACCTATAAAGGGAATTTGGGGTATGGACCACTTTGCTAATTTCCCAGGGCTCCTGTAACGAAGGACCACAGACTGGGTGACTCAAAGCAACAGAGATTTATTCTCACAATTTCAGCAGAAGTCTGAAATCAGTTTTGGCAGGACCGTGTTCCTTCTGAAATCTCAAAGGGACAGTCTTCCCTTACATTTTCCTAGCTGCTGTTGGAAAAACACAATCTAGGAAAAGGCCTTGGAATTTCAAGGCTTGTAAAGACCTTGTTCTAATCTCTGCCTTTTCACATGGCTTTCTCCTGCATGTCTTTTGGTGTCCAAATTTCCTTCTTCTTACAAAGACACCAGACATTGTATTAGGGCCCACCCTAATCTAGGGCGACTTTATCTTAACTGTATTCCATTTACCAGGAGCCTATATACGTTCACATTCACAGGTTCTGGTGGATGTGAAGTTGGAGAGGACACTATTCTGCCCTGTAGAGCCATATCAATACTATTCAATCATAAATAAAATAAAATAAAATCCTGACATTTGTGAATATGTGATGGAACTGGAGATCATTTTATCTTAAGCAACTGGGAAGTATGATAAGTACCACATGATGTCACTCATATGTGGAATTGAAACAAGCTGATCTTTTAGAAGTTGAGATCAACTACATGGTGGTCATCTAGAGGCTACACAGAGTAGTGGGGAAGAATACATGGAGAAAGTCTGATCATTGGATACTAAGTTATAGTTCTATAAGAGTAAGAAGTTCTGGTATCCTGTTGCACAGTAGGGGAACTACAGATAACAAGTATGTAGTATAAATCTCAAAAAGCTAGAAGAACATATTGAGTGCTTTCACAGTGAAATACGAATAAATGATTAAGGAGATACACATGTTTAACCATAAATTTTACCTAATGTAAACATACATTGATGACATATGGTGCCCTGTTTTGATATATAATTTTTGTATTTTTTTGCATCAGTTAAAATTAAACTTTTAAAAAGTAAAAAATAGAGAGCATCCCATTTATAAAGGTAACCTTGGTGATTGATGTGCTTTGGGGAAGCCCAACACAAACCCAAGGGAACCATACACATCACCTGTGGGAAACCTCTAATTGGTGGAAGCCATCAGAAACATGGAGACTACCAAGAAAAATTCTTCCCAGTTGCTTAAGAAAAGCTCAGCCTTCTATGTTCATCTTATCCCCAGACCTGGTAGACTTAGAAAAAGAGATATCCCGGGAATCTACATTAAAGAATAAGGAAAAACCCATAGGTCTGACTAAAACCATCCTCTCCATTTAAATGGTGGAGGGGAGAATTTTTAACGTGGGATTAAGTGACAAACTAGATGGAACTCAATTTTGACAATTGACATGCCTGAAAAGTAATGGACTCTTTCCAGATGTCATAAGAAGACAAAAAAAATGATATTCAACATAAAAATGCAGAAGAAAATTACTGGCAAACAAAATTCACATCTATATCCAATATATGGATAAGAAACCCTCGATCACCTGTTTATAACATTTGGGAGATGTCTAATTAGGCCCAGATGTCAGATTGAAAGTATAGCCAAAGACATTAACAGATCCCATGGGACTGGAAGTAGATACTTCAGCAACACCTAGAACACTATTTCTGTTAGGCAGAGCCACAGTTAAAAGTAGTCATGGAGAGTATTTCATGCAGAATAAAAACAAGAAAAATTCTCATGTTCTGGAAGCCCAAGCAAGCCCAGAGGACTTGTTTTACACTGACCTCCTTCCCTGGGCCTGCTTTTTCCTTGTCTTTTTACCATCTACAAAGAAATTTAAGTTTTACACAATGATATTCTTTTTTCTTCTTCAAAGTATTCTCTTTCTTCAATGCAGTCTTGATCGTTTCTGGCAGAGTCAGTTCATCCTTTTTACAATACCTAGGGTCACTTTTCAAATAGCTCCCACCTCCCCACAGCCAGTCAACCACTATCCCTGAAGATACTCACAATATGCCAAGCAGGGTACTGAGAATCAACAAGACCTAAAAGTGGAAAAGGAATACTGGAGTTGATGGAAATGAGGAACTTTCCTTAACTATCATCTCAGCCCCCTTTGGTCTTCTGAGTAGGCCTTCCAAACATAGTGTTTGAACTGGGGTTCACTATGAGGGTTTTAAAAGTCTGCTTTTCCAGCATTATCAAGCCAGCTGGAGTTACTTATTTCATTCCAGCTCAGTAGGAATCCACAGGCTGCATAAAAATACATTAAGGAATATTTATAAGATGGCAAACAGGACCAAATGTATGGGAAAGAATAATATTGTGCATTGCTCATTACAAACATGATTATTTTGTGTATGTAACGGATGTGTTGTTAAAGCACAGTGGGTTGTTTGAAGTTTACAAGTTTGTTATGGATTGATTTATTCATGAAATGCTTTGTTTCTATGACAACTTTATTGGTTTGCCTGTGGTCTAAATACATATAGGCATGGCAGGAATTCCACGGTACAAAACAAATTACACACTCCCCCCTGAATCACTCGCTGCCTTTAGGGAGTGTAGCAAAAGGATTTCCAACCAGCGCAGACATCACCATACACAGAGTGAGCATTAGAGAGATCACATAATAAAGGGGAAAAAGGCTTTTTTAAAAAGAACAACTTAAAAGTCTCCAATGGCCTCCAACTCTGTAATATAAGGAAAGATGGAAATGAGTAACGAAATGCTCAACATAAGATAAGAGAAACACAATCTACCCACAATGCATGAGGTTTTTATTTAAGAAAAAAAAACACTGATCAAAGACCCATATTTCCTGCTATAAATAATGCCCCTTGAAGAATACCATTAATATTCACAACAGTTGTGTAACTACAAAAGAGACTGAGAATTGTTGTTTAGAGAAAATAATAATGGGTTTTGGAAGATAAAAGGAAAAGGTGGAAGAGAAAAAAAAAGAGAGAAAGAAAGAAAGATATTTACTATGGACCAAGGATAATCAGGGAGGGAATGGCCCTTAGTTATCTAGTGAAACTTCAGTCAGGTAAATCATGCCAGAGGGAGCTCAGACTTTGTAAAATCAAGAAAAGAGAGAGCAGAATCCAAATGATACTCTTTGTATTAGCCCAGAATGTAAACATATGTTTACATGAGAGGAGAAATGAAACTAAGAGACATTTTAAAATAAAATTGTTACTCTTCATAAATTCGAAGGACAAAATGCTACATAGAAAAAACAGTCTTAAATGTAGTAAAATTGTAAGAATTAGGTGAAAAACACATATGAAGGAAGATGCATTATCCCCAAATCACTATTTTATATTTTGCAAAATCTACTTCAAGTTTTTGCTTTTAAATTTTCATTTCAAATATTGTGTGAATGTGTGTGTGTGTGTGTGTGTGTGTGTGTGCATGCTCTGATAAATGTAGAGGATAAATGCATACATAATCGTCTCTTGGAATCATCTGCTCTTCTAGTTCTTGCTCAGAATCTGGATTAGACAACTATGTGTTCTGCATGCAACCCCACCATCACAGCCATGGCAGATTAAGTCAGAGTTGAACAACTGACCTAGGAGAACCAACCCATTACTCGGCAGCAACTAATTCATTTCTTTTAATGAAGTATCCAGTCAGGATATGTTGCAAAGGAAAAGGCAGAAAACACACGGTCACTTCCAGGGAGGTTTGGGACAGAGATTATCAGCAATGGTGCATTAATGCTGTTATTTAGCCAGAAAGGATGGGGCAAAAGAACCCAGGAAAGACAGACCTTGTAAGCCCCTCAAAAAGTGAGGAGAATTTCAGTGAGTAGGTGCCTAAGCCCGTGGTGGCTCTTCCTCCCAAGAGGCTTAGCTTCAACTTATTTCTCTGGGGAACTTCTGCCTGTTCAATAAAATACTAATTTGGACTAATTAAATTTCTTTCCTCTGCAACCATAAAGCTTTCATTAAGCTGCAAAATCTTATCTTGTCATTTCCAACAATGGTTAATTCACCTTTACTTGTAAAAAGCTGTATCATCCACTGCCAAGGTGTGGCAGAGTTCTAGTAACTAACATAAGAAAACAAAACAGCAACAAAATACCTGGAGACTGAATACCCCAGACATTATCAGTGCATTTCTTGAACATAATTAGCTTCATTCCTTGGTGGTCCTGTTATTCTAAACTTTGGTGGTTGATAAAATTTCAAACAAGTATAGATGGCAGGGATCTCTGTGGCCACAAAGCTACGCTGTATGCATCTTGTATATCACGAAGGACATAAGAGGCTTTATTTTCTGCATTTTATATTGTAGTTCAATGAATTTTGAAGATGAAACACCTTAGAAACCACCCTAGAAACCATTTATTCCTAAAAAAAATTAAAATACATATATTTATATGATAGAGTTTAGACAAATTGTATTGTGTGATTGAATTAGGAGGAATATGTTTGCATATGATAATTGAGAGTCCCACATTTTTATTTTAGGCTTCGGAGTGTTTACAGATATAGTGTGAGGGCCTCCTGCATCCGAATCTTATGAGATTACAGCTACCGTGCTGTGTTAAGGAGCTGCCACTTACATGTTGCAATGTTTCTCTTGAATTCAGACCTCTCCCAAATTTAAAATCACTATGCATATTAATAACTCTAATCCACCAAAATCAGTTTCACAATTTGAATAAAAAAATAAACCTGTCCCCCCCAAAAAAAACAAATATTCTCTCTGATATATGGATGCTAACCCATAACAAGGGAAGGTAGGGAGGGGAATTATAGGAGTTCATTGGATTAGTAAAGGGGAATGAAGGGAAGGGAGGGAGCTTGGGAATAGGAAAGACAATGGGATGAATTAGACATAACTTTCTTATATTTATATATGAATACATGACCAGTATAACTCCACGTACAATCATGTACAATCATAAGAAAGGGATCAAAATTGAAATGGATTGTATTACATGTATGTATGTAAAAATACATTCTACTGTCATGTATATCTAAAAACAACAAATTAAAAAAATAAAAAGTTTATTACCCTCCCCCCCTCAAAAAAATAATCAGTGAACCAAATATTTATTTGGGTGAACTAAATACTGAGGTTTTTCTTAGGGACATTGAAATACTGAACTATTCATGTATTCTTTAGTAAAAATTATTTGAGGTCCTGCAATGTGCACCACTTTAGCTCCTTAAAGACCACCTACCTGTCCTGGGGTAAATCAGAGAATGTACAAGTAAATAAGCAAATCAGGAGGCTGATAAATGGGGACACATACTATTTGAGGAAACCTACCTGGGGTTGAGATTGGTAAATACAGAGAAAGGAAGGGGAAGTAAATGGCTTTAGGTAGAATTGTTAGGGAGTGATATTGAAACTGAGCCCTGAAGGTAAGAAGAATTAACTGAATGGATAGAATGCAGAGAAGAAGAAAAACTTGCAAAAGAAGGGGGAAAGGTAAAGAAAGTTCTGGTGGCAAAAGAATCTTGGATACATTTTAAAAATAACAACAATTATAATATTAATTGCTCACACTGTTCTAAGTGCTTTTCTATTATTTAACTAAGACCAGTGTGACTGACACAGAGAAAGTTCAGAAATACATTTATTTAGATAAATGGACTTTAAATAACTGCCTACATCCCATGGAACTCTATTTTTTTTTTATCTGTGTGATGCAAAAGGTAGAATGGGAAAGGGCCCTGAATATTAAAAAGACACTTATCTGCTCCCCTGCTATTTAAAAAATTATGAGCATTTTTTTAAAGGTATAACTCCTAAAATACATTGTTTTTGCTCCTTATTTGCACAAGGAAATTTGTACTGATTAGAGGCCAATGTCTTGCCCAGTTCTATGGGCATCGTGCATGTCACATTCTTTGTGAGTAGTGCCCTTAGAATTTGGTGATGTGGCAGTCCAGCTGACCCCAACAGGTTTCCATCAGGGTCCCTGGGATGCAGGACAAGTCTTGCTTATGTAATCATGCCTTGCCTCAGCAGTAGAAAAGAAGAGAGAAGTTGACTCCCCTGAGCAGAGACTCCTGGAAAATCCTGGTGGGGAACACATACCATGTGAACATTTTATCTAACACTTCAGCGCCTGAACCATTTTGCTAATTTGACATGGGAAGCGCTAATAAGATAAAAAGCTCGGCCTCCTTATCCCATTAGCACTTCCTCTATAGTTTTTCTGACCCACATTCTGACCTGATCTCTCCCCTATTCCCCATGGCTTGCATTGTACTGATTAAAAACCTTCATTCTTTTGAAAAGATGTTGGGGAGTTGTCTGGATTTAACTAAAATTTCCAGCTTAAATTACTGTGTGATTTTCAGCTGATCAGAACCCATTTAGCATAGATGGCAGTGGCCAAGTCAGGGGATCGCAGTGGAGAAGGGATATAAACAGAAGCCAGTTAATAGGCAATTAAAGCTTCATTGCTCTCTCACCACCACAAAGCTCCTTATCTAGACTTACAAACACAAGAAGGTAAGCCAGCCATTTAAAATCACTATTTATTTTGCTTGGCCATCTCAGAGTTTCCTTTTCTTTCTCTCTTTCTATCTCTTGGATTTTTTTTTTTTTTTAGATTTATCTGCATTCATTCAGAAGTCATTCATTTTTCAACCTGTTAGCTTTAGCCCCACCAGCTCTTTTTCTAGGATTTCTTTTTATTAGAAACATTCAGATTTCTCTTTACCAGAAACCTGACAGTTTACGGTAGAGACAAATAATTCAGTGATGCAGTGGATTCATTCCTATCATTCCTAGTGAAACACATAATCCCTCTCTGCTCTACCCCTGCCAGGGTGGTAAATATCCAGGCTTCAGAGAGTTCCTGTTTTAATTACCACAGCTCCTACTCCTTGGCCTTTGTTTCCCATATTTTCTCCCCTCTGGGCTGTTTAGATTATGACTGCCAAGTCAATTTTCCCTTCACGCTAGGCACCATGTCCATGTATTTCTTGGATCTTGACACAGCTTCTCTAATATTTATGCTTCAACTTCTGACTCTGTCACCTGCAAACTGCCTTGCCTTCGCCAGCACCTTGTTTTCTCATTGCAGAAAAAAGACTGCAAGTGCCCATTCTCTTCTCTCTCCTTCAAGTGACATTGTCTTCTGCAGATCGGAGGTCTGTCCATCTGTATTCTGTGTGTCAAGGCAAGCACAGTGCCTGCACCTAGGAGACCTAGTGACCAGCCAGTGTGAGTGATCGTGTTACACAGGAGAAAACCAGGTGCAGAAAGTTCAGGTGGCTTTTTCACTGTCATACTGCTGATGCTGGTGGAATCTGAATTCTCTCCCAGGACTCTTGCTCTTCACCAGATGCCTCCCATCCCCCACATCTCTAAGCATGAGGATCCCTTCTTGAGGTGAAAATTTTTGAAGAGACTTCTGGTTAAAAATGGTAGCTTGAAAGCATTTATTATTCCTTTTCCTTAAACAATTAAAATTATTTTAAAGAATAAAAAGATATAAATCCATAACAGCTCAAGGAGAGAGAGAGGAGTCATAAGAGGGTGGAGAACTTCATAGTTCTAGAAAACAATTAGAGTATTTTGTGTTTTTGTTGTGGTGGTGGTTGTTGCTGGGTTTTTTGTTTGCTTGTTTGTTTGTTTTTGTTGTTGTTGTTGTTGTAATAGATGGACACAATACCTTTATTTTATTTTTTTGTGGTGCTGAGGATTAAACCCAGTGCCTTCCATGTGCAAGGTGAGCGCTCTACCGCTGAGATACAACTCAGCTCTGTTGCTGTTTTTTAATGAGCCATATTCATAAGAATATTTTAAATAAACTCTTTTGTGCTATCTCTGAAGGTATTTTTATATACAAATACATAATATTTAATATGTATTAAATATACAATATGTTCAATATATGTGTGCATACATATATATACACACACATGTATATACATTTATATAAACTGACTCCTCTGAGCACAGGCTTTGGGATTTTTGCATTTGTACTCTCCTTGTAATTATCCTGAGTGTGTCTTCATAGCTCTCAGAACTTGAGAAAGTTTTAGTTCAAGTATATTTACTAAATGAGTTGATTCTGTATGCAGGCCAAGATCAATATATATATATTGATAAGTACTATATATATATAATAAGTAATATATATATATATATATATATATATATATATATCTTATTTTTAGGCCTTCTAGGCAATAATTTGTTTTGTATGATGAAAATAAAAACTACATTACAAGTTAATGGCAGTATTTTTCAATTGCTCAATTCTATATAATGGATATTACATTTTCATTTTTGGGTAACTAAATGCTTAAAAGGTTAGTTTGAATTAAGGAATAATTTTAAATAAATGTATACTTACTCAAAACTGCCTGCATACATGTGGAACTTAGACTATTTGTATGAGGGGTCCTGTTTTTCAATATGCAGATCCTGCTTGATACTACATACAGGTTCAGCCTTCTTGCAGTGATTCAGGAACCATGGTATTTGGGAACCACAGCTCCAGACTATTCCTTCAGTCTGTTAGGGAGTTAATGATTATGATTATCTGCTTGAATCCAGTTAGGATATAGAAAACACACAAATCTTGGATTCTTTTTAGTAAAATATTCCTCAGCAGTGAGGGAATAATTCTTTGAGGGACCCAGTGTCTACAGAAGACTGACTTGGGTTACAGGAGATTTAAGCAGTTGAGGAAGAATTATGGAAAGAGAAGTCAGATTGAGCCACAAGTCATTGCATTTGAACAACTCAGAAGGGCTATAAGGCCATATTTAAGGAATTGGGTTCAATTGGTGCCAAGTCCTATTCAATTTCTTTTCCCAAGTACTTCAGATAATTCAAGTAATAATTCAGAGAATTCAATTTTTGTCTTATATGTATCTGATCATAATTCTGGTTATCTAGGTAATTTTAGTATAACGTTTCCAGAAAAAAAAATAGATAATTGTCTTCATTCTCCATTTTGTTTTGAAAGATATGGTAGACCTGCCCCACCAATGAATAACATCATAGGAAGCATTCTAATTTTCTTGAGACTTCTAGCCAGGCCTAGCCATTTTCTATACCCAGTGCACAAGAGACGTTTAACCAGACCTCCAGCTCCTCTGCTGGATCCTCTGAGGTCATGGCTGTGGGACTCTTGTATTTTCACTTGGAATTATATTAAGTGTATTTAGATAGCTTTCAGGACTTGAAAGCCTTAATTCAAGTATATTGACTAAAATAGGTTGATTCTCTATCTCTAGCAAGCTAAAATCAAGACTTTTTTTTTTAAAGAAGAAAATCTCTCTAGCATAGAAAGATTTTAAATTACTTTTCTCTGAAGCAATTCAGAGTTTCTATTAATTTCAATTCTTTAAAAGCACATTTCTCTCTCTCTCTCTCTCTCTCTCTCTCTCTCTCTCTCTCTCTCTCTCTCATTCTCTCGCTCTCTCCTTCTTTCATATTTTTTTTTTGTTTTTTTCTGTCCCTCTTTCTTTTTGTTTCTTACTGGTCCTAATTTTGTGGCTTAAGACTTTAACACTAGGTGCTATGAACATGTGGAGCTCTGAAAATTTTTTTGTAATAGTGACTGCTGTATTTATTTTAATCAATGACCTTGCATTGAGCAGATAGATTTCCATGTCAAGTAAGTACACCCAATCTGTATGAGTTAGATTTAAAAAAACAAGTCCCATAAAGTCAGACCAATAGATGAAGATAAACAACTTGAAGGAACAACTTAGTTAAACAAAGTTTTCTTTTTCTTTTTTTTAAGTTGCTATTTTAGCATTATATTCTCCCTCACACATGACATTAATCAATAAAAATGAAGATGCGTATATGGAACACAAGCCCTCTGTGGTCTTAGCAATAAGTGTTATACTATTATAATGGTGTTGTTTCTCTGCAAAACTTTTGAAATTGATTATTATTGTTTTGAATCATTCAAAATAGGCTATGATAATCAAAAAGATACAATTTTTTTTGTGCCACAGATCTAATGAGGTAGTGGCTATTGTACTCCCCAAAGTGACTCAGGGATCAGGTTAAAGGAGGCTCTTTCAAAACACACTCCCATGTTCACCTCAGCAGGGAGTAGGAAGCACTTGGATCTCAACAATTATTTCTGGAAATGACAAATATCACTCCCAGTCAGACATAGGCTAGAGAATTTTATTACCAGATGTTTGAGAGAAAAAAACATTGATTTGTATTGTCTGCCATTATCTGTGGTGTAAATATTCCCACATCTGATTGCAAGTTACCAGCATGAGCAATGTGGAAGTAGGAAGAAATATACCCCTTCTTTTTTTTTATTGGTTGTTCAAAACATTACAATGCTCTTGACATATCATATTTCATATACCCATTCTTTTGTATTTTCAATACAAAGAATATGTATGATTGTAAAATGTAATGAAATAATTAGAATGTGATATTTGAGTATTTGTTGTCTTTGTTTGAAATTTAATCCATTTCTTAGTTTATATAATTGACTTGTTAATAGTGGCTATTTTCAGCAGCTTGCTCACCGAAATTATGCTGGGAAGAGTCAGGGCAAGCCAGCTCTATGACAGTATTGGTCCTTCTTCATGAGAGAAGACAGTAAATATGGTTACCTCCTATCATAAAGAGATAGGGAATATGATTATATCCTGGGGGTACAATGACCACTTCAGTTTCCATGGGAATCGTAACAACTGATTTTAAATAATATTTATTTTTCAAAAATTCTAGTGGAAAAACCAAAAACAGGTTAATTAGACTTCAACATTAGATAGTTTAGGAGTACACAGTGGATGTCTCATTTAGCTAAAATATAACTGAATGGAAGATTCCATGCAAGAGTATTCATTTTTGAACCAGCCTCTGGTGCAGAGCCTGCCTGTGTGTATCCTCAGTGATATTTTTATGAATGAACTGAAGTTTGCAGTGTATGTGACTTTAGATTCTTATTTCATCCATCAGTTCTATATGTAATAAAACACTAAAATACCATTATACTGATACACTAAGACTCCAAAACAGTAGATGTCATAACTACTTGGGAATAAAGGTGCAAATTCTTTGACTCTTTTGATTAGGACAGTACAAACGTTCATCATGGTCACTCTCAGATATGACAATTTGAATGGCTGGATGTGCTTCCTGCCCTCCTGTGATTGTAAAATATAAAGACTACTTACTATCTGCTTTCAGCACAGACATGGTACACAGATGTATTTGCTGAAACAACAATGGAATCAGACATAACTTTGGTCTGCTTCTAACCTGAGCTACATTCGTTTTTCTAACATATTGACTAAAATTGTCATAGGTTGGTGACTAGACCATTTGTTTAAATTCTGTGGATTTTTTCCTATCAGTGCTACTTGTTAAAGGATTTGAACTTTGATACTGATGTACTCCAATGATATTTTGGGGAAATGCTGTGCTTTTCTTTAATCTTCTTTTTCTGGCCTTGATGTAACTGTTTCTGCCTGTAGAGTCAACAGGGCTTAAATTGTAGCAGTTAGTTAATTGATAGTATTTTCTGTTAGGAATCTCTAAGATGTTCTGACTCCAGGGGAAAAAATATAAATACATAAAAGAGAAAAGTCTGCTTTCTAAAAATAATATTCTTCTTGGTATATTTTACAATAGGGAATTAATAAATAATTATGATCTTTTCAAAACAAGTTATCTCCCTCCCTTCTTCTTCTCTCTTCTTTCCCTCATTTCTCTTACTTTTATTCCTAGCATTTTGCCCAGATTTTGTTAGCATACCACAGCATCTACGAGTCCTGCAAGGCTAAGATCCTGACCTTGTTCTTCCTGCTCCTCTAGAGCCCACTTTGATCTTAAAATCCTTAGAACATTACTATTAAAGGGGTTTTCTCTTCAACTCACAGTAATTGTTCAGAAACAAAGAAATTTGCTTTGAAAAATGAAACTGAGGATGCTGTTATATGTACCAGAGTTTTATCAGAGAAGCAGAACCACTAGGATGTTTAGATCTATATGAGTTTATGTACGAAGGGATTCACTGTAGGGATTTGGCCTTCTATAGCTGTGGGGTGTGGGGAAGCTTTCTCTGTGAAGCTGCTGTTTTTTTTGTGTGTGTGTCTGATGACTGGGTGTGAAGTCCACAGGTAGACAATCAGGAAGAGAAGAGGGACTTGATATGAGGATATCATATTAGAGAAAGCAAAAAGCCCCAGGCATGAGCAGGAGCTCCTCAAATAGAGTGAAAACATATTGCTGTGACTTTGGCAATTTAGGTGACCTTTAGATGTCAGAGCCACACATCATAGTGCTGTTGACTTGGTTCTGGAGTTGGAGACCTTTGAGCAGCCCCAGGGCTGCCTCATCCCCAGGATATAAATTAGCAGTTGAGCAACAATGGATGTGAACTACAAAGGCTTGGTTTCTGCCTTCCAGAGCTCTCAAGAATCTCTCTGTGGCCTACCTTGGCAGAAACACCCATAAAAGGGAATTCTGGAAGTGTAATTCAGCCTAGGCAAATTGAAACATTACAAAACCCACCATGGTCAGTATGTATCATTCTTGAATCAACCTTACTTGACCCCTATGTTCAATCTCATACAAGTTCTGCCAATTCTGCTTCTGAAATGTTTTTTTTTTTTTTTTTTCATTTTGTTTTGTTTTCCTTTCTACTCCTCCTGTCTTTCCGGTATTTTGTTTGTTTGTTTGTTTTGTGATGCTGAAGATGGAAACCAGTGCCTCACACACGGGCTAGGCAAAACCTCTCCCACTAAGCTACCTCCCCAGGTTGTTCTGGCTTCTTTTAATAGTTAAGAAGTGTCAGAGTCTCAAAAAAAGTGTTTCCTGAATATCCAGTTTAAAATGGGTATTTCCCCAATGGATATCCTTTCATTTCACCAAGATTTCTTTCCATACCACTCTGCTTTTTCATTCATACCTTTTTATAATGTGTAATTATATACTTGTTTTATGTACTTTTAAAATATCTCTTTCTGTCTACTCCCACCAGACTGTACAATTTTATAAGGCCAAGGGCAATAGCTTTCAATCACCATCTATCTGGAGTATAACTCAGGACCTGGCAGCAAGTACAAAATAAGGTATAGGGATTCCATGAATGAGCATGGCATTCTTGGGTTGAGTGAATTTATACTAAATAATCAGCTTAATTTCACAAGCAAGAAGAGATATTTACAATTGTAATAGGAACAGCAGGGACTATTTCAGAGATTTATGGCATATCCACTAAGTTATATTAAAATGATAGGTCTTCTTTTTAAAAAAATATGAAAATAGAGAAACTATTTATGATGTAATATTAAATTAAAAACCAGGGCAAAATATATTTAATATGATTATTACCAGTTTGTAAAGAAATATATAGGAAAGCAAGGGGAAGGAAATACATCAATATGTTAGTATTTCTTCACTGGGATGACAAATTATGACTGTTATTTCCAATGTTTTCTAAATTTTTCTATGACAATAAAGGGCAACATAGAAATGCCTGAATATTTTTTTCCATATATATTTAAAAGCAGTGTTAGGTTCATAGTACAATTAAGAGCAAGGAGCAGAGAGTTGCAATACCCCCTACCCGCACACACGCCCAGGCTGCCCCATTACCAACATCCCTCATGTTTCCCCATATTTGCAACAATTGATGAAACTACATTGACACATCATAATAACTTACAGTCCTAGTTTATGTTAGAGATAATTCTTGTTGGTTTATGTTCTACACCTTTGGACAATTGGATAAGAATCATAGTATCATACAAACACTATATTTTTACTAACCTAAAAATTATGCTCCAACTATTCATCTCCCCACCCAACTCCCAGTAACCACCATTTTTTCCTATCTTCAATATAATTTTACTTTTTCCAGCATGGGGTAAATTGGAATTATACTGTGTGTAGCCATTTCAGATTTTTTTTTCTCTCAGTAACATGCATTGAAGTTTCCCCCATGCCTTTTCATGATTAGGTCATTTTTCCTTAGGACTGGATAATATTCATTTGTCTCTATGTATCACAAATTATCTATCCATTCATCTGTTGAAGGACATCACAATTGCTTCCATGTTTTGGCAACTATGAACATAATTGCTATAAATAGCAATGTGCAGGATATTTTGTGGATATGTTTTCAACTTCTTAGGGTGAATACCAAGGAGTGTAATGGTAGGCTGTACGGTAAGAGTATGTTTAATTTTATAAAAAAAAAAAAGAACCACCAAATTATATTCTAAGGAGCTGGGTAAGGCTGTATATGCCTGTAATCCCAGCATCTTGGGAGGCTGAGGCTGGAGGATCTCAATTTCAAAGCCAGCCTCAGCAAAAGCAAGGCACTAAGCAACTCAATGAGACCCTGTCTCTAAATAAAATACAAAATAGGGCTGGGGATGTGGCTCTGTGGTTGAGTGCTTCTGAGTTCAATTCCTCATATCAATATCAATATATATATATATATATATATATATATATATATATATATATATATATATATATATTTCAAGGAGCTATACCATTTTGGCAATAAATGAGAATATCTGTTTTATATCCTCATAAGCATTTGGTAATGTCAGTGTGCAAAATTTTGGTGATTCTAATAGGCACACAGTGGTATCTGTTTGTTGTGTTAATATGCATTTTCCTGATAACATGTATGTGTGGAACATATTTTTATATGCTTATTGCCATCTATACATCCCCTTTGGTGAACAGACTGTTAACATCTGTGGACTATTTTTAAATTGGATTGTTTGTTTACTTATAGCAGAGTTTGAGTTCCTCCTATATTTTAGATATAAGCTCTTTTATTAGAAGTATCTTTTGCAATTACTTTTTCCCAATTGGTGGATTATCTTCTCCTTCTCCTGGAATTATTTTTCAGAGAGCAGAATGTTTTACTTTTATTAAAGTCTTTTTTATATATCAATTATTTCTTGGATTAATAAAACTCATGACTTGGAGTTGTTTCTGAAAATTCATCACCAATCCAATGTTATCTAGGTTTTCTTCTATATTATCATGTAGGTGTTCCACAGTATAGCATTTTACATTTAGACCTATGATCCATTTTGAGTTAATTTTGGTAAAAGATATACAATCTTTATCTAAATTCCCCCTTTTTGCATATGGATGTCCAATTTTTCAACTCTATTTGTTAAAAAGACTAGCTTTGCTCTTTGATACTAACTTACATGAGTCTATTTCTGGTCTCCTATTCCATTTTTCATTAGTACTACAATGTTTTGATTACTGTAGCTTTAAAGTGGAATTTGAAATCAGGAGTATCAATCTTCCAATTTGTTCTTCTTCAATATTCTATCTAGATCCTTTCTCTTGCCATATAAACTTTAGCATCACTTAATAATAATATCTACAAAATAACTTAAGATTTTGATTGAAATTCCATTGAATCTATAGATCAAGTTAAAAAGAACTGACATCTTGACAATATTGAATCATTTTTAACACGAACATGGGAGACTCTCTTCATTTATGTAAAACTTCTTTGATTTCAACTATCAGTGCTTTTTCACTTTTTCTCATATACATTTTGTAGATATTTTGTTAGATTTATACCTAGGTATTTGATCTGCTGAAAACAGATCAGGCCTCTGTGATTTTTCTTTAAGGGAGAATCATTGAGTATTTTAGAGTATCACAATGATATGATAGAAATTTTACATTATTTCAGATTAGAGTAATCTGAAAGTGGTGTACTAAGTATGAAATATCAGGGAGAGCACCTTGGAGATTTTGCAGATGTCCAGTTCTGAAAGAGTAAGGGCCTTAACTAGAGTGGTAACTGTGAACATGGGGGAAACTGAGGACTACACCTATAGGACTAGGTAACTGGTTGGAGATTAGAAGTCAGGAGAAATGGGAATTTGAATTCTAATTAGGTTATAAACTTACATATATATCTATATATTTAAATCTTTATCTATCTGAATGAATAGTAATGGTCAAGGTGCATTATATTAGTGATTTGAAATTAAGTATATTTATATAGTGTATATATAAATCACATACACGTATCTCTATATCATAATAAATGGACAAAAACAGAAAGGGGCCTATTTCATAAGAATATCAGGCAAATGGTGAATTTGTTTTGACATGTTCTGTTTGGAGTGAATCTGTTACACTCAAGTACAAACATTTGAGTAAATACTCAGATAGTAAAAAATGTTGGCTATCTTAAAAGCATAACCAGGTTGAAGATAGATTTGAGACAGAATGAGGTCTCTAAAGCAAAATCTAGAAAGACATTATTAGTAGACCACAGAAAATGCCTTGGGACAAAAGGACATTGAAAGTACACAGAGGCTTCTAAATAAAAAAGGACGAGTGCCATAAACATTTGGGAGCTCAATAAAAATTGATTTATTTTTCAGCACCTTACTGGAGTAGAGAAAACTATATTATCTTGAGGTAAAACTACAACATTAGAAGGCTCTGCTCCTCATACAGACATTTTATAATTCCAAATGTCTCCTCCATCTGTCACAAAAGTGGGTGGAACATACTGTACCATCTTAGAAATTTGAGGGCATTTATATAAAAAGTACTTGGGCAAATGGCAATTTATATCACAGTAGAAACATATGTAAAAGCGTATAGTATTCCATCAGGCTCACAGAATTTTTCTTTACAGTAAGTTCACTAGAGCAGTAGTCACAATCTGAAAGAGGAAAAGCAGTTTTTGAGTCCCTATTTATGTGAAAGGACATAAACCCTTGATTGCATTTTGATCAAAAGTGTGGGGAAGGAGTTGGCAGAGAGAAGGAGAAAGACTTGCAGAGCTGTTTCTAGGGTGAAAGTTTTGGAATGAGGAGGAAAAACTAATTTACAGGTTTGCATCTCTTGGAGGCGATGTGAGATAGAACTGCACCCTCACACATGGGCTGGGGGAAGACAGGACCTTGACATTGGAGACCCTTCCGTCTTTCTCTTTACTTTCCCCAGTGATAATGCAGGTGATAAGTCTTCTATTTCCTTCCTTAAATCTAGATGTCTATTTCACAACATTGAATTTACCATAAAATTCTACAGTAATGCAGATCAATACATATGAAGACAAAACAGAACAAAGAAAATATGTTCCTATACTGGTCTAGACTTCTTTGGGAATCATATTTGTTCATCTACATGTTATTTTATGCCAGGATTTGTTTTAATTTTGTTTTATTCCTCTTGAGTTTTAAAAGTATTTTTGGAGGCTTTTTTTTTTCAACTTAGAAAATTTGACCCACTTTAAGTTAAATTCTTATTTTATTTTTTTCCCTGGAAACTAAAATTAGATGTTTGGATTCCTTTTTAATAAACACAAACATTCAGGAGTGTGTTTTGTACATGAGCAACAACTTCTGTTTGGTAATTGGCATTTTTCCCTTTCTGATGAATCACATTTGTACAGCTGAATTTAGAAACACTTTACTAGAAACATTGCCAATCCTAATAACATACTTTTAATATTTTTTTAAAATATTAAAATACAGTAGAAAGAAAAACATGACTGCTGATAATGTCACAAGGGACAGAGTGGAGTCACCTTGCTTTTCTCTTAGACAATGGAAGGAGTGTTGGGTTTGAAACTCGCCTCACACTGAACAAGCTCTAGCTCAGAGAAGTGCTCTAAATGCATTTCCATTTATTCTTGATGGAATTGTAAATATATAATAGGTGTTCGATAAATATTTGTAGAATAAAAGAAAGAGAGAAGAGAATCAATGTATATTGCATTTTTAAAAGTGGAAACATACAGATTGAGGTTTCCTTTTTTAAAGACATGAAACTCAAAAAATTAAAATGAAGGCTTTGTCAGGTGTAAACCTTAAAAATGAAAATTTTTTTTGTTTGATGCCAAGTCCAATGTGCTGCCAAATTCACTTCTCTGTGTTAGCAACTGTATTTCTTTAAAGAAAAAAAATCTTTTAAAATGTTTCCTTTTATTCGTCTACTTGTCCCTAAAATGAGACCCTGGGGATTGATGAGTGACTGGCAGCTCTACAGTAAACTGGAAAGCTGAGACTTCTACGCATGTCTCATTATGTACCCAAAGCACCACAACCTGGCCACGGCACAGGCTCACTGCTTAGTTCTGAAATGGAAGCAGGTGGCTGTTAGCTGAAACCAAAAGCCAAAATTATCTGTACATTTGTGCCTTGACCCTGTGCCTACAAATATAAGAGGCAGTAATTTCTGGGGGTTTCAATTCACATTGGTGATGGGTGTGGTTTATGCCTTTATAAGCATGAGTAGTGCAAGGTTTATTTTGATATACATATATTTAAACTTAGAAAAAGGTTTTACACATTATTATTCTTTAGATTATTGCTGTCAGTGTGGTTTCTAAAGCCAGGTCACTCTTGTGTCTGGTGTTATTTCAGTTTAGAAACAGCCATAGAATGAGGAGCTTTCAGATTCTCACATGGGGGTCTCCCACTCAGAAACCCTAAGTCCAGGAACCTTGCAAGAGCTCCCTCTAAAATACAGACCTAGTGTTTCAGCAACTGTGGAGCTGTCATCAGCAAGAGAGGGAGGCCTAAAAGGAAAAAGAATGAATATTCATACAACAAATGCCGCCCAGAGAAGCTGGGAAAATAACTGATAAACCAATATATTTGGCTGAGGTATTACACATGATTGAAAGAAAAAGACATTAAAATATGGAGGGGTGGAAGGCATTTCAGGAAGAACTTGTCACCAGATGGTAAGCAATTATAAAGCTCTTGTTCTCTGTATCTATCACTGAGAAAAATGGTCACAGTGTAATGACCTCTGAGAAGCACAGTTTTTCCCCCCCAAAGAATCCTGAAATAAAGAGTAAGTTCATGTTGATGTCAGACCAAAGGTTAAGCAGCATGTTTTGGTTTCTTTTGAAAGTACCAAATTCTTTAAAGATTGGGAAATGGAAAGAGCTATTTCTAAGAAACAGTCAGCCACACTTATCGTTTATGGAGAGAAATAGCACAATACAGAAGATACGTAAGCCAGAACTACCTAGTGATTCCAGTAGCTTGCTTCCCACAGAGAGTTTTGGCCCAAGGCATTTTAAAATTAACTGACTGGGTCAAGGGAAAAGTACCTTTATTGCCTGCACTGGCAAAAACTGATCATAAACATGTCGGAGATGGCGTAATAAACCTTCACTCAAAGCCATGAGGCCAAGTAACCAGCCTGTGAACGTGAAATTATACTTGGGACTGGAGTTCACAAGCAAGTGGCACACTGTGGACTTTACTCCCCAGAGAACTTGTCTTAACTCTGAGTCCACATGAATATGTGAAGGGGATGCATCATGGGCTTCAAGCTTCATATCATGCCAGTTTCAGGGTATCAGGTCACATTCAAAGATGGTCAATTTATTTTTGAAAATGATAATAGTGAATAGTGTTGCAAAACAAATTATTTAATGTGATATTTACATATAGCCCCAGCTCCTGTGATTCAATTTAAGTTCAGGGGGGAAACAGTGTGCCCTCCTTCTCAACCTTGTCACTTTCTCTGAAAAAGGCATTTTATGCATTTCTAAAAGAAGGTCACATGTTCATATATAGGCGACAAGAATTTTTAGCAGTAGGCACATTCTTTTCAATGGATTATGACAATATGGAGGAAAGGAAGGCTTTGGGATTTTGTCACTGCTTCCTGCTCTTTCCCTGCACAGATTGGCCCAGGCTAGGACCTGGAGTCTAGGACAGTACCTGAAAGTTTAGCTCAACTCAGTTCTTAGAGACCCTGCCCAGTGGTATGTTGACCGCACTTTCTAGCTGTGATATTATCAGGATCCACAAATTGCCTGCTGACCCCATGCCTTTTGTGCCTAGGTTTGCAGAGAGCCTCCATGGATCTGAGTTATTTGTCTACACCCATCAAACATATCTATCACATTTCTTTAGTCCTAGACCTCTAGTCCATACTGAATAGAAACCTGACCCTAAATCATTTTGTTAAGTGTGGTAATCACTGCTGATATCCTCTTGCCTGTTGAGGTACCAATGTAATGCTGAAGTGTTCCATCTACTAGAGGCCCAATTATGGTGCTCTCTAGCCTGGAATTGACAAAAGTTTGCTATTGGCTTCGGCCCCGATGGGTTAGGCTACTGGTCTCTGGAAATGTCAGTTCATTTCTTCATCATAGTTTTTGGATTCCTTCTAGACAAGCGCCAGCTTTCTCTATCTATCCCCTTAAAACTCCCAAAACATTTTGCAGTCAGAGTCAGCCCAGCGATATCAAATTGAAAATAAGTAGTTCTGGGTTTTAATCCTGACCCTGCTACCAACTGTGCAACCTATAGCAAGTTCTATAAAATTCTTGGTCTTCAATTTCCTCATCCACATAAGCACTAAATTCCCAACAAGGTTCCTCCCCATTTCCAAAGTTCTTTGATTTTTGTGATTACATAGCAAAGGTTAAGAATAGTCATGAGAACCAAACTGTCAGAAAAAAAGGTTTAGATAGGTAGTTGTTCTTTACAGGTGAAAGAAACACCAAAGGAGGTTTCTTTTAAGTGCGTGCAGCCAAATAAACCCAAGAATGACCTGAAATTTTTAGAAACATGATTACAGACATCACTGTCCTTTATATGTGAAGACAATGCTACTGACAGTGATTGCTATGTCCCTAGATAGGAAGACAGAAACATCTAAATGCACTAGAAAGCACTTTAAAAACACACAGAAAGGGTAACCTCACTCGCAGAACTTATCACACAAGGCAACTTTTGCTAACAGTGTGAACTACGGTTCCCTCCTATTACCAACCATCAAGTAAATCTGTCTGAAATTATTATTTGTAACTACACAGAGCTAACACAAGATTGGAAATACTTACTCAACATGCCCCAAAATGATTTTAAAATACATTTTTTATTAGAAGCTTTGCAATAATCTTATTATTAATAGCATTATCACCACGAGTATTCACCTGTCTTGATTTTGATCATCAATAATTTTACCCAGACCAAAGGTTTAAGCCTATATAAATAAGACAATTGCTTGAAATATACCAGCTTCACAGATACCACTGAACAAAGCACCATGTAAGGTTTTTGGAGTAATTGGGAAAATTATCAAAATTGAAGTGCTCAGTTCATAGCTGTCATAGAATTAGCAAGAATTCTTCCATTTTCATAAACCACAAAAATGCTGAAATTATTTTAACTTTCTCTTTCTTTTCTTCATTTCAATAGAGAAGGCATATCCTTCAACTAAGCTTCAATAACACATTTAATCTTCATATCATCTGTCATTTAGCGATGAGGTAACTGAGTTTCTGATAGGTTAAGAAATTTGTTCCAAAATCACACAATTACAAAAGGCAGATTTTGATTCTGATGGAAGTCTACCTTATCCAAAGTCTTAATTCACAACCAGCCTGTAGTTTTGGTATTCATGCTTTCTTTTATTGAATTAGGAAAGACAAATAGATTTGGAAGTGGTCGTAGCATGTTCCATTGTGAACAAGTCAATTTTGAGGTATTCCTGAGACCTGCAAGAGATCTAAATCTCTATTGGCATAACAAACAAATATATTTAAGGCCTTTGAATGCTATAGACTGGTACAAATATATTTCTAAAAGTTATTGATATATATATATATAGGTAGAGTTATAAGAATAATTATGTATACGTATATAAGTGAGAAATATTTATATATATATTTTAGAATCTATACATATAGAATATATGTATATAATCTATATTTTTTAGAAAACATATATATACATGTGAGAAAGGAGCCATATACATAGCTTTAGGAATAGGAAGATACCTGTTTGTTGGAGAAAAAGTGGTAATTAAAGAGAAGTCTCACCTCTAACCATTGCAGAGCCCAGTGGGAAAGTACAAAATGGGTCTGCACAAGACCATGCCTCCTCCTCTTTCCATCCCTGGCCTCTTCCTGAGATTTGTGTGCGTGTATGTTGCATAGTGGGCAACCTCCGCAAATCCAAGTCTGCCCCTGTGCAAATGCCTCTTCATACTGTTTGGGCCTATGGACTGTGCGTTCTGGCAGCACACTGCCATGGAGAGATGCAACTCATAGGAGAAGCCAGGATAGTCTGAAAGTAAGCTCAGAGCCCCTGGGACAAGAAATGTGGTGGTCCAGGTGCTTAGGCCATGTTCTGAAGGTCCAAAAAAAACCTACAGATGGAACGCATGCACCTTTGATCCTGAGACTCTTTACCTTGTTAACAGGGATACATCAAAAGAGATCAACAAGAGGGGCCTGCCATGCTCAGAGGCAAGGGCAAACTGCTTCAAGTAGCCTGATACAGGGGTGGCAATGAATAAAATAATCAGGGCAAAACAGGAAATTTTTACAGTCTTTAAGTAGTAAAATTTTAAGACATGAATATAAATAGCTACAGAGGTATCAAGCAAAAGACATGGGTTAAAAAGCATTCTTTAGCAAATGAGCATTTGATAATATTAAGGAATTATTGTTACTTTTTAAAGGTATGATAATTGTATTATCATTATGAAAAAGTCTTCATTTTTAGGGATTGATACTAAAGCATCATTATCATTTAAGAACAAAAAACATTATTTATATTACAGTGTGCGGGAATTTGCTTTACAATACTCTGCTTCAGGAAGTGAATAAGGTCATAGGTGAAAGAGGACTGGCTATAAGTTGATAACATGAGTGTATTATATTTTTCTCTTTACTTGTGAATATTTTTAAGATTTTCCATAAGACATTTTTTAAAGTTTTCATGGAATTTGACAACTACTGAGGCCTTTGTAACAGCAGAAGGAGAGAATTTTCCACTGAACAGTGGTTACAAATTCAAGAGTTAAGTCAATCTTAGAAAGAATGAGAAGTACAAGAAGAGATAACACGGGCCAATGTGTGGTTCTTCTGGGAAAAACAAGTAGAATAGTGTATGGAGAGGGATGCAGAGGCAAAAATAGATTATTTTGGTGGGTTATGTTAAAATGTATTTATATGCTGAGATAAGAGACCTCAAGTGAGAGAGGACCAAGCCCCACACCTTTTCCTTAGGTCAAGAATTTTGATCAGTAATGTTGGCCCCTGCCCACCCTGAAGCTGTTCAGCTACTTTCATTTCCTGATGTGGCAGCAGTTGAGTGTGGGAACTCTAGAGTTCATCTGGCCAGGTTTAAATCCCTGCTCCCCTACTCAATGTCTCTGAGACCTTCAATCTTTCAAATCTGTTTCATTTGCCTTATTTGAGAAATGGCAATAGTAATAACTACCTCATAGAGTTATTGTGAGGATTACATTAGTTAATATATTTGAAGCACTAAAAAAAATGTACCTAGACCTAGGTAAGTGTTTGTTCTTGATGTTACTGGTATCATTGTCATCACGGACTGCCTTGTTCAAGACAGTAAATATTTATTACATTTTCTGCCAGCATCTTGAGAATCAGGCATACTTTACCAATCCTGCTGTCTTGTGACACTCCGTAAGAAACATGATCACTGAATGAGGATCTTTCTGTGCCCATGACCCAACACTCAACCCTATGTTGACTTGGTCCAAATAGCAGTTTTTCCCTCCCATTTTCCTTTTTACTGCTCACTCACCATAAAGAATTGGAGCTAATTGTTTTCCTATCCCCTTTTAAGGCTCTGACAAGCTTTCAAATTCCAGTGCCAGAGTTTTCGTTCTGTTTCTTGTTATTCTAGTGCCTGCTTTGTTTCTCACAGTAGAACGTAGTTAACCTTGAACCATGACACTGACATCCTTTCCGAGTTTGACAATGCCTTCTGGTTACATTTTTAACATCCTACCCTCTCATAATACGATTGTAAAATTTATAATCATCTAAGACAAAGATTAGTAGAGTTTAATTTTTAAAATAAAATGTGAGTAGATTTAGGGAAAACACGTATATATGAACATATAATAAAAATTTCAAGGACAACACCTACCATAGTGGGATAGATGGACGAATCTTTTTCTAGAATGTGGACCTTTACCCAACTGATATGCCTTTACATCTGTTAAAAGACAAAAACAAAAACAAAAACAAAAAAACACTTCAGAATCACTAATAGGTTTGATGTCTGACATATTCCTTCTGAAGTGCTTGACAGAGTTCATTATAATAGTACCCCAAAATATTTATGGGCAATACTTGAATCCATTAGAAATTCTTTAATAACAAAATTACTTCTCATTTAGAAGTAGAGAATGATAGGCTCTTTCTAAGCATGAAGTAATAGAAAACTACTTCTAGTAGTTTACTTCAAATAATTCTGTTTTGCCTGGGATTTTATCAGTTTTTATACTTGAAGTCTCACATCCTAGGAAACTTCTTTAGTACTAGGCAAACCAGGACAATTGGTCATCCTATGTTTGACCCACATATTAGATATATCTCTCAAATTATTTTTCTCAGGGTAAAGAATCTTTTCTAGTTCAGCCAGATGAATTCATCTTTTCTTTCTTGCAAGACTCAAAATGAAAAGAAGGATATTAAAAAGAAAATTTAAGCCATCATCTTACAAAATCAAAGAACATCACCAATGACAGGCAAAATATTCCAAAAGATGTTTTACAAGACAGAAAGCAGATGAAGAAATAATTACCACTTTAGCAGGGCATAAAAGCTACAAGGTAGTGCACCCGAGGAGATGTGAGCTATGAATCCCTGAAATCGTCAGGACTTTAGGGACCAGGTGAAACAGAGGGGGATGGAGGTACAGACCTTAGAATGTGGACATGAACAGTTATATACCAGAGAGTCAGATAGCATGCTGGCTTCTCCACAACAGACTAAGTGATAAGCATCCCTTATCTTCCACCAACACATCCACGGAAAGGAGGAGGTAGATTTCCAAAACAGATTGAATCACAGATGTTTGAAACTCAGGGACACCAGGCATGGTGGACAGTAGGGGTAGAATTTCAGGATGACAACAAGTGAAAATCTGTGTATTAAAAGGAGACAGCCTTAGTATCACTTCCTCCTCTAATTCCAGAAAAACAGCAGACGTCTATCAATCAAAAATCAGACTAGAATAAAGATATGTTTTTGACATGGAAGCATACAGTATATTTATCTCCCATGTATTCTTTCTTAGGAAAGGTACAAGAATGTGTCAGCCAAATTTTTCTTTCCCAAAAAAAATGGAAAATATGGGATCCAGAAATCAGTAGTTCAATGTTAAGACAAAGGTGAGGGGAAGTTAAGATGACAGTAGTGTAGCTGGATGACCAATGACCCTCTAATTAACACAGATATAAATAAAAGAATGAAATCTGTAAATGATACAAATTTGAGCAAAAGTATAAGTTTTTTTAAAAGGGAAAAAAAGAATGGATAGCTTTTTTATGTTTTTAGCATTTGGAAGAAAAATAATCCGGTGAAAACTATAATCATATAGTCTTTCAAACCAATAAAGAAAAAAATGTCATAAAATTGAAATAGATTCTTAACATATTACTTCTCTGCAGTGAGCAATATTTACATAATCAAAACAATGTAAACACTATTGTTTTATCTAAAAATTGTTAGAGTACAAACTCGAGAGGTTGGTGGGAGAAGTGGGAGTGTGTGGAGGGCTGAATCATCATCCACCATGACAACAAAAACACAGATGGTATCCGAAAATAATATGCTAGGTAGAACTGTGAGCACAAACACGGTGCCCTGTGCACTTTATACATATGAATCCAAATACCCAAGGAAGCTAAGCAGTCACCTTGACGGGATCAGGAATGTGGAACCCAGAAAACTTTTCAGGTGAAGCCAGCCTCATAACAATATCCAGTAGGAGAGCTTGATTATGGAGTCCAGGCATCCTGGTAGATTGGAATTGAGAGTAGAGCTGTGCAGGACAGTTAAAAGCTTGGTGGGTTGTGTCAAACATATCAATGATTTTAGTATTGATTCTAAGAGAATTCAGTGAACATCCATAAAATCAGTGGTGCACAAAATGTTGTCTGAGGATCCCTCTAGGTCTTTCTAGCACTTTGAGAAAGCCCCAGATCTGAAAACCATTTTCATAAAAAGATGGAAAAGATTTTGACTTCTTCACATCCTTTCTCTCACAGTATATAGTGGTGTATTCCAGAGGCTATATAAAACTATGATGATGTCATTTCTATGATATCTGTGTGTGTATTTGTATTTTCTAAAATTTCCTAAGGTCATAGTCTTTTTCAGGGATTAACTCAGTTTGTTATCAATACTTCTATTGTGTTCCTACTAGTTTTTAAAATTATGTTTCATATAATTTTAATAACCTCATCTTTCAATAAATTATTTGAGATCCTGAAAATTTCTGAGCACCTAGGCAGAAATACACAAAGAACTAATAATACTTTCATCTTTTGTTTTACATTTTTTATTTTGAAATTTATTCTAAATTATTATTTCAAAAATATTACTATTACCGGGCATTGTGGCACACACCTATAATCCCAGCAGCTCAGGAGGCTGAGGCAGGAGAATGGCAAGTTCAAAGCCAGCCTCAGAATTAGTGAGATCCTGTTTCAGAATTTAAAAAAACAAACAAAAAAAAATAAAATAAAGGGCTGGGGATGTGACTCAGTGGTTAAGTGCCCCTGAGTTCAATCCCTGGTACAAAATTCTTTTTAAAGTTACTATTTGTAGTGCAATAACATTCATTATAAAGTAAAATAAATGTATTTATAATATATTTTCCTTATAGTTTAGGATAGATCAATGGCTTTAACAGGAAGTCAGAAGACTTCCTTTCCCTAACCCAAGGTTCCACATCTATCTCTAAAGATACTAAGAAAGATGAAAACTGATCTAGCACAGAATTCTCTAACTCATGGAAGCCAGGATTATTTCCAAACAAACTGAGCAAAACTGTAAATAATAATAATAATATAATAAAAACAGTATTTCCCTTTTCTTTATATATGCTTAATTTTTATGTTCAGCATCTTATGCAACAGAAATTTTGGGAAAATATTTTGTGCTAGTAAAATTGTGGCATCATTTTGTGACCAATTGTTTAGTTTAAAAGAAAGAAAACTGAATATTTCATATGTAGGCAAGAAGAAGTCTCATAAGCCAAAACTTGTTTATCACTTTTTGTACCAGAAAAAGAAAACCTACAAAAGAACTGTACACATTAAGTTATATTTTGCATTGAAAGGAGACATGCATAGAATAGTTGAAAGACTAACACACCCTTCTGGAGTTGACATGGCTGAGTGCCTGCTAGATGAAAAGTCAGTAAAAGAAATCATAGTACTGTCAGATTCCAACAATACAGTAATTTGTTGAATTAAAGACTTAACTGCAAACATGAGGACTGAGTTTACATCTCTTCTGCAGAATTATGCTTTTGTCTTTTGAGTGCAGTATTTTACAGATGGATGTGGACTGTTGTTTTCTTGTGTGTGTCTGGTAGTAGCATCAACTGATAATCAAGAAAATTTATTTTGTGTGTAAATGGCCACTTTATGATTCTCAGATATTCAGAGTTGAATACATCTTGTCTTGTGGTTCATTTTGGAACAAGCTATATTGCCCTTTACATTGATTTTGCAAAAGTTATGGTGGGAAAAACTGCCAACATATTAGCAGGAATGAATCAAAACTGTGACATCAAACTGCACTAGTAGTTACTATATTCTTCCCAGGCCTTTACAAAGGGATAGAGAAACAGTTTCACTTAAGAATGTCTTGCTGAAGAAATTAAAGCAATCACTTTAAATAGTACCCTTTGAGCACATATCTTTGTATTATATGGTGTATAAACTGAGAGGTAAAAAATACCAAATTATATTATTCTCATAGGGGAAAACACTTGTGTGACTATTAGGTTGTGATCTAACATAGCTGATCTTTTCACAAAACATCATTTTAACTTGAAAGAAAGGTTTACAGACAAACTATATTCAGACTTAATATATAGCAGGCATTTTAATGAAAATGAATTGAGTGATCCTGTCACTTCAAGCCAACTACTGATTGTTATAAGTGATAAAATTAGAGGTTTCTAAGCAAATTTTGGAAAACTTATATCCACTAGCATGAGCTTGACAGCTGTCTAATACTTAAAGACTTCTCAAATGTATGGTAGTGATATTAACAAGTGTGATATTTTGATATTGCATGATAAAATGTGTCAACATTTGGAAAATCTGTGTAAGTCAGTGAGCTAATATTTTCCAATTAAGTGCATGTTGTTAGAAGATCACTCATGGGTAAAAGATCCATTCAAAGTGCTACACTTTTTGCTAAGATATCTTAGCTTTTTCACTGCTGGGTATAAAAAGTCCTGACAAGAACAATTAAAGGAGGAAAAGTTTATGGAGGGCTCATAGTTTTAGTCTTAGTTCATAGAAGGCCAATTCCATTGTTTAGGGCTCAAGGTGAGGCAGAGCATCAAGGCAGAGGGTGTGGTAGAGGAAAGAACATGGCCATCAAGAAGCATAAAGACAGACACTTCAGACTAGGTGCAAAATATAAATCCCCAAAGCACACCTCTTCAAGCCACACCCTATGCCTACAGTTAGCAACCAGTTAATCCTCACTCCTGCATGAAACTTTCTTTTTGAAAAAGAATATCATGTTGCAATTTACTCTGAAATAATTTGTGGGGACTATCATGGGATGAAGGAATAATTACTGAGGCTCTTATAGTATCCAGTCAACAAATAATGATAAATTAGATCAGAGAGAGGTAGACAAGAGTTGTGAACTATTAAATGATAAATCTAAAATTATCAGACTGGATATGGATGAATAAGGGGAGCATGGCTGAAGAAGAATCAGAGTTAGGAAAATATTCCGAGGTTTATATTTATAAAAAAAAAATGAGCCCATCTTCCAATCTATAAAACAAGAAGAGAAAACGCATGGAAAATGGAAGGGAGACTATGATTTTTTTTGTCATTTTGAATTTGAATTTCCCCTGTTATGGTCAGCTAAATTGCATTTTTCCCCATTATTGATCTCAAACTGCAATTTAGTTGGAAAGACTCTTGCGTTAACAGATACAGCAATGCCACTTGTAATTCTGAAGATCCATTTATAAAAGACAAAACTGTGTGATCGTTGAGGCTACTAGTGGCAAAATTTGCTGGTTGCACTTGCTAACCACAACATATTCTCTACTTCATTATGAGATGATTGCATTTTTCAATGAACTGTTCCTCATGACTGCTGAGAGTGTGCTCTTTTCCGACTGGGAGCCTGAGATGCAATGTGGGTGGGATAATTATTTTATCTTTAGTATTACATTCTGTTACACTGATAAATTAAAAATGTACACTGCTAGTAACTTTATTTGGGTATTTTTCATATTATATAAAATATTTCAAAATATAATTAGAGCAGTGTATAGCTATATTATTATGATCAGTAGCATCAGTTTGCACTAGAAGTATCATAGAGGATTGTCATGAAACATCAATGAGATTTGAATCTGTAATGTACACTTTCTTCTGACAAGTTCAAAATTAATATCAACCAATTCTTTGTTTTCCTGGGAAAGATTCCATAGCTTGGTATTTATCTTGCATGACTGCCTTAGCTCTCTGATGGTTTGAATATTATAAACTAAACATTAAAGCATCCCACCTTACCACGAGACCAAAAAAAAAAAGAGTAAACTATGCAGGAACTAACAAATAGCCTGCTTAGTACATTTCAGACATTCATGGTGGGCAATTGTATGTGAGAAGAATGAAAAAATAAATAGCAAATGCATTCCCTCTTAATTTCCAGGGACTGCTATCCCTGTCGAAACCCCCTGTGTGGATGTGTTTGTACACAAACATGAGTTATATGCAGGAACCTTTTTCATTAAGGGCGCGGTGTTTTTCATGCCAGTGCAGCACCTATCTATCTTCTTTCTGGCAGGGCTGTCTGCTTTTCAGTCAGCATCTGACTAAAGATCAATGAGAGAAAGCTTTTTGAAGGTGCTTTCAGGTCCTGCGGCAAGGGAGATGATCAGAAAGCTGCCATAAGCTTCAGACCCACTTGACAAATTAGGAACTATTTTGGTGCTCTATAAACTGCTGTCACATCAGTTACAAACACTAATTAGAGATACAATACTTTGATAGTGAAAGTGTCCAGTGCATTAAATACCACTTTTGCTTACTGCAATTAGCCTTTACATTGACTTACACTTTGTACCATAAAATGGTCAGAGATTAAAATACATCAACCATTATTTAAAAATTTATAAGGTAAATATGAGCTAACTGTCAAATAGCTTTTTCCTGTTGGCCTTTGACCCTTCCAGTTCTTATTTTTCAATGTTTTTGCTTGCATTTTTTTCCCACCAGTTTTCATTTGTCTGGTCTAAATGTCATGCCTTACGATGGCCAATCATCCAGCATCAATTAATCAAATTCTTCATCCTGAGAATGAGGTGTGTAAGGAACACTGCCTCTGGTTTTTATAAAGCAATTAGCCATCGGGCCATTATAGTATCCAGCAGGCTCAAACAAATAGAATTTTATGCTTTTTCACTGCTGTCTCGGTGATGGGATATTATTGATGAATAGGCATTTAAAAATCCATCCTGTTGATTTTTGAAAAACTACTTTAAAGTTGTTTTTTTTTAATGGCATTTCCATTTTTGGTAGCAGGATAAGTCTGCATTTTAAAAAAAAATCCAGCAATAACTGACAGAAGTGGTATGTTTTTAACACAAGAGTGGGAAAAAAAAGTCAGGATTTTGGTGCTGATTATCTATAGAGTCCCAAGAATACTTTTTTTTTTAACCCTGTGTGTGTGTGTGTGTATGTGTGTGTGTGTGTGTGTGTACGCACGCGCCCACGTGAGAACGTGTGCTCACGCATACGTGTATATTTATGTTGGGAGAATATATTTGAAATCTTTTCAAAGATGAAAAGTGTGTGAAATATAAACTTCAACTTATTTATGATGCATTTTTGAGATGGCACATGAAGCATCATTTAAAGTATAGTTTGCTTCCGAAATAAATAATCACTTTTATTTCGTCTTACCAACCTCAGGCAGCTTCTAGTATAGAATCGTACATGTGTACATGTGGCTCTTCCAGTGATGTTTGTTCAGAAATAGATGGCTATGAAATAATAATAATTTAATAATCAGCTGAGTGTGAGATGAAGGTTACACATACGAATTCACTTAAAAGTAAAAACTGAGTCAAATTGAGATATATTTTAAGAAACACACCCTATAGTAAAAAGTTAGATGGAAGTAATTCAAACAATTATTTTTAATCTGCCTTGTGTGTGTGTGCTTACACCTCGCGATAAAGAAACTAAGTCATCCATTTTAAATGCCTACAAAACAAAATGTGACTTAATTTCAAAGAAACAAGCTCTGGGATCCAAATCTCTCCATTCTCTTCCCACTTCAATTTATATCAGGGAGGCAGCATATGGTGGAGGACAGCCGAAGGCCTGCCAGTCACCTCTGCAGAGATGGTTGCAATGGTAACACATTGAAGCTCAGTCTAGAGAATGTGTGCAATAATGCTCATCACTTCTCTACTTCAAAGAGGGCTGGGAGGATTAAAGAGCCAGCGCTCCAAATTCAAATTCACATTTTCTTCCAAACCTCAGCAGAATTCTTTGTCATCCCAACAGAGATGATCTGCGTGAGAAGTGCCATTAAGGAAATAGTAGCACACTCAGAAGAGCTCCAGGGGGATTCAAAAGAGCTCTGGCAGAAGTTCCGGGATAGATGTAAACTCAGCCTAGTGCTCATAAAGCACGTTGAAATTCTCAAGTGATAGGCACTACATGGGAACAAATCATTCTTAATTTAAGAGATAAATATGCCATATCCAGAACTAATAATGAAGGGGCTGGAATAAATATAAAACTATAATGATTATAGATCGTTTATCCTTAAATCTAGCTTAGTGTCTCTGTGACAGTTGGAAATATTACAACAATTGTCTGCCCTGCACTATACAATGCTGGTGTAATGTTCAAGGTTTTTGGTGTTGCAGGGATTGTCCCTAAAACAACAACAGACTAAGCAAGCGTGATCAGTCTGCAATGGCCCAGCCCACTTTCAGCACCTCCGGAAACATGCTATTCAGCAGCCTTAGCAATTAGGAAAAGCTCCTGCCATTTCAAACCTTTACACCTGCTCCACATATGTTTCCTTAGCTAGATATTCAAGAGGCAAATTGTGTGTAGAGTCAGGTCACCAGTTTTTAATGTCAGAGATCATACCATCTGCACCTTGGAAATAATGAAATCTGCACGAAAGAATTCTAATCTTTTTAACTATTTAGCCATTTAATTTTTAAAGACAGTGTTTTTTATTTCCTCCTGGTACAAGTTTTTCTCTCAAAAGACACTTATTATAAAAGACAGTTTATTTGTCATGCTAAGTTTTAGAGTATAAAATATTTTTAAGTAGTAAAATCACCTCAAACTATAAGTTGGATTCATAGTATGAATCTTGTAACATTCTTGTCCAAGTTAAGTACTGTACTCATTGTAACCATGCAGAAGTACACATGGGATGTGTTTGCAAAGCAAAAGTATTGATTATTGTTTATATTGCTCTGTTAATCAATTGTGTGAGTATAGTCCTTCTACCACTTTTGGGCCCATGAATTCCATCCCACTATTCTTTTGTACTATTCCATAATTTTCTGCCTGTTTTGACCAGTGACTTGCTGGAATCCAACACTATGTCCATAGAATTTTCAATCTAGAAATTTAGTCATTCTAGCCAATGGCCATCCATTGAATCTAATTTGGGTTTTTCCAGTGCTT
Organism: Ictidomys tridecemlineatus; assembly: GCF_052094955.1. Taxonomy (NCBI): domain Eukaryota; kingdom Metazoa; phylum Chordata; class Mammalia; order Rodentia; family Sciuridae; genus Ictidomys; species Ictidomys tridecemlineatus. The sequence continues at coordinate 80,965,758 of NC_135487.1, read as the reverse complement.
CAGTTAGGACACGCTGATGCTGAGCATTTGTTTGTGAGTTTATTCATGGGATCTAATGGCCTTTGATTAAATGTATTTAGAGCCTGACAATGGGAATGGCCCTCATATCTTCATGAAATGTTCCAACATTAAAATAATACATCCACTCCAGGCATAGAAAGACAAGTGTCACATGATCTCACTTATTCGTGGAATATGAAGGCTGATATAATACAGGTTGAGAATTCGTAAAAGTGGTTACCAGACAATGGGGAGAGTGGGGTGGCTAGGGGAACAGTTGATCAATAGGTACTATGTTATGTTTAGACAGGGGCAAGATCTGGTGTGCTGTTGCACAGATCACAATAACAGACATTTCAGAAAGACAGAAAAAAAGGATTTTTAAAGTTTATTTTTTCCATAAATAAATGACTTATGTTTGAGGAGTGTTATAGTTTAGATATTAGGTATCCTCCAAAAGCTCATGTGTCAGACAATACAAGAAGGCTCAAAGGTGAAATGATTGGGTTATGAGAATCTTAACCTAATCAGTGCATTAATCTGCTGGATGGGGATTAACTAGATGGTACATGTAGGCAGACAGAGCGCATCTGAAGAAGTTGGGTCATTGGGGCATGTCTTTGGGTTTATATTTGGTCTTGGTAAGAGTAGAACTTTCTCTCTCCCTTTTTCCAGGGATCCATGTTCTGAGCCATTACACCCCAGGGAATGGAGCCAGCCATCTGTGGCCTGAGACTTCTGATATGAGGCTCCTAATAAACTTTTCTTATTCTCAAATTGTTCTTGTTGGGTCTTACAGTCAGAGCAGAAAAACTGACTAAAACAAGAAGATAGATATGTTTAATATTATTTAAACATTATACAATGTGTATATATATCTAAACATCATGCTATCTCATTAATAAGAATTCTTTTTATTTTATGTACAAGTTAAATAATAATTCATAATCTTCTGGGAATAAAAGCAATATGATTCAAAATAAATTTCATCAACACTGGGGGATGAATTTTTTAATTTGAGCAAGTTCTGTTTTTAAAGTGGAGATGGGTTGAAAGAGCTAAAATGTGTCTTCCTTTCACTAGTAGTCACATACTTTCCATGAACGAATGGAAAGCTCATGATTTTGGATTCAAGGGTCAGGATTTGAATTTGCCTCTTAACAACCTGAATGCTTTAAGTAAGCTTATTTTTTGAATGCTATGAGTATTACTTTCTTAATTTTTTTCAAACAGATCTGCACTGCATATCTTGGGAATTATTTAGGCTAGATATATAGATAGATGACTCACAATTTTTTTCAATATTGGGGATTGAACCCAGGGCCTTGTGCATGCTAGGCAAGCACTATACCACTGAGTTATATGCCCAGCCCTTTTTATTGTTTTTTTATTATTATTTTGAGACAAAATCTTGCTAAATTGCTATGACTGTCCTTGGATTTATGATCCTCCTGCCTCAGCCTTTGGAGTGACTGGGATTACAGGTATGCACCACCCTGTACAGCTCAACATGAACTTTTTCTTTTATATCAAAATATAATTTTGAATACTACATGTCAGCCTGGCCTCAGTGTCACACTCTTGTAATCCTAGCAACTCGGGAGACTGAGGCAGGAGGATCACAAGTTCAGAGCCAGCCTCAGCCACTTAGAGAGGCCCTAAGCAACTCAGTGAGACCCTGTCTCTAAATTTAAAATAAACAAAAAAGGGCTGGGAATGTGGCTCAGTGGTTAAGTGCTCCTGGGTTCAACCTCTGGTAAAAGAGAGAAAAAAAAAAAGAAGGGAGAGAGGAAGGGAGAGAACTACGTTTCCTTCTACTTCATTCTTCCCAAAGTTTTTCTCACTTTTGTTTCAATACATTCTTCTTCATTGTTTGTAAAAGACTAAGGCTTCATTATGCTTTACATCTATCACTGTGACATGGAAATATAAAATTGATAAGGTTCATCCAGTGTTTTCAAAATCTTGAGAAAAAATATGTGAAATATGTCTATTACCTCAAATTTTTCAGACTGCCATTAAAGTTGACTGATGGCTTTTTTTAAAAAAGCAAAAAAAAAAGTTTCATTGGTTTAGATTATGTTTACATGTGAGTAACAGAAATCTCTAAGTAATAACAACTTCTAAAAAGAAAATTTGATATCTTTTCATCCAAAGTCAGGAGTCCATACAGAGCCATTCTGTATCTCTGAGTGAAATTCATGCTTCTTCCAGGTATCCCTATAACCATGCCAAAGAATGGGCTCTTGTGTCAACTCCCTGTTCCTAGGACAGAATAGGAGAAGGGGCAAATATGCAGGTAAACATTCTCTTTCGTTAATTCATCAAATACTTATTAAGGTCTACATGTGCTAGACCTTATACTAGGCTCTGATGACAACAGTAAAGAAAACAAATATTTCTGCCTTCATTTGACTTCTCTACAGAATTACCCTACATTTAAAAAAAAAAACAAAAATGTTCAGAAGCTTCCGTTTGATACTCCTCCAGTTAAGATTCTGCAGAAAATTGAAATGAGAGCTGTGGGCATACCTCAGTGGTGGAGTGCTTGCCTAGCAGGTACAAGACCTGGGTTCTAGCTGCAGCAATGAGAGAGAGAGAGAGAGAGAGAGAGAGAGAGAGAGAGAGAGAGAGATGAATGAATAAATGAATGAAAGAATGAGGAGGAAAATAAAGAGAATAACAGCAAAAGGAAAGCAAATTTTTTTTTAACAATCACCTTTGAAAGCTATTCTTACAAAAAAACACAAAACTATGCTTGAACAATGCATATTGCTGGAATTCACAACTAGACAATGCACCCAACTAAAATACTCAATATTTACTTACAAAAATAAATATTGGTATGTATTTTTTCAAATTTACAATACAATAATAATGCATTTATACTTTGGAAATTGGCAGTCAAGTTCAGAAAAAAATAAATTTATTCAAAATAAAAGAAAAACAGAAAAAAAGTCACCCTAAATCAACCAAAAAGTTAATGTATATTTTTACTAAATAATACATTTTATTGTAGTTTTGTGTTAAAATGACAATACTTTTGAAATATAACCATAGCAAACACAAACCAATGTCAAATATGTGAACACCATTATCACCAAAAAGCTAAACATGCTTGGCTGAAAAAGAAAAAGAAAAAAGAAAAAATTGAGGTACAAGTCCTTAAGACGTTTTTATCATTTTTAAATTTTCTTATTGTTATTTATATTTTTAAATGGTCAAAGAAAATTATACATACTTACAGTGTACATATATATATATATATATATATATATATATATATATATACACACACACATATATGCCTTGTCTCATATACTTATTTATTTCTGGTGAGAACACTTAAAGTCTACTCATTTAGGAATTCTCAAGTATGCAATACATTGTTATTAACTCTGTTCCAAATATCACATGTTGTACAGTTGATCTCTTTAATTAATTCCTCCTAACTGAAATTTTGTATCCTTTACCTAGCATCCTATTTGTATCCTTTGTTCAACATCTTTAGTTGGTTAAATATTAGGAGAATTAAGATAAATAGAAGTTGTCTAAGAAAAGAGATTATACTAAAGTAAATTACAAATAAAAAATTGAAAGTAATTAAAAATTATTAAAATTTGAGTTTTAAAGTAAATTTAGTTTAATCATAAATATACTTCCCTCATGCATTAGATGAATTTCTGGTTGTTTCCAAAGTGATATATTGTGTCTAACATATGTTTTCTGAAAACGTTTCCAGTACTAGATTTGTTTCCTCTTTTTTTCTGATTTTTTTTCCTTCCTCCTTCCTTCATTTCTCCCTCTCTCAACTTTCTGTACAAATTTAGAGCATTTGTCAAATATGGAGCTTTCTGTAGATTCAAGTCTGAGATTAAATTCTCAGTTCACCAATTCAGAGTGTCTTCAAAGCTTTCTTTAGAAATTTACCTAACTTTCCTTTATATAGCTTTCACTAGAATGGAATTTGTTAGAGGAGATTCCGAAAACAAAAAATAAACTTATTTCCCTTTTCTATGAATCATAATTTAAATTTTAAAAGCTGACAGCTTGTCTCCACAGTTCCACAGTATGGTGTGATAGAAAAAGTACTGGACAAGCAGTCCAAGAGAGAGATATTTCAGTTCTATGTAAGATTCTAGATAGCTGTGTCACTGTAGGTATAGTGCTTAACCTCCTTCAACCACAGAGTCTGACTCTTCAAAATTAAGGAGTTGAGGATGATGATTACTATGATGGCTTATAATTTTATAAGTCTATTCTAATTCAATATCTTCCTTGAAAACATATCTTTAGTAAGAAACAATTGATGCACGTGTGGCATGTGGTGTATATGTGTGAGAGAGAAACACACACACACACATACAGAGAGAGAGAGAGAGAGAGAGAGAGAGAGAGGATATCCCATTATCCTAGTTATGGTACTAGATGATATTACACAGAGAGTGACCAAACTCTGGATTATCTACACAGCTCAGTCTCTCTGAAACAATTTTTATTTTTTATTTTTTAGTTGTAGATGGACACAATAACTTTATTTTATTTATTTATTTTTATGTGGTACTGAGGATCCAATCTAGTTCCTTACCCATGCTCGGCAAGTGCTCTACCACTGAGTCAAAACTGCAGCCCTCTCTTAAATAATGAATCAACCAATTGAATAAAGAAAAGTCAGATATGCCTTATTATAGAGAAAAGTAGCAATGACACATTTATAAATCAGCAAACTAGCTCAATAGCAGGAGACTCATAATTCACTGGATAAAATTTCCATGTATTCTCTCTGAAGTATTAGAGATTTAATGCCAAATTTGGAAATTATCTTCTCTGATGTTTGCTGTGCATAAAAAACAGAACCTTCACAACCAAAGTGTAGTATAGAAAAGAAACACATTTTTTTTTCTTTTAAGAAAATTAAGATGTTCTCAGTCTGGGAAAATCAGTTCTATTGATCTTTCTTTCTTCTATTTAATGTCAAAGTAAGTCTAAGAATGTTCATTACCATTTCATTATTTAGTATTTAAGTTTATGTTCCTTAGAACACCTACCATAATGTATAACACATAATAAATATTAATTAAAAGTTGCTTAAGTAATGATTTCCTCAAACCACTGTTTTCCATTAAATACATAATGATTCTACTGTTTGTTTGTACCTGACAATCAAGGTAGTTAGTGAGAATGTTCACCAATAGCATGCCAAATATTTTTCCTCAAACAGATGATTTTAACATTGAGAAAACACATGTGATAATATCTGATTTCCTAGAGAAAAGAAAAATGAACACATTTATGATTTAGGTTGGAATTTGAAGAGTAAAACAATTTGATGGGCTATAATTTAAAAATTAAAACCAGGAATCTGAATGACTATCAGAAATTTATTTACTCCTGCCTGATCCAAAATATTTTATAAAATTTGAATTGAGCATTAATTTTTCAATATAACAATAGAATATACTTCAGGCCAATAGTTGACATCATATGCATAAAAGAAGTTAGTAATACAATAAGAAAGCCCACTATTAGTACAAATACTATTGTTCTAAAATTGCTTAACAATGCATAAGTAAAGATAATTGTAGTTGAAGTAAAACAATAGGAAAAAGTAAGATAAATTAGTTCTGTTTACAAATGATGTTATAGCCTAACTAGAAAAACTAAGAGTGCAAGAATGCAATAATACAAGGGCCAGATTCAGAGTAAACATATACAATAACAATGAATAAATAGTAGTTTTCATATATGCCACAAATAATCAACCATTAAAACATAAAAAATTAACAGAGCAACACAAAAGATAAGTGGTAAAGAAAAATGTTAAGATTAAAGAAGTTTAGAAAAAAAATTAAGTATTGAAAAAGTATTAAGTCTCAAAAATAAAACTGAATAATTCCAGTTACTCAGATAAATGTCAGTTCTCCCTAAAATTAACTTACAGATTCAATGCACTTCCAGTTACAGTCTGAATGTTTGATTTGGAACCTATGAAAATGATTTTAGAGTTCACAAGGAAGAAAATGTTTGAGACTAGCCAAGACAAAAAAAAAAAAAACTATAAACATATGCACAAGGAGCTGAGGAAAGAGAACAGGAATAAGCTGTGGTATTAGAAACTAAGACATAGTTAAAGCTACCAGAATTAAGATCAACAGCTACTGATCTTAAAAATAAAATCTAGTAGATGATACAATACAATTCATATATGAAAAAATGTTCAATCCCAATCAGTGAGAATGAATGGATTGTTTAGACTATGATTCAGAGCTGCTGAATATTGAAAATCAAAATAAAACTTGATTCATATAGATACCTCACTCATGGATTAGAGGAATATAAACTCTAGATAACTTACTAAAATGAATGTAAAAAGAAAAAAAAAGAACTGCAAGGCAATAAATTGGAATGCTTGTTGATTTTTGTGGATTGGAATAAATATAAAAGTACAGAACAAATAAAAAACAAAATGATAGATTTGACTCCATGAAAACGTTAAAACTTCTCAATGTTTAAAGACATCAAAAACAAAATTAGACAAGATGAGAAACTATTTGTAATATATTTGACACATAAAAATTTGATACAATGAGTGCTTAAAAATAAATGCTTTAAATTAATTACTTGAAATTTTTATATGTTATATATTTTTAATTTTCCAGGAAAGTGAAGTTGATGTCACCCATGTACTTATTACTCACTTTTAAAATATCTTTACATTTTGTCCTATTTGTTTCAGATTTATTTTTTGTTGTTGGTGGCAGTGTGGGAAAACAGTGTTAGTGTCTCAGGAATAGTCCAGTTCACAGGGCCCTTGGTACCTCCTCTTACCCAGAGCAGCCACTATTCTGGCTATTGTGTTACCGATCCCATAAACACCTGTGTAATTTTCTAAATATGTATATATTCTTTCCTGAACAAATCCATATAATGTTTCAATTAATGTAAACATTAAAATACTCAGAATTTGTAATGTTGTTCTTTACAATAATGCTGTTTTTTGAAATTTGATATTGAGATATGTAACTACACTTCATTCATTTGACTGTACAATAGTAAACTGTGGTTAATAAAGCATGTTTACTGATCTTTCCACCAGGAAACAATTAGGTTTTGTGGACATTTTTTGCCATTATGAATAGAGGTGCCATGAATAACATTGGTCATTTCAAGGAAGTGAAATTAGTGACAAAAGATGTGAAATTTAAGCTCCCTTGGGGAGTGACAACTTGTTTTCCAAAATGTTCATAAAAATTTTTACCCCATCAGCAATGTAAAAGGACCTACTTCTGCCCATTCATATAAATTTTTAACAATTAATTTCAACTTTATTGCATCATGGTCTAAGAACATGGCATATATGATATTCACCTATCTTTTTATATTCACAAAATGAAATATTATGAATAATAATGCTTTGAGCCTATAAGGTGATCAATTTTTTCTGGGATTATTTCCTGTGTGCTTAAACAAACTGGGTGTTCCCTAATTGTTCCAAGGAATTTCATGTATGTCTATTAGATTAGGTTTGTTAATTGTGCTATGCAAATTCTGTTCAGGGTTATTACCTTAAATTTTTTATCAATTTTTGAGAGAGGTGAGTTAAAATCTCTGATGTGGTATTTTTCAGTTCTTCCTTGTAAATAAGCCAACTTTGATTTTCTATGTTTGAAGCTATACTGTGAACTGCATATAAGCTCAGTATTTTTAAATCTTTCTGATGAACTAATCTATTCCCAATGACCTACTTCTTTATTGCCTTTAAGAATTTTGTTGCACATATTTTCTTTTGTGTATAAAACCACAAGCTGCTTTTAGTCACAAGCTGCTTTTAGTGTTTGCCTTATACATATTTCCTATTCTTTTACTTTCCTTTAGAACTTTCCAGTCATTATATTTTTAATTTTGTATTTTATTAATAATGGAGAGTTACATATATGCACATAATTTTTTCTTTTTATACTAATGTGATTGCTAACAACTATATTCATGCCTATCAAATTATGTTTTGATTATTTCTAATATTTTTTCTATGTTTTATCATTTAGTTTTCCAATTTTTCTTGAATCCATGACATTTCTTAAAGAATCCCTTTTCCCTATTTTATGGGTATGAAATTCCACATGGTATTTCTATTTTCCTTGGAGTCATTATTCTTAAATTTTTAACATTAATTTTCTATGGCTAAAAATAAAGCTTTTTCTCTTTGTACTTCCCTATAATACAAGTCTTCCTCACTCCCATCCCTCATTCCACCGTCATTCATGACTTAATGCAACTGGTTTTGAGCCACTGAAATTAGTCACCATTATTTTAACTGAGTTTCATAGTTATACCTATTTATTTATACCTATCTGTTGGTTTCCTTTTCAACAATGCTTCTTGCGTGTGCTTCTTTCTAGGTTCAACTTCTTTCTTAATGAAGAACACAGTTTATCATTCTCCCAGTTGGTTCTAAGGCACTTTTTCTTTCCATAAAACATCATTTTAAATTCACTCTTAAAAGACAGTATATATAGCATGTATATATAGCTTTAGGCCTCTATGCTAACAGCTTTTTTCCACATTAATATTTTGAGGGTATAACTCCACTAATTTTCAGTTTCTGTGAAAGCCTATTTTTATTCTAATTGTTGAGCCTTTATCATTAATTTGAATTTTTCTGATTGTAACTAATTTTGTTTTTCTTTCTTTTTCTTTTGCATTATTTATCTTACTCTGATATGTCTAGGCATGGCTTACCATTTTAATTATTATTATTATTATTTCTGGAAATTATGCATCTTAGGTTTGGTGATACAGGTTCAATTCTCAGCACCACACATAAATAAATAAAAATACAAGTCGTTGTGGTTGCACATGCCTATAATCCCAGAAGCTTGGGAGGCTGAAGCAGGAGGAGCTCAAGTTCAAAGCCAGCCTCAGCAAAAATGAGAAGCTAAGCAACTCAGTGACACCCTGTCTCAAAATAAAATACAAAATAGGGTTGGGAATTTGGCTCAGTGGTTGAGTTCCACTGAGTTCAATCCCTAGTACAAAAAAAAAGTAGAAAATTCTTAATCATCCTTTTCACATTATTTTGAAATTCTTATAAATGTATGTTGAGAGCAAGCCCTATCCATCTGTGCTGCATTATGGTTTTTGTCCCTAACCAATTTTTCATGAAGTTCACTTGTTTTCTCATTCTTTAAGGACATCTGATCCACTTTTTAAATCATCCATAAAGTTCTTATTTCCATAACTGTTTTCTATTTTTTGAATGTATATGGGTAACTTTTCAGTCTGTATTTTTGTTTTTAAATCAGTCTTTTATCTTCTATTTTATAACTTATTTTATCATATTAATAATTTTAAATGCCTTACTTTAAAGTCTGTTTAATAGTGTTGTTCTATTATCTCAAGTTTTGCAGGTATTAATTTTCATTTGTCTAAATATATTCATGAAAAATTGTTTCATCTTGTGTTCTGTCAGTATTTCTATATTAGCTTATTATAAAATAGCTTATTATAAAATAATATTTTATATTATCTTGTTTATACTAGCAAACTTACATTGCTATGAGGGGAATTTCATGCATCTTGGTTTTTGAAGTTTCTCCCAGAGAGCTTTGCATTTGATTCTAAGAGACAGCAGAGCTGTATCAATGACCAAAGACCAATTTCTACGTTTATTTCTTAGCATGCTTTTCTTGAAATCCATGAATAGTATACCAGTGGACACCAAATTAATTGGAGTCACAGACCTTGGAGTCTGAATTCTCAGAGGAGGTGTTGTTTGACCCAGTGTCAACACAAAGCCTAGTGTAAGTATAGCCTTTCACAACCAGCCTTTTCATGGCAATTAGATGTTGAGCTGGGAGGCAATCCTGCATCCTGCACATCATCTCCATCACATCTGGCCTGCCTGGCTTCAGCTAGTGGGATCACTGCTCTGCTTCTCCTTGTTTCTGCTGCATGATGAGGTTTCCCCTTTTCACATGCTTGACAGCTTCAACCATTCTCATTATTTACTCATTTATTTAGTCTTGATACAATGGTGTAAGGTTTTCAACTTACTGTAGTGAAACCTCATACAAAATTGAAAGTCTGGAATCATATAAATAAGAAATCGGGTCATGGGTATTAATAGTAACTCACTAATGAACAGTACACATGACTGATAAAAGTTTTAAAAAATCAATCTCATTAATTAACCAAATACAGACAACTTAAAATGTGATTGTTCACTCATCAAAAATAGAAAATATTGAAAAGAATATTAGAGTGTAAAGCTCTTGGGAACATTTATATAATGCATGATTTCTGGAGAACCATACACACAAATGTATATATATATATATATATAAATACATATGCATATAACATTTTGTTATGCATATGATGCTTAAAATATGACTATATTAATAAACAGATATTTCAGGTCTATAATTTTCTAAGGAAATAATCAGATTAGTATACAAAATTTTCACTGAAAACTTATTTATGATAGAATTCAAAAATTCTTCAATATCCAATTATGAAGAATTGGTTAAATATATAAATTATGGTACATCTGAATAATGAAGCAATGAGCAACTAACTATTAAAAATGAAATTATAGACTAAGTATTGGCATAGAAAATATATGTGTTAGAGGCTTAAGTAGGGAAAAAAATTCAGGATCTAAGCAGTATGTCTTAGATAAGTAAAACATTTATGGATACAATTTTATGTGGAAAAAATCTAGAAGTTTATACACAAAGATGAATTTTCTAAAATGTATGTTAGCTTTATAATGAGAAAACAGAAATGGAAAATGCTATTTTTTAAAAGCACAAGTTCAGTTATTCCAGTCAAATCTTGCGAAGCTTCACAAACTTCTTGTCGCTCTCTAGTATTATCCATGTATGTCCCCACTTCTCTCCTCAACCCAGATTATGAGTAAGGAAAGCAGCCATAGCTTTACTCAGTTTGATGATCTCAATCAAAGCTCCTAATAAATTTTCAATTTACAATGAAGAACTAAATTGAAGTAATGAGTAAGTAAATGCTTAAAATGATGTCAATCCTCCAGGATGGTGACAGTTGTAAAAGCAGGATGAAAAACTCCACTATAAAAATGCACTACTAAAATAACATTCTAAAAAAAGATTTAAATATTTTCAGAGATATGTCTTTTCAAAGAAATACTAGTTTGAGGTGCAATGGTTAATTGTATACTTAAGGTTTCTATTTGTATAGGCTATTTAAAAAGTCAGATTGAAATGATATATGTTGACATAGTTGAAAAAGAATCTGAATTCATCAGTAACATCCTCATAAACCATCTCCTTATAATCCATTTCAACCAAAGAATTTAGCTGGATTGCTTCTGCTAATGGCTCTTGAGTTTATGCTTTTTGTAACACTTCCTCAGAGAGGAAAAATGAGAAACATTTTCATTGCACTCAATGCCACACTTCCTTCCCTGGCCTTACTGGGGTCCATCATAAGGTGGTATCAAAAGTGGTTCTAAATGATGTCTGCTCAAGTGCTGTTTCCATGCATGAATACAGCCATAAAGCAATCCAGAAAAAGCCTAAAACAAGATAAAAAAAACATTTCTAAGAAGCAAATGGTATAGTGATGTGTGACCTTGGAAAGTTTACATACATGGTGAGGAATGCCTTTTACTCTGCTCTATTAGAATGTCCGCCTTCTCTACAAGTCAGGCAAGGTATGTTGATATATGATTGGTACAAGATTACTTTTTTGCATTTTAAAATTAAATCAGTATTCAACAATATAGTACTTATGTAACTCTAAAAGGGAAGCTTAGGGATTTCAAGGGGAGGAGTGACCTTGAAGAAAGAAAAGAATTTTACTATAGTTTTGCATTAAGATATCCCAAAGCTCTCTTAAGTATCCTAGAGAACAAATCCATAATTCAGCCCACAATGTTACAATAATATAAAGATCATTATGCTATCAGAATCTGGTATGAAATTCTGTTGTCTGAATGGTACAGATTTTTAATCAGTCCAAAAATCTCTGATTTGGGGATTTAATACCAGTGATTGCTGTTAATTTCTTCAGATTAGTACTCATTATAAAAATCATATTTCCATATGAGTTTTTCTTCCCTTCATAAAATCTTATCCCGAGACAGCTAAAATCCTTCTGAGAGCACAAACAGTCAAACCTGGACTCATAATGCAGAGATAAAACACTCTTTATAGCAGCATTCATTAAAGTACTAGACAGAGTACAAAAAAGCAACAACAGGGAGCTTTCCCCTAAAAGCTTTTAATACAACTCTTTCCAAGACCCATTAAACCGGCCCAGCACTAAAGCCTCTGGCCACCCCCATGTATTGATCCCTATCACTATGGAACCCCCTACTCTGTCCGACTAAAGTCTGAAGTAATTTATCTCTGATAAATAGTCCACAGAAAAGTCACCAGTACAAAAGCAGCATGTCAAAATCCAGACTTTCAGTGGAGCAATTGTCAAGTGTGGTCTAGATGTTTCCGAAAAGTCCCTGAAAATATGAATGTTTTTCAAGACCCCTTCCCTGAATTTCCATTTGGTTTACCCAAACAGGTCCTACCAACAGGCAACATTTATTGAACCCATACTGTATGGCTGCACCAAGATACAAGTTTAAAACATTATTTTTAATTTAATCCTTACAACAACATAATGCTCTATTTATCCCTACTTTGCAATTAAGGGAAATGAGATAGAGACTAAGGAATGTTCCGGAATCTCAAAGCCAATAGGTGGTAGAAGCACTGTTTTGAAAAGCCTCGAAGTGAATCTTTCTATTGAATTAACCTTTATTTTATTTGGATTGTGACATCATGTGCGTGTGCCAGGACCTTGGCAGAAGTGGTAAACAGGCCTGTGGATACAATGCCCATGTCTGTGGAGCTTCCAGCTCAATTGGAGCAAAACTCAACACAAATAAATGAAAAATGAATAGAAAATTGTAATAATCGCTATGAAGAACAAAGTACAGAATATTACACTGATTGCAGCATCAATAGCACATCTCTTTGTTTCCAATTTACTTGGCACTTTTAGATTATACTTTCAATAAGATTCACCCATAAAAAGATGTTTGTTATTTTCTTTCTAATCAAAATGATGACTCAGCATATCCTTAATTTGAATGAGCAGAAGTTCTTTGAATTGATTATCCTTTGTCCACCGGATGACCATATATTCTGAACAAACAGTTCCAAGCATTGTTCTCATTTCAGTGTCTTTTCTAGTTAGCAGTTTATGTGTTCAAAAACATCAACAATTTAGAAAATAAATGTACATGACCACCCTGCCTATAGAAAGAACATTTAGAGCTTCCTTAAATGTGTTTTAGAGGAAATCATGGTGAGGTGAAACCAATGGCTGTGTTCAGGGTCTTCAAGTGATTTCTCCATGTCTCTCACATATCTTTCTTCTATTGATTAAACCCCTTCTTGGTGTTAGACCCTACTATGTGCTAGGATATAAATGAGCACAAGTATAGTTTGCTCCTGTCTTCATGGAGTTTGAAATCCAATAGAAAAAGCAAGGGGGTGGGGAAATCAAGTAAATAAAAATAAACATAAATTTCTCTAAGTGCTATAGCATTTAAGAAACAAAATCCAATAGCTTTCTTATGGATTATCTTAATTCCAGTACCCCAACACACCTCAAAACCATCAGAGAAACTTCTGGACACAAACATTATCTATTATTTAAATTTATTTGAGAATTGCTTAAAATCATCAACATAGGTTCAATAGTGCAATTCACTTTATGCCTTTTTTATCTACAGGCACAATAAAAAACGGAAGAGGAATAAACACAGGAAAATGCATCACTCCAATCTTTCTATATTGTAGAAGTACCATCCTTCTTTAAGGAAAAGTTGAGCCTTAGTGACATGTGACCATCCTACCAATTTTTTTTTTAAATCCAAGTGATGGTTAAATACTACTTAAAATACTGACCTTCAATAAATTAATATTTAAATTAATTCAGGGGCAAAAATACAAGTAGAATTTTTTTCTGAATAGATAATTTAGAAACTATAAGTACATACAACCCACTCTGGAGACCCTTTGTGTTCTTGCTTATTCCTATAGATTGAAGAGCCTTTGAGATCGAAAACTATGTGATTCATTAGGCTACCAGTATTTTGAGTTGCTCAACATGTGGTCTGGATAGAACCCAGGAGGTCATTACTGCTTGCAGACTGACTGACTGAATGAATGAATGAAGGCGTCAATTAATCATGTAGCAAATTCTGAGTACCCAGAACTTACAGCATGTTTGTAATGGTTGGTCTCACATAATAGGAGAGAATAGGATACATGTACCAACATTGTCTTGACATTTCTAACAAAATCTCATTATTACTAGGACCATAGGGAAATAAGTCTGGAACGTGGATATTTGTCTTAAATAATCAGCATTTGGAAGTGTGCTTATTTTCATATAACCATTCTACTAAAGATGCTGTTCCAGAACAGTGAGTCCCAGGGAAGAGGATTTCAAAATGAGGGTCAAGGTTAAGTTCACACTCACTCTAACTACACATGATTTCACTGTTAAGAGTACTACAAATACTGCCTATACTCTGTGCTAATTGATTAATTGCTGAATGCATCTCAACATGGTACAGGTGCCTTTGCATGATGATCTTCTTATGGGGTCCACTAACAGGAGCAAAGAGAAAGCCACCAACATATATTTGCATCTCAAAATCAAAAACAACAGTCCCTTTTTAAGGGCATTAATCTGATTAAGAGCAGAAATACTAAAAGTGGGACAAAGATATATTTAAGAACACACACCCTGCAAAACAGTGAGTTTTACTGTCATCAGTAAGGAAAACCATTTGATGGGGGTGGTCTGTGAAGAAAAGAATATATGTATGTGAAGTAGAGGAAATTCTTATAAATGAGGAAAGAAAGATTAGTTCTGCCAACCTGGGAATCTGGAAAGGAAGCTAAACTGAGTCAATGAGTGTTACATCAGCTGAGAAAGTGTGCATTTAGTGTTTACCCTCCCCAGGCCCGTCTGTGGATCATGGATGGCCTTTCACAAGAATACTTCACCAGCAGCTCTTATAATGGAGATGGTGTGGAAGAGGGAAGAGGGCACCCAAGTAATATTCAGTGAACCATTGATTATCCATGGTGACCTAGATGAGTCGTGTCACAGATTTATTTTAAAAAAAATCCATGCAGATTTAAACTTATTGTCTTTGTACATAAATTTACATATATGCTTTAGTATGAGGTTCTGAATATTTGATGGAGTTAAAACAGCAGAAAAACAACGACAAAAACATTGTTATATCTTAACAGAGGAAGCTAGAAGAAACGTTTCCCTGCTCAAAATCTTTCTATTCTATTCTGACAAGAAAGCATCATATTTAACCTATAAAAAACTTCCATTTTTAGGGAACTTCTTTCTTGGATTAAGGGTAAGTAATTAAGTTTGTAAGAACTCAGAGTAAACTAGATATGTAGTAGAGCCTAAAAGATACCAATATTATCTTTTTCACCCAGAAAAATGCACAGATGCTTTATGTTCTTCATCCGATCTGATCATTCTAGTAGAAAAGGATACAGGGGTCTTAATGTTAGACTTATTGGTAAACTTTTTCTGATATAATAATTTAAGAATTATTTGGAGGCTCCTCCACATTTTTAGGTTGAAAGGAACAGTCTCCTAGCTTTTAGTGCCTTCCTCTGATCTTCTGGGATGCCTGCAAGGTTCACAGCTTAAAGAAGGGGTAAGCAATGTGATCTGGAAGCCAGGGCCTCTCGGGGAGTCTTGTAACATCAATCACCAGCCATTCAGGCCTTTCTGGACTGCCCCCAGGGACCAGATGCCTTCTGAGAAGCCTCAGAACTTCGGCTGACTTCTGATGCTGTCATCTGCTGAGGTAGTATCTGTGGTCCATCTTTTACTCTCAGTTCATTAGGATTAAATTGTTTTCCCCCTTCATTTGGTCCCTTGGTCCCTGAAGACTCTGTAGACTTTTGGTATAGCTGTCAGATCCTTTATCCATCTCCTTACAGAAACTTCTCACCTCAAGCGTTCTGTAGCTGAGATACCTGCCTCTTGCCTTCGCACACTTCAGTAATAAGTCCACAGGCCCTCAATGGCACGTTCTGTTTCTTCCCATACAAATTGTGCAGATTTGTTATATTGGCACAAGAAGCAAGGACTAAATCTGGCTCTTCCTCTGCCTAGTCATGTTGCCAGCCATTTAGTCTGACTTTACTCTCCTCTAGATCATTTCAGGAAAATATAAGAGGCCAACCCTTCCCAGAGAAAAATCTCAAAACAGGTCACATGGGACTCAAGTGGTCCAAGATTCCCAGGCACATCATTGTGCTGGCCAATAGAAAATGGAAACAGTCAAGTTACATGAACGTCCCGACCCCATCCATCTTTCCACATTCTCAAGACATGCAAGTTCTTCTAGTTGGCGGAAACTAATTTACATCCAGAAATTTAGCTGTGAGTTTGTCTTGGAATGATATATTTTAACTTTCTAGCTTTTGAAATACAGGAAGAAAAACTAGGGGAGTAAAACCACCATATTCATTTCAAATAAGCCCATAATTTCTCTATCTCTTATAACCTTACAGAAATTTATGCCTAGCTAAAAAAATTTACTTACTCTGGGGAATTTTCTGGGCATCCTAATAGGAAATTTTCTCATATCACTGATACCTCTATAAAGAAATTTTCATTTTTATAGGAATAAAAAAATACTAATAAATATTTTACTTCCTTAGTAAAGTGGACCAAAATGCCAAGAAGTCTTTCTTATTAAGGTATCTGTAAGTATATACTAAAGAAGAATGAATTGTCTAGTCAAATTTCAGGTCTTCTTCTTGTGGTTCCCTCTAGTGCTCCTTTATCTATTTAAGGAGCGGTTTATCCCTTTATTTAAAAGCATAATAATAAAGCCCGGACTTGGATTTTTGCCCAGCAAGGCCTAATGTGAGAAAACCCAGGGAAATTTGAGCCTTCTGCCACTTCAACTCCCCAGAAGCTGAAATGCCCTTGTATTTCCTACATAGAATGACCCTGATTTTATTTTATTTTTCCTCAAAATCTGACTATGAAAAGAAGGCCTACTCTTTCTTTTATGAATCTTGCAAGCAGAGATCACCTGGGTTCATATTTCTCCATGTTCACTTAAAGGGTTCAGAGCAAGGTGTCAATAATTATATCCAAGAATAAACACAATTAGAAGCAAAGAGCCAGGCTGCAGCATCAGTGTGTGAATCCCACCTGCTCTATGTACTGGGTGTATGATCTGGGTTAGTGTCTGGTCCTCTCTGTACCACCTTTTCCTCATCATTATAATGAAGTGAATGATATCATGGAAACTGTTGTGAGGGTTAAATTAATCAGCATACACGAAGCCTTATCATGGCGAGTAGCTCTACCACACTTAGGGAGTGAGTACAATTCCTTCTGCCACTTTTACCAATAGGATATCCTACATATCTCTTGCTGTCCTAAACTTTTCAGAGTGATGTGAAGTTTCAAGGAACAGCATAATGTAACCCAGAAAAAGGAAAAGGCTTTATTTGAAACAGACCACACATTGCTGGCTACTTGCTAATTTTCTTCTCACACATTCATTTGTTGAGCAAGATGGATCTTCAAACCCTGTGCCAACAGCTTTCCCATGTCTTAACACTACTTTAACTTCACAACAACCTTCTAAAACACCAGATTCCATTTTATAGAGGATACTACTGACATAGACAGGTCATTCGCATTTTTCTATGAACAAATTCTAATAGTAACTGACTAGAATCCAAAACTAAATCTGTCCGGAGTCCAAGTCCAATTCTTTTCCAACACTTTGCATTGCCTACTTAAATAGTAAATCTGTGGAGTTATTTACTGCTTATAAAGCCAAAGCGCATACATTGTTTTATCTAATTATCACAATACTCTGTGCTATTGATGATCAAATAGGCAAATTTACCTTCAGGTAACAGAGAGTTTGGGTGGTAGTTGTTGAATCGTACAGGGTTTAATTGCCTGCACATCATAATAAGTATAGACTTAATTAATGCCTGTTTGTTTCCTGGGCATTGCATCAGTGGCTCAGCAAAGTCATCAAGAACCCAGGCTCCATAATTTCCCTCTAATATTTGATGCATGCTGACTTCTTGTTCCTCTACTATTCATTTTGCATTTGAAAAATGTTTCTTACAGCTCCTAGAAATACAAGGCAAGAAGCAGATAGTTGGGACAGGTGCAAGCAAAGGAGTGAGACAAACAGCAGTTGCTTCTTTATCAAGAGGAAAAAAATCTTTCCCAAAATCTTACCAAGAGATGTCAATTGCATGGCCATACCTAACCACACCTAACCACACCTAACCACAAAGGACACTGGGAAGGTGAGCAGTTGGATTTTGATAGTCTCTCTACTGGGTGATAGGACAAGAACAAAGGAGGTTAGGAATAGTTAAAGGTCAAATAACTGGTTCTTCCAATGCTAATAGTGCAATAAAAACTTCAGATTGGATTTCAGATCCAGAAATTTGTGACTTATCCATTGTCTCAAAGGTAATATACAGTGTCTCAGGTCTTAAATGAAGGTTTTTGATCTTATCATCTAAAATTTCCACCTACCACAATAGCTACATAATGAAATACTGTTTCTGAATTTTTCACATACACAGTAAGGATAATGATCCTTCAATTCATTTTTGAAGGTATAATTTATCTCATAATTTACACTATATTTTTTTCAAAAACCAATGAGAATTAAA
The DNA here is from genome assembly GCF_052094955.1 of Ictidomys tridecemlineatus. Lineage (NCBI taxonomy): Eukaryota > Metazoa > Chordata > Mammalia > Rodentia > Sciuridae > Ictidomys > Ictidomys tridecemlineatus. The sequence continues at coordinate 80,946,994 of NC_135487.1, read as the reverse complement.
ATAAAAAGCTATTTTTCTAATGATGTTATACGACAGAAATATAAAACAAAATAGTGTAATGAAAAGGAGAAATAAAATATGCTAATCCAAGGCTTATGTAAACTTACTGAGATTAATTTTAACTTTTGTGTATGTATCATTTTTAATTTCCTTAATATATGGAGTGCATTTTAAAAATCACTGAAACTACTCAATTTTTCTGATCTGATGGGATTGTAATTCTTACTAATTCTATATACTTTATCATCAAGCAAAATCAACATTGTCATAATTTTGTATCTTTATTTTAAATTTTGCATATTGAAGAGTCAAAGTGAGTTTACATAATTTTCCCTTCTAGAACTTATTACAAAGTTGAAATACATTTAAATTTTATCTATTTTTTATTAATACATATATACTGTACATACAATCTGATTCTCTGTGATATCTCCACACATGCATGCAGCATGCATTGAACCACACCAAATTCTGAAACTATGACTTGTGAGTATATTTAAAAGACGTTTTAGAACATAGTGTATAATAACTCTAATATTAATTTTATTTAAAAAAACTAAATGAGAAGGCGATATTTAGAGTGGTCAAGCTAACATTTTTTGATGCTATTTTTTTTTTCTTTATTGGAACTAGAGTGAATTCAGGGGGCATTTGAAAACTGAGCCATATCACCAGCCCTATTTTGTATTTTATTTAAAGACAGGGTCTCACTGAGTTGCTTAGCCATTGCTGAGGCTGGCTTTGAACTCGTGATCCTCCTGCCTCAGCCTCCTGAGCCACTGGGATTACAGGTGTGCACCACCATGCCCAGGTATTTGATGCTATCCTTATGTGCTCTGTATGGACATGAGAAATGACTGGACAGCATATTTCTTATGACATCTTCCTTTGGCTTTGGTTCTCTCTGCCGCATTTTCTTTTTGTATAAATATTTTAACCTTAATTACAGAAGTAATACATGCCCTATGGGAACATAACACGCACACACAGGACAAAAAGTGAAATAAACCACTTCTAATCCTACCACCAAGAGATAACATTTTACACATATTTCTGTATATCTAGCCAATGATTTCTCAAGCATAAAATGAATATTTTAATTTCAAATATGCAATGATACTGCATACACTATTTTTATCTGACTTATTTTCATTTATGAATGCATCAGAAGCACTGCCCTTAATCAATTAATAGCATCATGCAACATGATTTTTAATTTCAGTTTTATATTGCACTGTGGGCATATAGCACAGTGTTGCAGCCAATTTCTTAATTTAGATATTTAGGCTTAAAATTTCCCCCCTTGTAAGGAGTAAAGTACATCTTTGTACATGTATCTTTGCACACATTTCTGATAAATTAAAAGTGGAATTACTGTGTCAAAGTGTTGGAGCATTTTTAAACCTTTTGTCACATACTGCCAAATTGATCTCTAGAAATTTATTCTCTCACCATCTCATCCAGGATTTTGACAGGACCTGGATAGAAGATAATTTGAATTATGCTCTCTGATGAGAACCACCATGAAGTACTACCAGAGAATTTGAAACAATCTTCCCCATTCTCTAACCTCCAGTTTGGGGAGATGGAAGCCTGCCTTAGGAATCAGAGGAAGTGGATTCTGATTGTGGTATTATTATCTGTTATACCCAATTAAATGATCTTGTGAGATCAAATGAGGTAATAATGTGAAAATTCTTCATAAATGTCATTAAACTCTGCAAACATAGAGGTCTGCTACTCCAACAAGGGCCTTCTCATAAGAATATACCAGAAAGAAGAGACATTTGTCTTGACCATAAGTGAAAGAAATGTGAAAGAATGCTAAATTCTTTAATAATTGCTAAATTCTCCCTGGAGAATTCTCAGAGGGATGGAATTGTATGATCTGTGATCTCTTGTGTCCCTTCTTGGGTGATCTTTCAGGAAATATTTAAAGAAATGTTAACACATGTTCATTGTATAGGCTTCTTGCTGGGTCTGAGATAGGTGTTTATCCCAGAAAACCCGGAAGCAACTGTATATTAAAGAAAATAGAACAGAGGCAAGAAGTGACTGTTTATTCTCTTCTGAAACATAAGGTAACACGGAGCTTAGTTTTCACAAAACACCTGAAGATTCCTGGCAATAAATGCTGTACTTGGTATTATTTAAAAATTCCTTTTTATGTGGAGCACATCTTGAAAATCACTACAACTGCTCAACATATCTGTTTGGACAGGATTATTGTTCTTACTAATTCTACATTCATTCTCATCAAGCAAAATCATTACTGTCACCACTGTTTTCTCTGGAAGCTTTGCCATTTTTTTTCATAATATTAAATAAGACAGTATGTTAAAATGATTCGTTCAATATGAATGATTGAGAATAATCAAAATAGCAAAATATGTGGTTGTGACAATGGAGTTTGCTGAACTTTAAACAGCAAAGTCCCATGCCACAATAATTCTGAATAGCCTTGCTTTAGGAAGTTAGTCAGAACATGAATATCATTTAATGTCTTTTTTTTTTTTTTTTGGTGTCTGTCCATTTGGCAAAGAATGTCAGAGCATATTCCATTTTTGACGAAATTTGACTCTTGGCATCAAAGAATTAATAGCATCGACTTCAAGGAAGGAACAATTTATGCACTGATGCTTTTCTATGGAGTTTTCTCTTCCGTTAAATCAGCTGTTCACCAAAAAAAAAAAAAAAAAAAAAAGTATTGTCTGTGCTTGTCACATCACATGATTCTATGCTCAGACAACCCCTGAAATTCATAGCATTTTTCTAATGTCACATACTGCATGTCACACCAGCTGCAACTTCGGTACTTTTTTCCTCCAATATTTTAATGGGCAAACTTGAGTAATATATTTCCCAATTTCAAACCCTTCAGCACTGACAGTCCAAAGCTCCTGAGGATATGAACTAATGCAAAAGGTTCCGGCAGAGCTGAGCATCTTCAGGTCTGGTCTATCAGTGTCAAGTCCTCAAGCTCTTGAGAAATAATTTTACTTATTAAAACACATTTCCCCTCAAAAAACTGTAGGAAAGACAAAGCACTCAGTGACCTCTCAGAAAATTGTTGAATTAAGGAGAGAAGTCTACATAAGTCCTCCATTTTAAAGTCGAGTGAAAGTATAATTAATGTACTAAGAAAGAGTTCTGCTTTTTGTTCACAGATTTGAATTATTGAACTGAACCTCTACTGTGAGATTGTATTGCAAAGCATGGCTTCCCAGCATTTCCTCTCACAAATAAAGATAGGCAATGCCAACAGGTTGAATTCAAGAATGTGGCATGCATCTGCAGATTTTTAGTCAATGTCTCAGAACCAGTTAAGATGCTCCTTCCCTTCAGGACCTTCTTAAGTAGAAACTGACCCATCAATATAGTTGTGAGGAAATCTTCAAGTGTCTGAAAATCCATTGTACATAGAGTATTTTACTAATTTGATTCCAAATAAGGTCGGCATCATGGTTAGAGGTGTCTATTGAATTAGTGTTGATAAGGGCTACTTATAAATTCATTAATTTGGGTCCCTTGTTGATTTCATAGGATTTTTTTGCATAAATATTATAAACCTTGAAGACAACTCTTCATGAAAATATTTATTAAAGCAGAAGTCCTTCTGAAAAAAACATAAGCCACTTTGCTTATTTCTGTATGTGTTTTTTTCCATCCCAGCAATTATCCTTTCTTTAAAAATACTAACGATTATTAAAAAACCAACCAAGTGCAGGGTCAATAAAAGGCAAAATTTATTTTTATTTAAAAAAAGCAACTTCAACTTAAACAGAAGCTTCTGATTGAGAGTACTAGTAAGTGTAACATCCTAACATTTGTCTTTGATAAGTCCATTCTTTTTTGAAAATACCACCTTTATTTGGTAATGATAGCCCCTAGCCATGGAGTTGCTTACAGTCTAGTGGGAGAAAGTAGATAGTTGCTTATGGAAGAGTCAAAAGAGCACTAGAAGGAAAGCAGTAGATAGCAAAGCAAGTAAATTTCAACTGTGCACATCCCTCTCTAACAGATAAGGAATTCTTTGGTAACACTGTCAAAGAGTAAGTTTATAGTTTCCTTATGGACTTGACACTCTCTGATAAAGACATTTCTGACTCCTGACTCCTTGGCCATCATTTGTTGAGAACCTTCAGCAGGAGCTTTCAGGAATCTCTCCAGACATTGTTCCTATGCTTGGTTTGAGTGCCATGACTTAGATGCAGTTAGTTCACACATTTATTTGAGGCTTTTCCCCTGGAGTGGTCCTGTTGAAATGGTAGAAACTCTAAGGGGTGGTGCCTAATGGAAGATACCTGGATCATGGTGTCTCTACCCTTGTGGAGTCATTTACCAACCATCTCCCAAAGTGGGTAGAGTCTCACGGTGGTGGGTGCATTCTCATGAGAGAATGAATTTTGCTACACTGCAAGGCCACCCTGCATGCTTGGCCTATTCTGTAGAAGCCATTTCCTTTCCCCGCTTCCCCATCATGATGTGGCCTAACCAACAAGGCACTGGCTAGGACAGTAGCACATGCTTTTGGACCACCAGAATTGTGAGCCAAGTAAACCTCATTACCTATAAAGTACTCAGAGTTTTGTTGTAGCAATACAAAACCAACTAAGAACTGAGTCTCCCATATTTGAACTACATCCACATTCAAGCTTCATGAAGAAGGAAATGGGAAGCAAACTTTAGGAGTATGACAGCGACATGCATCTGCCAGACAGAAGTGGGTTGTGCAGTTGGAGTCTGTTTTCAGTTAAAAAATATTATAGACTCACATTAAGATTTTGTTGTGACCCCTGCTTTTTAGTACAGTGATTTCAATTTCATAATTTTACAATCCTTTAATTTACTCAATAGACCATGAGTATAGTTGGATAGAAAATATGTGTGTGTGTGTGTATGTGTGTGTGTAATTTCACCAGTTAACTTCAGTTCTATGCCTGGGGAAAGTGTTGCCATGATTTAGGACATTTTTATAAACTGCTGGTTGACAAGAGCTTGGGAGAAAGCATCAAAGGAGGAGAAATAGAAATTTAAGGACACCTAATATCTTACATGGGGGGAGGGGTGATATCTGATTGAGAAATAATTCATAATTCTCTGTGTCCTGTCCCTTTGAAAATGGGCACAAAATTTGTAAGCTACAAGCCTTGTCCCCAAGGAACATCCAGTCATCACAATTTGTAGTGTAATATATAGTAAGTTACTAAAAACATTAGAACTTAATGTTAAATGGTCTTCTCCTGGAGAATTGGAAAGCAGTCTACCACCTGCAAAATTTTTCTACACTTTTAGCATGCAGTGAAACCCACACCCGCCTCTGTGATTGTCATTATGCTACAGGATAACAGAACATGAAGCCTAATAGCAAGGTTATGCTTCAAATAACAGCATCCTCAACTGTAGAAAGACATGGATTTCCCCATGCAGCAGGTACTGTTCCAAACCAAACAAATTCTTTTTGGATTTCTGTAGTTCAGTGTATATGTAATGTTTAGTTATATTTTGCCACAGATTTTTGTCATGTCTATGAGACACTTATGCTATGCTAAACTTTCATTTAATTTTCTTGAATAAATTGATTTAATTTAAAATCACCTTTTATGTGTGTGTGTATGGTGCTGGGGTTGAACCCATGGTCTCATGCATGCTAAGCACACACTCTACCATGAAGCCAGATCCCCAGCCCAAATCACTTTTCTTTAAGCTCTATCCAGAGAAATACCCATGAAATCATAACTTTGATGTGCAAATTGCATTTTCTAGTACAATTAAGATAAACACACTATTAAAATTAAAAATATGTTCATCAGTGTGTCATCAAAAAAGTCATGTCACACACTATTGGGGGAGGAATACAGTAGAAATATAAAGATAGAGAATCTCAGAGTCTGGCTACTTGTATCCAAACTGTAGTTCCATGACTTTTGGTAACTTTTTTTGTGCCTCAGTTTTTCCATGTCTGTATATACTTTCTAGGTTTGTTCTGAGAAATAAATGATTTCATATATGAAAATATTTATGACAATACAGCTTTTATATAAACGCTAGCTGGTATTGGCTATCTTTACACCACAAATTCAAAGTATTCTAGGAACTAGAAGCAACGAACACCCTCCTTTGAAGGTATTTTCTATTTACAACCAAGAATGTGATGCCCACAAAGGATCTGGGTTTCTCTGAAATATTCAATGGATGTGTGGAGAGCCTGCCATCCCAAAGACCCCTAACCCAGAAAGGAATACCTGCAAGCAGCATTCCAGGAGGCTACAGTCTGGTAGTGAGGTCACCAAGACTAAGCACACCTTTGTCTGACTGTAAATAATGAAATGAGAGATGCTTCAGGTGTTCAGAGTTTGCAAGAGGTCTCCAAATAGAAAGCTTCTTGTTCTCTTACTGATTCAAAAAGAAGAAAACAAAGAGTTTACAGCTTAACAAAATGACCTGGGAGAACTCATAAGCTGACTTATGAGAAGAGGAAACCTGAAATGCCAGTCCTTTTATTTATATCACCTTTCTTTTGTTTATTTCTCCATTCACAGTTGCAGCTGGTGGTGTAAGTGCAGCATATTCCTGCCTGAGGCCAAGCTCCAAATGTGCGGGTGTTTGTAAACATCACTGACTCAGTGAGTCACTTCCACTCCAAAGGATAATTTTCTGAGTTTGAATATTAAGGTCTAGACACAGTAAAATGTAATCTCAAAAATCTCATTTGTATTTGAAAGTAATTGTACAGGCTATGAATATGATTGTATGTATGCTCAAGCCTTCTGAAAAAGAGACTGCTTAGGTAGAGCCTAAGGTGGCGAAGCCTATTTCCAGGGTGTCATTACTACTTGTTAACAGCATTCCTAATTTGGGATAATCATAGGAGAAAAAAACATAAACAAACACCAAACAAAAATCCCACTAAGCCATAGTTCTCAAACAAGCTCACGGAAGGGCGGAGAGCAGCCAGCCTCTGACTGGAGGGCTGCTTCCCAGCAGGTTTTTCAGGCACACAGAGGGTTTCACTCAATTTGAATGTGCCCTGCACCATGCTTATCCTTTATTAAGGCATTTTGCCTGCTTTGTAATCTTCAGTAGTGATCTGCCTTTAACACACTGCTTCAAACAGCTAAATTCAGAAGTATATACCTGAATTATTTCAGGATACAAATATATAAAGCTTTCTTTGTCTACAGGACTGATACATACACACAATATTATATATATATATATATAACTTTAATATAATATACTAATATTATATAACTGGGGCCCCCTGCCAGGGTTCAAAAGACCCTGGAGAATGTGACATGTTCCAATTCCTCCAGCCTCATCCTCATCTGGTACCCCTTTCTTTTCATTTCTTGTCTTCCAGCCAACCAATCTTCAGGAATTGCTTCAAAAATGGGCATTTATCTTTCTGACATTTCAAGGACTTTCACACATTCTGCTCCATCTGTCTGGAAAACACACCCAGTCTATCCTCTCCCTGCCTACTTCCAATTCATTTATTTTCTTAAATATCAGTTCATTCATTCATACATTCACTTATTCATGGATTCATTGATTCAAGCAATTTCATTTATTGAACACATGCTACAATTCAGGAACTGTTAATGCTGAGTTTGTGAACAAAAGAAACGCAACCCTAACTTTCACAAACTTAAAATCTAATGGGAAATACAAACAATGGATAATCACATAAATTCAAACATAACATAGTTACAACAACAGGTTTGAAGGTACACAGCAGAATGATGTAAGAGAGAAATACAAGAATCTAATTTAGATGAGCCTGGGGTTGAGTGGGGGAAGAGGTTAAGAAATGTCTCTGAAAAGTAGCGGTTACACTGAAATCTGAAAATTTAGCTAGGTAAATGAACATAGGAAGAGCTTCCTAGGTACAGGAAACAGCACCAAGACTTGATCTTCCTTCTAAGATCACGCCCACCTTTTCTGTTCCCACAGCTTTCTATTCTCCTTTGTAACATTAATCACAATAGAGATTAAATAATTATTTATAAAAGAACTGTCTCTTCCACTGGAATGCAACTCTGCTATCTATGTTGTTTTTTGCTCTTTCCCAAGCACTGAGCACAGTGAGATCCTGACTCATGCAGGATACTGGCAAAGGTTGCTAATGAATGTAGACAGCATGGATGAGCTGGGGACATTGGGAACAGAGGTGATACATTGTTACTTTTAGTCCATACTGAAGCTCTGCTCAAATAAGGGCAATATAATTGGCTTCACCCTGTCCATTAAAAATAATAGACTAAAGTATGCATGCCCAAGGAGGTGATGAGCATTATATTGAAGAAAATCAAAAGGTCTAAATATTTACTTATTCTAAATTGACATATCATTTCATTTAACAAAAACTGACATTTGTGTTGTTATCACTCTGTAGCACACTCTCCTTCTAGCTTATAGTAGGCACTCAAATATTTGACAATTGATGATAATGAATTAATTAATGCAAGAATGTGTTATAGCTATGTTCAATTATACCAATTTATTTATTCAATGATATATGCTGAGTGATTACTATATACCTGGAGTTTTTCTGGGTACTAAAAATACACAGATAGTTCTCAAAGACTGCCATTACTCAAAAGAGAATTAAAATCAAGATACAGATGTAGTGAGGTAAGTACTGAAAAGATACAGCTGTAACTTATTATGTGCGCTATGAATGGGGAGAAAAGCAGACAAAACAGTTAGCTAAGTCCAGGTGGTTAACAGATTCTTCAAGAAGTGTTGATGGTTGCTATGCTGCTTAGACCATTAAAGCTTTACCAAGACCCATGCACAGCAAGAGCATTATTTCCAGCTATTTAAAAGTTTAGCCACAATGATGAAGACTACATTCCTTGGCTGTTCAGTCTTCTGGTCCCATGGGCAGATTTGCCCCAAAATGATATGTGCTATTTAAATTTCAGACAAATTTATTTTATACTCTACAGATTTCTGAATGCACATTAAAACCAAACACAGGAGGCCTCACTTGGTACATGATTAAAGGATGAGATTTGAGGATAGAGATCCATTTCTTAAAAGAAGATATTTTTGGTCTTTTTTTAACTTCCTGGCTGATCTATGCTTTCTTTGAGACCTGAATGGATTTAGGGAGGTGTTTTTATTGTCGTTTTTGTTTTTGTGGGTTTTTGTTTTTCCCCACAGAGGAGAATTTCTAAAACAACACCACTAACTTGAAATTTACTCATGATCTTGAAATGTGGCGAATGTGGCAGAAATGAGTCAACATGACTGAGTCCTGTTTGTTGTGAATTGCTAATTAGTATAATTATTAACCTTCTGAGAATTGCAAAGCAGGAAATTTTCAGCCTTGACAGCTTATCATTCACATGACAGTACTAAATTAAAATAAAATAACACAGTCACAGAATAAACAACAAAACATTATATAAAATTTCTCAGGACCAATCTATTATGGAACTATAGAAACTGTTCAGCAATGCAGATGGCCACTTCATTTCCACTTCTAGAAAATACTTTTTAGAAATGTCAGAGGAAGTGCTGTATAAGAGGAACATCCACAAAGTACTATATTCAATTCCTTACAGATCACAGTGCAAGAACATATATTCAATGTATGGCCTTCTAACAGGTCCCATATATATATATATAAAATCTTGATTCTCCTTTATTGCTCACACAAAAGCTGAGAATTGTGTTTCAAAGAAAGTAATACATATTCTAAGCAAAATATAACTCATAGAAGTATCCAGGCATGTTGAAGATTATAAAGAATCTTTACTTATGCCTATTTGGGAAAAAAAAGAAAAGAGAAATGAAAAAGCATTTTCATACCAAAAATCCTCAGACAAATACTTAGAAATTGCCTTCTCTCTGAGATTCAATTCAAAATTACCACCTAAAATTAATACTTATCCTTGAGCCGGGAATTGAATCAAACCCAGAAGGGAAGTCTGCATTGAAGTAGTTTTAATTTAAATCAAAATGTAAACTCATTCTGTTTTGTTGAAACCCTTTTTGAGCTAAATCCAGAAAAAGAATTACTTAGATTTTAAAACAGCAGTCAATAAGGTTGATACCATCGACTTCATATCCATGCCCTAGACTATGAAAATAGAGATGAGATTTCTGGAAATTGTATCCCTTGCCATGTAAAATATTGTGAGACATCAAAATGAGCTGATGTGACTTGATAAAATGCCTTTGACACCAAATGTGCTTATATAGTATAAATTTTAATTTCTAAGCATTTATATAGGACATAATATAAATTTTAGGTATAGTAAACAAGCCTTCATCTTCTATATAGATAGTTGAAAAACAGCATGTATAAGTATATAAACTCTAAATTTTAAAGGTGATAAACATTTCATGTATTCATTCTTGCTTTTTCAACATCAGTTGAGTACCTCCTCCTTATCATACTGAGCTTAGATGAGAAAACCAAAAAATGAAATAGAGATGATTCATGCCTTCAGAGTTTTAATCTGCAAGGAACATGGCTCACTGATGAAGTGATTGCCTGGGGTGTGTGAAGCCCAGGGTTTGATACCAGCATTGCAGGAAAAAAAAGTTTTAATCTAGGAAATATGTGCCATATATTTTACATTTTAATGATAATCTAATTACTACAAGGTCTAATTTGTGTGGATCAGGCAATAATAGCTTTTATGAATTATTTCAGTATAATTTTCCATTCTTGGTCTTCATAATACAGAAAACATGAAAGACATGGAGACTGTTCAGATTATAAAGATAGGCGTGATAAGGAAAATAGAAAATAGAATTTGGTCAATCACAAAAGATCCATAAATAATTTTTAATTAAATAAGTATTATTAATAGTAATCCAGTATAAGGAAACAACCATCAGAGCAAAGATCTTTGAGAGATTCAGAGAAAAATTTAGGTACAATCTAAAAGGAAGAAAAATCAAGTTTGTGCAAGACAAACAATTCCTTTAGCTGGGTAAAGTTAATGCAGATGTAAAAGTTAATACCAAATCATTATTTTTAATTATAAATTGTCATATACTTTACACTGTGTCATGGGTTCACCCATTATCATTAAATATCTCCAATCTATAAAGCCCAAGTAATTTGGATATTATTATTAACATGCCCCACTATTCTTTTATCATTATAGTTAAGCTTCCTTTGCTCAGAGCAAACTTAAAGTCTGACTCTGTATTATCTTTATTTTTTTGCATATATTTTACACACTATTTTTGAACTTGGCTTAGAACTTTGTTATCATTTATCAATTTATCATGTTACTGGTGAATTTCCCTAGAAGATGGCCTCTCTGGTCAATAAGTCACCTGACCTACCCATGTGCTAAATGCACCCAAAAAAAAAGAGGGGCATGCTCTGAACATTCCTCAGAGACCACGGCAATGTCCCTGAAAATATTTTATGTTTTTACTATCCTCTTACTCTGAAAGTATCACACAGCTTTGTTTGGCCTTTTCTCATTTCACTACTTTTCAGACTCTAATAACATAAGCTAACTTTACCTTTCCTTTATCATGAGCTCCTAGTGTTAGTGACACTCCCTATTGCCCTTATAAATGACCAAGAGTTGCATCACTTTTTCTCTTTGTGCCTGAGAAATGAATCTTGCAGAAAGAAAGATTGAGAGCTCACAGTTAATTCCTCTCTGCTAGTATAATTAACTAAAGCAAAGATATTCAACATTTGTGTTTTTGTATTAGTTTTGTTTTTTCTTATTCTCTTTACTTTGTTGCGGCGGGGGGGGGGGGCTTTTTGTCTCACTAGCTGCATTCATCATTATTTTCTCCTATTGTGCAGTTTTCTAAAGCTCACTTTGTGTCAATGCTGCTGTTTAAACTATTCAATAAGTTTTCCATGTGGATTTAGTGCATTTTTACTTCTGGAACTTTCATTTGGTTGGTTCTTTTTCAAATCTGACATTTTAGTCTGTGCAGTTTTAACTTTCTGCTATGATTTTCAAATTTGGGTTTCTTTCCATTCTCTGTCATTTTCATCTGTAGTTGATGATCTACATCAAGAGTTTGCATGTTTCTTTGGTCTGTTGAGTCTTCTCATGCTCTTGCATAGTGTGGTGTTCTTGATGTGCCTGCTCACCTAGGACAAGGGTAAACACCTTGTGGCAGAAGCATTCCTAGCAGGAATGGCAGTGGACTTTCTTTTTCTCTCTTTCTTTCTTGCAATTTCCAGCTGGGGATTAAAATCAGGGGTGCTCTTTTTCTGAGCTATATTCCAAGTCCTTCTTATTTTATTTTTTATTTTTTTTTCCTTCTTATTTTATTTTAAGACAGAGGCTCCCTAAATTGCTGAAGGTGGCCTCAACCTTGTGATCCTCTTTCCCCAACATTCCTTGCAGTTGGAATTATAGGCGTGAGTCACTGTGCCTAGCTGAAGCAGACTTCTTGTGGGAAACAAGGCCAAACCAAAAGACTGTGGATGAATATCTTTAAATGAAAGAAAAAACAAACAAAAAATTCAGTCTAGCAAAGTTTGCTTCAAATACTAAAGTGAAATTAAAAACCTTTGAAATATACAAAAATATATATTTATCAACAACAAAACTATACAATAAAACATATTAAGAAAAATTTCTATAAGCAGAGGGGAAATGGTGTCAGAATGGAATGTGAATGTACACAAAGATTTGAAGAACATGAGCAATGGTAAATAAGAGGGTAAAGATTTTAATAAATTTAGATTCACCTTAAATATAATTAAATCTTTTAATTAAAAACAATCATGGAGTTTATAATGTATGTGAAATCAAATGTGCATGATATCAACAGCACAAAAAGTGGGAGTGAAGAAATTAAAGTACATTGTTGAAAAAGTACATTATTGAAAAGTATGGGTTAGGGCTGAGATTGTGGCTGTAGAGCGCTCGCCTAGCATGTGCGAGGCCCTGGGTTCAATACGCAGCACCACATAAAAATAAATAAATAAAATTAAGGTATTGTGTCCAACTCCAACTAAAAAAATAAATATTAAAAAAAGAGAAAAGTACATGTTAAACCATGTACGTTGTTTAACAGCAGTATATTGACAGATGCTACTTGGAGGTAGACTATATATACAATTAAAGATGCACACCATATACTGTTTAATAAAGATTACTAAATAAAGATTTGGAATAAATAAGCAAATGTGAGAGATCACATGAAGTTTAAAAATAAAATAAAAGCTATTAAATGCAAAAGAAGGCCGAAAAGGAAAAAATAACAAATGTGAAAAAAACAAGCTATCAGATTTGAAACTGAACTTATTAATAATAACATTGAATGCAAGTGATTTAAATATTAATTACTATTTAAAAATCATTAGATTGGATTTCAAAAAAATACCCAAACTTATGCTGCCTATAAGAAACACACTCTAAGCATAAACAGTTAAGTACAAAATAGATAAAAAGTAAAAGAATGAAAAAAATACTTCAGTAAAACTGGTCCACCAGGAGCTGAATGTATATATCTAATAACAGGCCTTCATGATACCTAAAATAAAATGTGTGCAACTACAAGGAGAAATAGGTAAGTCCATCATTAATGTTAGAGATGCTATTACACTTCTCTCGACAACTGAGAGGACAAATTGACAAAAAAAAGAAAGATGTATATTTGAACAGTATTACCAATCCACTTGACCTCATTCATATTTACATAGCATTCCACCCAATAATGGAAACACACAAAACCTTCCTTTACTTATTTGTTTTATTTATTTACTTACTTACTTAATTATTTTTTTTATTTTTCAGGTAAATGGGAAGTTTATTTTAGAATACATATTTCTGTTGCAATTTCATATGACCTTTTGCAACAAATTTGAAAAACAGAGAAGAGATGGAAAATGCACCCACATTTTCATCACCAAAATATCTTTTTTAACTGACACAGGAAAAAAATCTATCAAGAAATCATTTGAAAGTTCAGATAAAGTTGTCAAGACATATGATCAACATAGAAAAACTATGCTTATGTAGCATATAATACACTTTGAAAATATAATTTTTAAATATACTATTTATAATAAGAAACAGGACTAAAATAAATGAATAAACAGCAAAAAACAGGCACAAGTTATCCAGAAAAAAATATGATATTCATGAAAATCATTTCTGAATGCCTCAAGAGATAAGAAATACATGGAGAGGACAATTCAATATTTTCCCCAATAATATGGCTTTAAATCAATTTTCATTATAACTCAAATGGAATTTTTCAAGCAGATTCAAAATTTACATACAAAGATAAAAGGCAAAAGAAAATGTGGAGACCAGGATGAAGAAGAACAAGTAGAGCATGCCTTGTCTTTTCAGAGATCAAGGCTTATTATGCAACCAAAAGCACTGGGATTATCCAGGATTGAAGAGAGAATAACATGAAATTCCACTGGCTGATACAGGTTATAGGCTTCATAAATAGGTTCACAAAATGAGTGAAGTGGAGGCATGCCAAAGGTCACTGTGCATCATAGAGAAAAGCATGAATCCAACAATAGGTTCTCCATGAGAAAAAAAAGTAAAACAGAATTGCTATTGACCTTATACATGAAAATAAATTCACAATGTGTTAAAAACGTAAAAATAAATAGTAAAACATTTTAAAACGAGAGCAGAAACTATAGTATGACAACTTGCATGTCTTAGGAAAGTATTTCTTAAACAAGATAAAACAAGCATTAAATAAAGGAAAGTATTAACAAACTTGAAGAGTAAAATAGTAAATTGATAACAAAAGGCTTTATAAAGAAAGGATATGGATAATGAGATTTCTAATGGTGGGATTTTAATTTAGTATATTCACTATAAAACATATACTATAAAACAAATATTCACTATAAAACAAACAATTTGGCTTTACCTCACACTGTTCAACATCCATATATGCTACAACACAGCAATTCCATCCTAGGAATTTTTGCAAGTTTGAACTTGCATATATGTACAAAGGAGTTCCCATTGATGAAATAGAACAAGTGTGGATCCAAAGAACAAGGAATGAAGATTTTGTGCTCTATTCCTATATTGGAATATCATACAATCATGAAAAATTTTGGACAATAACAAATAGAAAATCATGGGCACATGAAAAAAAATTCTTATGTTTTAAAAAATACATCTCAAAGTTATATACAATATAATATTATTTTTATAAAGTTCAAAAGCAAACAAAACTTCATTATTCAGTAAATTTATATGTGTGATAAAGATATTTAATAGAACAAAAGAATGATCAACATAAAACCTGGGAAAGAAATTTCACCAGGGGAAAGGCTAACATATGTAAACAGCACACAGGTAGATGACATTCCTGGTCATATTTTGTCTCCTAAGTTGTGCTTGCATACATTCATTTTAACATTCTGAATTATAACGGTATTAAATTGTATTTTTTGCATATATCAAATATTGTAAAATAAAATAAAATTCTATTTTTCTTCTTTTAGAATGACAGTTTCAACAGGGCTAAGTTTACCCTCCGCATCATTGTCTATAGTCAAACCAATTAATACCGTGCTTTCTTAGTAACTTTTTTTTTCCGGTTCTGACTTGAAGCAACCTTGTTCTCTTATTATTTTCCTTATAACATAAGCCATACAAGATGGAAGTTGCATTCCAGTAAATGCTAAGTGTTTGGGGAGGATTACTATCTAAATATTTCTTGTTACTTTACTGTTACTATATCCCAGAGCCAAGTGAGCTATTTGAAGAGGAATACTCTCACTGACTCATTTTAAACACTCAGTCAAAGCAATAATGCCTAGGAATTTATTTCCCATATGTATAATTCATTTTTATCACATTATTCAGTACCTGGCATTTATTTCTGTCTTTCCAGGGATCACATAACTAATTTGTGAAAATTGCCTTGAATTATATGCCTATTTCCAAAGAGGCTAACAACTTCATTCAAATTAAAGTAGACCTTCCTGACACCTATCTGATCAATAAGGAGCAGAAAAAGCATCAGGAATCCTGGGCTCTGGTCCTGATTTTGTCATTGACAAGGAGCATATTGAAGTGAAGCTCATATTCCAACTTTCAGCGTTTCTGTCTATAAACAAAAGTGTTGGTATTGTTCTTCCTTAGGTACACTATTTAATTCTACTTCTAAAGTTACATAAATTGCATCTGTAGTCTTTTATAAAATTGAAGTGGACTATTTCCTAGAAGATACACAACACGGTGTTTGATGCATATAAGTTATTAGTAGGATTGATACTCAATATTTAGGATATAAACTAAAGCTTTGTTCTAATTACATTCCTTCTGCTGCCATGAGCCCACTACCATCCTACTCTCCTTATTTATAGCTAAGGAAAGTAGATATAGTCTAAACAATGAAATCAATTATGAAGCTGGAGGTTTTTGAAACATAATCTTGAAAAAAAAAAGATGCTTGAGTTATTTGGACCTGAAATATCAAGAGACAAAGCACAGAATTATTGTGCCAACATGCATCCTTTCAAATAAGAATGCATGATAATGTAAAACTGCTTTTCTTTCCAAAAAAAAAAATGCATAGAGTCAATAAGTGGACAAAGAAGAGAATTAGGGGGAGAATCATTATATAAAGCATCCTAGGGGGCATCCTTTCCAGGTTCCAAGCTCTGGCTTTCTTATCCTTGTTATAATGGGATAGTGAGAGGGAAATAGAATGCTCAGTTTACTTTCATTACCTGAGAACAAAGAGAACATGTGCCTCCCATCCTTTGCAATATCTGGAGGAGGCCTATCAATTCACTTCTAGAAGAGCCCTGCCTCCTCTGTGGTACCAGAGCAGCTGAGTGGCATGGATTGAATTAGGGGCCTTCAGTAGGAGCTGGAGCCACACCACACTTTCCTTCAGGGAAACCAGCAGGTAGGGAAACAGGACCATCCTAGGGACCTTAGGCCTGCAGTGGCCTGGCTGGGAAGAAAGAGAAGGAGTCAGAATACAATGACCCAATGGCTGAAGGCCATGGGCGTCCTGAGAAACTCAGCACACTGTCTGTGTAAGGCCACAACAGCCAACAGAAGCAAAGCATATGACAGTCACAGGAAACACAAGAAATGGCCAAAAGCCATACATGGCCTCCTCCAAGATGAAATTTTCATGTGGAAAGGTACTATCCTGGGGTGGGGTAGGGGAGTGGGAGTGTTGTAAGGAATTCAATTTCACTGAGTCACCAATTTCTTAAAAAGAAAAGTTGCAACTAAAAGATCCTAGGCTACATTGATGGTTGAGATCAAGTTTCCCTGTATAAAGTCCAAAATGGGAAGATATTTTCTAAGTACTTTCTATTAACAGGTGAACAGTAGAACATTTTGGTTTTTTTTTTTTTTTTTAAGAGAGAGAGAATTTTTTTAATATTTATTTTTTAGTTTTCGGTGGACACAACAACTTCATTTTATTTTTATGTGGTGCTGAGGATCAAACCCAGCGCCCAGTGCATGCCAGGTGAGTGCGCTACTGCTTGAGCCACATCACCAGCCCAGAACATTTTTAAATATTTTAAGTTTTTGGCTGCAGTATGTTTGTCTGATTTATCAATATTACTGTTATCACCTTCATTATAGTCATGGTTATTATCTTCACAAGCTTTTAACTCTTATGTGCCTTGACCAATTTTTAACTCAAAACAGCCATTTGTATTTGGAGACTTCTGCTTAGGATGTAGAAATCTGCAGAGAATATCACTCTTATATTAGCAATCAGTAAAAGGCAGAAACAACAAAATCAAAACTTTTTTGGTTCATCAGAGTTGTGGTGCCCAAAGCAATCAGAAAACCTTGAATTCCCTAAAGAGATAGGCCTCCCCAGGGAGATGAGAGTCAAAAACTGTCTCACCTGTGGCAGAATATAGGCAGGAAAGGCAATGGCCAAGTGGTTACAAATAAATCACCTGAATCTAAACTAATGTAACTTGTTTTACCAAGCCAATCAAAAGACAAAAGTTTTCAAGACTAGATAATAAGGAAAATCACTTTCTCCAGGACACTTACTTGGGATATAAAGAGAAAGATAAGTTAAAAATAAAAATAATAAAAAGGTGCAAACACTAATTTCAAAAGACAGAGTGGTATTAACATCAGACAGATTAAACTTCAGAATAAAGTATATCACTAAGGATACAAAGCACATTTTGTAAAGATAAACAAATAACTTCATCAAGAAGGCAAACCATTCCTAAAATAGACAATGGTATTCTTATGTATTAATCAATATCATAAATATCAGGTCAACAAAACTTCAATGAACTAGCTGTTTAATGAAATAATTTTGGGATGAATCTAACAAGTGGTGAAATATTTGTATACTGAAAACTGTAAAATATTGATTAAAGAAATCGTAGATATAAATGGAGAGATATACCATGTTCATGAGTCAGGAAACAGTATACTTAAGATTTCAAGTTTTTGAATTTGTCTGTGGATTCAGTGCAAACCCAATTAAATTCGAATATTACATTGTTGTTTTTTTGTATGTGTGTATATGTGGAAGCCAATAGGCTAATTCTAAAATTTAGATGAAAACCCAGATGATTTTTTAAATGACTAAAGTTGGAAGACCTATTCCTCTGGATTTCTAGATTTACTATAAAGTTGTAAAATTCTGTACTACAAAACAAGGGAACAGAACGGAGTGTCCAGAAATAGACTCAAACTTATCCACTGACTTTTGCACAAAGTTGTCAAGGCAATTTGATGGATAAAGAATATTCTTTCCAAAATATAGTCCTGAAACAGTTGGCCATACATCAAAAAAATAAATTCATATCTTCAAATCATATTTACAAATTTATTCAAAATGGATCATAAACCTTCATGTAAAATCCAAAACTTTATTTGAAGCCTGTTGTCCTGGGTGAAACAAAAATATTTAAAATAGAACAACAACAACACACACAAAAAAAAAATCCCCACAATCCATTAAAATTTAAAATTGAACATGTTCAAAATTAAAACTTCTGCTCTTCAAAAGACATTATTAAGAAAATGAACATGCAAAGCGCTATCTCAAACAAAATATTTGCAAAACATATTTAAAAAGAACTTACATCCATAATACATAAGCTCCATCAAAACCTAATAATAACAAGCAGCCTACTTTAAAAAAAATTGACAAAAGATTTGTGCAGACACTTCACCATAGAGATATTGGTGGCATCCAGTCACATGAAAAGGTGCTCAACATTATTAGTCATATTTCAACGGGGAGTCAGGTATCATAATATATTTAGAAACTAAAACCAAAGGCTGGCAACACCAAGTACTGCCAAGAATGCAGAACAACCAGAATTTTCATGATATACGGATAGTAATAAAAAAATGACGAAGTCACTCTAAAAATCAGCTTTGTAGTTTTTATTTATTTATTTGCTATATAGATTAATGGAATTTATGGTGATTTTCCATATATGCACACATCGTGTGGATCATGTAATCCACTCTTTTTCTACCTCCCCTCCCCGACCTTTACACCCTCCACCCTCCCAGTCCTTAGTAATCCTTCTACTTGAAGGCTGACTTATTTATCCACTTATTTATTTATTTTTTCTTTTTAGTTTTCATATCTGAGAGAGACTGTGTAATACTTGTCTAACTTATTTATACATTTATCGGATGACCAAGGACTGTTTCCATCGATATTTATTCAAAAGAAAAGACATTGAACGACCATGAAAATCAACATGTGAATGTTTAAAGAATCCTAGTCAAAAACTCTAGATAACAGAAATGATCATATATAAATCCAATTTACTGTTTATTGTCACTAAATCAATGTCTTGCAAATTCTACTATTCTAGCTAGAGATAAAAGTACTGATTAATATTGGGCCTGGGATTATCCATTGTGGAAACTGATTCTCCATAATCATTTTCTTCATGTTCCTCTATAAAATTTTCATTTGAGTATAAAGGCTTTCATAATTCATGCCTATCACACTCACTTCAGTCCCAGAGGACCCAGGTTTTGAGAAGCTGAAGATGATATTATAGCACCATAGGGACATGTTGATCAAGAAAAGAATAGGCCAAGAAAAAGAAAACAGGAATGTAACTTAAATTACTAGAAAATAAGTTGAAGAAACTTCAACCTCATTAAAAAAAAAAACACTTCTTAAAAGTAATAATTGCAACCAATTTAATGTCTATCATATAGCAATTTCTTCAGTAAATGTGAATGAATGAATGCAACCTAAAAGGAAGGCTTAATAATTTTTAAATATAATTAAAATATTAGTAGTTTTGTGCAACTACAACATCATCATATTTCTCCTGATGAAGTCAATTTTCAGTGTGCAATATCTCTACTTCTTCAAGGTTTTCCCTATGGAGATGGAATTAGGTAACATTGAAACATCAGGGCCTTTCTGAAATGGATCATTTGGGAATGAGATGAGAGTTTATAATATCATGAAAGGCAGTTAAAAGAGTTAATTCCAATGGTCCTTTGTAAAAGTAGTATCAAATGAATTGAATATACATGGATGAAAGTCTCTAAGTAGAGAAAGGAAAAATGTCTCCATTTTTAGTTTAGGTTTGGTGTCCAATAGTCCGCCAAGAAGTTTTTTGTTCAGTTTGGTTCTATTTGATAATTTTATTAATTATTTGGAAAAGGGATTAAACAAGTTCTTCATGAAACTCATTGAAGAGATTGGGAAGTATTACTAATGCACTGATGACTTAGAAATTATCTGATGAGGTGCAGACAGCAGCAGCGAACTATTAACAAAAGCACCCAAAATTATATTCTACTTGGTGAAAATGAATGCTTAGAAATAAGGATATTTAATTCAAAATAAAAGTGTTCAACACAGGAGTAAGGAGAAGAACTTCTAAATTTTGCAGTATTAAACTCAATAATATGCTTACAAAGTAAAAGTGGGTTCTTTTCTCTTTGATTAAAGTTGTATTATCTGATACAGAGAAAATGGGTTTTTTTGTTTATTTTTTATTTTTATTTTTTACTATGGCACTGTCTTTTGGGGCTATACCTGACTAAGCTAAAGTAGTAAGGTAAAGTAAATTTGATTTTTTTCCTCCACTGAATTGATTTTCAGGTTATGTTTTCAAATTTGGTTATATACGTAGGGAAACCATCACAAAAAAAGGCAAATGTAACTAGAAATATTGACTATTCTAGTACAACTCCATATAAGGAACTCTGACATGTGTTAAGAATATATACATGCATATATATGAATATATATAAATTTAGATATATACATGCATATATATGAATATATGTACATTTAGATATGTATACACACATATGTATATGTATTTATATATATACATACACACACTCACACACGATTATGGTTTTTACAAACTTTGAAATATAAGTTTTTCATCTTCCCAGGCTGAAATTTGAACCTATTAAACAACCCCCCATTCTATCTTCTCCCCAACAACCTGACACCTTCTCTAACCACCACCATTCTATTATCTATCTCAATGAATTTGACTATATACTAGTTATATCATATTAGTGAAATCAAATAGATTGTGTTCATCTATTGCACTTAGTATGTCTTTGAAATTCTTCTGTGTTGTATCATACATCAGTATTTTCATTCTTTTTACAAAGACTTGTAAAAATATTCCAATATGAATATATCACATTTTGTTCATTAATCTATTGATAGACATTTGGGTTGTTTCCATCTTTGATTACTATGAATAATGCTACAGTGAACGTTGGTGTGTAAATATTTGTTTGAGTTCCTCCTTTAGGTTCTTTTAGGTACATACCCAGTGTTGGAATTGCCACATCAGTTACTAATTCTAAGTTTGACTCGTATCTGTTCATGATGCTGAAGACCAGAGCCCCACACATGTTAGACAAGCACTCCTCCACTATCCCCAGACCTTCTGTTTTCCACAAGGGCACAACCCACCATATTATCTCCTTGCCCCTTCAGGTATCACTGTATTTAAAGCCTTTGGGAAAGTGTAAAATATTCTCTCTGTCCTTGAACATTTTACCAGACAGTTCCCTCTTTGTATTGTATGAACCTCCTACTGTGACTGACAGTTCATTTCACTGCTGGCAGCTGCCTTCCCTAATGTAAGTATATACCTTAGAGAAACTCACAGGCATGTTCCTCAAGACACATGTGTGCAGATGTTCACAGCAACACCATTTATGATGCAAAGGAAGCAATTCGAGTGTTCATTGGCAGAAGGGATAAATAGACTAAGAGATTCACACAATGTAACTTTACACAATAATCAACTATGCCTACATGAAACAACATGAATAAATCTCAGAAAAACAAGTTGTATTTTAAAAAGCAAATTACAGAAAATTCCATACAGAATGATGTCATTTCATACAATATTTGTGAAGCTTTTAAACAGGAAAATCTATGCAATACTCTACTTAAGGAAATACATATATTATAAAATTGTTGTTAAAGATAAGAAAATAATATAATAAAAATCAGGTTGGTAAAAAATTCTAAGGGTCTCAAAAGACAGAAAAGAGACCAAACAGGAAGAGGCAATACTTTTGATCATATTCTTGATCTTAATACACGTGCTATGTCTTTATTTTGTGCTTTTCATATTGAATGGGGACAGTCAACCTTTTGGAGAAATTCTGCTGACAATTACCAAGTGTGTATAAAAAGGTAAAAATGTAAAAGGCCCCCGTGACTCCTCCTTCCCATACCCCACCATACCTTGATTAAGGGAAATTTCATTTCAATAGACAAGTCCAACCATAGAGAGTTCCTGGAGTGTCTCCTCTTTCAATATCTTATTTATCTCAATTCCAAGCCCTTGGTTGATTTCACATTTTAAATATTCCTGAAGATGACATATTACAATAGCTGTCTACATGTATTAAGTGATAGTAATTATCCAAACTCTTCCAATCACTCAGATATATTCCTAAATGGTGAGTGTATTTTCCAAAAAGAAAAAGTAAAGAAATAAGTAAATGATTGAGTGAACAAAATATCTTTTAATAGATTATTTGAATCAATTGGAATCCCCTTATACAAATGAAAACTATGCGACATCACAAAGTGTGGACACATGTATTTATGTGGGAAAAGAAAATAAAATGCATTTTTAAGCCAAAAACATTTTAAAGTAATATATTTTCTATGTGTTTATGGATTTAATGTTATGTATATTTATTTCAATTAAATGTGGATAAGGGTCACACTAATATACGCTCTATAATTATTTTCTTTTTTAGAAATCCATGAATATTTTTAGTAATCCACTTCCTCCGGTGGCATTGTCTGTATCCAGACCCCTTCAGTTATGGTAAATAGAGCAAGGTGAATGTTTGTACTGAATCATCCTCCACTTTCCCACATGCAGTTCTAGACTCCACCTTCCCTGCCTGTGGCTTTCAGCAATAGTTGTAAATTCCTGAACTTGGATTTCCTCCTAAAACAAGTTTATTATTATTATTATTATTATTATTATTATTATTATTACTATTATTAACATTTGATGTTTCCCCAATTAAAAAAGAGAGCTGCCCACAGTCTAGCATCCACAATAGAGCTTACTAATTGACAAGCCCTATCTTGATATACAGGGTTTCCAATCAGCTTCTTAGCACTTTTAAAAACAATTAAGCCATGATGCACTTACAGAAACAACACATACTGAAGTGTACAGCTCACTGAACTATGCCAACCTGAGCAAGCGAATGTAACCATCATCAAATTAAGAAATGCATCATTGCATGTACCCCCAAGCCCTACTGTACCCTTCCCATCCCTAACCACTCTTCTTCACTGTTATTCTGATTAGAAATGATGCGGATTCATTTTGCCTGTTTTCAACTGTTTTGTAAAAGAGATTATGTATTATATATTACTTTGTGTCTGGCTTTGTTCCCTCAATGTACTTGTGAGATTCATCCAAGGTACAGCACAGCGGGAACTGTGCATAGCAGCAGTTCCTTTATTCACATTCCAATTATATTCACTTTATTTATCGATTGCACCATTGATTGGGATTTGTATTCAGGGCTATTATGTGGACTGTATTATAAACATTCTTTACACATATCTTTTAGTGTACTGTGCTAGACATGAGGTATATGTATGTTGCCCTTTAAGAATGATGTCAAAATAGGTTTCAAAGCCAGATGGATATTGTCAAGTGGTATATAACTTGGTTGTATAATATTACCTATTTTACCCATTGCTGAGTATATTGGAATAATTGTGTTTGCTATTTTTGCATCTGTATTTGTAAATGAGATTAGCCTATATATTTTTTAAACTTTTCTTAATACCTTTGCCAGGCTTTCAAATCAAGACTGAACATGGCTTTGGGAACAAATTAGGAAATGCCTCTTCCTTCCTCCTCCCCAGACGAGGTTATAGGAACACACCACAGAATGTATTGTGAAGCCTGCAATTTCTTCACCAAAAGTTTCAAATTACAAAGTCAATTTCTATAAACATGATGGGACCACCAGGTTATTCTGTCAGTGGTAGTAAAATATATACAGATATATACAAATTTATTTATACCTGGTTACATGATATGTATTATAAGAAAATTTTCCATTTCATCTACTTATTTGAAGTTACTCTTGTTTTACTAATTTATTAATGTCAAAAACAATTTAATAACTTGAGAGCTATTTTTCTAATATGAGCACAATTCTATAATATTCCCTTTGATATTACTGTATATTTCATAATTTTTAACATATTAATACTTTCATTGTATTTTCTAATTTAACCTTGTGATTTTTCTCCTTTATTTCAGTTGTTCAGAAATGCATTGTTTAATATCTGAATACTGGGTCTTACCACACACATATTTTTCTGTTTATTTCTACTCTAAATCTGTGGTAATCAGAAAACCAAAAACTCTTATTAAAATTCAACCTTCTTAGGATTTCAACTCTGTTAAAATTGCTCAGACTTACATTATGGGCTTGAAGAATGTTCTCATAGTACTTGAAGGAATGTGCGTTCTTCTATAGGTGATAGAGTGCTCTGTGGATTTCACTTAGGTCAAGATGGTTAATAGTGCTATTTAGTTATTGCATGTTTTCTGAAACAATTTTTCACCTAATTATTAGAAGTTTTCTAATTATTAGAAGTGTTGAGATCTTCAGCTATAATTGTATATGTCACTGTGATCTGTATTTTCTCCATGTATGCTAAAGCTCTGCTATGCTAATGCACTTTTAGAACTTTTATGTCCTCTTGATGAATGTACCCCTTTATCATCCTGAAGTGTCTCTTGTTAACCCTGATAATATTCTCTGTTCTGAAGTGTACTTTGGCTGATATTAACACAACCACTCCAACTTTTGGTATTTTAGTTTGCAGTATACACCTTCTTTCCTTACTTTTTTAACCTATCTCTATTTTTATATATAAAGTATGTTTTGTGGACAGAATTGAGTTGGTTATTGCTTTTAGTTCAAATTACAAACCTTGACTTTGATCGTATTCAAGCCCACCTCTTATTATTTGTTTTCTATGTCCCCTGGGCTCTTTGCTTATATTTCCTTCACTCTACATTTTTTTTGGTATTAATTATAATTTCATTTTATCTCCGGTATTGTCTTGTGTGCTATGCCTCGCTTATGCTGTGTGGCTCCTCTGAGGTATACACAGTGCGTCTTTCATCTACCCCAGTTTACTTTCAAAACAGTGCTGAAGGCAATTCACATGTAACAGTACACCCCCCACGTAGTTGTAGTCTTTTTCCTTTGCTCTTATCTTGGTGTATTTTATTCCACTATGTTTGAACCTCAAAACGATAATGTTATTGTTTTCTGCTAAAAAATAAATTGTTATTTAAGAAGCTTTTTAAGATGGGGAAAATATATTTTATATGGGCAATGTCTGGTGCTCTTCATACTTTTGTGTAGATTCAGATTTCTA
Source organism: Ictidomys tridecemlineatus (assembly GCF_052094955.1). NCBI lineage: Eukaryota > Metazoa > Chordata > Mammalia > Rodentia > Sciuridae > Ictidomys > Ictidomys tridecemlineatus. Next base: position 80,921,128 of record NC_135487.1, on the reverse strand, counting down.
TCTTGTACCATTTTCCTTCTTGGACTTTTTTGTCTTTTTCTTAGAACATGTTTTTAGTGAATATCTGCTCTCGACAAATTCTCTGAACTTTCATTTTTTCTGAAAGAGTCTTATTTTGCCTTCATTTTTAAGGTTATTTTAACTTGGGTATAGAATTTTTAAGATGACAGTTTTTCTTTCATTATCTTTAAAGATGTCTCTCCATGAGCATCGGGTTGCAGAACTTGTGAAAATAAGTGTGCTCTCATGTACCTCTTTGTTCTTCTACACACTATGTGTCCTTTTTTTACTCAAGCTGCTTTTAGGATTCCTTTTTTTCACAAAGGATTTTCAGTGATTGTCTTCTGTTTGTTTTATGTTTATTCTTACTGGGGTTCATTTAACTTGTTGGATATAAAATTTGTAGGCAGAAGAGTGGTTGCCTAATGAGTCTATGTCCATCTTTAGAAATCTGTGGTTATAAAAACGACATGGGTTGGCATCAAAACAGACATGAAGACCATGGAACAGAAGACACAGAGACAAACCCACACAAATGCAGTTATCTCATACTAGACAAAGATGACAGAAATAACATTGGATAAAACATCGTCTCTTCAACAAACGGTGCTGGGAAAAGTGGAAATCCATATGTAACAAAATGAAATTAAACCCTTATCTTTCACTCTGCACAAAACTTAATACTAAGGGGTCAAGGATATAGGCATTAGACCAAAGACCCTGAGCCTATTAGAAGAAAAAATATATACTAGAAGAAAAAATAGGCCCAAATATCCATCATGTTGGAAACAAATTCTTCACCAAGACTCCAAAAGTTCAAGAAGTAAAATCAAGAATAAATGAATGGGATTGTGTTATTCTAAAAAGCAAAAGAAACATGAAGAGAAAGCATACAGAATAGGAGAAAACCTTTACCAAATGCACATCAGAAAAAAGCATTAACCTCCAGGATATATAAATAATTCAAAAAATTTAACACCAAAGAAAACAAATAACCCAATCAATAAATGGGCTTAGGAAATGAACAGACTTTTCACAGAAATGAAATACAAATCGTCAGCAAATATATGAAAAATATGTTCAACATCACTAGCAATTAGAGAAAATAAAATTAAAATTACACTGAGATTTCACTCTAGTCAGAATGAGAGTTATCAAGAATATATGTAACAATAAGTGTTGGCAAGGATGTGAGGGAAGAGGTACGCTCATACATTGCTTGTGGGACTGCAAATTGGTGCAACCACTCTGGAAAGCACTGTGGAAATTCTTAGAAAAGTTGTAATGGAACCACCATTTGACCCAGTTATCTCACCCCTTGGCATATACCCAAAGGACTTAAAATCATCATACTATAGTGATGCAGCCATGTCAATGTTCATAGCAGCTCAATTCACAATAGCTAAGGTATGGAACAAACTAGGTGCCCTTCAACAGATGAGTGGATAAAGAAAATGTGTTATATACAAACAATGTAATATTACTGATCCGTAAAGGAGAATGAAATTATGGCATTTTCTGGTAAATGGATGGAACTGGAGATTATCATTCTAAGTGAAATAAGCCAATCCCCAATAAACTAAGTCTGAATGTTCTCCCTGATATACAAATGTTGACTTACAGTAGGTGGAGGGTTGGGGAGTGGAGGTTCACTGGATTGGAAAGGGAGGAAGGAGGGGAAGGGAGGGAGGATGGGAATGGGAAAAACAATAGAATGAATAGAACATAACATGAATACACGATCAGTGTCACTCCACAAGAAAGGGAAGTTTTGTACTTCCTGTTTAAGTGTGTATGCTATGTCAAAACACACACAAGCGTTCAGGTATGTATGATATATCAAAATACATTCTATTTCATGTATAACTAAAAAGAACAAAAATTTTCAAAAGGGGAAGAAAATAAATATCTGGTTATGTTATGTGACATACCAAGGGGAAATTAAATATTGTTGATTTTCCAGTTAACTTTGCTAATCAGATGAATTGGCAATGAGGTTACTGAGATTGTTCAAGAGTACTCAATATAATCACATGGGTCTTAATAAGTGAAAAAGAGGAATGACTGAGTTGGTGTCACAGTGATGTCATGGAGAGAGCTTAGTCCAGCTATTCCAATGCAGGAATCCCATAGGATCTGGTAAAGACAAGAAAATAGATTCTACCTGAAAGATTCTTCAGAAAGGAACCCTGCTGAGCCAACACCCTCATTTTAGCCCAATGAGACCCATATTGGACTCCTGACTTCCTTATACCTTCATTTTGAGCTTCAAAATTATGATACATTTTTGTTATTTTAAACTACTAAGTTTGTAGTAATTTGTTAGAACAGACATAGGATGTAATCCTTGTAAGTTTATAGCTTTTCTCAATTGGAGAAAATCCAGGAGCATTATTTTTTCAATTTTTTTTCTTCCACTCCTAGCTTTTCTTCTTGGAACTCTAATTAAATGTATGTCATGTCACCTGATATTATAAAAAGTCGCTGTTCATTTTTTTAAGTCTCTTTTTCCTCTGGGCTTCATATTGATTAGTTTCTATTAGTATGTCTCCATACTTATAGATCTTCTCTTTTTCAGCATTTAATAATGCTTTGCTTCCATTCCATGTATTTTTGGTTTACATACTGCTTTTCAATTCAATATGTTTAATTTCAGTCTTTCTTGGGTTTCTAATTCTCACCATAATGTGTTTATATTTTTCTCTACTTCCTGAACAGATGGGTCATATTTATATCTTTATTAATATCTTTTTTGACTAATTCCATAATCTGTAATATCTGGGTCTGTTTCTATTGGTTGTTTTCTTTTCTTGCTTATAGTTCATGTTTTCAAATTTTATTGCATGCCTGGAAATTTTTTATTGGATTGCAAAATGTTACCAATTTTCCTTCTTCATTTCTAGATTATGTTGCATTTCTTTAAATAATATCAGATTCCCTTTTTTAAAAAAATCCAGTTAGTTACTTAGAATCAGCTGATTAATTTAAAGGTCAGAGTAGCCAGCATTTTTTAAGATGTTTTAATAATTTTATTCTCTTTAATTGCATTTTTAAAAATAATATTTTTGCATATAATATATAATATAATAATATTATATATTATATTATTAATATAATATATAATAATATTTTCACATTTAAATATTTTTTCTTTTTTAATTGATTTTATTTTTTTTAAATACACAACATACATTACAATTATTATTACACATATAGAGCACAATTTTTCATATCTACATGTACTTTGTTTTTTTGCATTAAAATTCTTATTACATAGGGCTGAGGTTATGGCTCAGCGCGGTAGAGCGCTCACCTAGCATGTGCAAGGCACTGGGTTCGATCCTCAGCACCAAATAAAAATAGAAACAAATAAAAATAAAGGTATTATGTCCAACTACAACTAAAAAAAACTTTAAAAAATTCTTATTACACATATATACCACAATTTTTCATATCTCTGTTTGTATATAAAGTAGGTTGACACCCAATTCATGTCTTCATATATGTATTTTGAATAATGATGTCCATCACATTCCACCATCCTTGCTACTCCCCTGCTTCTTCCTTTTCCCTCCTTCCCCTCTTCCCAATCTAAAATTTATCTATTCTTCCCATTTTCCCCCTACCTACCCCAGTATAGTCAACCTTCTTATATCAGAGAAAACATTTGTTCTTTTGGGATTGGCTAACTTCACTTAGCAAAGATACCTATAGTGCAAGAATTAAAACCAAGAATCAATAAATGGGATGGAATCAAACTAAAAAGTTTCTTCTCAGCAAAAGAAACAAACTGTGAGGTAAACAGAGAGCCTACATCCTGGGAGCAAATTTTTACCCCTCACACATCATATAGAGCACAAATCTCTATGGTAAATAAAGAACTCAAAAAGCTAAGCACTGAAAAAAACAAGTAACCCAATCAACAAATGGGCCAACGACCTAAATAGACACTTCTCAGAAGAGGATATACAATCCATCAACAAACATGAAAAAATGCTCATCGTCTCTAGCAATCAGAGAAATGCAAATTGAAACTACTCTAAGATACCATCTCACTCCAGTCGGAATGGCAGCTATTATGAAGACAAACAACAATAAGTGTTGGTGAGGATGTGGAGGAAAAGGTACACTCATACTTTGCTAGTGGGACTGCAAATTGGTGCAGCCAATAGGGTTAGTGTAATTAAGGAAATACCATTCTAAGGAGCTACACAAATTCCTATGTGTCTACTCATATGAGCGTTTTTATTTTGTTTTGTTTGTTTTTTCTCACTCTGGAAATCATTCTCCCTCCTCTTCTCTGGTTAATCTTTTAAGATGGATGCTTTCGACTCACATGTGTGCCAATCAATGCTCATCCAAAGACAAGAGAATGCCATAGCATCTCTCTTGATGTCTCTATTCCTATAAACTCCTACTCACTGTATTCAACCTCATAGATTCTAGTCACCTTGACCATGTCAAATTCGGTCTCTGATTTCCTCACTGCAGTTCATCCTGGAGACTGCTTACTGGCAGTAATCTGCTACAGGGCTCAATTCATGTTTCTCTTCTCTGGGAAGTCATGGTCTGGCATGGTCAGTTTTCTTCCAGTATCTCCAAACTATTGTTTATTTCATTTTATCTGCTTCTCTACTTTTTTGAGGTAAGAGGGTAATGAATCCTGAACTTTTAACAGAAAGCAAATGTTCCTTCACTTTACCTGGTATTTTATGTTCAGTTGTTATAAAATAAATTCTCCCAAATGATCTTATATGTGTCTGTATGAGATGTAGTGATGTCCTTTGGTTATTACTCAACAGTCTTGAGTCTTTTCATATGTTTGTATATAAAGTATACAAAGTTGAAGAGATTTATTAATTCTGCCTATCTATAAAACAAAACAGAAACTCAGTTTTGAATTTATTGATGCTTTATTGTATATATATTTTTTATATTTATTATCTCTGCTTTTTCTCAATTTTTCTTTCTTAAATTTTCTTCATGTTTAAGTTTCCAATTTCTTAAACATGACACTTTAGTCTTTATCATTTGTTTTAATTTCTCATCCATTTTGTGTATTTAATGTGTATATGTTTATGTAACTATGACTTCAGATGAATTTCCCACATTTTGATATTTTTATTTTCATTATAATCCAGGTCAAACTATTTTTGTTTTTATCAATCTGCTAATAAAGAATGTTTTCCCAGTTATTATCCTATTAATTTCTAGCTTATTTTCATTTTGATAAGTTTATATACTCTTTATAATTTGTATTTTGTTGCAAGTGCAATAATAATGACCTAGTGTGACATTAGTTTCTGTAAATATCCTTTGTGTTCTTAAAAAAAATGTGATTATTTTTAGTATTTATATAGAGAGAATTTACTTTTCTTGTCTTTAAATTTTTATTCTATATACTTTCAAAAAGTATTTTTTCTTCTGAAAGTCAATACTTGACTGTCTTCCTTTTCTATCAATGATTAAAATAGATGAGACACTTGTTCACGATAATTTTAATTTTCCTTGAAATTATTTTAATTTTTTTATATATTTCACATAGCATAATTATGGGAATGTAAGTTCAGAATTATTCTAATTACTCATAGTTTAAACTTTTATTATTTTGAAATATCCCCTTTCACAATTGGTCTCAATTGAAGAGCTGATCTAAATCACATAGGCTGCTATAACTGGTATGTAATAGCATTATTACAGGTATACTATTTTAGATATGTAATAAACTACCACATAGAGTACCGCACTCTAACTGGGAATGGATATGTATAAATTAGAAGATATTTGAGAAAACTTTGTCTGAAATATAGAAGCAAACAAAATTTAAAAAACAACACAAGTGGGGATGGGGTGTGTACAGAGAAAATGGGTACTTTTACAATTTTTTCTGTAACATAAAAAGATAAGATATTATGTCCAAATCAAATAGCAGAGTACATAAAATTAAACAAAAGAAAATAAAAAGAAAAGCATTCTTGAATTCAAGAACAGTGCTCAAATTAATATAAAAGAGGGAATTTTAAAAATCAAGCACTCTCACAAAATAACAAAAATTCAGACATATAGATAAGAAAAATGGAGGCTTAGCATTGATCCCATCAGGACAAGTATCCAAGTAATAGCAATGTAAAGAAGAGATCAGAGGAAAAGAGAGGGTAAATTATTTAAAAAAAATAGTACGGGGAAATTTGAAACTATATTTATTGAAACCACCCTCAATTTACTCACAACAATGTAATGATACTTTTAAAGCGTATAGTCCCATAATCATTGTTTCAAAATACCAAAGATCAGAAAGGATACTAAAAGACTCCAGAAGGGATACTAAAAGACTCCAAAGAGGAAGACAATTTATGCATTTGAATGACATGGGCCTTGCCAAAGAAGAAAGCAATTTCAGAATGATGTAAAGGAGGTGGGAAGAGGATCTGTCCAAGGAAGATTTCTAGGCAGAAATGGAACCAATGAGTCATTTTGCTTATTTGAGAATTTGGGAAAAAATTAAAGATATGCATTAAAATATTTGGAGAATTATAAAATTAGATCTACAGAAATCTTAAACAAATGAAAATTTAGGACAATTATTTATCACCAGAAAACATAAAGATACATAAAATAAACATAATCATAATTTTACATGAATCATCAGGGAAATGTTTGCATAATAATGTAATAATACAGTCACTGACTTAACTGAGATCATAACATTAAAATGGAAAAATAGTGAGAAATAAAATGAAAAGTATAAAGTGTTCAAAAACCATAATAGAAACTCAGTGCCAGAAATTAACAAAACAAGAACTACTGGGATGTAAACACTGTTTATAAATACAACAATCATGTTAACACTGAATAATTTTTTATTTTTGATTAAAATTTTAAAATAAAGATTAAAAATGAGGTTTGGGCACCTAGAAGTCATAATCCAATTCTGTCTCAGATCTCATTTTGTCTTGATCTTCATTGCTGGCTACCTACGACATTATCTCTATGTCAGTTCCAATGAGTTTTCAAAATGCAAATTGTGTCATTTTCATTGAAATCTTTAACTCCATATGTAGCTTTTTGGAGGACTCCCATTGCCATTGACAAAAATCTTTCAGAGTGTTAAGTCAAAGTATACCCAAGTCCCTGTCTCCTCCTCTCCTCTTTTCACCCTATTGGTCTCTTGACACTTATGTTTTACAGACCCGACTACATTTTATTTCTTTAAAAATGTTGAGCTCCTTGCTAAACCAGGATATTCATACATACTATGGTTCTCCTATTGTCTCAGAACATCCTCCAACCACATTCCTGTAACTTCTGTATACCACCTTCCATTTCATGAAAATAATTATTTTCTTTTTATTTTATTTATTTTTTTAATCCCAGTTAAATGGATTGTTTTGAGAGGACGTACTGATGACTCCAACACTACATGAGGATCTTCTGGCATGAGCTCTCTTTAAGAGCATTTACTCAGTTTCCATCTACATTCCAGAGTGAATACTTAATTGACTTCCTGCCTCCATATCTCATTCTCACCTTATTACATCATAAGTGTTAAAAAATAATAAATACTATCTCTCTTGGCTTGTCATTATATATCAGTATGTAGTATAATGCTTGGAACAGAAAAGATAGTCAATAAATATTTTATGAATGAGTGAATTAAAAATAGCCTAAGTATCTAAGAATCTAGAAATACTAGCAATTTTTTCACTTACTAGCTATGTGACATTGAGCAAATCACTTATTCAGTCTAAGCTTGACTTCCTCATCCGTAAGTCATCCTACTACAAAGTTCCAAAAATTTTAAGGATTATATAAAAAGTAATACCTATAAAAGCAACTTTTTCCTCTGTGTATATGTTATATAAATGCAATCATTCTTTCTCTTAAATCATTACAGACGATCTTGGCATAATTTGATCATAGCATGTTCTGTCTAAACTTAAAAGGGAAAAAGAGACAGTACCTCATCAGGAGCAGTGTTCTTTGAGGGGCAGTAAAGCATCTGTGTTCACAGAGGAAAAAGGCAAGCCTTTAAAGTTCTCAGCCCAGTTCATCACTATTCACATGCTGCCACCAAAACAAGTTTAACTGCAGCACAGTTCATAAGTGCAAAGTATTTCATTTGTGGCTGGAATAAATGAGACAGATAATCTCATCAAATGTATATTCAGTAGGAATTCCTCTCTTCCATCTGTGGGTTTTCACATACTTCTTTGTTACTCTGAAATTTCTAACAGAAATTCCAGCTCTCAAGGACATTATGTGAATTTGTGACATGAGGATAGGACACTTGCTGGGAAGCTAAAATAATGAACAAGTTCATTTTTTAAAAAAATCTATCTAGGAGATTCATCTGTGACAGATGTAATAGTGATAATAATTTAATCATAATTATGCTATTATGCCATATTATTATGACAGTTAGGGTTATAATTTAATGTCACACCCTTTAAATTCAATAAGTTATTAATATATTAGAAATCTTTTACTACCAAAGGTTTACATCTAGCCAAAAGCTTTCTTTCCCTTGATGGTATGAAAATCATATGCTTATATGAAAAGATTGCCTCATGGCCTGAGTGACAAATTAGGAATAGAATTTAGATTCCAGACATATATTAATTCTCAGATGTCTTGGATAATTCCCATAGATTTTCACCAATGCATTTGTTCTCGCTCGCCCTCCCTCCCCTCCCCAACTACATTGTGCCTTTTTTTTTCTCTGAAACACTCGCTTACTATTTCACTGAGGGTGCTAATTTTTTTAAATTTCTTTCACCAGTTATTTTGTCTCTCTCCATTTACTCATCCACCTGTGTCCTCTTCATGCCCAAACAGGAGCAGAAGTAAAAACATATATGGCTATAAAACACAGGTTTGGACAGAAAGAGAAAAAGAAAGAGGGAAAAATCTATTGTGATAATGCTGGCAGATTTTCAGGTCTCTCATATTTTTATGTGATTTTCCCTGAATCTGGATGGAAAGATTCTGGTGCCTTAGCCAGTCTAAATCCCATAGCAACTCCTGCTGAGCAGTATCCCTCTACTTTAGAGTACTGAACCCCTCGTTCATAGACACCGCAGGTCAACTCAAACTCTCCCAACAAAGTGAATACACCAACTCAGATCCAGTTGGTAAAATCAGCCATCTAGAGCAGTGCTTCTCAAAATTTAATGTGCCCAGAAGTCACCTGGTGTTGTCTTTAAAATGCAGCTTCTAATGAAGTACGGAGAGGGTAGTCATGAGATGCTACCTTTCTCACCTTCTTCTGGTTGAATCTGACACTACTGGCTGTGAACCCCACTGAATAACAAGGCCAGCACTGTGGACTACACTACAAAATATATCCTCCATGGTGCCACTGTCTGACCTGCCTCTCCTCTGGTCTCCATTTCTCCTAGATTCCTACTTTTTTACTACCCTGCTCACATAAATAATTTAAAAATCATAATGTAATAATTTAAAATCATAATTCAACCCAGAATGAAGCATAATTATATAGAATACAAAAAAATAGAATACAAAAAATACTACCCAATGAATATTTCTTTTGTTCTACAATTTCTCTAATTCTTAGAGGAGTATGATTGAACATACATGCTATGTAATTATATAAAAGTGGGCATAAATTCCAGTTATAGATTTTAATAGCCAGGCAACTTTAGGACAAAATACTCAATATTTACGTCAGTCTTCCCATCCATAAAATGGATATAATAATATAATAATGTCTACTTCCTAGGTTTTCTGTGAAGCTTAAGTGAAAGAATTTTTATACGATTCTTGATAAATGTTGGGAAATAGTGATTAGATTCACTCAGTTCAACATTTTATAAATTATTTTAAGTCAGAATTTAGTGTGCTCAATATGTCAAAGTTTAAGCAAATGATTTTTTTAAAAAAGAAAAAAATCAAGGAATTATTAAGTATTATATGCTTGGCAAACAGAGTCTATTTTTAAATTTTGAATTTCATTCGAGATAAATTATTTCCTATTATAAAGTGGCTGTGTGGCAGATTTTTTAATCAGCTTTCACCGCCTCTGAAATACATTTGTTAATTGGAAACAAAATAAGTGGCTTAAAATTTCTGTGGATGCAGCAAGTCTAGTTAATATTTTCTAAATGGTGCTTGAAAATAAATATGTATGTATCAAAAAGTACTTGATAAGCAGCTAAATATGAAGAAAAACACCCCCACCCAAATCACTAGTGCATCAAAGTATATTGATGCATTGATAGAATGGTCGCTAGTAATTTGCTGCTAATCAGTTTTAAGAAATGGATGACAGCAAGGTATTTTTAAACAGTTCTTTTGCAGCTGACATGAATTTGGATTATGTGAACTGACTCACCATTTAAATTCGACTATATAGAATGGTACACTATTGATTCAGACAGTCCTTGACCTCAGGGGTAACACCTGCCTTAGCTGAGGAAGCCAGCTTTTAGTCTGGAAGGTATTGTCTTTCAGCATCTCTGCCTCTTGACAACAACAAAGCAGAAAGATTAGGAAAGCATAGGATGAGTTAAGGCAAGAAAAGTCACCCAGCTTTACCCAAACTGTTCACTCCAGGGAAAGGATGACATCCTCTCTTCCTAAGAAAACTCAAGCTAAGACTTAGGGATATTTTTAACCCCCATCTCCTGCACAGTTTGATTCACATTTTGTCTTGAGCAACTCTGTTTTCTTTTCAATGTCACTATTGTCTTCATAATGAAAATACCATCTGACTCTCCTGTAACATCTTAGACGTGGGCATGAAAATGTGTTGCCAGCATGTGATTCAAGTTGTGTAAGGATGTACCCGATCCAGATTCAGGAACGTTGTTAAATAAGTTTGGGGACCATTTTCCTTACTGGTGCTTTCTTTCTTCTTGTTCAAATAAAGGGCAAATAGAACACCATAGTGGGGAGACTATATTTTCTAAGAGGGTCTTCTCCAGGTGGAAAGACACCAGAGCCATAAGGGAGAGCAAAGTTTTCACCCACATCGTCAACCTGCTTTCCTCCAAACAAACCCTCTTGTGCTTCTCTCTCTTTTCTATTATCTTCTTAATTTCTCCCTCCCCATCTCTATCTTCCAATACCCATTCTCATCTCCTCTCTTCCCACCTCTCTATTCTGTGATGGGTGAGGATAAAGAAGTACATTGCATTTCCATTAGTATTAATCGACAGGGATCCATCCCATTTTTGAAAGAGACTATTAATGGTATCTTCTTTGGGTTCATGTTTTTGGAAAGAAAATAGCATTTTCAAGAAAGTTTCCATAATTCCTAATGCTCTTACACACACACACTCACACACACACACTCACACACACACTCACACACTCACACACACACACTGAAATAGAGGGTGAGAGAGAGGAGAATCTGTTTTATCAGCACCTTAACTATTGTAGAAACAGGATACCAGAAATTGTGCACAATTCATTGAAATCCACAGGAATATATTTTTAAATTTTGTCTAATTTAATGGATTCAGCTCTCTTTCTTCTCAAATTTTCATGGCAATTGTTCATAAGTAGCAAATGAATTCACCCTAAAATGATTTTGATTACTTTTGGTCCATCTTGTAAATGATGAAATTCAAGAAACAATGATCTTCAAAGGATTAGGAGAAAATGATATTTTTTTTTAGTTTTATTGACTTTATTTTTTTTAAATGCACGATAGCAGAATGCATTCCAATTGTTATTACACATACAGAGCACAATTTTTCATATCTCTGTATATAGAATATGTTCATGCCAATTCATGCCTTTATACATGTACTTTTTTGCATTACAATTCTTTCTGTGCAATAAGAAAATGATATTTTGATTTAGCTATCATAACATATATAGACCCTGAATTAAAAGTGAGATGTGTATTTTATGGCTATGAATCAAATAAATCATGGTTATATGATGTTATATCTCTCTATATACACATATGTGTGTATGCATATATACACACAAGCACATATACACTTACACTTATACATATGTTGATAGCACTTTTATTATTTATCAATTATTTTATCCATATAAATCAAGAATGGCATTCCATATACTCTCTACTTGGAAATTACTGTATTTCTTTCAAGACAGCCCAAATGCTAAAGCTCTCTTCTGTAACATATCGTAAGACTTCAGCATGCAGAAATATAAAATAAAAATAAAAACACACCTCTTGGATTTGTAATACACCTGTTCTTCTTTTCAAATTTTTTTCTCATTTTAAGAATTCCAAGTGTCAAAGAATTAATTAGCAAACCACTGAAAATAAGCATCTAATATTTTATAAGTATATTTACAAATCTTATTATCTTCAATTATTAGAACTTAAAGCAAATTATATCACTATGCTTGGAGTAGAGAGAGTTGGCATCACAAAAGTACCCATTTAGAAGTACACAATATCTGCAAAAGTAAATTGAGGCAAAATTCATAGTCACAAACAGATTGAGCTTTGTTAAATCACACCATACATATGAAAAAGGAATATTAACTGTGTGAAAGTACAGTGCAATCCATACCTAAGTATTATTTACCTATGACTAGTGATACACCATGATTACTCTTTTCCTAGGAAATCACTATTTAAAACAGTTCAGTATCAGAAAAACTATATTGCTGCTTTTAATGGGCATAATTTTAGCTAACATAATTTCTTCCGTTGACTTTTCTTCATTTTTGTGTCTTGTAGTGTATGTTTGACTTAAGAGATTGTCTACAAATTTCTCTTCATTATTTCCATTTATAAATGAGAATTTTTTCTTCTGTGCATCAGCCATGTGAATTCTAAAAATTCAAAATCATAAACCTCTTACATTCTTCGTAACAAAACAACTGCTTGCTATAATTTGCCTTCCTGTATATTTTTGCTAATGGTAACCTGCAAAAAAGAAACAGTAATGCAATATCCAGCTTTAATTTCAAGAAATGCAGGCAGCAATTTCAGATAGTTAGTCTTTTTACAGACTAGTGTCTTTTGATACATTGAAAAGACTAGAGAAGCTGTTACAATGATAATGGAAGAACCTTATACATTTTCATTGACATGGAGTTGCCATTGACATCACAGAATTGACAAGGTAATGGTTTTCACGCATACTTCCATTGACACCATAGCATCAGAAGTGTCAGACACAATGGAGGTGTCTCTTACAAAATCTATTGGTTTTATAAAAGGAGGAAAAGCAAATTCAGAGGCCTATGCTAATATAATATTATGTCTCTTAACTTTCTTAATTGTCCACAAATTCATCTGATTTATAATGAAGCCCTGTTGAAGAGAACACCTTTCACACACACAAGTTTGGGGAAGGGGAAAGGTGAGAAAATTGAAGGTGATGAGTGTTAAGGCTTTTGTGATGGATGCAAAAATAAACTTTATCTGGAGCTAACATTTATAATGTACAATGTTCGATTGTTCAAAACTGGGAACAGACTGTGGTAATGAGGAAATAGTCAAGAAACTCACACCAATTTGGTATTTTAGGTTAATTGCTTTATTATTAATACAGAGAGGTTGCACATTAGTTCTGTATAATTAGACAGAAATTATGCAGTGTTTAGTAATTGTAGCAGAATTCTGTAGTTTGCTTTAACTTTGTGCTGAACCAATATAAAAAATAAAGAATTACAATCTTTAAAAAGAGACATATAGTTGGCATCGGAGCGCAACTTGAAGCAGAAGCTGATACATGACAGATTTTCATTATTTCTGTGAGGTATGTTAACTCAATCATATCTGCATGACAGTATTAATAGGATGCTAGGTGATATTTTTAGTCTAACTAGAAGTACTTTCAGCCATAGTCAGAGGTTCAAGTTGTTTTCCCCGTTTGTGAACTCTTTATTTCTTGATTACTTGATTCAGTTTCTATCTTTCAATTAAGACTTTTTAGAAACATGCTGGAACTGTCTTTTTATGACTCCAGTTAAAATTATACTTATGTAAACAAAAACTTTAATCTCTGCAAACTTCCTGTGTTTGAAACACCTGCCAAGCTCTAGCAACAAGAGATGGTTCAGAGAGCCCTCCCACAGCTTCTCTCCTGAAGATGTCACATTTCTACTGGGCGGGTAGAGGCTGAGCAGGTAATTTCCTAATTATTATTTAATTACGGGACAGTTGAAAGCTGTCTTGGAGAACTCAGTGTGCTAAGAGATCCTCTAAAAAGGCACAGCTGATCTAGTCTTGGAGACAGGCAAGGCTTTTCAGAGGAAATGGCATTTGTTCTGAAACCCGAAAACTGAGTAGGTTAGTGGGCACAAGAAGAGGAGACAAGGAAAATATTGAAAGCAAAAGGAATAATTTGTCCAAAAGCCTTAAGGCACAGAGTATGAACATGGAAGGAGATGAGGCTGGCATGCTGTGTTCCTTTAAAAAATGTGTTTGTTTTTATTCTACATCTTTTGAGTAAAATACAGCCAAGCAAAGAAAGCAGTGGAGAAAGAGCATCGTCCACCTGCCTCTCAATTGGCCACTGTTGCCAGTTCAGTGTATCTGCATAACTTAAGGCAGGATGCTTCTGCCTTCTGCTCTGCTGTGGTCTGGTCTATTTGCCGTGGTCTGGTCTATTTGCCGTGGTTTTTCATCTCTCCTTGCCCCCAATTTATCTCAGAACATTTCTATTTAGGATACCAATCACTGGATTAATTTTAAAAAGGAAATTTAATTTCTAACTAATTATTTATTTACACCTTAAAATTATTCCATTTTAGAAATTTCCATTAGAAACGTGGAAAGCTATTCTATTCCAAGAGATGTACATGCCAGCCTGGAACTACATAATGAAGAAGATGTAGATAACCCTGGCCTCACAAAGTTTATTATTGGTCAAGAAAGTCAAATAAAGCAAAACAAACAACTGCCTATAAAGCGATGGAATTATAAAATACTTTGAAAGTCTAAATTAACATCCTGCAGAAGGCAAGAATGAGAAAGCTGATTAATTCTGCAAATCTATTCTGTCAGTCACTGTACTAAGACTTAAACTGAGAAGAAGAAATATAACATACAAGCTGTGGGTTTCACAATTTCAAAGGTAGATTTATTAAAATTCAACTAATGTTTATTGTTTATTGAGTAACTACTATGTAAAGCATTAGGGCTCTACTCTTCTTTACCTCACTCAGCTTCACCAGTGCAGTCTCCTAGCTGTTCCTGGAATACTCCCTAACTTATCGCTAGAATCACTCCCTGACTTCCCTCTTAGTTCTCCAGTGTCAACCAGTGAGACACTTGTGTGACCATCCTATCTAAAATTGCACCACAGTGCTCACATTCTCCATCTCCCTTCGGTATTTCAGGCATCTCCATAGAAAAGATTTCTTTACCATAGAATAATAAATATATTTGACATATTCATTTGCATTTCTTCTCTACCTTCCTTAACAATTAAAATCTCTTAAAGAGTCCAGGGACAATGAGGAGGTCATTAGCACTATTTTTATAAGTACAGATTACTGGGAATTGGTCATTGATTTGGCAGCTGGACTCCTTGCTAGGGTTCATAATCTTTTTCTAATATTAACAAAGAGAAATTCATATAAATTAGACTGAAATTGAGTAAACAACCAACCTTTTGAGAAAATCAGAATTTGCTCAATAGAGAAAAACACATTTCCATTTCAAAAATAACCCTTCGTTTTTTATTACCAAACCAGTACCTGATCATTGTAGGGAAAAAAAATAGAATAAGAAAAAAAAAAACGTAAAGAAGAAAACAAATGCAAGCCATAATCTCAAAACCCTGCTCTAATTATTGTTAATATTTTCATAATTTCTATGCCAAAAGGAGGATCAAAGTGTTCGTGCTACTCTATAATCAATCAGTGTTGCGTATGCCTCAGAGGTCCCGGTTTCTCCCAGGTGGGCTAGCGCCTACTTCATGCAGCTGCTGCTGAATGACTCTGGGATGCATGCAGAAGAATCCACTCCATGCCCACCCACTCGTGAGTAGCCTAGAATTAACACCCGAGTGAAAAACTGACCTGTGAAAGACAGAAACCAGCAGAACACCTTTCCCCCATTCTCCTCCTACAGGGTCTCCATTGATGACTCAGATGGCTTTGAGGTGGGTTCAGTCTCACTGAATCTGTTTCACTTAGCAATATTAAGACAGCAGTGTCTTCACCTTGGCTTTCCCTTCTCCCTCTGCTTCCTGCCCCTGGCCCACTTCAGTTTCCAAAATTGTTCTTCCTAGTAACACAAAACCATGTATGCCATCTGCTGTTGGATTTACTTCCTGGGAACCCCAGTTTGACATCTCCTGTTTCCTTAAAAATACATATTAAACGTCCATTTGTATCACGGTCCATTTTTCCATACATAGTGTAAATTTGATGAGATCATGAACTTTTTTTCATTATGTCCTTATGCTCACTTCCTAGAGTAACATCTTTTTAAAAGTCTTTCAGAAATCCCTTTATTCTTGCCTAACTTTAGCTTCTAATTATACTGTTTTTCAATGTGTTGCAATATTTTTTATTTATTTATTTTTATGTATGTATGACAGTGGAATGCATTATAATTCTTATTAACATATAGAGCACAAGTTTTCATATCTCTGGTTGTATACAAAGTATATTTACATCAATTCGTGTCTTCATACATGTACTTTAGATAATAATAATCACTACGTTCCAACATCATTTTGAATCCCCTGCCCCCTCCCTTTCCCTCCAACCCCTCTGCCCTATCTGGAGTTCATCTATTCCTCCCATGCTCCCTCTTCCTATCCCACTATGAATCATCCTCCTTATATCAAAGAAAACATTCAGTATTTGGTTATTTGGGATTGGCCAACTTCATATTACTCAGCAATAAAGGAGAATAAAATCATGGCATTTTCAGGTAAATAGATACAGTAACATCTTAATACATTTTTTGATAAATTTGAGAGTATACCATTTCTGTAAAGTGTCAGTTTACCTTACGTCAATATGTTTCAGACAATAATTAAACATACAAATTGTTCCTAATTTTCCCTACTTTAATCTGCCATGGTTTTGAGGCAAAATCTTGGCTTAGAAACATGATTCTTTTCATATTCTTTAAAGTGAGTCTCTGGGTCAAAGGATATGCACAGTTTTAGGAGTTTTTTACTTGCATTACATCTATTAGAATAAAATTTATGTCATTCCATCCATTTTAACCTATTAGCAATTCTTCTAACAAAGGAAATTTTCATAACATGGACACATGAAAAGGCATAACTTTTGTTCACCTGTTTCATCAGTTTAAAAGACCATGTGCTTTTAGAGAGTGACTAGGAAAGGCTGATGAATAGGCTCAACTCAGTAAATTAAGAAAAAAATAAATAAATCTTTAAAATCCTTGCTGCTAAAAATGTTTGCTTTTTCTTTTTTTCTTTCTTTTTTTACATAATAGTATCCCTCTTCCCACTAAATCCCCAATAATAATTTACTTTTCATGTCACAGGTCTCAGCACCAAGCAATTACACACCTTATCCATAGCTATAAGCTCAAAAGGCTCAAACCAGTGTTTTCACTATAAACCAAGGCAAAGTGATTCCAGGGTGTTTTTTCTGATAGTAAAAGAAATCCTGGACACTCTACAATTATTCCTACATGGATCAACATGGCATACAGCAGCAGTCCAGAGATCAGTATGAGACATATTTGAAGCTGAATCCATGCTGACAGAGAGATCCTTTCCATTCTTTGAATACTTGAAGTGCCTCACTTCCTATGAACTGGATTATGTCTTCATAAATCCTGGGGAACAGCTAAGATGAGTTTAGCCCCTGCCTTTGTTGCTGAATATGGCAAGCTGATCTATGAGTAATAGAGACAACAAAGTAATCAGTTTCAGGAACCACAAAACGAAAAAAAAAAAAAGTTTATTGTTTGGAAAACTAATCAGTCCATTCTTTCTGCACGAAAGAAAAAAAAAACTACACTCAGAAACCTGTTTGCTGCCATGAGTTTGAATACCCACTACAACTTTATGCTGGAATTTGGAAGATTGCTTTTGCTTAGAATTGAGTTAATTATTTGACAAATAAATTGAAATTGATAGATCCCAGAAAGTCAGCAGACAGGTTTGATCCCACTATTCTATATCAAATCAATGTCATTGAGCATGATTACAAACAGTTTTTTAAAAAAGGTTTTTATTTTTTCTTGTAATCTTTGTCAAAAATTTTCTTTGTAATGCATGATAAACTCCTTTAAACAACATCTTCTCCTGGTTTCTTTAAATATTTGACTTAAACATGTGTCTCTTAATAAGGACAACAGAACCATATCACTGATGAAAAAAAAAGGATGACCAGATAAACAAAAGAAGGGTCAGTAGGCAAATCAGACTGCCTGGGTAGGTATAAATCATAGCTCTGCCCATTGCAGAACTCAGGGGATTGAAATAAAACCTTCAGCACACGTCATCAGTGCATTTCTAAAATAAACATTTTAAATTTCCTCTGGCATTTTTAAAAGCACATATTAAAAGGAAGAATGTGCACAGCCCAGGCTAAGGACAAATCCTGAGCCTTCCCAAGTATAAATGTGTTCAATGTGATATTTTTAGTTCCGTGTCTATGGAGAGGGGAAAAAAAAAAAAAAACTTGTGCTCATCCCCCATCTATAAATTTTTGTGCGCCTATTGACATAATATGTAGATGTCCTTGGCCAGATAAAAAAAAAAGAAAGAAAAGAAAGAAATGAAAACCCTGCCTGCCCGCCTGCCTGCACAAGCCACGAAATCGCTCCCTGCAAACCATCTCAAAGACCTCGCTCTCTAATCAAAACAATTCTCCAAGGCTGAGTGTTGATCTGAAAATTAACAACAACAAAAAAGGAAGATAAGATAACAAAAGAGAATAAACTCTAACTAGTACATTGCCTAACCTAAATCTATTGAAATACAATGTCATACAAATAAACGAACAAAAACATGAAGTTTGGATAAGATGTTTTCAATTATGTTCACTTAAAAAAATAAAAGAAACACCCAATTGTAAGGCGAACAGGGCCAGGGATACAAAAGTACAGCCTTCACCACAAACTTGTTCTTTCATTTTATCCCACCTCCATGGCCTTACCTTTTATATATTTGACTACCACAGAGTCTATTCTTGCTAAAGCAATCTTACCTTGCCTTATTTTCCTGTAAACAGCTAGAGTCACCCAGTGTTCAGTAAGTGATCAACTGATGGATTCCAAGACTGTTACATAGCAAAGAGCATCTCCAAGTATTCTATGTAAGTTCTCAAACTAACTCCAAGGTCAAATATCAAAAAGGGGTGTTGGTTTAAAAATTATTTCTTCTCTTTGGAAGCCTGATTCCATCTATACAGTGTTGGTAACGAAAAAGAAATTATTGTCATAGTCTCAAAAGCTATCTTGTTTCTAGAATCATAAATGATCTTCATTTCCTAAATTGATACATCCCTTATCCACATTTTCTTGAAAATGTCAATTTTATATATATATATATATATATATATATATATATATATATATTTTAACAAATACTTTATTCTAGCTCTTTTCATCCCTTTTTGATTACTGGAGATTGTTCTGACATCATGGGGAGATGTATAAAGACAAATATTAAATGCTACGCTAGACCAGTAATGTCAGTAGCACTGCTGAATGAGCTTTTCAATGCTAAGCCACATGACAGCCAAACGGTTTCTGCCAGACATGAAGTGGACTTTTTATTCAGTCGACATTTCAGCACTTCTTTGGAACACAACCACGTTTTAGAATTACAAGGTTTTCTTAATTGAAAGTAGATTTTAAAATTATAGTAGTTGTTAAATACTAGGAACTAAATTTTCACTTGTATGCTTAAAGCTGTTATTTGGAGCTGAATCGAGCAGGCAGTTTAACAAGCAACAGGAAATGTTTAAAATCACCAAGATCATTACCCAGTAAAATTAAAATCCCTAAACCAGGGCTGAGCACTCCATGGGAATTTGCAAATGAAACCAGCCCCATCATCAGGAACACATCTGGATAGGTAAAACTATGAGATCCACTGGGCCATTACAGGGAAAGAAGAGTAGGAAAGCAGTCCCCAGCCTGAGGGATGGTTTTCTTCCTGTGACCACAGGCACAGACTCAGGGAACACTGCGAGACCTCTCAGTGCAAGAGAAAGTGTCAGTGTTAATGAATCAGTGGTGTTATCCTCTAAGGAAGGCACCTTGAGGGGCAAAGTCTTATACTTATGGGGAGAAAGCTGCTGCCTCTTTAAGACTATTAATGCATCTTCAAGATGTTGTTGGTGGTGATGGTAGTGGTGCTGGGTGGTGGGTGTTGTTCTTCTCCTTCATTGGTACTGAGGATTGAACCCAGGAATGCTAAACCACTAAGCCACAACCCCAGGCCTTCTCTATATTTTATTTAGAGATAGGGTCTAGCTAAGTTGCTGAGGTTGTCTGAACTCATAATCCTCTTGCCTCAGCCTTCTGAGACCCTGGATTACAGGGATGCTTCTTGTTTCAGTTAAAACTCTTTGGAGGGCTGGGGATGTGGCTCAGGAGGTGGCACGCGCTCGCCTGGCATGCGCTGGGCACTGGGTTGGATCCTCAGCACCACATAAAAATGGAGATGTTATGTCCACCGAAAACTAAAAAAATAAATATTGAAATTTCTCTCTCTCTTAAAAAAAAAGAAAGAAAAAATTCTTAAAAAACAAAAAACTCTTTGGAGTTACTTATGAGAAACCAACTAAGGTCACTAAGTTACTCTGACTCATTCTTTCAGGTAACCCAGAGTAAACTTAGTTCATTATATTACTGAACTGAGCATGCCCAGAAGTGCTCACCTCCACTATCTTTCCTTTTTAGAACATGTACTCTATGCCCTTGATCTGAGAATGCCCAGAAATGTGTCCACCATCTTTTCTCTTTGAACTATAACCTCAATCTGAGAATGATTTAAACTGAATGTGCTAAGAAATGTGCCTGCCCTGAATGTGCTTTCCTGTATGAATATGTATAGGTTCCCAGAATAAAATCCTTATACTTCCTCTCTTCAGGGAGAGCACAGCTTTGGAAATAATCCCAGTGCTCTCCTTACCTGCTACAGGTAATCTTTCTCCAATCATTTATCTCCTGGTTGTGCTTTTTGGTTTTGCACTCACCAATATGTGATTCATTGCGACTGGTTACAGTGTGTGCTTACCTTTGTGTAAGTCACTTTTCTCAGGGCTGTTTCCTAAGCCTATGGATATGGAGAGCAGATGCATGGTGAGATTGATAGTCCTGAATTGACAGCAGCAAACCCAGTAGCACACACTTCGAAGTCATGATAGATAGAATCAGATAGAAGAGAAGATGCTATGCTGTCAGCTTTTAAAATGGAAGAAAGAACCACAAGCCAAGGAATGTATGGATAAATGTAGAATATGGAGAAGGCAACAAACTGTTTCTCTCGTAGAGGCTCCAGAAGGAATCCACCCTGTCAACACCTTGATTTTCTCACCAGTGAAACATCAGACCCTCAGCACTGTTTACTTGGTTACAACAGCAACAGAAAGTTAATGCAGGCATTATACAGAAATTTAAGGAGAGGCAGCTTGCATTCTATCAAGAAGCATTTACACAGTGCCCACTTGCTACGCATACCAGACACCAAGATGGTCTTAATATTCTGTTTGGCTATAGTTTCCATAGGTTTCTTTCCACCTAAAGGACCCTGACTTTCCTCTTCCCTCATAGAATATTTACTTAGGGAGTTAGCAATTGTACATTCTTTCTCTACCTCTTTGAGATGTATAACTTCTCCTGACTTCTTGACCGTTTACAGTCCAAGAATGTCTTTCTAAAAGCCCTCAGAGCCTTTCCTTTGAAGTATAACCATCAAAAGAGACAGCATCCCTGTCTTCCAGTGTCTGTGGGAGGGTAGGAGTCTAACTTCCATGAGCCCAAAATAAGGAATGCAGAGATGGCCCAATCATGTGGACTAACCTCCCCACCAATGTCCTCCAGACAGTGCTTACAACCCTGTCTCCCACCTTCAGTGGAGCTGAGTTCAGTCTGTTTCCTACTTCAGTAATCTTCACTCGTATTTCAGTACTCTTGAATAAGGTCCTCTGTAACTGTCGAACTCCATTTGGTACAATTTTTTTTGACAGTTCAAAAAGCATGAGCATTCACTTCAGACAGATCTGATGATGAGCACGGCATATTATTGAGCTTCTCTAGCTTCTGTGTGCACTTGTATAATGGAGATGATGGCATCTCCTTCACTTTGTTATGAAAATTAAATTATATCATGCCAGGCCTCAATCCCTGATTCTAGTTTTATTTAGCCTCACATTTAATCTCCCATCCGTAAGTCTCATCATCTAGCCAGCACCATCTCTGCCCCTTTACACACATGTACTAGTCTGAAACATTTTGATCATTACCTGTTGCGTTCAGGCAAAACAAACAAACAAACAAAAATTACAAACTCCTACCCTTGGGTAAGGAGATCACTTAGGGGCTGAAACCTGCACACTTCTTTGGTGCCCCCCAAAAAACTCCCTTATGCAGAAGGAACCATTTCTAGATTCCAGACTTGGATGCTTCCACTTGCCTCCGGATTTGTTTGGGTTCTTTTCAAAATGAAGTTCAAGAAAGAAGGCTATCACAGACCTCAATAGGCAGTTAGGTCTTCACCCACTGGGATCCAACAGTTCCTGTTGTATACTGTATGTCCTCTAGCACAGTGCTCAGAGAGCGGTGAACAAAGGTAAGGAAGTCATCCCATTTTGTTATCCTTATCCATGAAGGCCATCAAAGGCATGTACACACCAAGAGTCAACAACTTGAAAAATGTATGTGTCTATAGCATTTTGTCTTCTACTAAGTACTTTTATCTACATCATCTAGCTTAATACTTTCCACAGCATAATTGTTCCAGTTTACAAACAAGACGATAAAATTAAATTAATTCAAAATTTGCTATTTGTCTTTTATAGACAATAAGACAAATTTACAGTATCCTATAAACTTATATGTATCTGAAATGAGATACCTTTAACCCTCTTGGAGATGTATTATTCATCAAAGAGAGTCAAAAGAATTATAGGAACTAGTCTTTATCCTAATTTGAACTTTAAATTGTAGATAGAATCTGAATTTTCTACTTAACAATTAGGTGATCCCTAAGCCACTTATTTATTATACACTATATACTTTTTTTTTTTTTAACCAGGCAGCACCAGTACCACCAATACAGAAAAAGGCTAGGCTAACAATACTTGGTACTCTAGAATTATTCAGAGTCAAATTGATAGGGAAAAAAAAAACGGTTTTATTCAAAACAACCTTGGAAGAAAGATGAAACTTATTGTTTCAAAAGTGCCATCTTCCAACTCTGAAGGTGAGTTGAGCTTTTAAAGAAGTAGCAGTAGAGAAAACCAGTGAAATGAGACAAAAGGCAGGAAATGTATATGCACAGATTAACCTGTGCTAGACAGGGCCGAGGAAGGGGTAATCTCTCTCTCAGCTACTTTGGTACCTGTTAGGATGCAGGAGTTACTGCCCTTCAGTCTCTATGCTTAATAGGAGGAAGCTGCTCTTACTTCAGAGGAAACCCTCAATGCCAGTCTGTTTCACTTTGACAAGTTTTGACTAATTTTTAATTTTTTTTCATTCTGGCAGTCATTATTTCTCTGAATGAAAAGAATGTGATGGCTATAGGATTTTTAGAAATCACATATTATTGATCCTAAGAGTTGGAACATTTTGTCATTGAGAGCTCAGATGACAATGACATTATCATTATCTGAAAGCCTGATGCCATTTATTATTGGATATCAAGGTTGTGGTGAGTCAAAAAAAGGGAAAAAAAGTCCCTTCAACTAGATTAAAGCTGACTTATCCTGTTATTATGTTTGCTTTGCATCTGTAATTGGGAATTTTGGTGACATCAGTAAATGATTCTTACATACTCATCTTCTAGCAAACAATGGTAAAGTGTCCATAACATTTAAGCTATTTTATAAATTAGATCCTAGTTTTGATTCTATGAAATTCTTCAAATCATTTTATTATAACTGCTACTTTCCTCTATGGAACACAAAGCAAAAAAATGTAGCAGAAAGTGGGAAAATTTTATTAATTTTTTTACTCAAAAAGAAAAATCTAGAAAAATAGTTAAAAGCAAAAAGATAATAGTAATTTTTTTTAAAAATTGCATAAGATTTTTTTTAATATTGATGTTAACAATTTGACTATTAACAGCAAAATCTGCTTGATGTTGAGAATGAACATTCAAGGATTCAGATTTTGGATCATAGAAAGGAAGACTTCTACTATTTAAGATAACAGTGCAGTTTAGAAATTACGATATATGATCCCTGAGGCAGTAGTTTCTCAATGTAAATGTTTATTTAAACCACATGGGAAGATTTGCAATGAGTGCAATTCAGAGGCTCTACCCCCAGTCTAATGTATTAGGGAGCCTGTTTTCCAGATATTCTAATTCAGCCTGTCCTTCAGTCTGTGACTGGCAGTTTATTTCAACTTGTTGTATATATTGGTTCATGCATAAAACAAATTTAAATAGCTTATATTTATTTTTATAGATCATACTCAACTGCCATCATTTTAAAATCTTTCGATCTTCTCATATTCCTATTTTATTAGCTTTAGTATATATTTGAGAATCTTTTTATACTGAATGAATAAATTGTAAAGGTTTTTGAGTCTCTGCACATAGAATGTTGCATATTTGCTCTCTAACTGAACTGACCCTTTTGACTAAATATAGAACTGTTTCCATTTTTTTTTTCCTTCAGAACTTTGGAATCATTGTTGCATGGCCCTGGTATCTTCGTGTTATGAATAAGTTTAATTTTTATTCTTTTGCAGGTATCTTGTTTTGCTTTGCTGTAAACAGTAGGAATGAAAAATCACTTGTCAACGGATATTCAAACTTATGGGAGTCGGTGAAGGAGACTGAGGTTTATGAGTGGTTGAGAATAAATAGCTTAATCATTTACTAAGGAAATAAAGTATTTTCCTCTTTTGATTTAGGAAACAAAATTGCTTAGGCCCTCTCAGGAGAAAAAGGGCCACATCAATTCAAATAGCTCATTGACTTGAGCCACCCCATGCAAGTTCATCCCTTCCTTCCTTCCTTCCTTCCTTCCTTCCTTCCTTCCTTCCTTCCTTCCTTCCTTCCTTCCTTCCTTCCTTCCTTCCTTCTTTTGTTCCTTCCTTCCTTCCTTCCTCAGTCTCTTCCTTCCTTCCTTCTTTTCCATCCCTTTATAAATACCTACTGAGTGACCCATATATACCAGGAACAGGGGTTGGAAACATTAAAATGAGTTAGAAAGGACAACTGGCTTTTTAGGTTTCAGTCCACCAGGGCAGATAGGTCTGATTAGAGACACTTACTGTGCAGCCCCGGCAACCCAATAACTATGCTAATGGAGATATGAAAAAGTGCAGGGAGAACACCATGATTATCTGTTATATTTCATCAAGAAGGTAGTATCTGATCTTTCAGATGTTTTTCAGATAAGGCATAAGTAAAGGCCAGAACAGTTATTAGAGGGGTTTGCAGAGGGGTGAAGAGATCAGTGTGAGTGGATCCCTGAGATCATGGCTGGATCAGTGGCACAGATGATCATGTCAGGCACACAGCAGTATGAGTTCTGTATTCCATGTTGAGGAATATGGGTTCCATACTGAACAAAAAAGCAAAAAAAAAATAGACTAATAAACAAGGAAGCAACATAATAAAATTGTTTTTTAATCAGGCAACTGTCTTAACCTGCTTAGGTTGCCCTCGCCAAATGCCATTAACTGGATGGCTTACACTATAGAAATTTATTTTTTACATAGTTCTGGAGGCTGGACATCAAAAATTAGAGTTCTAGCATAGTTGGGTTCTGGTGAGGACTCTCTTCCTGGCTTGCAGACTGCCACCTTCTTGCAGGTGTCCCTCACATGGCAGAGAGAGAATGAGTTGGTGGTGGGGAGCATACTGAGGTCATTTCTGCTAAGGACAGTATCCCCATTGTGAGAGTCCCACCCAAACCCTCACCTAACCTTCATTATCTCTCAAAGATCTTTCTCACTGTGTATGAGTGGTTCAACATCTGAATTTAGCAGGGAGGAAGAACACAGTCCAGTAGCAACTCCCCCAAGAATGTGGTGTGTGGACTTGAATATAGTGGTGGATGCTGGAAAAATCAATTTGGGAAAGTATTTATTTATAAGTGAACAGTTAAGCAAGGCAAACCAAGATCATGTCAATGTGGATGAAAAGGAGATTAATTGGACTGATATTTCTGAGATAGAAGCAATATGTTTTATTTCATTTGACAGGAAGAATGAAAAAAAGAGGAGAATTTCACTATGACAGGCTTTACTTCATGGCATGGGCCCAATGTTGAAGGCAGGTGACTGTGTAGCTTGCCCTGGAGCTTTGGCTGTTCTTTTAGAACCACTTACACCACTTCACCAGAGCATTTAGTTGTCCATGTCTTAATGGAACTATTTAGATTTAACCACCAATTCTGCAGCTTTTGCTTAGCCTTCTGCCTTCAAGCCTAAAGAAAAAAAAGAAAGAAAGAAAAAGCAGCAGTATTTTATGTTGAAAAGAGAAATCCTTTGGGTCTTAAAGCCCATTTCCCATTGTAATTGGTATTTTGGGGTAGGTCTGGGAATTGTCACTGTTGGAGAAATTTTGTAGCTCATGAGTAAGACTTTGGCATTCTGGAGAAGGCAGCCTGGGCCAGGCAGGAGAATGGCTTGAAAGTTTGGGCTTGTTGACTCTTCCCTGGATTTTATGTATCTTTCTGCAGGTTGGGGAAGTGCAGGGGCTTTCCAGGGACAAAACAAAACAGTCAGAGGCCAAAAAAAAAAAAAAAACCCTAAGCAATTTAGTAGGATCATTTGAGTGCTTGCAAAAGGAGAAATGAGAAAAGATGTAGATGATTAAGTCTTTCTAGAATGGGGAGAGAAAAGCAAATCAGAAGAGATAGCAGGGTCAGGGAGACAGGAGGACTAGCATTTGCTGAACACTGTGTCTATTTCATAAAGAAAATTTATTTTAAGTTTACTTTCAGGAAAATTAACAGAGGATTATGAAACACCTATTGATCACCCCAGTTATGTGCTGGTAATAAAGGCAATATAAAAGCCAGCTCACGATACAAGCCTCCCACTAACCACGTTTACATTTTTATTCTCTTCTCAGCATTTCCAGTACCACTCATCTTCTCTCCTTTCTACAAATCAATTCAAAGTGGCATCAAAATACAGAATAGCAAGAGAACACTAAAATGTTTTGTACTTCTCTTCCCCCACATTCTGCATCCTATCATTTAGATTTCTCATTAATACATGTATGGATGTGTATGCTTCTTTCAAGGCATTTATCTTAACTCTAAGCTTCTTAAGAGCAGAGATTAAATAAAATAAATGCCTTCCACCCCCTTCTAATGCCTAGCACAGTGCTATGTGCACAGTGAGATCTTAATATTAATTGTTGTTCAGTTCTGGCTGCGATGACTGCTAAATAACAGTTTTTTGATTGAACAATGGAAGCATGCTTTGTGCATTGCTATTTGGATCTCTACAACAGTAATATAACTCGGGTACTTATTTCAGCCCTGAACTTTTCATTTATACAAAAAAGCAGAAATGAATCCTGACCCTGAAATCATGCCTTTCTTCATATTTAGTTGACCCTTGTAAAAAGTGTTCCTGTTCCATTGTAGTTTCTGGGCCCTTCTATCTCATTAAATTTATGCCTCTAGTAGATAATAGACATGCATTAATTTTATTTCATTAATTTTATTTAAGACATTTATACTGTTTCAAAAAATTATGCACTTAAAAGCATTTATTATTGGTATCTTCAATGAAATTAAGTAGATATTTATTTAGTACCTACTATGTGTCAGCGTTTTGTTTTTATGATAGAGAAACAGAAGACATAAGAGATTCAAGTCCTTAAAATTTCAGGGAGGAGATATCCATAGATACACAAAATAAGCTAAATATCAATATCAAGTGCTGTTTGTAAAAGCATCAAAATTACTTTTCCATCAAGATTATAAAAAATATAGATTTCATCATAAGCCAATGAAAGCCAGTAGAATTCATGGATGTCCTGGCACTTGAATTAAGAGAACACTGGGTAAGAGGAGAAAGCAAGTGGAATATCAGAGAGATACAGTGGCGAAGAGGTGGAAAATAAATACAAATCAAAGGAAATATGTATAGCCTGCTCTGAAGCCTGCAAGGTCCCCTCTAGCCTCAGTGACCTGGGAGGTTTGGGAGTGAGCAGTGGCAGATGGGTTGGTAGGTAGGGTGGGGGTTACAAGGCTTCAAATGTGGACTTATGTTCAGATTTAGTCAAAACATCACTCATCATAAATAATTTGTCCTTCCACCCAAGTGCTATTGTTGGATGTGCTTCAATTCTGAAAGTTCCAGAGTGGAACAGCAGCCACTCTCTAGGGTTCGGTGTCAGGCAGACCCTGCTCCGTGTCTTATTACTTATAAACTATATGATATCATGAAAACTATTTAAACTTGCTGAACTCATTTTCTTTATCTATAAAATTGGGATTCCGTTACCTATTTCAAAAACATGTTGTAAAAATCAAATTAAATAATTGTATGATAGATATATATATAAAGTTCAGAGCCCAATGCCTAATACACATTCAGTAAGAGCTACTTGCTATAATTACAGTGATTATTATTCCCTCCTGGTGACTTCCTGGAGGTTCATGCATCCATTTCTTCAGGTTATTATCTAAATTCAGTGAGATAACATTGAGCCTCCCTAGTTACTCAACAAAATTATGACTATTTCCAATGTCTTCACTATCATTATGTCTCTACTATCCATGGCACTTGATATATAATGATATTGTATGTATCAATAAATATTTATTAAACAATAATTTCATATTACTGAATGACTTCTATCGAAAAGCCACTGTACTAAAGGACAGCAGACCTACACTAATGAATTAGGGCAGTTGTTGGTGAACACCAACCTCACCTGTTCTTTATTATATAGGGTCTGTGAGGTTTTTCATTGTTGTTCTACATCAGAGTTGAGCAGCTCTGACAAACTGTCTGGGCTGCAGAACCTAAAGCATTCATTATATTATCCTTTACAGAATATGTGTGCTGACCCCTGAATTAGAGTACCCCTGTCCTTGAGAAGCATTTGATCTGGCAAACGGTACTGAGAGGACATATAAATATCTAAGTCCAATATGCACGTCTTTAGAGCAATACATACAGATTTCATAGAAGGAGGTAACTAATCCAGGAGGCTAATCAAAAGGATTTATGATAGTAATAGTATTTGGAACTGGCTCTTATTAAAGTTAAGATGTATTAGAGAAATTTATTTTGCCAAGTATTCATTCAGTAAATATCCATAAATACTCTCCCATATGCCAGGCATTGTTCTAGGTGCCTGGGATTTGGGCAATAAACAAAACTGATTGAGACCTGACTTATGGGGTTTCCATTCTAGTGGGGCAGACAATATACAGCAAAATAAATAACTGCATAATATGATGCTCATTTATTTAAAGAAAAAGAAGCAAAATATAGGAACAGAGAACAGAAGAAATGGTGAGTTCTCTTAGGTTGGGTAGGGAGGACATCTTTGAAAAAATGATACTTTAACTAGGACCTAGGGGACTAAATTAAACATGTATCTGGGGGAAGAGCATTTCAGACAGGACAGCAGGTACAAAGGACTTGAGGACTGTGCCTGATGTGTCACAGAAAATTTACTGGTGCTTACTATTTTTGTCACTCCTGAAGAGCTTTAAATTTCAAGGTTACATATTATCTCATTTAATTCTCCCAGCAATTGTGTGATGTTTATATTCATCATGATTTTGCAAATGTAGAATTTAGATCCAGAGAAGCTAAGCTGCTAACCCAAGGTTGCATTGTCTTTAAAGGCAGCACTTGGACCCAGCTCTGACTCCAAAGCCCATGTTCTAACTGGTTTTATTATACTACCTCAGAAGTTACCTAGAAATTTAAGAGATACAGGCATGATTTCTAGATGCAGAAAGAGAAAGTACAAAGGAATATATTTCTAACATGAAATGTGTTCAAAGAGCAGCAAAAGTTGTAATTCAGCTTTAATGTGGAATTTATATGGAATAATTAAACAAGATACAGCTAAAAAAAATTAGTTTGGGGACTCTTTGCAGAAAGCCAGGAATCCTATGGAGAAGAGTGAGTTTTTAATTCAATTGGTAAAGGGAAGCCATTCCAGGGTCTGGACTAGTGGAAAAAAAATGGAGCTGTGCTTTGGGAAGGTCAGTTTGTCAACAAGTGTGACAGATTTGTGCAGAAGGCTAGAGGTAGTGCAACTACCTCAGTGTTTAATACTTTAGCTTTCGCAAGCTACATGGAGATATTAAACTGGGGCAGTGGCTTTAGAGATAGGAGAAGAGGTAAGAGGTGAGTGGCACCAGGGAGATGAAGAATTCAAAGATGACTGAGGTGTTAGGCCTGGATACAGAATAATCTGACCATGAACAGAACAGGGAAAAGAACCTGGTTTGAGGACCAGAGGAGAAACTTGGGGTAAAGTATGTGGCAGTCCCTCTCTGGAGGAGAAAGATGTTGGGCAATGTCCTGTGAAGTGGGACTAGCGGGACAGAACTATGGGTGCCCTGAAGAACTTCTTCACTGAAGAAGTGAGAGATGATACTAGATGAGATCAGATCACTGAAGCAGGAAAGTGAAATCAAATCTTAAAAGAGTACCAACTTGAGAAACTCAAGTGAAAAACCAATGTTTAGGAAAGAGAAAGAAGAGAAACTGTTCTCCAGGCTGAAAGATAGTAACAATGGCTGACACTTAACCAGCATTTACTATGTCAGGAGAGTCTCAGTGTTTTACATATTTCTGTGAATAATGGAGTGACTTGGAAAGTAGAAAAAAAATGGAGTAGCAAGAAGAGAGGAATATTTCTAGAACTACTTCCTGGTCTGCAGGCAGTTGGGATGGGTGAAGGAGGTGACAAATAGGGTCTGGATGAGCATCCAG
The DNA here is from genome assembly GCF_052094955.1 of Ictidomys tridecemlineatus. Classification (NCBI taxonomy): domain Eukaryota; kingdom Metazoa; phylum Chordata; class Mammalia; order Rodentia; family Sciuridae; genus Ictidomys; species Ictidomys tridecemlineatus. The sequence continues at coordinate 80,890,110 of NC_135487.1, read as the reverse complement.
GGCTCTCAACCTTCAGCATTCCAGTCTGGCCCTATGCTAGAGCAGTATTACTTTCATGTTCTATATAAGATCTCATTAGGAAAGAAAAAAATGGGAATCTGCTGTTAAAAATGCTCTGAAGTTCATCAGTGTTTGAGGAAGGAATCGTTTCAAGAGAAATTTTTCCCCGTGATGAGAAAGGAGTCATAAAAGTTGTGGGAACATTTGAAAACAGATAAAGGGGAGGAGTTGGATATTTCAGGAGAAATAAAAGGATATGAATGGCTTTTAGGAGAGTGGGAGAGTAAATGGGCCAGGATAATGTCTGAGGATGGCCTTCTTGACGTGAGTGGTCATGAATTTGAAATGAGAACAGTGAGCACATCATTCACTGAGAGCCTACACTGTAATATCCTGGGACAGCAAACTTGAAAGGGTATTGGGCTTGGCCTTAAGGAAGAGAAGGAGTAATGTTCATTATATCATTGAGCCTGGGCAACACACACACACACACACACACACACACACACACACACACACACACACACACATACACACACACACATACACACACACGAAGTAGGCTTCTTGGAGATAGCTACTCTATTCAAATGAAGGGCAGATCTGGAATATAAATACTGACCTATTTGAGGCCAAAACTGATTCTTATGATGTATCAATGATTTCATCGTGACCATTTCAAGGCCTTTAAAAATAAGTGATGTTCTCAGGGTATGGTTTAGCTGCTCAACCATGTCTGATAAGCTATATTGCATTGCTTTCAAATTTTTATGGCACAGAGATTTAAAACTGAAATCTCTGGTGACATATTTAAGAACAGTTTATAATTAATATTTTTGAAGGTATTGGGAATCATAAAATAAATTTTATCATGTTCATTTCATTCAATTGCTCTTCATCACTGGGCCACCATTAGAAGAGGAGTTTAAAGGTTTCTCAAATAAAGAAGTGATAATGCCTAGAATGCCAGCAACTTGAGAAGTTGAGGGACAATATGATCACAAGGTCGAGGCCAGTGTCAGTAACTTTGTGAAATCTTTAGCAACTTAGCAAGAACTTGTCTCAAAATAAAAACAAGAAGGACTATGGAAATGGCTCAGTGGTAAACCCAGCTGGTTTCAATCCCCAGTACCAAAAAAAAAATTAAAGATAAATACTTAAGAAAATGAAAATGTTAATTCCCTAATTTAATCATTACCTATTGTGTATGTATTATGTTATCACATTGTACCCTGTAAATATGTATAATTATTCAATGCCAATTAATTTTTAAAACAGTAGGAAAATTCATGTTTCTTTATATATTCAAAACTGAATATTCTCTCATGTTCTAGTAAATATTTGTCCTTCTTTGGGATCAACTTGATGTTCCATTAATTTTTAGAAAGGCACCCAGTACTACCCATCCAACCAATATGGGAAGACCTGCTGGACTCAGTATTCCATCTGACAGTGTAGCCTTAATAATACACAGGATATCCACAGTCATAGTAAGAATTATTACCTGATATCTCAAAAAAGCAGACTCCATAGGTGAATTATGATTCAATTTCATTTTTCCCCATTATCCTTCAAAACTGCCCCAGGACCAGTTCCTTCCTCATTCCTGGAAGATATCTATTAGTCAAATTTTAATTGCTGTTAACCAAAAAAACTAACAAAAACAACCAAGAAAATGAAAAGTACATGTTGGCTCATTGTTTCAGAAATTCAGTCCTTGGTCAGCTGACTCCATGACTGGACCCAGGATGAGGCAGAACATCATGGCAGAAGGACATGGTGGAGGAAAGCAAATCAGGACATGGCAAATAGGAAGCAGAAAGCATTCCACTCACTAGGGACAAAATATCTACCTGAAAGGCAAATCCCCAGTCACCTACTTCCATCAGGCTACCTGCCAATAGGAACTACCTAGTATAGTAGTCCTTTCAAATTATTAATCCATCAAATGGATTAATCCATTGATTAGATTACAGCTCTCATAATCTGTTCATCTGACCAAAAACATTTCTGCATTGACAGGAGCTTTGTGGGGACACCTCATATATAAAACAACAATATCTTGTGCAGGTCCCATAGCTCCCATAATCATTTTAGTAACAGTCTCACTTGGGGCAATAACATAGCAATGCCTTTTAATGCAATACCCTAAATTGAAACATATCTAAGCTAAGTCTTCTCCACCAGGTCCCACTCCACCTTCACTAGGCCCTGTTTCAGGCCTGAAAGCTTGTGTTGGGGAGGGGAATGTGGTATCTTATTCTTTCTTCCACTGCCTCTCTTAAATCTAATAGTAGAAGTTTCAAGACTCCTCTATATCCAGCACAGAGACAGAAAGGATGAGGACAACAGTAGACAGTCTTACTTGGCATAAGGGTATCAGGACTCTCCAGATGCAAACTCTGTTTTCTTCAGAAGGCTCCGTAGAGGAAAGCCAGAGTTCCCTGGATGCAGGCAAAGCTGGTTCTCTAACTAGACATTAGCCATCCTGCCACCCACTTGTGCCCTCATGAGTTGCTGCATCACACAGTTCTCCTGTAGTGTTTTGTTTTGTGTTTTCCCTGTTCAGATCATCTGGATCTGGGAGGAAAAATTGGGAATCTCTTAAAATTATATTGGATCAGCTTTCTTCCACGAACCACACTGCCTCTGAGAAATTCATGCATCCTTGTTCTTCTGGAGTGGAAGTGTACCTCAATTCTCTTGCAGCCTATTCCCAGTGCTCTTTGATCTTTCATTCCAGGCCACAATTCTAGGGGACACGTTTCCACCTCCCAAGGAGGTTCCCGTAGGCCTAGTTCACCTGAGGAAGGAGGTGAAAGTAACTCTATCCAAAAACTCTTTCCACAACCTCTTCCACATAGAGATAATAGAAGTAGGAGATGAGTAAACTGTTTATCTAGTCTCCCAATATTTTAGCACATCCTGGTTAGGTAGACTAACTCCTTGAATTAAGACATAGAGTAAGTAGGTATCTTTGAATTGTTTATAATCTTTGAAGCCCCAGAATAGAGGCAGAAAGAGTCTTAGGTTCCCTGTCAGATATTAAAGTATTATAAACATTGATAACAATTTGATAGCCCACTTTGGCAGACTTGCAGTCTCCTGTTTGAATAATAACTATTCTACCTACTATGGAAAGTCTCTGTGGAAGCCTCCATTTCATCTTGATGTTTTTCTGCAACACCTTTGCCTCACATTTATTTAACTCCTTGTTCCCAGTGACTTCTATTTTCATGTCACCCCCACCTTTCCTTGCTCTTGGCATTACTAATAGTTCCTGACCTACAGTTATCATATTTTTAATAAGAACTTCAGACCCATCTTGGGCACTCAGCTTACGAACTTGCCTAGTTTATACACCAAGAAAAATTCCAACAATTGGAAGAGACACTGCCTAAGCTCCCACCACTACATCTGGCTACTTACCTTCATCCATACCCACATGTTCTGCTTTTCCCTCCATCCTAAAGACGAGTTGCTAATATGCTTTGAAGGCCACCACCACCAGCACCCATCACATTCACTCACTCACACTTGCGCTCCAGATTCAGTCCCTCACCCACTCCAAGTTCTCCCTACAGCTAATAAATATGTTCTCATATCAACCATTTTTCTAAATTTCTTCTAACATTACAGATATGGTATTGAATCTGTCATCTTAAACAAAATAACAACAAAAAAAATCGCTAACAAAAACCTTTTCTGATCCCAAATGTCTTTCCAGCTACAATTACCCCTCTTTGCTCTCTTTACTGTGGAATTCTTCAAAAAGTCATCTGTTCTCATTGTTGACCATTTTCTCCCATTCTGTCAGGATTACAGCTTTTTGACCCCTCTCTTCCAAAGAAATAACCCTTAGCACATCACCAATGACCTCCAGGTTGCCAAGTTCATTGGTTAAATAGCCGTCTGCAGCATTTGACAAAATTGATCACTTCCTTTTCTTGAAGGGATAAAGAGATAGGGAACTTTCTACCTTGGACTACTCAGGCCCCTCCTCCACCTTTGCTCCCTTCTTATCTCTCTGGCTGCTCCCTGGCTGCTCCTACTCACCTTTTTCACTAGTTCTTTTTTTTTTTTTTAATCACCTTCATATTAATTGATGAATGGTCCCTGGGATCCTTCTTAAACCCTGTTTACTAACTAGTCTCACTTACTATGTGATCACAATAAATCTCAGGGCTATCAGCTCATACTGGTAAACCCTTTCCAGTCTAGAATTCTCTTCGGAACAACACTCATATTCAACTTCCTACTTTACATGTCAACAAAGATATCTAAAGGGCATCTGAAATGAAGTATGCCCAAAACAGAATTTCTGATTTTCTTCTAAGAGCTGATTATTCTATAATAATTCCAATTTTGGCAAACAGGACACTATCGTTCCAGTTGGCTCAGGCCAAGACCCCTGGAATCCTTGGCCCACCTCTTTCCAGTAGGCCCTATCTTTAAAAGATAGGTAACTCCCGCTTAATATGAGTGTGCCTGAGCATTAGGTATTCTGTAGGAAGAATTATGAGAAAACTAGTTCACATCTTGAGGGTGGGGGGATACAATGAGTGATGTCAAACCAAATCCACCCACTACATTTCTAGTGCATCCATTACACAGTAGAAGCTGTTAGGTTGTAAAATGCCTCAAAACTGTTCATGAATAATATATGTCCAAGAAAAAATTCAGGCAAACACTTAAAATAAAAATTAGTTCCTTATATTTATTTACCAAGAAAGTTAGACTCTTGTAATTTGGCAAGAATTGAAAAGGAAGAAGGGAAGATAATTAAAACTGTGTTTGTTCTAGAAGGTGATGTCATGACTATCTGGTTAACCAATGGGCAATTTTAGGCAAGTTTCAGACTCAGAATGCTTGATCAAGACTCTCTGTCATTGAATATTCACAGACATTGGAAGATTCCAAATTTAAAAAAGACTTGACATGTTTGCTTAAAAATTGTAAAATGAAGATTTACTTACATGCCCATTGTTTTTTGAACAGCTTTATAAAGTATGAGCCATTTGAAAATGCAAAGCTCCTCACCTTATCATTTTATGTTTCAGAATAATGCCTATCAATATTCTACAGAGGACTGTTAGATCCCTCCGAATAGCATCATCTAAGATGTTCATACTGTTTTTTAACAATTTGTTGTCAGTCAAATATCTACATATAATTCTGATGATCTAGCAATTATTGTTGAGTTCCAGTTGAGATTTATCATGCCTATTATATCTTTAAAAATGTTTTATTGAGATTAAGGGACAAAAATACTGATTTTTTTCTATATTAGGATAATCTTTAAAACTTATGGGGCAATAAGTGTATACCATAAAATGTGACAACTAAAAAACCAAAAGATATTCTAATAAAAAATATTTATTAGGGATATTTTAAGTAGAAAATGCCTGTGTATTCAAAATCTAACCATTTTTTCCACATGACACCACTATCAACCTTTTCCAAACCCATCTCCTCTTCCTGGACTATCAGAGTATCCCTGCAGCTGTCCTCCTTACCCTCCTTACCGATACTCTTGATTGCTTCAGCACATCATCAACACAGCAGATCAAGTGATGCTTTTAAAACATAAGTCAAAGCATGTCCCTCCTCTGTCAAAATTCTACAAAAAATCCATTTACTTAGTCTTTAAACGACACTGACTTCTTTCCTTCTTTTTTATCCCTCCCCACTTTATAGAACTCACAATGGCCTCTGCTAGTCTTTGATTGGTCCAGATACTTGTTCTTCAGAGTGTTTTGCACTTGCCTGGAGCATCCTTCCCTGTATCATCTACATTACTTCCTCCCTTGTTTATTCTTCAAAGGCATTCCTTAGCATTCTATATTAATAGTGATCGCATTCATTCCCCCATGCTCCATTTTCCTTTACTGTGCTTAGTGATCTTGACAATACTATTGTCACATGATATATATATATATATATATATATATATATATATATATATATATATAATATATATACATACACATACATACATATATTTACATATATATGGTGTATATTAGTCAGTTTGCATTACTGAAGTGGAATATCTGACATAGGCTACTTATGAAATGAAGAGAGGTTTATTTTGGCTCATAGTTCTGGAGGTTCAAGTCAAATATCAAATATCGTGGTTTGGGACTCCAGTGATGGTTGCACATGATTTCGGAACTATGTGTCAGAGTGATCTAGGAAGCAGAGAAAGAGATTGAAACCAAGTTCCCACAATCCCTTAAAGGAGAGTGCACTCTCAGTGACCTTAGAACATCCCACCAAGCCCTTCCTCTAAGGTCCATAGTGCCTCCCAATAGTAACACACTGAGGACCAAGTGTCTAAATATTGGCTTTAGGAGGATAGTAATTCAAACCATAACAGGGAGACCTTGTAATTTCTTATCATTTATCACTCTCAATGGAACATTTTGAGACTACAGAGGACTCTTTAATTAATATGCTGAGATTCCATGTTCATTCTCCATTTCTTTCGGTGGAAATGTAAGCTCCAGGGAGGAAAAGTACCTTATCTGATTTTCTCACAGCTATATGATAAGATTCTTGAAGCATCAAACACATAAGAGACACTTAGTAAAAATAATTTCTTAAATGAATGAATAGATCAATGAATAAGCAGGCTGGTTTGCTGTCTGTTCTATTTAAAATAGGATTGTGCAGAAAGATCTTTGAATTTTTCCCCAAAGAGCATCCTTCCATCTCCAGGTGTCCACACTTTCTATGGAAGAAATTCAATAAGGAAGATCTTTCCTAGGAAACACAAACTGGCAGTCTTTACACAAAATAAAGCTGTCAACTCTATTCTAACCTAAAGGAATTTGACTGAGACATCCTAAATTAGAATCCCATTTAAAATGCTAACCCAATATATGCCCATCTTTTAAGTAGGTAAATTGTTATGTCTACATGTAAAGAATTTCTTACAAATTCAAAGTTTTGTGTTATATGAGTTAGTAATTTTCATGAGACAATGTTATTTTTCCATTTCTTAGTCCTCTGAAATTCTGGTATATTGTATATTACTAAAGGAAAATCTTCTACTCTTCATCTCAGTTTCAGAATTGAAAATTGTTTTACTTTTAGGGATCTTGTTATCTTCATCTAATAATTTCACAAAACTATTTGTTCTTCTTGATGGTGCATCAAATTCTAACATGTTCATTCTCTGTAATATAGGCTGAAGGAAATTTACTACATCGATACTAAATGATTATAGTTCAAATGAGACCACCTTGTTTATCTAGCATGTTTTATTTAGACACAAAAATATAAGACTGGGGTTGAAATGCTTAGGTACAATTATAGTAGATTTTAAGAGAATCATTATATTCTTCATCTGGCCTGGGTTTAAATTGAATATTTAATTCCTCTAGTAGTAGAAGTTCATTAACCTTTATTGGAATTTGTGCTGTGGTAAGCACAAATCATTAACATTTCCTCCTCTGATGCCTGCAGTATTTAAAACATAATAGGACGTTTTTATAACCAAAGACATTCAGAAAGACAGAACAACACAAGTAAACAAGAAAAATGATCCTAAATATATTATAATGTTATTCTGTAAAATGTTTTAATCTTAATAAAAGAAACATTTTAAGCCATACTATGTCCACAACTATGTTTTTATTTCATTGTGAAACAAGTCTGAAATCTTATTATTGTGTATGTGTGTATGTCAGGCTCCTGGAGTCTTTGAGATGCCATTTCCAGAAAGAGTTTAAAGTACCAAACAGATGGAGTACAACAAGGTGCATTCATTTAAAAATGCACGCAAATACATGTGAGCATCTGCCCAATTTTGTAGAAATCTTTCCGAAGCCCCATAAATCTTCTTTCTTTGTATTTGAGTAGAATACATTAAAATTTTGGAAATTCAACTAAGTAAAAAAATAGCCTCTTAAAAATTGTTTACATGATTTTATGAGTGTCCTGTTATCCTATTAAAATAATTGAAAAGATTATATTCCATTAATTAGGTTTAAGAAGACTGGAGATATGGAGATATCTAATTTAAGTAAAAAATGATGAATTACTATACTGGATAATTCTAACTTATATTAACACAAAACATCACAATATGTCATCTGCAGTTTTCCTAGTACCTCGATGGACTAATTATTCTGTTATTAAACCCAAATCACAATTGTTTCTATTAATCTTTTTCTTTGCATTACCACATCAAATCCACAGCAAATTCTACTCAGACACCAGTGAAAGTTAATTTGGGAAGATAAAGAAAGAGAATTGCCATATTGAAAAATCTCTAATAGGTTCCTCTCTACTTGAACTTACACATGATTTTGTACAACTGTGGTATTGAAGCTACTCCTGAAATTATGTCAGCCTTGAGCTAAGGACTAAACAATGAGTTACAAAATTTATTGTCCCATAACTCCACTTCTCTTGAGAGAGAATCTGAGTTTTTGCTGATAAGGTGATCAATGCTTTTATTATCCAACTAGAAATAATTGACAGTAATCACATGTATATTAGGTTTTCCCTTTTCATGAAGTTTGGGTTTTTAGAAGAACATATTCTTAGAAATGAACCAGATGAGTTAAACTCATATCTCCAGAATACTGATCATGTAAAGCAACAGCAATGCTTCCACAAAATATTTCCATATAGTATCTGTTGTAATTTCACAACTTGATTCTGAATCTGACACAGTAATTTTCAAATTTTTGTGATCCAGCACAAAAAGATAACTGCAAGACACCCCTTACAATTTATACCCTATTGAAGAGTAATGTGTTATCTTAAAGAGCAAATTTTCATACAAACAGAAAATATGAATTTTAAAAGGATCAAATAAAATATTGATATAAATTGAAATTTATTTTTCCTACATATTCATGATCCAAGAACACTTTTTTTAGTCAGCATTTTAGGCATTTATTTGATTAACAATCCATATTGTAATTTATATGTGCAAAGCACTACTGTAAATGCTTTTCATATGTTAACTCAATCCTCATAACTCCCCTGAGAGGTACTGCTATTATTTCTATTTTACATATAAGGAAATTGACACGTGGAATGTTAAATAATGTACTGAACATCAGACTTAGTAAGTGATGCCACAAAAATTTCAGTCCAGGTAGTATTGCCACTACTACCTTATTCTTCCTCCTGAGAATTATCGACTTCAAGAGACACAGTGCTTTATGGCTTCTATGTCATAAAACTAATCCAAGATTCACAGAGGCTTCCATAGCCTTTGCCAAAAAGTTCTTCATAACAGTTCCTTTCATTTGATCATACTTTATCTCACACTCTGTTTTACTCCTTGTTGCTCTTTATCTCATGAGAAGTGAAGATGTCCTACAGCATTGAAAAAGCAATTGATGAGATCTCCCAAAGCTAGATTTCTGCAGGGAAAAAAGCAATGAAGTTGTAGTCACTATCACTGTGGAGACTTGCTTTGGTGGTTTGTTCTTGGCATACACACCAAGAAGAAACCCAGTGGACAATATCTTGGACTGCATCTATTCCACATTCCCTGAGTGTGCTTTCTCAAGAGCCACTTAATGAGGGTTACATAAAATATCTTCTTTTTTCTCTCCAGAGAAGATGAGCTTGAGAATTCACATGTGGAGGATGTAAAACTAATTCGAATTTTACTTTTTCTATTTTCATAGTTGGATACAAATCAGAGTAAATTCAGAAATGGTAGGATGATGTAAGAAAGGCCCCTTGTTAGTCGCCAGAAAAGTACCAGGAGTATACCTTTCTTCTTTTTTTGTCTTTATGCCAGACCTATTGCTTTTTGTTCCTGACATTATTTCACTCTCCTTTAGGAGTTCTGAGAAAATAATATTGTTCTAAGCATTTCCATGGTCATCTGCAAAGATCCAAATAGGACATAGACAAAAATTGGGTGTTCAGTGCTTAACCTATTGGACTAATTTCTTAGCATTTGTACCAGGGACAAGTTGATGCTGCCCCATTTGGCCTCACTACATAAAGGACACTGGGTATAATTATTTTCCTGTCTAACATCCTTCATTTATTCTCATTGATTTTGCTTTTTGTTTTTGTTTTCCCTTAGTATACTTTTCCATATTTTCTACATAATCCCCATAACATCGCTCTTGCTTTCTAATTGAACATAAGCATAAGTTGTTTCAAGAAGACCTTGAGGAGGCAAGACCTACTTCCGGTAGCTTCTTAAATAATTTCTATAACTTTTTGTTTAAATGCTCTAACTCTTAATCTTCTGCTCCTTTCAAAGAGTAATATGTATGCTACTCTTCTTACCCTGTGAAGAGAGAGGAGCCCTTCAAAGTCATAGAATTCTTTGAAACATCAGTTGAGGAAGGGAGTCATTATCACACTTCTCGAGGTTTATGGGCATTCTGGGCTTTCAATTAACTCACACCAATTGTGTTTCTTGCGTAAACAGAGGACTTCTGCTGCTGTAAGTGAACAGAAAAATCAGAGAAGTTCCTGCTTCTGCCCAACGGAAAGCCAGCCTCCTACTTGCATTTCAGAAAGATACAGTGCATTTTGGGGGAATGAGCTCAAGGAAAGAGGGTTGGGAAACCCTCCCATAGGTTTGAAGACCTAACCACTATTCTCCCCACAAGAATTCAGCAGTAGCAGAAACTAGTCTGTGGAATAGGTGAAGGTCTCAGATCTTTGGCTCTGCAAAGAAAGACTCTACAAAGAGTGGTCCCCAGATGTCAGACACAGGTTTAGGGAAAGTTGTCTTTGATATGCAATATAACATAGAATAGTAAGAGACAATGTCAAGTTCAGACTTTATTCCATACTAACAGAGGGCTTCAATAAACAGTAAATAGAAAATGAGTTTGGGGAAGTCCACAGGATAGAAAGTCTATCAGGAAGTGATGATGCTCTGGCTGGTGGTAAAGCTGGAAAAAATAAGAGAAGTTGGCTGCAATAGAATGCAAACCATGGAGAGTATGTCCTAAGACAAAGTTGCTGAGCTTTAAGAGAAAAAGAGCCTTGGATTTAAAAACATGCAAAACCAGTCCCCAGACATCTGGGTTGGCCAGATTGTCTTTCTCCTGCCTAGGATGCCAAAAGCACAGTCCTCAGGGACTGGAAAGAGAGAAACTGAGAAGTATTTCTCTCAATAAGGACATCTCAATGGGAAGACTTCCCACAAACGCAGTTACACTAACTGTACAGACTTTTCTTCACTTGCTCATATAATAAACATCTGGAGAGTTTCAAACATACATGGAGCCCTGTGCTAACTGAAGACACAAAGTCACAAAGATAGGATATTTTTGTTGTTCTGGAGAATCTTATTATTCAGTTAGGGAGACCAACATCCAAGAAATAAGAAAAGGCAGCTGTTCTAAGGAGTGCTGGAACTAGGGATATTAGATGCAAGGAGCATGCACGACTTTCACACATTACAGAGTAGACTTGCACGGAGTCTTCAAATATGATTACAGATTTGCTTAATATTCATAAGTGAGATTGAATGTTAGCCAAAGGGACTAACATGGACCATACTGCAGAAGAACAAGGATGCCTGACCAGTCTCAGAACTCAAAGCTATTAGAAGTGTGTGGCGATGTGAAGGAACTCTGTTTCTTACCTTAACTGGTGAGTGAATGCTTCTTTGTACTCCTTAAAAGTTTTAAAACCTGTGGTAGGAGTGAATAAATTAATGAAGACCTAGTCGATGAAGCACAATTCCATTCACATGGGTTAATGGAAAATTCAGAATGTTCATAAATTTTGAGAAGTCTGATAATGACTCTATCTCAATTGATGTTTCTAAGAATTCTACAGCTTTGAGGGGTGCCTTTCTCTTCATGGGGTAAGAAGAACAGCATAGATGTTACTCTAGGGAAGATTCAGATCTGAAGAACTTGAATAAAGATTATCCCACTCAGAGCCATAATAAGTGAAAAAAGATTATCCCAACCTATCAATTTTTCATGAAACTACTTTGGCAGGACAATGCACAGGATTCCAGTGGCATTGTTGTTTTAGCAGTGAAGAAAGAGGAAATTTGAAGTACTTTCTAAAAACACATCATTTTCCTTGCTTAGAAATTATTTTATTCTAAAAATTTCAGAAATAGGGCTGGGGCTGTAGCTCAGTGGGTAGAGCGCTTGCCTAGCATGCATGAGGCACTGGGTTCAATCCTCAGCACCCCATAAAAATAAACAAATAAAATAAAGGCATTCTGTCCATCTACAACTACAAAAAATACTTTTTAAAAACTTTCAGAAATAAATAAAAGAATAAAGAATAATGATTCTCCATATAACCATCAAGGTTTTGCTGCAATTGATGCAGCTATTTTTTTTTAATCTCTGCTGAAATATTCTAAGTCTCAGACTTCCTTTTATTTCACTCACATATTTCAGTACATATCTGTTGGAAATATGACATTTGATGAAACAATTAATATGCCACTATCACACCTAAAAATTAATAACACTGATTTCTCAGTGTATACCCCACAATCAAATTTTCTTGTGTGTCTCTAAATAATGTCCTTTTTTTAACCATTGGTTTATCCCAATCTGGGTTCAAATGAGATCTACCCATGAAATGTGGTTCTTCTGAAGTAAGACCACTCCTTTTATTTGTTTTCCCTACTGTTATGATTTAGATGTGGTCCCCCCAAAAAAGCTCACAAGTGAGAATGCAAGGAGGTTGGCAGGAGAAATGTTTGTCTTACAGCCTTAGCCTAATCAGTAAATTAATCCCTGGTGGGATTAACTGAGTGGTGACTGGAGGCAGGTGGGTGTAGCTGGAGGAAGTGGTCCATTGAGGGCGTGGCTATGGAGTATACATTTTGTACCTCTAGAGTGGAGACTCTGTCTGTTTTCTGATCACTTAGATGTGAGCCGCTTCCCTCTGCCACAATCTCCTGCCGTGATATTCAGACTCACCTCCAGCCCTGAGGAATGGAATTGCCCTTCTATGGGCTAAGATTGAAACCGTGAGTCCTCAAACTTTTTCTCCTCTACAGTTGTTCTGGTCAGATCCTTTAATCACAGCAGCAAGAAAGCTGACAAAAACACCTAGATGACTGTTTTACAAGAGAAACTGGGTTATTTGTCCCGGAGAATGGCTCGTTTGCATTTATCTATACTATATATGATATTAATTTTATATTTTTATTTATTTATATAAATGAATTTTAGCTCTGGATTAAGTATAGAGTCAACGTATTTTGTGACAAGAATTCTCCTTTCTTGGGGCTCACAATGACTGGTCCTACTATACTAGTGAGGCCCAGTAATCAGGGTTTCAGGTGGGGACAGCTCATTCCCTCCTGAAAAGTTCCCTAAAGACTTTCACTAATTCTCTGTTGCATTGGAGACATCATTCAAACAATTGCTTGAGACAGAGGTTGCAACTTCAAAACTTTTCTAATCCCTTCCATACTTAATCAATGACATTCTCCTTTAGGAGAAACAATCTATGTATAACTCTCATCAATTGAAGCTATTTACTTACCCTAAAATTTAGTAAAATAATAATGGTGGGATAGTGTTTAATTATTTCCTCTTAATTGCTGATTATCAAAATAAGAAATGAGTACTACTCATTTTTTAAAAATAGAACTATTTACTATTGTCGAGTCAAGGAAAAAAAATCTATTTGGAGGAAACTACCAAGACAAGGAAACTTGAGTTTGACTCTGTACATGTTCTTTATTTGACACTCCTAAGGGTAACTTTATATCTGCTAAACTTACTCTGGACCATTTTTAGTTGAGTTACATGTGGAAATAAAACTTAATAAAAATTCTCAACCTTTTTATAGATATCATTTTGCTACTAACCAATGACATACTTTTAATGACTAGTTTTACTCATTCTTTCCCACTCTAGAATTTTTATTATATATTCCTGTGGAAGAAACCTTTCTATGGCTCCACTTTGTTTTCACAGGAGCTTAAACCACAATAAAGCCAAAAAATATGCTGTCCCTTTCTATTTCTCAATTTGTGAGAAATGTAAATTTTGATAAAAGAAGCACAGAAATTCATAGCATTTGCTCTGGTCAAAGAACTGTCATTGTTAAATTTTTTATATTCCCTCTTTTAAAAATATATATTGGTACATTATATTTACACATAATAATGGGGTACATTGTAATATATTTATACATGCATATAAAATAATTTGGTCAGTTTCATTTCCCAGTTCCTCCCCTGTATTCATTCTTTCATGTCATAAGGAGCCTGGCCTATAGGAGGTACCATTTGTTAAATAAAACAAAAATGCTTCTTCGTCACCCACAAAAGTTGCAATCAAAACCAGTTTAATTAAGAACACTGGCATGGTTAATTTTTGATTCTCATCTGGGCAGCATAAAGATTGCTGTTCAATAGGAATAAGCATTAAGGTGGTTTCAGAGAATACCTTAAGGACAATGCTCAACTATATTTCCTCCAAACAATATCATTAATAATTGGTACTCCTAAGCTCTGTTTCCACTTCCCCACCAAGAAAGTCTACAAAAAATAAATTAAAAAATCCAATTCAGAAAGCAAGATCATAAATTTTTCTCCAAAATATAAGCAATTTTTATAAAGACACAAAATAGCTACAACTATTTTTTAAATCCTGAATATTAATGTGTTGTGAAAAAAGCATGAACTCCATAAGCAGATGGATCATCAACAAGGGGATTGAACAGCCCTCGAAAGGCTCTCCAAAGAGCCATTAAAAATTGTCAAGGAATCAGAAAATTTCATAGTAAATGACCCAAATGACTTTGAGAGATGAAAAATAAGGAAGCTGAAATAGCAAAATAATAATAGTACTTGCTACTTATATAATAGCTTTCTTAAGAGAATTCTGAAACACTTTCCAAACATTAATCCAATAATTTTGGTCATTAGTCTACACAGCACAAGGGGACCTTTTACATTATATCTCACTGAACACTTGGGGAAACTAAGGCTTAGGAAGACAAAGATAAGACAAAGATGGTATGACGTTAATAGATTTGCCCCTAATGCGGGAAGATGTCAGAGTTAGAAATCTCAGAGAAAAAGATGAGATCTCATGTTACATCCTAATATGACTAGCTGGTATTGATTTGATGTTAGTACAAGTGCTATATAAATATATTGTCAATAATTATCTAAAACTTGAATTCATTTTTTTTTTCAGAAGCAAACATATCTAAAACGAAGAGCTGGCAAGAATCATATATGGGAAACAACTGGAAAAATAATTTTTAAAGCAGAAAGATAAAGAAATACATCCATGCATACTTTAGGGTAAAGCATTTTATTCCATTTTGTTCTAAAAAGGCACTTAGGAAAACAACTCGGTACAAAACATAATACAACTCTAAATGAAAAAGCAACTAATAATGAAGGACAAACCAGGTAACGAAGACTGAATTTTAGGAAGGAATCACAGCCTTCTGGTAATGAATTCACAGCTTCTTTGACACAAACTCACAGTTTAATATAAACAGCAAAGCATTGGAGACTCCCAGACTGCTGTTGGTGGAAGGAAACCAGGTGAGGAACTCTGCAGGGGAGAACAATAGAAAGCGGCAGTGATGGGGGGAAACTCAGTTTGTAGTAGAAAGTGTAGCAATACCAAAGAGCACCATACAATAGACACAACTGCAGAGCGAGGGGGGGAAAGAGCAAGCCTCCCACTGTTTGTAAAGAAAGGCAGCTCCGTAAAAGAGAATCCTATGTGCTTTTAAATCTTATTCCTAAGAGATAAAATTCCTTTATCCCTGAGAGAAAATATTTTTATAGGTGAGATTAATAAACACCATGAATTGCATGCTGAAAAAGCTAACTTTTGGTGTGAAGCTGTTTATGTGTGTGTGTGTGTGTGTGTGTGTGTGTGTGTGTGTGTGTGTGTGTCACACTGAAGGATGGCATTGGGAAGAAGAAAACGGGAGGTGACAATGCTGAGTATTCACTCAACCATCAGAGTCAGCTGGTACCTAAGGCACCAAAACAGCTAGGGCCCCTCATCTTGCCCCAAACAAAGGAGGACACAGAATTCTTAAAGTAATGGATATATTTGATATAAGGAAAGAAGTAACCACGATGGGTAAATTCTGAAGACGATTAGGCCTCATTATACTGATTTATAGTTCAATATTATTTTTATTTTGAATTTGACATCACAAATGCACCCTAATCTTTGTAAGGCTTGGGAACTCTGAATGTCTGCATCGAATATCTGCATTCTAAAGCCTGGTCAGAAAATAAACTTTCTCTTAGGAGGGAAAGGAATCAGAATAATAGGAATTTTTTTTTTTTCTGATGCCACCCCCAGTTCAGAAACCTTGTGTATGTTGTCATGCCTTGCCCATCTTAGAATCTAGCTTAATGAGGACCAGCTTGGGTTTCTTCTTCCACCGAGTTGGAGATTTTAATTATTTTCCCTTTTGGGGTAGGGGGGGTGGTGGTAGAAGTTTTATTTGCAGAAATTAGGCCTGGAAGCCATGGTTTCTTCTATTTTGGAGAAACTACATTAGTATCTTTGCAGGGAAGCACAGGCTCTGAAGTCAGACCACCCGACTGCTGCATGCTAATGTGATCATATTGGGTTGAAAAAAGGATTAAAAGAGATAAAACTCATTCTTATTTTGAAATGGGGCCTGGGCCATAATAAGCACTCAATAAATAGAAGTAGTCTTTGGTCACTTCATATCACTGTGGCTAAGTATAGACTCTAGGCAACACCATTCTGACCCTAAGAATTACAAAATATGGTTTCTTTTGGTTGGAAATAGAGCTGTAGTAAAAATTCTTCCATGATCTTAGAAAATAGCTTCAATCTTTCAGACTGGCAAAATAAGCACATACCTTTATTCAGGAGGCTCCAGCTGCCTGGCCCATATTTCCCAGAAGAGGAGTCATTTGACAAGTTCTTGGGCTCCCTGACACACTGCTGGCCTGCTTTGTTCCACAGGATTAGGCTTGGGTATGGAGAAGCAAAGTTCCCTGAGGGTATCACCACTACTGCTTCCAGGCTTTTCTCTCCCCAGTGAACTTCCCAATGGACCAACTGGTGTGAAAGTACAAAAACACCACTCTTTGGCTAGTAGAGAACAGACTCTTCAAATGTGATGTATGGCTGGTCCTCCATGATTGGGCAGAGTGCACTGCACCGAGGCTAAGCCTGGCTTTTCCCATTGCCCGCCTTGTTGCGGTCACTCCTTTAGTGATCTCTCTACAGAGTACTTCCTTAATGAAATCTCCTGCTCCTCAATCTTTAGCTCAGAATCTGCTTCTGGAAGAATGTGATCTAGGACAGCCTTAGTTTGAAATTATTTTGAGAGAAAATGACAGACGCAGCTGAGCAGAGAAGAGAAGTAAAGATTACAGAGTCATAAGTGAATTCAATTCTGTCTTCCATTCTTATTTCACAGAGTCACTTTTGATTTGCTTCCAAAAGTTTTTCCACCAGTGTGCAGGTAGTGAGAGGAAGAGGCTAAGTTAAGTCAGACTATGCATTGGTAATTCAGTGACAGAAAAGTGTTTCCAGTCTCCTTTCCACATTTGGAAAACTATATGCGGCTGATCTAGCTGGCACAAGTGATGCTGCATTAAGTTAGGAAGAGTCAGAGACCAAGCTTAAATACAAAGTTCTATCCTACAGAGAGGGCAGAGGGTCAGTTCAGAGAAATATGTCAAAATATGATGCTTAATGATGGGATCTGAGACAAGAACTGAAAGCCAGAGATCAGAGCCAAGGTGAGTCACACAGCCAAGGATAATGGAAGTAAGTAACAATAATTTGGTTGTTACAGCACCTGAAGTGCTTGTAAGGGACATATTCTCAGAGTGGCAGTTAAAAGTGTTTTATTATTATGGTCACTTAGCCTAATACTCTAGCAAACTCTAGTGTGTTCCTGAAATAGAATATGAAGTGACTGAACTTCTCAACTGCATATGAAAGGTGTGATGGTGGCTTCATGGGGAGACAGGATTGATCATAGGTTACCTTCTACGGGTGGTTCTTGCTGTCAGGAAGATATGTATGGACAAAAATAAAGGAGCAGGGAATGATTTCTAATTCATATTCTCTCTCTCTCTCTCTCTCTCTCTCTCTCTCTCTCTCTCTCTCTCTCTCTCTCTCTCTCTCTCCTCTCTCCCTCTCTCCCTCTCTCCCTCTCTCCCTCTCTCCCTCTCCCTCTCTCCCCACCACCTTCACTCCCTCCCCACCTAAGGTATGAATATTCTTCTATTTAAAAAAATCATTTCCTGGCACAATGTAGGAGAAATTTTCATAAGACTCCACTTGACTCCGCTTGAATAGTCATTTTTCCTCAGTTGGTCAAACCCAGGATATGTGTGTTATTGGGAAGTCAGAGAAGTAGCATGGTTATGATACAGGTTCTTGTACAGGAAGTTAAACTGATTGTTATTAGCCAATTCTGAAATAGCTTTATGAATGGACAAGCAATGTTGACTTCACAAATGTAAGAAGCCAGTAAAGCACCTTTTAAATGTTTTGACAACAGCCTATAAAAGTTAATATATTTGAATCAGGATCCAAACACACACACACACACACACACACACACACACACACGCACAAACACACACAAACTATAAGCAAAAGAAATGTATTTAATAAAGTAGTAATGTCCTTTGTTCCCTTGTTTGGTATATTCTTGCTGACAATTTTACTTTATTCCATTTCATTAAAAATATTGGTCAAAAATACTAATTTAATTTTATGAGCAACTCATAATTTGAGGAACATTGCTCTACTCCCCAGATGATAAAATCCATCTGGACACCATGGGTCTTAGGGAGGGACTGGAAGTTGACAGATGGATGCATCAGTGAAGGATATTGGGCAATATCTTCCCAAACTGAGATATAAACTGTAAATCAAAGTCTGAGACAAGATGGTGTCAGAGATTTAGGATAATACTTAACAACAGGTTTCTGGGACACCAGAATGCATCTTTTGTGAATAGGAAATACCATCTTCAAAAGCCCTCCTTTATGGTATTTGCCTCTCTCTGACCTCTCTTGAGTCCCTTATCCCAAGGTATCATTCTATTGCATCAGATCCCTCACAAGGCCAGAATTATCTTAGTTCTTCTTTAATATATTCAGGTATTATCAGATAGTAGGAGGTAGAAAATATACAGTGTGTGTACTATTGGAAAAGATAAGAATGAGATAAAGATAAAAGAACCAAGTGTCAGTTTAGATAGAAAAAGGGAAATGTAAAAGAAGAAGCATGTTTTAGATAACACTCCTTTCCTCAACCAGAAATTCTTGGTAGGTACTTTAGGGTATTTTGAAATGTATTTTATGCAATAATAATAATAATAATAATAATCATTTATAGTAAAAAAATTATTATAACAATTGAATTGAGTAATCACTTGGTTTTCAATGTCTAAGAAGCAATTTGAAAAATCACAGACCTAACATCTCTTATTTTGATGACAGCTCGATCAATTAATGCACTTTTATCATTAATGACAGGACACAACATGTTTTTGAAATTATCTTTGGGTCTTTATTCTCCATAAAATGACATATTATAGCAAGCTGCCCTTATGGCCTTTTGCATCAATTATTTAAAATCAAAGAGCCATTAATTCATATATCTGTGCATCTCTAATAGTATTGTTTGAAAAGGTGGAGAGTAAGAGAAAATCTGTCAATAAAATCATTGGACCTTTTAAGATTGATATGATTTATATGGAATCATTGCAATTCAGTTCAGAGTGTTGTGATCTTAGTGGCTAGTTATGAGAGGATTGAATTATTCATATTTTCCTGGTCAATAGGCACACGCACGCACATACACACATATGCACGCGTGCTCGCGCGCGCACACACACACACACACACAGAGTAGTCCTTGTTTTTTAAGCTGTTTGCATGGATTTTTAAGTCTAGTTTCTTTTGGAGGGATTCAGAGTCCATCAGTAACAAGCCGCATTCTCTGCACATGGATACCAACAGAGGGTTAAAAATAGGAGCCATGTGCACAGAGCGTCTTGTGCCAACCAACAGATTCTATCTGCATCTGCTACATATGGATTGACAGGAGAGGGGCCAAGTATACGTTGGTGTGAAGCAGCTTGCTGCTTCTGTTTTGAGAAAAGCTCATCATTGTACAAGTCCTGAACAAATTAGCCTTCCAATCACAATGCAAGGATATTGAAATAGGGTGAAAAACCTAGATGGTACCAGGCAGCTCTTGCCAAATTAGTAGAAGATTAAAGAGGAAGAGAAAATCATTTTGAAGACCGATAATTAGTAAGATAGAAAAGATGTGATATATGTTCAGATATGTAACTGAACCTGGATTTCAAAAACAAAACAAAACAACAACAAAAACTTGTTGCCACTGGTTGGAAAAGAGCTGGAGTAGAATGGATACAAAATATCACAAATCATTTGAGTTGTTCTTTGGTTGGAAACAAAATAATTTCATTCAAGGCCTTGCAGTAAAGGTTGGAGGGGAAAGTTAGGTAAATCTTTGGGTACCAAAGTTATTTATTGAAATTCATTGGGCTAACAGTTGGCAACCTAAGGGGAAATTGAGATTGAGTGCATATTATGACTTTAGTTATGATGAAATAGTAGTTTGAAAGTGTCCTGTAAAGTATGAAGCCGTGGACAGTTTTTCTTCTAGTTATTTTACCATCTGAACATTCTAATCCTTTGATGACCATATTTTGCTAAAGGGATAACAATCATTTTCCAAGTACACAATACAGTTAAGCCAATTTATAAGTTACAAATAAGTGTGCAAGGCTCCTACTTCCATACCTATTTCTTCCCTAAACAAATGACAAAAATTTGTTTTAATGGAAAGGAAAAAAAGAGGCAACAGAGGATACAGGCTGCACCCCATTCAATTTATTTATCTTGCTATTGTTCTCTGATATAATCTTCTACTTCATATCTTTTAAGCCAGTATTACTATGGGAAGAGAACATATATTCTTAAAACCCAGACATTTTAATAAACCTTATTGCACAGCTAGTCCACTCAATGTTGAACAACTATCACATAAAAATTATTAAGCAACTACAACATGCCAGGCTTTGTAGTAGGCATTGAACATACATGCTGCCTGTCATTCAGAGCATATGGATGGAAGGTAAAACAAAACAAGAAACAGCAATTTTCACAGCATGTGGAGTTGAGATAGAAGTACAGTGTACTTTAGGAGCACATAGATGGGACACCAAGCCTAGACTGTATCTGTCAGCAAAGAATTCTTTGAGAAGGATAACTAGACTTATTTAAGTTCACACTAACCTATACTGGAAAGAATAAGGGGATGGGTGAAATAACTTGTTCAAAAGAACAAGAAAGAGAGCAGCCCTAGTGTGGAAGGCATGTGCCTTCCACATGTTTACAATGAGTGTAATTTAAAAATGTCTGGATTTCTAGTTTGCTGTGTAGTTCATAGATATTTTCCTATTCTTCTCCTTCCCATCTTCTTTTCCCTTCCCATACCCCTTCTTCTTTTTTTTAACAATCTCAAAGGGATCAGCAAAGAAACATTAAAGAGACATGGGAACTATGAGCCTTCTGTCTTTTCCTCTATGCACATCAATCTGCTCTTAACTTTTTGGCCAAAGTATATCTAATGGTTCACAACCTCAAACAATCCTCCCATTACTGTACAACACACTCAACTATTCTTTCCCATGAGAGAGAGCTGCATAAAATACCAAGACTTAAAATTAATAGCTAATGTATACTGAATTCTTGATATCTGCCAGGCACTAAGCATTGGGCATATATTATATATTTTAACTATAAGAACACTGCAAGGATCTTATTGTTGTCCCTATTTCATAACAGAGGGTGTGGGGAGGTTACATAGCTTTTTCAAGGTCACTCATTGGCAGAGTTAAATTTCAACCCACATCTGTTGTTAGACACTTGAGCCTGAGTTTTTAAACACTCTATTATTGTCTTTCTGTGCCACAGGACAATCTTGTTACTATCATTATCATCATTATTATGAGGTGAGTTGCCATTTTATTTCCCCACAATTCATTTTGGAAAGCTTATAAAGTTTTTATAGTCAAAAACACTAATTAAAAAGACACTGGCCTTTCCCAATATCTTTTGTATATTATCTCTTGGGTAAGTAGCTAATACTGTAAAGAAAAAAAAAACTCTCTCTTGTCTGAGCTAGAAGGGATACATACTGTGGCCTTAGTTATTAATTAAATGTTTTAAAACATTATTTATCAGTGTGCTTTTTCACTGTCAGAATGCCTTAGGGCTCCGCACAGCAGGTCCTCCACAGCTTTCAGGGAAGAGCTGCCAAGAGTCTTTGCCCAGTGTTCACGGCTATATTTGTTCATTCTATTACAATATATACTTTGCTTCTCCTAGTGATTTCACTTTATGTAGCAAATCATGAAAAAAAAATATAGAGATATTTCAGCGCAGTATATAACAAAGAAATTGAGATTATGCAAAAGGGCATTTTCTCTTGTTCTTCAAGAAAACAAAATATTTACAGGCCTCTTCACTTAAAGTTGGTCAATGGAAATTTGGAAGAATGCCATTTCCTAACCTCTGTACTTTTTTTTTTTTTTTTAGAGATTGAAGGTGACATTTACACATACATGACAAAAATACGATGGTGTGAGTAAGGACTGGCATGAAGGCATATCTCCCAACTCTTCCAAGCATCTCTCTCTCTATTCCAATAATTATTTCTAAGATAATGTTTGCCTTCCAATGTGCCATTACTTCTATTAATATATTTCTTTGCACAGTTAATGTAGTAGTAAGGAAAAGAAATGTTGATATGGTCAGCTCATAAAATTGTAAATTATGATATTATCGAGAGAGTTGAACAGTGTGTATTAAGCCCAATCATCTATGTGGCCATGTGAGTGAAGAGAAAAGAAACTGGCTTCTGCTCTTATATCAATCCAACTAACAAGCAACTGAAGAACCTGAATTAATCAATTTGCAACCTGTCAAAATTTAGGAAGATCAAGCACTTAGCCCAACCTGAAAGATTTTGGGGGGGGGGCAAGTTATTACTACACCATTTTTAATAACTGAAAAATGAAAAGAAAAAAAGAGATGTAACCCCTTTCCTGGTAGGGGAATCTTGAATTGAGAATATTTCATTAATAGGAGCCCCAATTTAAGGTCTGCCATAGAAGGATAAGAGTTCTATGCCAGACTCAGTGATGCACACTTGTAGTCCCAGCTGCTTGGGAGCTGAGACAGGAGGATGTCAAGTTCAAAGCCAGCCTCAGCAAAAGTGAGGCACTAAGCAAGTCAGTGAGAGTCTGTCTCTACATAAAATACAAAATAGGCCTGAGGGTGTGGCTCAGTGGTCGAGTGCCCCTGAGTTCAATCCCCAGTACTGCCTTCCCACCCCACCAAAAAAAAAAGTTCTGTGAACACACAACATATCAGAAGTCTTATTATCTTATAGTGCATAGTTTTTAAAAAAATGAAATCTCTACACAAGCATTGGGTGCTACAAGAGCTAAGGAATGCAAATCAAAAGTCCATTGAATGACGCAATGATTGAACACTGGAAAATTTGACTATAAATATGAAGATTCCTTATATTATAGTTGGGGGTAGTCAATACCTATAACCTTTCATTTTATGGATGTTTCATGTATGGATTTCTACATATCCTACCAAAGAAAACTAGGCATCAAGGAGGAAGCAGAGAAATTAAGGTGACATAGAAGAGATAGGAATCACCTAAAGTCCCTCTTCTTAAGTAGCATGGCTGGTGCCTACATTTGTTTTATACCCCATATGCCTCTTCCTGAAGTTGAATGCATAAAGCAGCAATGGGATTTCCAGAACTGTTGAACTATAGCACGTGAAAGTGAGGTGAATAATTCAGGAGACCCCAAGTGCCCCACTATTGACAGAACAGAAACACTGTTCTCCACAGGGAATGACTACCATAGTAAAACACTTTTCATGTTGCTTTTACATAACTTATCTGATTTTTATATCTCCAACATAGGTAAAGTAGATACCACTAGGTATCACAAATGACCAAAAAGACAATTAGAACTTCATGAAAAGATTCCTCATGTACTTTAAAGAATGTCTACCCTTTTCCTCTGAGCCTTGCCAATCTAAATTAAAATTCCCTTCAATCCTCACTAATCTTTTTTTTTTTGTTAGAACAAAATATATTTCTAATAGATCCTTCAAGTGGAAAATATGGGTTCACATCGTGAAAGACCATACTTATCATATATAGTAAGTGTACTATTATTCACAAAGGAAGTTTCCTACACAACTTGGTCTCTGTCAACAGTGCAGAGAAAACAACATAGTGTTAATTAAGTTTAAAAATGCTCTTTCCATTTTAAGACTAATTAGCATATAGCACTTTCATCAGGTTTATTGAAAATATACCAGGGAATTAGCTTCACTGAACATTGCTTCGTGGCATAGAAAACCCCTCCCCCAGGAACTCCCCAAATGCAGTACATGGATTTAATTAGTTGTTATCTAATAGAAGAAACTTAGAATGCTTTAATTACTATCATTTCTCTCCATCTTCTATGTTACTGATGTCCAATATTTTAGTTCTGTTTTGTTTAAAAATTTCTCCCACTTTTAGCCTCATGCCATAAGGGGTTTATCAGCATTGCTCGGGCTGCCATATACTTGATGGTAATGCATCTAGGGAGAAGTCGTGTGGGCTGAAGTTAGAAACTACTGAAAAATTCCAGGTCAGAGCTAATGTTAGCATGGACTTAACTCTGATAGAGTTATAATTGCTGTCTCAAATGTCCTAGCAATCCTGCTTGAGTTATTTCTTATACACTGTATATCTGATTAGTGAAAGCTATTTGTTGTACCTTTCAAATATTAAATTTATTAAATTTTGTTGTCAAATTTAAATTTAATATTTGAAAGGTACAACAAATAGCTTTCACTAATCAGATATACAGTGTGTGAGAAATAAGTCAAGCAGGATTGCTAGAACATTTTTGTCCTAAGTAATGGTACAGATGGTGTTAGAAAATCAAGAAAGACTGAGGAAGATATTGGTAGAGAATTAAAGGAGGGGTAAAGAGTGACTAGAAATATTCTAATTTTATGATGCTCTTGGTCAATGTCTAACTAGACATGGAAATTTAGTCTTTGGAGCTTCCAATGTATAGGTGGAATTTAAAGCCAGAAATACAGATACCATTAATGATAAAGCAAAAATCACTGCAGTAAACAAACTGGTGAACTTAATTTGAGACAACAATTATAATTCTGTCGGAGAGTTTTTCTACAAAGAAGGGAATAGATGGAGGAAATTTTAAGGTCAAGAAAAATCTTTTAAAATTAAGTGTGGGAGATGCTGACGAACATGATTCAGTAGAAAAGGAAGTACTAATTTTGCAGAAGTGAGACAGGAAAATTGAACCAATGAAAGGAAATGGGGTAATGCACAAGGCTGGAAGGTGAGTGCAGCCCTTCATAGGAGCAGGGTTATAATGTTCATCCTCAATAAGACAAGTAAAGAAAGAGTATTAGGTACACATATTTGTAGGAGGGTAATATAGACTAAAGAAGTAATATAAACTAAAGAAATTTAGTTTTAATCTCTTCTCATTGCTTCCATTTTCTGATTGAAAATTATCAATTCAGATGCAGGCAAAGGAATGAGGATGGTTGAGAAGGTATAAACTTGTCTTCCAGAGACTGGAAAGTAAATAATTTGGGAAATGTTATAGAATTGGATTGAACTACTTATGGTCCATTTGAGGTTAGTTTTCATGAATTTGATTTGAGACCAGTCAGCAGGTAAAATGTGTTTGTCTTGTCACAATCAGCTTCATATATGCAAAAGTTGGGTAGTGAAGGAACATTTGGTCATGACTGTGGTATTGCTAAGAGTATTTAAGCAAGAAAATCATTAATGATAAGATTTATGGGCAAAGAATTGACTTTACTGATCCATTAGGAAATTTGGAATATACAGGAGGTCAATTGAGAACATGAGGATTAGAGAAAAATATTGTAAATGTGATAAGATCAATTGATTATATATGGGTTATGTCTGGGGTTGGAGGATTATTTTTTGTTTATTTGGTTTTTTTAGTTATACCTGACAGTAGAATGAATTTTGATATATCATACATACATGGAGTATAACTTTCCATTCTTGTGGTTGTACAATGGTCATGTACTCACATATGAACACAGGAAAGTTATGTCCAATTCATTCTCTTGTCTTTCCCATCCTCTCTCCCTCCTCCCCATTGCCCCCTGTCCAATCCACTGAACTTCCACTTCCCACCCCCATCATGAGTCAGCATCTGCACATCAGAGAGAACATTCAGCCTTTGATTTGGGGGGATTGGCTTAATTCACTTAGAATGATAATTCTCCAGTTCCATTTATTTACCTGCAAATTCCAGAATTTCATTCTTCTTTATGGATCAGTAATATTCCATTGTGTATATGTACTACATTTCCTTTATCCATTGGGCACCTCGATTTTGTGAATTGAGCTACTATGAACATTGATGTGGCTGCATCACTATAGTATTCTGATTTTAAGTCCTTTGGGTATATGCCAAGGAGTGAGATAATTGGGTCAAATGGTGGTTCCATTCCAAGTTTTCTGAGAATCTCCACACTGCTTTCCAGAGTGGTTGCACCAATTTTCAGTCCCACCAGCAATGTACAAGTGTACCTTTTTCCCCACATCCTCACCAACACTTATTGTTTCTTGAATTCTTGATAATTTCCATTCTGCCTGGAGTAAGATGAAATCTCAGTGTAGTTTTAATTTACATTTCTCTAATTGCTAGTAATGTTGAACATTTTTTTCGTATATTTGTTGACCATTCATGTTTCTTCTTCTGTGAAGAGTCTGTTAGTTCCTTTACCCATTTATTGGTTGGAGGATTATTGAAGTTGAAATATTGGATGGAAAATGGGAGGCTATAATCAGAGAACTAAATCATTAAAATTGAGATTATGGAGGGATTACAGCTGTTACAATGACAAGTTTAGGACATATGGGACTGAATTTCTGAGGTAAAGTTTGAGGCAATTCCATTGAAGACAAGGTTACTAAAAACCCTGTTGTTCTAGAGAGAATTAGAAAGAGAAACAATAATCTAACCTCAAAACTTTGGGGGAATGATAGGCAATAGCTATTGAGTGCTTACAGTGAGCCAGATGATAACCTATTCATATACTGAGGCTTGAAAACCTCATACAATCCTATGAGATAGTATTATTATCATAATTTTTTAAACTTGAGAAATTTGAGTGCAAACAACTTCAGAAATTCATTCAAAGTTGCACGGTTACCGAGCTGAACTCATATTTGATCTCAAGCTGTCTGGATCTAATTATGTTCTTAAATATTCTGTACTGCTTCATGGAGTAAGAGAATATAGCTCAGGTGTGTGTTAGACTGAAAACTGGCAGTAACAGGTAGAATATTTGATGACACAAGACAAAGCTAGAAAAAACTGCTTTGGTCAGTGAGGAGCAAGGAGTCCTTGAAGTTTGAAGATAGGATAAACTGGTATCTGAGTCTTATTTAGAAAATTCAAAAATGGAGACATGAGGGGCTATGTGCTTTGAAAGAAGGAGCAGAAAAGAGAGAGGTAGGTAGTTAATGGCTTGAAACAGTGGCTGATATGGAACTCCCCTATTCTAGAAATAAATTTTAAAACATATCTACTTTGTAGGTTAGATATTCATGAAAAAGTTATCTAACAAGGTCGAAGGCAACCAGAAATATCCCCTGATAAAACCTAAAGAAATACCCAAGGTGGCTCAAGTATTGACTGCCATGGTGTTGGTTAATTCAAGGCCTGTTCCTGAATTTGTGGACCTTTGCAAGGCAGGTAAGGGGCAGATATTTAGATAAAAAGGGTAGTGGGAGAGGGTGATGAAAAGGATAGTCTCTTATTTAAATGAGTCTGCACTACAAAATTACATGATCAACAAATAAAGTTCTTAGAAAGACAGATAAAAAAATCAACTCAAAATTCAATGCAGATAAAATGAAATATAAATAATGATAGGTATAAAGTTTTAAAACTTAATAAAAATAAAAGAAATCAATGCAAGAAAAATATTTTTAAGGGAATAAGGAATTCTGAAATCAAAACACAAAACAATTGATAAAACAAGAATTGATAACACATGTATTAATTTTCAGGGTTACAGATTGCTACAAATTCAATGGCTAAATACAATGTGAATTTATTATTCTGAAGTTTTTATGGCCAGGAAGCCAGTTGCAGCTTATCTATATCTTCTGCTCAGTCTCCCAGGTTGTAATTATAATGAAGTCTGGGGACCTTTTCAAATTTCACTTGGTTGGGGGCAAAATTCATATCCAGCATATTATTTCTATAATGACAATTTGTTTCTTCAAGGTCCAGAAGACAGCATTCCCTACTGCTTTCCTTTCTGACTCCTGGACTTCCTTAAAAATGGTTTGACTCAATAGATTAAATCTTAGGCCCACATAAGATTATTTCCCTTTGCATTACCCCAAAGGCAATGAATTGTAGACATTAATTATATTTAAAAATTCCTTTCATTATCACCATATAAGGAAACATAATCTTGGGAATAATAGTTTATCATCTTTGTCATACTGATTGGTTAGAAGCAAGTTAGAGACCCTATGTGTTCACAAGGGAAGGGGCTGACAGAAGAGGATAGTTCATTGAGGTCTACTTAGAATTCTATTATAACACAAAATAGATACAATAGTCCCCTCCTATGCAAAAAGGATATGTTTGAAGACCCTCAATGCATGCCTGAAACCACACTATGTTTTTTTTCTACATATGCATACTTATTATAAAGTTTAATTTACAAAGTGGACACAGTAAGAAATTAACATCAATAACTAATAATAAAATAAAACAATTATAACAATATACCATAAGAAAATTGCCAGTATCACCACTCTCGTACTGTGGTGTCATTATTAAGTAAAAATAAGGGTTAGTTGAGCATAAGCACTGAAACGGTGAAATGGTCAATCTGAAAATGGAGTAACTACTAATGGGCAGGCAGGATATACAGAGTGGATACATGAGACAAACAGATGATTCCTGTCATCAGCAGTATGGTGTGAGATTCCACCATGCTACTCAGAACAACATGCAATTTAAAACTTAGGAATGGTATATTTCCAGAATTTTATATTTGATATTTTGGGACCATGGTGATCTTAGTAACCTGAATTATGCTAATCAAAACTATGGATAAGGAGGGATTACTGTAAACAAATAGAAATTTTAGGTATAAAACCATAAGAAAAAAAATCTAAGACAATGAAAGAAAATCTAACCTGGATGTGTTGCACATAGAGGAACGGAGAATCACTTAAGTGGATGATAGTACTGAAGTCTTTACTCAGAATGCAGCACAGATACATGAAGAGATTCAACAGAAAATAAAATGAAGGAGCAGCTAAGAGACACAGGAGAAAGACTTCAACATGAGAGTTCCCAGCATAGGTTTTTAACTGATAGTCACAAAATTTTTTAATGATTAAATAGGTGAGAATTTCTCCAAATTTATAGTAGAAAAAAGTTCTCAAATTCAATGTGTTCTTGCAAGATAAATGAAAATAACCTATAATTAAAGGCATTCTTCTGAAATGTTCAAACATCAAAGGTAAAAAAAGTCTTCTCAAAAGTTATCACAGGGAGAAAAGAGATTAAGAATAAAAGAACAAGAATTAATCTGATAGATTATATCTCATCAGCAGCAATAAACAATAAAGTATTATTATTATTAAAGTATGGAAGTGAAACAACTCTCAACCTCAAGTTTTATGTCCAGGAAATTAAAAGTTTTTCAGACGTTAAACAAGGATTTAAGCTGCACACTAACATTGGCTGCTGGGGTGGTGACGGTGATGCATCTTAAACTTTTTCACATTATGGCTGACTTAGAAAATCCTAACTCTGTGGTACATAAGAGCAAAAAAATAAGGTGAGCCAGAGCCCCTGTTCACCCCAGACCCACTGAGACACTTTTAGAACTAGGAGATCAATACTTAACCACCCAGTGTGCTGAGGCACACCAATTCAGAACTATTAAAGGTTATACATAATCAGAGAAATTTGTGCCCTGAAGAAAGGATGACATAGTAAAAATAACGAACAAATAAATTAATAAAAACATGCTTCAAACTATAATTAACTATTGATTTTAAAATGAAAAAGTTTATGAAATATTTTTGAAGTTATAAAATCACTGCTCTACACAATTAGAATACAATTTTATGTGTGTATATACATATAATAGGATGAGATATCAGTAGGGAAGTATTGTTAAGATCTTTGTGGTGTATTTAGGAAGAAGAGAGAAATACTGAATAAATTTAGGCTTCTTTTGAGACATTTACATTTATTAATGCTTGTTAAAACAATCCAGGGAGACTTCCTCCTTAAAAAAATTTCTTTTAAAAACCCAGAAATTCAGCACAACTCCTGCAAAACAGCAGGAGAAATTAAAAGGAGTTTTAAAAAATATAAATTCAATTCAACAAAGGAAGGAAAACAAAGATCAGAAAAAATTTCAAAAGAAAATTTTATAAATAAGTCTAAATATGTGGAGAATATATGAATGTATTTATGAAAGAGAAAGCCTTAAATATTAGTGAAACATCTTAGTTAAACTGAAAACCACTTAGAAAGTTAAATTGGTCATGTGGGGAAAATTGAATCATAACTCCTATTAGCCATATTTATATTAGACAAAATAGAATTTAAAGCAAAAGAAGACAAACTAGATAGCAATAAAGAAAAATATAACAGACAAGAAAAAAGAATCCACCAAGATGATGTAATTATTAGTTCATAAAAATACAGTCTAAAAATGTCTATGCCAATAACTGAGAGAGAGCATAGCAAGAAGAAATTGACAAGACTACTGTCATAGTGACAGATTTTCTTGTATGAATATCAGAATCTGATAAAGCA
Organism: Ictidomys tridecemlineatus; assembly: GCF_052094955.1. NCBI lineage: Eukaryota > Metazoa > Chordata > Mammalia > Rodentia > Sciuridae > Ictidomys > Ictidomys tridecemlineatus. The sequence continues at coordinate 80,859,177 of NC_135487.1, read as the reverse complement.
AGCAGATTTTAAAAACATGACAACTCCATAATGAGATAAATCTACATCATGTGCTACCTGATATGAAGCACAGAGACAAGTACTTAATCAAAACCATTGTTGTTGGGTTCTTGATCAAAATACATGACCTGAACTGAATTATAGAAATATACATCCTTAAATGAAGGTCACTTTACAAGATAACTGACCAGGGATTCATTCAAGTAACAAACTCTAGAGTCAGAGAAAATATTTTAAAATTTTGTGTTCAAAAAAAAACAACTTACATACACAATATATAAAGAATTTTTGAAACTCAATGATAAGAAAACAGTTCCTACCCCATTCCCTGCAAATGGCTAAATGATATGAATATACACTTTCTCAAAGTAATTGAAGGTCAGCCAACAAGCACCTGGAAAGAAGTCTGAAATCATTAATTATTTGGAAAATGTAAATTAAAACAAAAATCAGATACCAAGATAGTCTATCTTGAATGATTAAAAAAAACTATAATTAAAAAATAAACAAAAGCAAATGTCTAATGCTGACAAGGATTCATATAGCGCAATGAGACTGGAATTCTCATATAGCTCAAAATGTTACCAGTCACTCTGAAAAATACTTTGACAGATTCTTCTGAAGTAAAATAAATACCTATCTTTGGCAACTGCCTTAGTGAAACGGAAACATATGTTCACAGGAACCTGTTCAAAACTGTTTGCAGTAGCATATTTATAGATGCCCCAAACTGGAAACCACTTAATAATCTTGCAATATGTCCATGGATAAACAAATTGTGGTACACCCATGAAAATAAAATAATATTCTGCAAGAAAAAATATCTTAATTTTTGATACATCTGACAACACAGTTGACTCTTATGCTAAGTAAAAGAAACCAGACTCAAAGATACACATTTTGCTTCTATTTCTTTGACTTTCTAAAGAAAAGGCAAAAGCTGTAGGTATAGAGAACAAATAATTGGTCATCAGCATTGAAGAGTGAGTGGAGAGTTTTCTCTGTGGCAATCTGAGGGAATTCTTGGGGTGAGTGACCTGTTCTGTATCTTGAACTCTGCACAATTCTCTGCATCTGTCAAAGCTCACAAAATTGCTCAAAATAGAAAGGAAGAATTAAGAATTTTATCCCATGCAATCTAAAAAATACATTTTACAAAAATTGCAGGTGAACCAAAAAGTACACAGAGAAATCAAAGCTAAAGTTTCAGAAGAAGAAAGTATAGTAAGAATATATTTATGATTATATTTTCAATGATTCAAAAAGTCTAAACCATAAAAGAAAAAGTTATAAATTCAATTATATTAAAACTGACAACTTATATACAGCAAAAGAAAAAGCTAAGAGACAAGCTATATTTGGGAAGAAGGTATTTGCAATGCCTGCCAACAAGCAAAAGTTCATATTCAAATTTCACAAGTACATCTACAAATTGATAAGGAAACATCAAAGAACACAACAGGAAACAAATGAACAAAGGAAAGGCACAAGAGTTCCCAGAATATGAAAATAGCAATAAACCTACAAATATGTTCAATGCCACCAATCATGAGTTGAACAAAATTTAAGCAACATACATTTCATAGCTTTATAAGTGACATAAATTAAGACTCTTGAAATAAAAATAATGTAGCTCTATTAAATGTGCAAACCTGAAATTTCAGTTTTTGTATAGCTGAAGAAAAGCTTTCTCACATATGTACAAATACATGTCTTCATACAATGAAATAGTATAGATGTTAAAATGATTAAACTAGCATCATATTATCAATATGGATAAATCTGAAGACTGTAATACCAAATGAAATAAGCAAGCAGTTGCAAGATTAAATCACATATAACAATTCCTTAGAGAAAGAGGGAGGAAGAATTGATTGTAGATATCCTAGGAAGATACAGTATAAAATCATTAATGAGAGTCATTCACTTACCTTTCAGAATAATTGTTACTCTGGAGTTAAAAGGAAGGGACAAGGGACAGGAAGGCTTATGCAGAGAATTTTAAATGTTTCTGTAGTTTTTTTATTTAAAAATTCTGAAGTGAATTTGGAAAGATGCTAAGTTTTGTTAGGCTGAATGGGATGCAAGGATTACATAATATTTTATATTAAATATTTTTCAAAAAAGAAATAATACAGAGATGAATTTATACATCCTATCTGTTCTACTTGTTATTCTCTACAATTGAAGTAAATCTATCATGTAAGTCAGAGATACAAATTCTTGCATTCCAAGTAGTTTAAGACCAATAGCCACAAACAGAAAAGTTAATTTTTAATCATATTTATATTTTGAATATGTATTTTTTTTAGTTGTAGGTAGACACAATACCTTTATTTTATTTTTATGTGGTGCTCAGGATCGAACCCATGCCTCAAGCATGCCAGGTGAGCACTCTACCATTGAGCCCCAGCCCCATATTTATATTTTTAACCTTCAACAGATTTTTAGAAATTTGCATTAAGTTTGGCAACATCCACAATCTTTAAGTGGAACAGTTACTGCATAGGTACTAGATGCCATAAATGTCACTGATTGGTGGTCGGTCAAATATTTGGAGATTGGTGCCCTAGGTTGTGACTCTTCTGCTTTGAAGTCCATACACATGTCCCAGGGGCATTTTTAAAATGGGGATCCTTGGGCCCTACACCAGCTGTGTCAGTTCGGTTGGTCTGGAGTTAGATCTGTATTTTTAACAAACATCTAAGATGATACTGAGGAAAGCTTGAAAGGACCATATATGGAAATCAATTGCTCTGGAACAATATTCTCATAAACAAGTATCACAAAGAAGGAAGTGGCAGCTTAATTTCTTTAAATTTCTGCCATAGAGCAAAACTTATGTGAACTATATGATTTCAGTGACAGAATGTCACAGAAGGTCACCTACTTTCTATTTCTACTGACAGCAAAAGAAAAGGATATGGCTTTTAAGATAATTTTCAGACAAAGGGGTTTTTCTTTCTTTTTTATCCATAGAGAAAAAAAAAACTTTTTAAAAAATTTTTGAGTAAGAACTTTCTCCTTTGTATGTTATTTTCAACTACACTTCATGTCCTGTGATAATGAGAGGCATAATTGATGTGATCCTTACTCCTTCTGCACTTGCAAATCATGGGGAAGTTATCTCCATTGATCCTCACACACAGGAGACACACAGCCTCATGACATTTCACAGGTGCAAAAAGAGAGTGACAAATTACAAAAGAGTTAACAATGGAATCCACAACTGAGCCAACTCCGAATGCCTAACCCTGAACATGCTCCCCAAGGAACTTTCCATGGCTGGGCCTAACCACAGCTGCTTATTATTTCTGAGGAAGTCCAGGCAGTGTGGAAATTCTAGAGACATTTAAAATTCCACCATAGAGGGCATGGATATGCACGATTTCATTTTGCCAGTATTTAACTTTAAAATTCTTGGGCAGGGTTAGATACAGCACCTTCTGAATCCCAAATAAAAAATAAGGTTTATTGGGAACTGAGTGTGAAGATTTGGCAGACACAATCTTTCTTTGTATCATCATGTCAGCCTGCCCCGCGTCAGCTGGTTTGCTTAGGGTTCAGCCTGCACTCTGGCGCAAGCCAGTCCGGCACTTTTTAGTTTTCACCATGGGGTCTCTGAAGAGGATCAGAGCTATGATTATGCACCTATTATCACCTGTAGGGCTTCTGGGACTCTCACCAGGTTTCAAAGTATTTATAATTGCCCTGCTAGCCAGAGTTGTTTGCTAAGTGCTGAAGGCACCATGACAAACAATCTTTGACTTTCAAGAGTTTCTTTGAGATTACTGGTGATATTCAGCGAGAATCAAGGATCCTTAAATTCTGCTACTACGTTTTTACTTAAGCAAACAGTTTGCAGGGGGACAAACAAATGAAACCAATTATGATGAATTTGCTTTAGTATTTAAAAAAAATATAATAATGTGAACTTGACTAACATGGACCTTGTATCTGATTCAAGGTATATCAAAATGTGTGTGTATACATATATATGTATATATATATGTGTGTGTGTGTGTGTGTGTGTGTGTATGTGTGTGTGTATATAGGTATATATATCTCTCTGTGTATACATGTAGATATGCATATATACACACATGTACACACAGAGCTACATAAGAGACAAAGCTCTTCCTCTCATAGGGCTTTGCCCCTGTGACCTAAGTTATAGACTAAGTCATTGTTTTTTCTTAGTCATATGTAGAAAATACATGAATATAAATATAACCATCTTAGGACCAATGTGAAATGAATGCTTTGAATAAGTCAGTGAGATTTGCCCTGATAATAATATTTTTTAAAATTATGGTTCAGTACAGAAGAAGTCCATTGAAGCAAATGCTAAAGAATTGAACTAAATGAAAGTACTCTGGGAGAAAAATAGAGTTCACAATTTAAATTTATCATCATTTGAGGGCTGGGTTCTAGCTCAGTAGTACAGCACTCGCCTTGCATGTGCAATGCACTAGGTTCGATCATCATTACCACATAAAAATAAAATAAAGGTTAAAAAGTTTTATCATCATTTAATCTTAAAGCTAAGGAATAAAGCTATAGAATTTGTGTGTAACACTGTCCTTAATCAAACAAGTGGAGAGCTGTCTGAATAGAGGAAAAAGTGTGGCTACAAAAATTCTTGGTCTTTGAAGAGAGAGAATCTAATCTTCACCATCAAAACATATGCATTTTTTCAACTGTAATATATATGATAAAACACATAATATTCTTTTTTTAAAGCATAAGTTCTTCTTAGTCCCTTTTGCTAAATTTCATGATCTTATCACAGGCTGTTTTGGATTTGATCATTGGGAAAGAAGTTTCTACTGGCAAGGAAATATAGTATTTTAGAGCTGGGTCATTATGCTTTGTTTAAACTTAGTTTTAAATACCAGCTCTTTCTGGAGAAAAATGAATTGATTTGATAAAATATGCATCCTACGTGCCAGAAAAGAAAGCAAAAGATAGCAGGAAAAGTAGAAACATTGTACCTGAGAGAAAGCACACCCATACACTTTGTTTGATAAGTACGTGGATTCTACTATGCACATCTTTCAACAGAAGAATGATACTGATTGTTCATTGAGAATGGAGTAGCAGATTAAAAAAAAAAAAAAAGACCAAAACAGAAAGGTGTTTTGTACAAAGATTACCTCAGTAATACAGGGACTTGACTGTTGGGTATGGTGAAAAGAAACCAATCTTGGGGACAGGAAGTACACATGCCTTCCTGCCCCATTCAAGGATTTCTGTGCATAATGGGGTATGTCTGTCTCTTCTTTTGATTTGCATGCTTCTTTGCATGTAGAGACCACACCACATCATATTTACCTGGATACCTACATAACACCTAGGAGAATGATGTTTTCCAAAGTTTTTGAAGTGTGTTGTTTGTTAAATGGAAATGTTTAAATTTATTAAATAAAAGCAAATGAGATGGAATTTTTATACTTAAAGACCTGTCTAAAATGAACCCAGAAGATCAATTATTATTGTAGAATCTACATTTATGGTATAGAAAATAAATTCAAATGTAATATCCAGTCAATGTTCTTGAAGACATTTGCAGTCATAATTTTGGTTTACTTTGGTGAGCCAAACATCATTTTTACTTTCTGGCTTTATCACCATGCAAATTGAAGGCAGTAAAAATTTCCATTTGAAAGTTACAGTTTGGCTGCTTTGGGCCTGTAAAGATTTGAATATCCTGAGTTTTTTTTTATTCAAAATAGTGTTATTAAATGCTATGGAGTTGATGACACTTTTGTCTATGTAAATGTTTATTTTTTAAAAAACTAAAACATTAAATAGTTGAGTCACAAGTTGGAAAGCCACATCTTGCTTCTACCACAACAAACTCGAAAGGATAAATTCTTATATATTGATGACTGTATTGGTTTACATTATGTGACCAACTTATATTTAAGATTTATCAGAGTTGGAATCTTTAAGAGATACACTTCCATGTAAATAAAAACTACCTATTCTTCAATTGGATTGTAAATATTGACCATGCAGAACAGCGAAGAGTCTCAAAGACCTTTTTAGATGTTCATGATAAAGTAGATATAATTTCTTACAAAATCATGTTACACAGTACCAAATGTTTCATGTGTCCTTTATCTGTTGAATCTTTGCACAGTCCTCAGAGATAATAATTATTATCTACCAATTTATAGATATGAAACTGAGATTCAAAGATGTAACATGAAAAGCCCAACGCCAAATAGGAGATTAGGGATTTGACTCCAAGAGTTGTGTTCTTAAACTTCCTAGGCAAAGACATAGTAGATGATTGATTTGTTTTGAAATAATTAGAAAATGCAGCAAAATATGAGTAATGAAACAGAAGACTGAACACTTTAGATAATATCATGCATGGAAATACTAACAAAAGTTTTGGTTATGAATGCAGAAACCATACCAAGTATAATAAAAGCACAGAATATCTCTGAATCCACTGAAATTACTTGCACAGTTCCTGTTTTTAAATGGAGCACTAAGTACCGGAAGGCATCAAGTAAAGGATGGATCTTTTTATGTGAAGTTAAAATCAAAGTAAACCTATTATTACTGATAATACCTGCCAGTCAGATTGGATATATATTTTTTTAATTTTTAGTTTGGGGCTGATACATGAAGATAAATAGCATTTAAAATTTGTTCAGTGGTGTGGGTTTCTTACAGTGAAGCAAAGAAAACAAAAGTGACATTTCCTAATTTGTATTCATTGAAAATATTCCTTTGTATTTACTCCTCCAGATATCTAATGAATACTTACATGTTCTTACTAGGTGTTTTTTTTTTTTTCCTATTTGATGTACTTTGCAGGGACCAACTATTGAAAAGAATAACCAGAGGAAGAAGAAATAAAGAAGGCATTAGTGTCTACAGTTTCCTGTATTTTTAAATTCTAATGAGTATACACCCTGTAGTTGTAATGTTTTCCATCATTTAAAAAAAAATAAAAAAGCATTCTTCTGTGCTTTTAACCATTTGTGACATTGGCTTACATGAGAATTCTCCATTATCCACCTCCTTTGATATCTTAATTTCATTTTTAAATTTAAAAGCATATTTCCTCATGCCATTTTTGGTGTGGTTTCTCCGGCAAAAATAAAATATTGTTAAAACTTGAAGAGTGTGACTCTACTTAATAGAATTTACCATATTTATGAATTTATATAATTATTTTAAAACACAGAATTTTTACTAATTGATAAATATGACTTTAATTATAACAGTCACTAGGCTTTACCAGAAGGGCTCCATCTTCAACATGAGCATTGGTCAGTTGTGAATGGCCACTGGTTTCCATTAGAAAGAGCATTGTGGTCTATTGTGGGCTTAAGGGGCAGGTGTCTCAGGAGGAGAAACTACCAATGTAGATAGTTAAGGGATAAACTGTGGAGTGGGGTAAGGATTTAGAATCTATCTGCATACACAGTACTCCGAAAGGTGAAATAAGCAGCCCAACCTACAACAGGTTCCATCACTCATGCTAATATCAGAGAAATGTATAGTATTTATAAAATACTAGAATCAGTGAGAATAGGTGGGAAATCAAGAAAACAATCACTTTATTTTTAAAATGTGTTCATCTATCATTTTTCTCTTTGGTAATATCATGAAGGTTCATGGAATCCTCCTAATTATGCCATCACTACTACCATTATTACATCTAATAAAATTGCAGCAACCATCTTTTTATTTCTTATGTAACTTTTACACTGAACAAATAGAACTCATAAGGTACAATTACAAATCATTTTTCTCCCATTATTCCCATCTCAAACTCATTCTATAAAACTAATTGTTTTTCTATCTCTGTATAAAACCTACAGATTCCCATAGTGTTTCCCATCATTCTAAGATAATAAACACATTTTAAATTAAGCATTAATTTTTGTTACCTTTTAATTGATTTTCACTTATGTCTTAAGAAAATCACAGCTGATCAGGAAATGAGTTGGGTAGTTTGATAGGAAATTAAAGGTAAAGTTCATTATCTTTCTAGTAACTCTAACTTATTTTCTACATTTCTTTGAGTAGGAATATGTTTTCTCATTCCACTTTAATGTTTTAAAAAAATTTCTCTACTGTGTTTACTTTACTATAGGCATAGGGCTTTATCATCTACATTGAATTTCATCTACCTGTGATTTATGTTGCCATGCCAACACCAACAGAACAAAAATGATCTATAAAATCTAAAACTTAACCTATTTCACAATGAAAAAGGTCATTATACATGGGCACTTTAATCAGAAGTTTGCATTTCCCTGGCCTTTTGCCATTAAAGTCCAGACTCATTTAAAACGACTTTTGAGATTTTCCCACCCATCTGTGTGGTGGTCTAGCTTTCTACCTGGGAGCACTTTTCAAACCACAGTGCAGGAAAGGAAGCCCATATATAGAGAACAGTCTTCCTAAGCTGAGTAGACAGATAATATATGTAAGGGCTACTGACATGACTGGATTTTCAGGACAGGATATTAGAGAAGGAGAAGCTGTACACAGGTGGACCTCAGAAGTCTGAGGGTTTGCCATAAGACAAGAATTAGGTGGAACGTTAGCAAGATTTAAGATGGAAAAATGCAAGACCTAACAAAGTGACGACTATGAAACTTAGATCTAAATAGAGTACATAAATTATGAAGGGCTAAGAAAAATAGAGGCTCTACTCATTCAAAGTGATAACACTGATAACCTCAGGAATTCCAGTGAGACATTATAAGACTAAGCCTTAGGACCAAACTACATCCTAGAGTGAAGGCTATGATGAGTACCAAGAAAAACATATAGACCCACTCTAAAAAGCATAAAACTAAGTCTTACAAAATTAAAAGTCCAAAACAGAAATGTATCTGCCTACCAAGACAAAATCGAGAAGCACCATTTAAAGGAACATGACATAACACAAACTATTTCCAATGTATCATTTACAGTGACCAACATACGCTTGAAAGCTACTAGATACACAAAGAAGCACAAAGTGTCCCTAATCCCAAGTGTGTGGGGGGGACACAGTGAATAAAAATAGACCCCCCAAATTATTCCGACATTGAAATTCATAAACTAGGACTTTAGACCTACTATTATAAATTTGTGCAAGGTTCTAAAAGAAAAGATGAACATATGAGTAAACAGTTCAATAATATAAGCAGAGAAATGGATATGGAAAATAAATAGAAAATGCTAGTACAATATCTAAACTGAAAAAAAATCACTTCACAGGATTTATGGCTGAATGGACATCACAGAAATGATCGCTAATTTTTAAAGACAGATTAAAAGACATTACTCAGACTGAAATTCATAGTGAGATAAAATGAAAAACAAAATGAACAGAGCATCAATAACCTGTAGGAAATACTAACTAGTCTAAATATGTGTAATTACAGTTGAAAAAGGACAAAAAACAAAAGAAATAATTGGGCATTGAAAATATTTTAAGAAACAATTATCAAAAAATCTGCCCAAAATGGTGAAGGATATCAATTTATAAATACAAGAAACTTAGTGAACCTAAAATTGGAGAATTTAAAAGAAAATCATATCTAGATGATACATCATTGTTAACTGATGAAAAGCCCAGATGAAGAGAAAATCATAAAAGCAACCAGAGAAGAAAAACATGTCTGAGAATAATAATGTCTAATAGGTTATTTCTCACCAGAAATGATGAAGCCCAAAAGATAGTAAAGTGATATTTTTAAAATATTGCAAGCAAATCATATTTTTATCTACAGTAAAAAATACTCTTCAAATATGCAGGAGGAATAAAGACTTTTGCAGATAAATAAAAGCTGAGAGAAGTTGTCTCTAGAGATCTGTGCTACAAGAAGCTGAAGAAAGTTCTTAAGACTGAAGTGAATTGATAAAATATGGAACTCTGCATCCATTGAAAAATGAATCAAATAAAAGTGATAAATGTATAGGTAAATATGTTTCAAGCCTTTTTATTTATTCTCTTAATCTCTGAAAAAGAAAAGTTAATCTTTAAGAAAAAATAATTTTTTATTGTGGAGTTTATAATATATGGTAGAAGAAAAATACAGGAGAATTGTGACCTAATGAATGAGAACTAATGGAATATATTGTTGTATATTCATATTTTATAGTAACTGGTATAACATTCATCCTAAATACATGCAATAAGTTAAGGATGCAAATAGTAATTATTGGGGCAACTAAATTGGGTGAAAAGCAAAAGATGGAAATAAAATGAAATGAAAAATATGAATATTTTGAATGGAATACTAAAAAATGCAGAAAAAATAAGGGATGAAAAGGAAACAAATCGCAAAAGACTGACATTCAGCCATATTATTATTAATTATATTCACTGTAAATGAACTAAATAAGATAAAATCAGAGATTTTCAGACAAGATAAAAAAAAGAAGTACATGTTTCTCTGAGAAACAGAACCAATAGGGCATGTATATATGTGTTTATAGTTATACATAAATAAACAGTTATACCTATGTTTTAATGTATATTAATTTTACTACATGTTTGAGAATTGTGTTTGTATATATGTTTATATGTAACTATCATAACATCCTTGAATGTGCTATATCTATGTAATTTATTTGGAATTATCCTGTTTTGGAGGCTGAACTCTTCTCCTTTTATTGATTGATTTAATCATATATTTTTATTACTATGAGTTTGAAGATATTTGTTTTTTACTTTGAATATCACTTAATTTATTTTGTTGCTAAATTTTTTTGGTCACCAGAAACTGCTTGCTCCTGTGTCTCTTTGACATAAAGGTATGTCTTTCCTTCATTTTTTTAAAAAAAATTCTTTACTTTTTATCCCAAGATGCTCAGACTTATCTTGTATAGTTCCTGCCATAGACCGAGAAGAAGACGTTTCTCTAAAAAGCCCTAGCCAGTTTCAGTTTAGTGGAGAACAGTACTAGAAACCAAGGTCTTGGTACTGGACCTGTGTTTTGTTACTGAGATCTTATTGCTTCTATACCTTCTCAGTGGAGAGAACATGGGTTATACATATTCTAACTCATGTATCATCTCAGATCAATATATTTCTGTATGTAACCATCTGGGTCTGTATTAAGGTAAATATGAGTATATATTTATATAGCCAACTCTAATTTATTATCACATGAATCATTAGAGCTTCTTCCTCTTACTTTTTGTAAAGGCTCACTCCAAAAGTGAGATACCTGATTCTTGCTATACACAATCCATGAGCATAATCATTCAACCCTCCTTTACATGAATGCAGCAACAGAATTATAAACCTCTTTCCTCACAGGAAATACTGTACCAATCAGAATATAGTGGTTATATACAAGTCCTTTTTGCCATTAGTCTTATGAGATTCATTTCCTAGATTACATAGTCATCCCCTTTTCTCCCAATCTTGTTTCTTGTATACTTTTGTAATATTGTTAGGTTTTTATTTTTGTCGTAGTCTACATACATCCCAAGTTCCTCCAACTTACTGACGGTTACATTTTTTTCATACTATTTTTGAAATAATAGTCCTGTGAATAAGACTCCTAAAGCTCAAGAAATAAAACCAAGAATCTGTGCTACAAGATCTAGAGGTTTTGAAAAATTCTATTCCAATGAATGTATCATTACAATATCATGTAGAAATGTTTCACCACCCTAAAAAGAATCTTTTCTTAGCTTTATTTTATAAATCTTCTCTCCCTTTCCCAGAACTCCTGGCAACCATGATCTTTTTATTATCTATAGTTTCCTCTTTTCTTGAACGTTATACAATTGAAATCATACTGTAGATACTCTTTTCAGACAGGCTTCTTTTATTAAGAAATGTGCATTTAATATCCATTCCTATAATTTTGTGGTGTATAGCTTATTTCTTCTTATGGCAGATCAATATAAGTTATAAAATTACTGAGTAGGATTTCTGGATCACATGTTAAACTTATGCATGGATCTTTGGGAAACAGCTGAACAGTCATTTAAGTCAGTATTTTTTCTGCTGTGACTAAAAGACCCAACCATAACAACTGTAGGAGATAAGGTTTATTTGAGGGCTCATAGTTTCAGAGGTCTTAGTCCCTAGGACGGCTCTATTCCTAGGGTCTGGAGGTGAGGCAGGACATCATGGCAGAAGAGTGTGGCAGAGGGAAGCAGCTCACATGATTGCAGATCAACAAGCAGACAGAGAGGTCTCCAATGTACAGATATAAAATATATACCCCATAGTCACGCCCCCCAATGAACCACTTGCTCCAGCCACATCCCACTCGCCTCCAGTCACTACCCAGTTAATCCCATCAGGGATTAATTTCCTGATTAGGTTAAGGCTATGACCCAATCATTTCCCTCTATACTTCCTGCATTGTCTCACAGGTGAATTTTGGGGGACACCTCACATCCAAACCATAGCATTCTGCTCCTTGATGTTCTAATTTGCATTTCCACTAGCGATGACAAGAGTTCTCATTCCTCTAAATTCTCACCAGCACATGTTATTGTCAGGTTTTTGGATTTTGCTTCTTGTTTTTAATCTTCGTCATTTAATAGATGAGTTTTAGGGTGGAATCTTTTTTATGATATTGTAATGGTACAGTCATGGGAATAGTATTTTTCAAAGCCCATTTAATTTTCAGTTTCCTAATGACAAATTACGTTGGGCATTTTGTCATATGACTTATTTTCATTTTAGTGTTTTCTGTTTTGACTTTTGCACACTTTATCATTGAGTTGTTTGTTTCTTATTTTGTAGTTTTAAAGTTTCTGCTTTAATTTTTAATAATATCTTAGTGCCTGTTAGAGGAATCACAGTGAACCAAGATATCCATTTTGTAGTTATATGGTTGTGTTTTGTTCATTAACTATTTAATACCATGAACCTACCATCTAGTAACATTTAGTAGTACATTTTTATGTACTAATAATCAGTTGATTAATTACCCAATCATGAAACCCCATGATCCCAGGCTTTGTAACAGCTTTTCAGTTCCACTAGGTAAATACTCTTCTGACTATAAAATTTAGGCTGACCCAATACCTGAATATTTTATACTTCTAGTCAAACATCTCTGAAAGAAAATCAGAGCAGAATTATGGTTTGTGTCTGGCAGTAACAATCACAGGAGAGATTTTTTTTCTCTGTTTTTCCTTTTTCCTTATAGGAAAGAAAATCAAGAAAGAGAAAGAAAGGTTCACAAATGGAGTCGAAGGTTATTCACCATGTAGCTCTTCAGCTACACATAATCCATATTTTGATGATTTCATATTTTACAAGTCCCCAAATAATACCCCAAAGCACTTCACTTTTTATCTACATCCTTATAAATCAAACTGTTAAAAACAAAAGGGAAAAACACACACAAGACAACAGTCCATTTTCTAAAACTTTGCTTATTTTTTAAGCCTGTGAGAGGCCAGGGAACATTTTCTGAACAGCTTTACAAAAGCATAAGGGGCAGTATATTAAAGAGGTTATGATTCCAGCTCTGGGGCAGATGATAGGTGGAGCTTTCGTCAGCTTCATGGAAGCAGGAATAGCCTGGAGAAAATTCCTTAGCTTCCTCATCCCTCATTTCTCCCATTTCTAAAATGGAGATAATGATATCAGCTTCACAGAGTTGGTATAAGAATTAAATTAGTTAACATTTTGTCAGATAAAGAGAATTTCCACTCAATATCTGAAATGGAAAAAAGGAATGCATGTTCTCCTGAAGTAGGAAGGACCATTGAACTTTCATAGGACCCTTGACAAATGTCTTGGTCACAGAGGCAGTTGTTATGGACATCCACCTGGGAAGTGTGCTTTCAGCTGTAGGAATGGGTTGTCAGTGTCACTTTTAAAAGTACATTCACTGTCCTCATAAGGAACCCAGTGCCTGTCCCAACATGTTGGACCCTCTGTTGTCTTCTAGTAGTTGCAGAGTTTCTGGTTCAATTCCTAGGTCTTTGATCCACACTTAATTGATGGTATTGCAGGGTGACAGGGATCTAGTTCACTCTTTTACAGGTGAATATCCAGTTTTCCCAGCACCATTTACTAAAAGGATACCTTTTCTCCCATATGTTTTTGTCACCTTTGTCAATGGATGAATGTATAGATGTGGATTTGTCTCTAAGTCTTCTATTCCATAGGTCTTAATGTTTGCTTTTATGCCAATAGCATACTTTTTTATTTTTTAACTATAGCTCTGTAGTATACTTTGAAATCAGGAATTGTGAGGCCTCTAGCATTACTCTTATTTATTGTTCAGTATTCCCTTGACTATTCTGGGTCTCTAATCCTTCCATATTAATTTTAGTACTGTTTTTTTTTCTAGTCATGTAAATAAGATTCCAAAAGTTCAAGAAATAAAGCCAAGAATCAATAAATGGGACAACTTCAAACCAAAGAGCTTTTGCACAGCAAATGAAATAGGAGAGTGAAACAAAATACTACAGAATTAGAAAAATAGTTACTAGGTGCTCTTCCAACAGGGAATTAATATCCAGAATATATCAAGAATTTGAAAAACTTGACACCAAAAACTAATAACCCAATCAATATATGGGCAAATGAACAGATATTTCTCAAAAGAAGAAATACGAATGGCCAAAAATTATACTTATAAAAATGTTTAGCATCCTTAGCAATCAGGAAAATAAAAATCAAAACTACACTTAGATTTCTTCTCACTGCAGTTAGAATGCCAATCATAAACAATACAAATAATAATGTTGGTAAGAGTATTAGGGAAAGGTGAGTATACATGTTGGGACTGCAAATTAATACAACCACTTTGGAAAGCAGTATGGAAATTCATTGGAAGACTAGGAATAGAACTATATGACCTAGCCATCCCTCCTTGGTATTTATCCAACAGAACTCAAATCAGCATACTATATAGTGATACAGGCACATTAATGTTTACAGCTGCACAATTCACAACAGCCAAGTTATGGAAACAGCCCAGTGCCCGTCAACAGATGAATGGATAAAGAAAATGTGGTATACATACACAATTGAGTTTTCCTTAGCCATAAAGAAGAATGAAATTTTGGCCTTGTTGGTAAGTGGATGGAACCAGAGAATGTCATACTAAGTGAAATAACCCAGACTCAGAAAGTCAAAGGCTGAATGTTTTCTCTCATATGTAGAATTTAGATCAAAATAAGAGGAAAAAAGCAGGGCAAGATCTCATGAGAATAGAAATCAGTGGAGTAGAGGAAGAGGATCGAGGGGGCAAGAGGTAGAATGGGAATAAGGGAGGAACAATGGAATGAAATTGACCAAAGTATGCTATGTGCATATATGAATGTCTCACAATAAATTCTACTTTTATGTACATATGCATATAATTCACCAATTTAAAAACAAATAAATAAATAGATATATAAATGGAAGACCAATAGAGTAGAGAAAAGGGATCAGGGGAAGAGAGGATAAGAGAGAAAGAGGAGGTACAAGGGATTGAAATGGAGCAAATTTTATTACATGCATGTATGAATATGTCAAAATAAATTCCACTATTATGTATAAGTATGATACACTAATACATTTTAAAAATTATGGAATAATTCCACCACTGATTCACCAGCTTTGGGGTCAGGAGACTGTTACTGGTTGGTTGGCTTTCAGAGACATGTTAAGCAAAATATATTATTGTTTGTTGATTAAATAAGTTTATAACCAATTTTCATATTTATTTATTCCCCTGGTTAAATTGTCAGTTTCTTTCCTATGAGCTTGAGCTTGAGAAATCCCAGTGATTTGTTCTTTTAAGTAAGATGCCATACACATAGTAAGCACTCAGTGAGCAATTCCTAAAATATCATGTAATAATTTGAACTTGATTTGATTAACAATCATAACTGGGGATAATATATCCTTAGCATAGTTTTATTTATAAATCAACAATTTTAATTGCATGAGGTAGAATGCTAATAATTTAAGAGTCTGACTTACAGAATCTTCTATCATTGTAATAAGTGCAGTAGCCCTATGCATTAATATGGCTACTGTTTTGAAGAGTATGGCTATATAAATCAAAGGGTAGGAGGAAAGGTGGAAAAATTGGCATAAGTAAGCAATATCATGGATTAGGAGGCATGTGTTAGGTTTATACAATATCCTCTACATGCATTTTATATGAAGAGCTGGGAAGTGGTGTCCTCTAGAGAATTTCCATATGTACTGTGGTCATTCCAGTCCCTTCCAAACAAACAGGCTCTATGAAGCTAAGGACCTAAACTGAAGTTCCGAACAGATAATATGGCCTAAGGTATTTATAGACTGTATCTAGATATGTTAGCTTCATTTCATGAATGAAACACAAATTCAATCTTTCTTTTTCATTGTCAAGAACACTTAATACAATCATGTGAAATACAAAATGTAGAATTAGGCAGAGTGGAATTGACTAAATCTCGTCATATTCCAAATTCTTTTGGCTCCTTGTGCAAATGGAACACTATTTTTTCTTCACATTCTTTTGTACGAAAATATTGAATCTCCTTTAATGGTTTCTCACTAATTGTCTTATAACTCAAATGTGCATTGTTTCTATTTTTCAAATAGTAAGAAAGATAAAGACACTTGTCTAGTATTGATATTTTAATAACTTATGTGAACATAAAGAGCATCCACTTTTTCTTCCTCATAATGTTGTGTGAAAACCAATACGTTTTTCCCTCTTCAGAAAAAACATTTCCTGAAGAGATTTCTTCTAAAACTTGGGGATTCCACTTTGCACAATAAGTTATGAATAAAGTTACAATTTGATATCACAGTTGTTAGCCATCCAAATATAATTCAACGAGATTAAAAGGAGAGAAAAATGGCAATAAATGACAATTCTAAACAAATTTTTCATTAGCATACATGTATGTGGTGAGTGATAATGAACGTCTTAGTCGATGAAACCTAACCATGATGCAGTGAGGTGTTGTCAAGGTTGTTTTTAATTTCCAATTAGTGTTTGGAGAGCTTTCACTGCAATGTCATCAGCTACAGGCCTGCGTGAAGGCACTTTCCCTGCTGACGGAACCAGAAAAATAGCATGTCTTTCCAAGACTTACAAAACGTGAGAAATGTAATGTTGCATACAGACTCTTTCAGGATGGTATATGTCATTTTTAAAAACTCAACCTTTGTCCCATTTCCTTGGCATTAACTCTTCTAGGTCATCATCACATGTTGCTCATCAGCATAATGGCACATATATTTATCTACCCTCAAGTCAGAGTGGTTTTGTTATTATATTTAGATTTTTCTGATTTTCTAGACTTTATAAAATGTAGTTTCCCCCAATAAAGAGAGCACAAAAGGAGTTTGTATTTAAAAGATGAAGAAAATTTCCTTGATTTGAGGAGAATCTGGAATCCATGTATGTCTCTCTATGATATAAAATGTTGCCTCTAGTGAGCTGGGGATGTGGCTCAGGCGGTAGTGCGCTTGACTGGCATGCGTGCGGCCCGGGTTCTATCCTCAGCACCACATACAAACAAAGATGTTGTGTCTGCCAAAAACTAAAAAATAAATAAATATTAAAATTCTCTCTCTCAAAAAGAAAAGTCTAGAAATTGAACTACCATAAAAAAAAATGTTGCTTATAGAGTCCAATGTTGGCCATTCTTCAGATATTCCAGTTTCTGCACTTTTTTTAGACTCCTAAAAATAAATAATAAACAAATAGCCAAATCTCTGATTTACTGAGGTAATAATGGTATAATTATGCATATACCAACATATCCTTGTAATTCAACAATTAAAAAATCAAATATAGTAAAACTGATTTGAGAAAATGCAATGATTTGGCAAAATGTCTAATTTTAATATTATTTCAAAAAATCCTTTAATTTTCAGGCTTCAGTATATTATTAGACTTTATTTATTTCTTAATCTACATGTCTGAATCCCACTACCTAACCCTATTCCAATCTCTACTGTATATGCTATATTACATAGTTATGTGCTGAGCAGTTAAAAAAGATTTCACTTGTCAAGAATAAGATCTGATTTTATTTTTGACCTGAACAAGTTATCTAAAATAGGAACTTTATTAGAATTTTACATAACTTCAAAGGGCCCATTCAAGCCTTTGGACCAACAAATGCTTGCATGTCCTTAGCACTGTGATGTGCAATCTCTTATTTCTCAGAACTTACAGAATAGAAAGTAAGAACAAACATATATGGATGACATATTTCAACAATAATGCACATAGTTATGTTCTTAATCTCCAAAAAGAGACAATTTTACCTACTACAGTTTCTTTAAACAGGCTAGAAAGTCGCCAAGGTACAAAAGAAGGAAAGAGCAAGAACTCAAATCATGGTTTTGCCTCTAGCTAGTTTAACCTTCTGTAATTCAGTTTCTTCTTGCATAATTCTGAGGTGCATGTGGGGAGTTTTGGGGGTACATTTGAACTTGGAAAAGGTAGACCAATTGAGAGTGGGGGAGATTTGGAGAAGTTGTTCAAAGGAGTTAGGCTATCAGCTAGGTCATGAAAATTGGAAAATTTTTGATTATGGAGAAGGAATAACAGGAAATGGAAACACTATCCACAAAATCTGAATATCAAAGCAAGAAATGCCATGGCCAGGAAACAGTGACGACAACCTTGGCTGGGGTGAAAGAAGTAGATTGAAAGAGAAAGAATCAAATATTGAAGATGTTGAAGGGCATACTGAGGGTTTGAACTTTTTTCTGTAGGCTGCACAGAAATATTGGAGATTTTTGACCAAGGCAGTGATAAAGTCTTAGGAATATTCATCATATGTAATGGTTTGGTTGAAGGGATGGAAGACCAGTAGGTAAATGCATGGACAACTGTCTATGGGCAAAAAGATTTGCACTAGGATTATAGAAGTGAAACAGATATGAAGCACTGACATTAGAAAATTTTTAATGAAGAATAGACAAGTTCCAGTGACTGGGAAGTGATAAAAGAGAAGGAAGAGCCAGGAACTACATCCAAGTTTTTTTTTTAATGTAAGATTGTGAAAGAATGTTGATAGTACTGAGAAAATAGGTAGAATTGGTATGGAGAATTGGTTTGGAATTGATAGGGAATGGTCTTCAAGAGATCATAACCCTTCATTTATCTAACAATACAGGACAGATCCCTGTACCATGTATTATTCTAAGAAGTGGCTTGGAAAAAACTTGAGCTATATTGGTTTGGGGGTAATTATGGAAATTCTGAGGAGTCTTGGCAGAGGTTTAAGACCAAGCAAGGAACTGTAATATCTTTAGCAAATTTCTGTTTATAGGTCGAAAAGAGGTTCTTACATTTTTCCTTGAACAATGGGAAGATATATTTTTTAGTAAAGATTGCTTTTGGCAGTAATTATACTGATAAATTTCATTAATTTAAAACATTCTTTCATAAGCATTTTCATTGCAAAAAAAATCATGTTAAAACTTGGCTCATAGTTAACTACGTACTCCATATAGCATATATTTTGTTAAGCTAAAATAAATCTACATAATTAAGTTTACTAGCAACTTGTGCCATTATATTTTGTCAAAATCAAGAGGTGACATGCAATTAAACTTACTTGGCTTTATAACTTTTCCTGTTAAGATGGGTCTTTTAAAGATGTCACTGGCAACTATCTCAGAAGCAAGATTTTGTTCTTGTAGAAACATACTTGAGAAAATGGTATTTGTTAGCACAGAATCTTATTACTTTGTCTTAATGAGAATCAGTCAGTGTTTACTGGGTAGAATTTATTCAATATATGAACATGAACACAATTATGCTCCCTACTTATGACAGTTAAATGGTCTCCTTGCCCAAGAAGGCCTCTTATCTAGAGATCTTATTAGCATAAATGAACTAAATCTTTATACCTAAAATTCAGCCATTATTCCACGTTTCCACATGGATGCCCAAAAATGTAAAAGGAATAGCAATATTTCTATAAGAAAGTGAGTATTCTCTGTCAGTACCTGCTCAACCAACTAAAATAGGTCTTGTGACCCCCTTCTATGTCTTTGTTTCTGCACAGCACTGAATACATAATGAGGACTATTTAATTTATGAATTAAAAAGCTCTAGTATTTGCTTCTCTATCATTGCCCTCTTTTTATTTCCAGGGCCAAGCAGTAAGTGCATAACAAGTAAGTAGATACCAAAGAAACACCTTTGAATAAATAAATGAATATGCTTTTTTTTCCAAGGCCAATCTTCCTATCTTAGCACTTGCATAACTACCTGCCTTAGCTCAAGAAAATGATTCTATTCTATTTCTGTTTCTATTGAAATCTAAGCATTTTGGGCTGGTTACTGAGAACTGGTAGTTGCTATTTCTACCTTTACAAAGAGAAGTGTTTTTAAATGAATTTAGTATCAAATTGGACATCATAATGCTGCTGCAGACATACAGCCCACCATTTTCCAATTCTTTCTACATTGCCCATATATGACTACACACTGACAAGGCAGCTGAAGTTAGCATGTGGATGAACCTTAACCACTTCTGAACCCTATTAACAACCTTCTGGCTAGTTTCTAAGAATGAAGCTCCAGCAATATTACTAGTGTATTCAGGGTCCTAGAATAAGTTCTTACCCTCAAAACTAATGAGAGTTTAGGCAGTGCTTGAGTGGGTTGAGAGAGTATGCTTAAGTCTATTTCATTTGCAGGAGGATCTGATACCTCAAAGAAGTAACAGAGAATACACCCACTGAAACACAGTCTGCTAAGTTGTTGAGGAACGATTGCCTTTCTTTAATCTTCCAAGCCACGTTCTAAATGAGAGATGAACTTACTCGAAAGAGAGAGTCAAAGTATCCAGGACTAGTGATAGAAGACCCAACAGGTGTAGAATGTTAGAATAGAGGTAGCACACTAGGTTTACTCAAATTGGTCCCTGACACAAATCATCAGGGATTATTACAACTCCCCACCTCACAGGAAGGAAGAAATATAATGAGCTGAAAAAGCCACACCCTAACATGTACAACAAAATACAACTTGCCAGAAATGAGCAGCTTTCACCCAGGGGATGAGCAGGACAATCCAGGGTAACTTTTAGTTTGTTGTGATATTCTACATTTTAAAGTGATTCATGGTTGTACTGTCTTTTGTAATCAATGATCACAATTATTTGAAATAAGATGAGGGTATGTGTGCACTACTTATCGTGAGACAAAGTATTTTGAGGAGTTGTCCAAAATCAAAGGATGTTTATTGACATATTTATCTACATGTATTTATTCACACATATGTATCTTCATGAGTCAATTTCTACCCATCTATCCATGTTATCTATCTATTAATCAACCAATCAACAGCTTGATAGGTCCATCTAGAAAACATTATCTTTTTAAAAATGTATAAACAAGTCACACAATCAAAAATGTTAAAATATCTCTGGTAAAGAAACTGCATGCCAAATAGAGGTCAAGACTAGTGAGGCATTTCATGTGTGAGATGATGATGATGTTTGTGCATTGTGACTATTCTTATGGCATTTTGTTAGTGATAATTGTTTCTTCCACCCGTTCCTTAATCAACTTACCCCAGAAGTATGCATTTTGCCATGCTCTAAAATGTGAGAACAAAGATGATATTCTAAATCTTCATGGTCAAAAAAGTTCATTCTTCTGAAAAAAAATATTTTATAATGCCAAGATATGTCTATTACTTTAAAACCATAAATAATGAAAATTTATGATGATCATTCAATTTGTCTTTTCCTTTGCATGAATAAAAAATATATGCACAAAGCATGTACTATTTTTCTGAAAGTGCTTGCAAATAGAAACCTGAAATATTTTCTTACTTCATTATTCAGAAAGCAAAAATTGAAATTACATAAATTTAAATTATACAAATATTACATAAAATATTTAAGTTCATGTAAAGCACTTAAATTTACATAAAATATATAAAACAATGAATTTTTATAAATGCGTTTGTAACATGTAGTACAAAAACACCAAACATCAATTCATAAAGGCAATCATTGCCATATATAATATTACAAATACACAGTTAAATTTCAATATACATTTTAATATATTCTCAGTCCTCAAACCAATATTTTAAGATGTATTTGTCAACAAGTCATAGTTTTCCAACCACAATTTATCTAAAGCAGATGAAACAATCATGCTTGACATTTAATTGAAAAAAAAATGTCCTTATATGTTTTGACTGTTATTAAAGTGTATTAAAATGTACTTCACAATGGAATTTTTAAAAGATACTGATTTTACTTAAGTCTTTTACAGTCAGCTCTTTGTCATACATTAAAAAAGTCAAAATATGGTTTAAAAATTCATAAGTAATTTGATACTGCAGGCAAAAGAAGTAAAAACAAAAAAGCAGAAAGAGGAAGGGAAGAAAGAAGAAAGAAGAAAGAAGGGAGGTTAAAAGAAAACATAGGAAGAGATTTATAAATTCCTACACTGTGCTGTATGAGGATAGAAGACTATCTGAATCTAATGCTCATTGACACTTTCTAAAAGCCAATCTCTGCAAAATAAACTATCACTTAAGGCAGTGTGTGTTTCCATCTGTACTCTATGTCAAGGGTACACAAACATTTTCTGTAATGGACCAAATGTTAAATATTTTAGGTTGACATAGTATGTGGTAGCCCAACTGCTCAAGTTTGCCATATAGAGCAAAAGCAGCTGAAAACAACTTATATAACAAACAGGCATGGCTCTGTTACAATAAAACTTTACTAATGGAAATTGGAATTTTAATTTCTCACATCATGAAATTTTCCAGTTTTTTGAAATTTTTTTAACTGTTTAATAATGTAAATCCAATCTCAGCTGACTAACCTTCCAAAAGCAGGCATTGGAACAGATTTGGCCTCCAGATCACAATTACCACCTCTTTTCTATTTTGTATTTACTGTTGGGATTAACATATTTCTAAATTGTCCTCAGATGGCACCAGGCTGGCCTTCCAGAAGTTTATTTGCATGAGGTATTGAGGAACCTGATCAGAAAGAATTTCTTTCAAAGTAAAAGAGAGAGAGAGAGAAAGAGAGAGAGAGGGGGAGGGAGGGAGATGTAAAAAACTTCATTTAAAAGCAGATGGGGAATTGTGAATTCAGCATATTTTTTCACATAGCTTTACCTCACTGGGCAACTTTTGTCATATGAAATTTTGTCTAATGTTCCAAAGAGCCTTCATTTCCCTACTTCAAAATAGAAGCAGCACTGTTCCACTGTCCACAGCTATCACAGGACCAGGTAAAATCAGCATTTCTCTATCACTTGCCACCACACCTCTAAGCTGTGGCACTTTTAGGGTCTAAGACAGCCATGGCCTTGTTGTGGCCCAATAAAGACAGTAGGATGCAGTCAGTAGGATGCAGAACAGGAAGGAGGTAACAAATGAGGAACTATAGCACAGAGATGACTGTGCTGGCCGACAGATGTATATGAGGATCCTTTAAACAGCCGAACTTCCTTGTTAGGTGAGGAAAGAAGGAGGCCCTGAGTGGCAGCAGGTGAATCACTACAATTACTGGCAGCAATTATTACTATTAAAACAATTAACTTTAAGCCCAAGCTTACCCAAGGACACTTATGGTTCCTCACATGATTTTTTTCAATCGTGAAAATGATCCAATTTCTCTTCAGCCTTCAGCTAATTCTCCTAGAAAGTAAGTTTAATGGAAATGGTACCAGGACTAAAGGAGATTCATTCTGCTCATCTTTTTTTTTTTTTCCTGCAAATCTCAAACTTCACATGGGCATTTTTCTTTTCTTTTTTTTTTTTTTATAGATATTTTCATGTGTGGAACTGAGTGTATCTGACCGAAGAATACATTAGTGATTGGAGATTTCATTTTAGTCTTGCCTTGTTATTATAAAATTTTGTTGAGAAAGTAACAATCTAAAACTCTAAGTAGATGTTTAAAGACACAATTATTAAAGAAAAAAACATTTTAAGAACCTTAATTTATATATATATATATATATATATATATATATATATATATTAAATATGGGCCAGTAACTAAGCACTTACAGCTTAGTACTTATCCTAATGAATTAAAAGGCAAGTATCTCTAAGCACATTAATAACTGTATTTTACAATTCATTCTTAGAATTGATTTCCATTGAATTATCATCTCACATTACCTAGCAGCACAGAGTGCAATGTTGCCATCTTTGAAGCTGTCACTCAGGGTGGCTTTCATGAACACAGCAAGAAAACAAGTTTCAGAGATTCATTTTTAAAAATCTATTGAAGTCAAGGAAATAATTCAGAAACACATCTTTGTCTTCAAATGCTGAAAGTTTAATGCACTGTTCTTGGTTCTGCATAGCAGTTTCTCACTGAACCACAGCCACAGGCAGAACTTTCTAGCAGTGGTGTGGTGATAAGTGGTGTGGTGATAAGTTCCTATCATGCCTGGGTCATGATCAAAACCTTCACTGCTCTACAAGAGTTTACAGGAATTTCCCCCATTATTATTTTTTAAAGAGAGAGAGAGATGAGAGAGAGAATTTTTTAATATTTATTTAGTTAGTTAGTTTTCGGCGGACACAACATCTTTGTTTGTATGTGGTGCTGAGGATCCAACCCAGGCAGCACGCATGCCAGGCGAGCAGGCTACCACTTGAGCCACATCCCCAGCCCCAATTTCCCCCATTATTGCTATTGTTGCACTGATAGCTTTGCCCATTGCACTTGGTTCTTAGGTATCTCTACCTGAATTCAAATTTCTAGGTTCCAAGAATGTAATAAAAAATAAAAAAGAGGAAATAAGAGATGAAGGAAGGGAGCAAAAGAGAGAGGGAGGGAGGAAAGAAAGAAAGAAAGAGAGGGAGAGAAGAAGGGAGGGAGGGAGAAAGAAAGGAAGAAAGGAAATGGAGAAGGAGAAAAGGAAAGGAAGGAGAGAGGGGGGAAATTCTCAAAGGATGAAATAATATGGGCTTGCAGCAAACCCAATTGAACATTCATGTTCATAGATTCTAGTCTGGTGACTGTTAAGATCGATCAGTATTTTTCCCCACCAAGACCCACTGTGATACTCTCAAGCTCTCTGAAATTGTGGTTAACACACACAATCATGGGATTACAAACCTCTTCATCCATAACAAATTTTCAATCAAAAAACACACCTAACTTATTAAGTTGCATCTCCAGCTGACTTTGTATTCCATTTTCTTCCTGCATTCAGCTGGAAGCATTCACAAATAGCAAAATATAATACTTCCCATGTTATGTGTTGCCAGGCAATCAGGGCAGAAATAATTAACACAAGAAAGTGGACTGCCAGTATCCTGCTGAATGGCTCTGGAAAGAGTTCAAATATGACAAACATTCTTAGCTGTCCCTTCTGGGACACGTGCTCTGAAATAACAGTTTGAAAGGACAACTGCCAACTCCAGTTTCAAACAGTTTGACAGCACTACAGAATTTCATTCTAAAATCTGACTTAGTTTTTATTTAAAGGCAAATTCATCTCTGCACACCATGTCTTTCTGTGCCCATTCCTAAAAGAGTCCTTCCTGATTGCCTGCCTCCTCCAAGTCCAACTGGGTAATGAAGCTAATCCTGAGCACTAGATCTTTCTATAAATGAAGACTTCACACCAAAGTCAAGGGGAGACATGATTCTGTGAAGAGCCTTTGTTAGGCAGGCCAAGGGGATCCCAGATTTCTTTGTAATGCCCTGTCTCACATTCTTTCTAATTCTGTTTAAATAAAAAGCAAGTTAGAAAAGCCAATCAATTCAATAAACCCTTTCCCACAGAGAACTCTCCAACCAGAAGTACCTAACACAGGAAGATGTGATAGATATCTAAGTGCTTTTAAGAACCACAGTTGAATTTGGTGCAAGTCTGGCCAATGTATGTTTGTTGAGTACTTATAAGTCCAAAGGCACTATGTTAAGTACTGGAAACTTAGCAATTTTAATCTGGTGGAAAATATAGAGATATAAATTTCAGTACAATTTATTAAATGTTAAAACAGAAGTCTGAAATGAGTCCAGCAGGTATAGATCCGGAACTCCTGAGTTTTGGTTTTCTATATGTTAGTAATAGAAAAGGACTATGGTTAGTGTCTTGCAACTCACTTACTAATACAGAATACCACTGATAGAGTACAATAAAACTTTTATTTAAATATTCTGGGTTTGGAAACCTGGGTCTAAGTTTGGTTCCCATTCAATCATTCAATATAAATATTGAATGATAGCCTATTATGCTGGCTAGGCCTAAGATATGACATAAATAAGAAAGCTAAGGCCCCTGAATTCATGATAGAATTTTCTATTTGATGTGAAAAAAATTGGTAAATAATTCAAAAGTGTTTGGGGGGTTATGCAAGAGGAGGTACACTTTTCTCCTGTCCCACACATGTTGTGCATTTGAGCGTACCTCCTGATTCTCAGGGCTTCATCTCATTCATGACATGAAGAATCTGAAGTCCACTTCTCAGGACCTTTCCAGCACTATATATTATTATTGCAAGAGACAGGGAGTTGGCTGCCTTGTGAGAAAGTCTGCTCTTGTTTGAAATCACCCAACTCTTCTAAAGTTGGTGTAGAGGGAAGAGTACATATATTTGGATACCAAAAGATATGGTTTTAAATTGCAACACCAACACTTGGTAGCAATGTGACCTTGGGATAACTTGCAATTTTTCTGATCCTTAATTTTCACTGTAAAAATGAGAATAATAACAAACCAAGGATTACCATAACCTTAAAACGGTGTGTGTGTGTGTGTGTGTGTGTGTGTGTGTGTGTGTGTAGAAAACAAAACAGCACAGTGGTGGGCACATTGGTACAATATGCTAGCTATCCTTCCATGCAATATTTTCTACTGTCCCCAAGTTAATCAATCATTAAACCATCAACCTTTCCTACTTCTCACTCTCTTTCACTTACTGGGATTTGACATGTATTGAATTTATTGAATGTGGATTTATTGATTGTGTATTTATTTGCCAGGCATTGTGGAAGTGATAGGGATATACTGGAGAGTAAGATAGTCACTCAGCTCCTGCCTTCATAAAACTCTATTTTTTTTATCTAGCTGTCAATCTACTTTCTAAGATGGTCTTGACCTACTTTTTGAAGGTGCTTTCAGAGCAATGGAACTCTGAGGAACATCCTCAGGGATCCTTGACTACTTTCATATGGTGTCCACAATGATTTCTCTGTGCTCCTAGAGCAGCTCTACCCTAGAAGGGTCAACCAACTTGAAAAAAAAAATCAACTCCTGTTTTTATACAAAGACAAGTGAATCTTAGCTCATTTTTTTTAACCTGATTGATAACTGGAAATTGAACCTAATTGGAAAAATTTCTCACTCTTTTGAAAACTTCTATCACTTGAGTGTGTATCTTTTGATTATTGTTAGCTAAAATAGTCTTGCCTCTCTGAGAAATTGAAAAAAAAAATCTGTCTAAGCACTTCTGACTCTCAGGTTCTTAGAGAGGCTCACATCTTTTCTTTGGTTATCTTTCTTTGAAGTTTCTTTGTCCAGAACTCCATTTCCTTAATTGATTTCCAAATAGATAAAATTTTGGAGTCACCTTTATCTTTCCCAGATCCACTATGTTCAGTTACAGCATTTCTAATTTCCTGAAAGATTCATAGTGAAAATATTTGCTCTAATTGGGGCTCTCTCAACCTACTTCCAATTACTGAATTGATTTTTTGACCTAATATTTAACAATCAAGAGTCCCTTTTTCTGAAATAACGGAAGTTACACATGTATTTCTCTGTTGTAGAATCTCAAACTTCTTCTTGAATGAGCAATTGTCCCTTTCCCTCTACTATAATTTGTTTTTGTTTTTATTTTTGTTTGTTTGTTTTAGTTTTTAAGACTACTCCCGTGTTGGGTGTGTTGGCTATGATTTGAGTCATTTTCTTCAGGCAATACTGTTTCCATTTGCTTGTGGATTAGGAAACAGTTGTTTATCCATGCCCCTGTGGACCAGACAATCAGTAAGTTGCACTGGTCAATGAGCCCTGATGAAGTGTGATCAGTAAATTCTCTTATCACCATGGTAACAAGTGTACTCCTTAGACAGTGCCCTATCTTGGGACCTTGGGAAGAGAGCTTGACAATGCCTGGCTGTGATCTCCCTCTACATTAACCTTGTTGTTTGATTCACTGTCTTTGGGAATATTGTTTTTCAAGCAATTACAAATCCATAAAAATGTCCACATCTATAATTCTGCATCCTATCTGCAATGATAGCGTAAGAAAATTTGACAGATGTTTGACTGAAGTCAATGCAGGTGATGTCCAAACTTATTGTTTTAACAATACTTTACAAAAAGAAAGTGGTTAGCTGAATTGTTCTTTAAAACCCCAAACTGGGTTTTAGTGTTCTTATTTTTCCTAAGGGCTCACAAAGCATAGATTTAATTTTAATCAGAGTTTTCAGTTTCTAGTTTAATCTTGACATAAGACAGGCTCTCCTTGATTTGATTTAAAGCTTTTCTTTTGTCTATTTTCTCTGAAATAATCAATACAGTTAGCCCATTTTCTCATTTTGTATAGAAGCTGGTTTTCCATGTCAGTTTCCATGTCAGTGGATATATTTTGTGTGATATGGCCCAATTAAATTTCTACTGAAATTATCTTAGTTATCAGAATTCTCCATTCTGAGCTTTTAGAATCCCAATCATTTGCAAAAGAATGTAATAGATTGGTTGTAGGCTATTTGCTGGTTTATATGGGGGAGAGCACTAACTGGCATTTAATTAACTAAGCCAATATATTCTATGCCTCCAAACTATTGTTTCTCAAATGATTAGCAACCTCCAGAAATCATATCTGTTTCTAAGACAGTGACCTTATCCAGACTCTTTCTTAAGGGCATATCTCTGCTGGATGATAAGCACCCCACAGGTCTTGGGAGTTCACATTCTGCATGCACGATAATGTAGGAAGTGATATACCTAGCCAAGACTAATGGCTTATCTACTATAAACCATAGATGGGCACTGGCAGGTTTTCAGCTTTCCACTCAACAATTACAGAATTTAAGGCCATCTCTCAGCATCACTCGAATGCACTTTTTGCAATTTACTTTATCATTATGCAGTGCCATGTGATTTTGTATCACAACTAAACAAAGTGAATAATGGAAGTTTTTTGCATTATTATAAGCCATAAGCATAATGCAAAGGTTCTGGGACTTCACCAGAATCTGGGTAGATCCACAGGAGATTACACTAACAGTGCCAAATGGCTTCATTCAGAATCCCAAATTTAGCCACCATCACAGTTATTTCTATGAATCTGGTGACAGGTCATGAATTAATGTCATCAATCCTCTTGATGTCTATTCCCTATAGATACTCTTGTGTCAAGGAAACACCTTGCCAGTAGCAGTCTGTGGTATTCTCTGTGAGAAATTATTTTTCTTCAATAGTTTTTACCAAGAGATGCCCAATATTTTCCCCAAAATCTGCAAAACTCTAATGGAACTGAACAGCACCAAGTTATCTTTATTGCTCATTCTAATGGGGCTAAGAGATGCCTCAGATTTTACTGATCACTAAAGCCTCAGCTCAGACTCTGAGACCAGAATGAGAAGTTACCACCCTGATCTGTACATCTCTCCAGTCTCTTACCTCTGAAAATTTTTAACACAAAAAACTTTTTCAAGCATTTTTATTGCTCTCATGCTTATCAATATAACTGAGGGTATGAAACCAGCCCTAAGCATCATTAGACACTACCTCATTTCATGTTCTGCCTGGACATCCTCCTTAAATGGACAGAGAGTAGTTTTTAGCAAAATGAAACAACTCAAAAGGTGGCAAAAGGGAAATCAGTCTACTTATTCTTACTTTTTTCTTTTCCATCCAAGAGCTTACTTCCAAAAATAGTTAAGTGATAGTGATGCTTGTGTCTACTCCAAAGATAGGGGTCACAGCTGGAACTCTTAAACAGACATCTCTTACGATTGAATCACTGTTTAGTGCAGGTCTGTGTCCTTACTCCTAATGAATCCTGGCTGTAGAATTGCAGGATTCATCTAGCAGAAGAGAGGACTGCACTCATGTGTCATTTGCCCATGAGTGAATCACCTCCGATAGAGTCTAAATTCCATAATTTTGTATGATGGATGCTTTAGTGTTTTGTGAGTGGGCTCTGAAAATCAGGATTCCATTTGGAAACATTGGTAAGGACCCTGCAAATGACTGTTGTGTTACTAAGCACACATTGGTGTACTTCAGAGAAATCTCAACCACAAAGAATAATATATGTAGGACAAAGTGATAACTGGAAAAATGACAAACACCAAGGCTTAAATCATTCATGATTATTACTTCAAATATGTAAAATAATAAATTTTCTAGAATAGGATTATAGAAATTCCTATGAAATACACCTTATTAAAGCAAAGTAATTTTGTCACCATCAAAACTTCTGCTGGCACTAATGCCATTGTTTTATCTATCTATCTATCTATCTATCTATCTATCTATCTATCTATCTATTTATTTTAGTTGTAGTTGTACACAACACTTTTATTTTATTTATTTATTTATTTTTATGTGGTGCTGAGGATCAAGCCCAGGGCCTCGCACATGCTATTGAAGCACTCTACCACTGAGCCAGGACCCCGGCCCCAGGAAGCCATTGTTTTCTGAGTGAAAGCTGACAATCATATGGTCTGGGATCTTTTGACACTTGTTTTTCTCAAGGATTCCTTTGTTGTCCGATCACTATTTAAATCAAAAATAGTCAAGTCAAATGGCAAGCAAGAGATATTGTAAATGAGTTAAAACACGGGACAGAAAGACAACCTGGGAAACTGAAATTGAGTCCCACCCATGCCTACCTTTTCAAGGTACTGTAAAAAAACATGACATTAGAAGCCCAACTCAATACATCTACAGGTGCACCTTAGGTCTTTCTCTAGTCTACTTGGTGCCTTCTGCTTTGCAATCAGAGACTTTTGTGCCAAGCCCTGTCACATGTCTTCTGATTTCTAAATGCATTCAGATTTTTTTCTTCTAAACCAAAGATATTTTTTTTTAAATAAAAGGTTACATTTGTTCTTTGAGTATCTGGGAGGCAGAATACACATTTTAATCCCTATTTTTGTAAGATTGCTTTTGGAAAATGGTAAAAATAATAATTGTAGAGAACAACATCTAATTAGTCTTTAACTCCATGTCATTTATTACTTTTAACCTCAAATACAAACTTGTTCATTCTATGTCTATGTAAAAATTCTAGTCATTGATAAGATCAGATGCCTAAATTTTTCTTCACCAGAAAATGCAAGTAAAATGACTCATAAATCAATTTGCTATCTAGAGAACCAAATTGAGATAGTGATGGTTGGCTTTAGGGCTAAAATTGAAACTTCAGCAGTCCTTTAAGATAGTAATAGCAAGTCAATGATTGCCTTCCAAATTATTTATTTAAAGCTGAAAAAGGTGAAGACTGTGTTAATGTACTTCCTAATATGCACATTTCACAGATCTTAGCTAGTTATTGTAGCTATTGCATTTCTAAATAGATACAGAGAAGGGATGTACTCCAGGAATACAGTTATTTGGTTTCACAAATAATGTAAGACTCAGATACTGTCTTTCTTTCTTAAAGTTAAGCCTCTTAGAAAATGGTTAAGAATAATGAAATGGTTCAGATGGCAGGATGAATTTTCAAGAAATAAGTGAATCTACCATAAATATTCATAATCGTGTTAGCTTCACTTTTTAAACAATTTCCAAGATGTTAGCTTGCTACAGTGTAACTGCTGGTCAAATCAGAGGCACAAAGGTTAGGTTATGCTTCCTTCATTAATGATTTGGCTCAATGCACACAGCAGTATAATGTATTTTATGAGGGAGGGAAATGATATTGGTTTGAGAGGTCTCATGTAACAGTCATATCCTGTCCAAATATAATTTTGAAAACAATCAGAGCCATTATGGCTCATACAGAAAGAAAGATAAAGACAGATAGCTGTATATGGGTTTTTAATAAGTAATTCACCCTGGGTCTTGAAACATCAGATTGCCAAGTAATGTTATTAATGTATAAGCATGTTGGTAAAATCATGTATTCTTTCCATTGGTTGGCTTTGGATATGTTTCCAATGCAAATATTGTGTAAATGTATTGAATCCAAGTTATGCAAATCAAGAATGTAATTCATCTTTCAAGAATTTTACTTGATTATTTCACATGCCAAAGGAGCATTTTTCTGGCAACAGTCTACTGACTATTTATATCTAACATTTTCCACTGGTGAAATTATGCATCTTTTGCTGAATATTGGATATTTATTGTTTAACATATTGATCACCTCTCAGTCTTTGAGGTTAGTGTCTTCTGAAACTTTTTATTTGATTCTTCCATAATGAAAATGCATGAAAAGAGGCTATTGGATTTATTGAATTGGTTTTTCACAGGGAGAACTATGTGTATTCACAAATGAGAACCTAAAGCAAAGACTTAAAAATAAATCATCTTATATCCAGAATGCTTGACCATCAATCATGTTGTTGGAGCAGATTTCAAAGACACTCCTTCTTCCATCTGGCCTGCTCTTCTCTCCTCCTGCTTGCTAAGACAGTGGGTCTCTGAGATACAGCTTGTCTTCATCTTAACACAAGTCTCCATTTGGAACCTTACTGTGCCTATCTTCATATTTAGCACTTAACTCACTTCTGCTCTGAGAATCACCTTCAAACACTGAACTAGGTAGATTAACTTTCCACATTATTTGTGAATGTGCGTGTTCTCCTCATGAATCCATAAGAATTCACTATGCCATATTTATCTTTTATGCTTTTCTTCTACCCTCTCTACCTAACATGGTCTTTTGTTCATAGCAGTAACCATAATAGGATGACATGAAATAAGTACCTGTTAGGAACTGGTCTTGGGATTTTATATTATCATTATTTCACTGATCACTTCCAAATAACTTTTGAGGTAGAGACCATATCGTTGTTGCTTTGAAGCTAAAGATGCAAAGGCATTAACATTATAATCCTTGCAGTTAGTAAATGGTAGAGTCAAGATTTAGAAGTTTGTCTCCAGGACTTTCACTCCTAATCAGTAAGCCTGATTGCACTCACTATGTTCTAAATTTTTTTAATAATAATAGACAAAACTAAACATTTTCTACATGACTTGAACCATCCTAAGATATCATTTAATGATTTATAAAGGCTTTCTCAGGTGTGGGATGCCTTGATTCAAATACCAGCTCCATCTCTCACAAATACTGCAATCTGGGCTGGTGCTAGTACTATTCCATTTTGCAGATAAAGAAAGTAAGAAATCAACAAGCTAAGTAATCAATCTCTAATAAGATTGAGGGTTTCATGTATTTACAACATCCTCTGGCTCTGATTATTCAACCCAGAGCTAAAGCTTTGTCCAGATGAGGAAATCTCCAACTTTGGATACAGCATATGTCACCTTTGGGCAGTAGGAACTTCTGGAAGTTTCCTGCTTTATTATAAAGAATAAAACCTCTAATTTATTGCTTCTCATTAATTTTAGTTATACTCTACTAGGTAAATAACATATTTTAGGTGTTAGCATTAAAAATTCTTAGCCCAGCTTTTTATCTAGACTCTGCACTTGTCAAAAGCACAGGAAAAGATAACATAATTTATTTAAAACTCCCTGGTCCTTTAAATATTGGGTACCTGCTTTCATGGGTGTTCATCTTTTTGAGGATAAACGTCGATCTCTCTTTGACCACATTTTTGGGAGAATCTGCCTCTCAAATGTATTCTATAATTATTTTCTATTTACTATTGAATAACTTTTCATTCTATTCTTCTGGCCTTAAAGTTCTCCTACCCTGAGTGTTCCTTGCCTCTGTCTACTGGCCATTATATGACACACATATTTTCTGTTCTTATTATTTGATGTGATCCCGATTGGTGTCTTAAGCCAAAAAATTGTTTGTACATTGAGAAAAAAAATTAGGGAATCTCTAATATTATTTTTTAGCAACATGTAGGATCAAACCTGTGGCAGATACTTAAGAGTTTTACAGTTCAACTATTTAGTTACAGATACATAAGATAGTAGATAAATAGGTAAATATGATAAATACATATATAGTTTAATGATATGATTATAAGGTGAAGAACTGGCCTTCCATTCAACAATGTTTTTTATATCATCCCGTCAATTTCAAGAATCTTTACGTCATTGTTTGAACTCTGGCCACCCCAGGTAACAAAAATCGTTTCCTGGCACTTTGAAACACATTCCTGTCCTCTTTTTTTTCTCAGATGTCATCCATTTTGCCCCTTTACCAATAATCACAGCATCACTTCCACCTTCTTCTTCAGTTGACTTCTCTTTAATTAATCTGTGGATCCCATTCCTTATCGTTTTTCCCTGTGATTAATTTTCAACATACTCAGCACTCACCATCAGTCCCTCATGCTAGCTGAAATCTGTCATTATAAATTCATTCTTATGGATCTTGAAAGCTTCTTATTTTCAAGAGTACTTTACTAAAATGAAAGTTTTTCAGGGAAAGGAAACTCCTTAGAAAATCACACCAGCTGTGAATCAGGGCATAAGATAAAGTATAACAACAGCTTGCAAGAAGGGAAATCCAATATGGCTTGATTTCTACCTCTGCCTCTGCTTCTATGATCATCACAAATGAACAAACAAAAAACCTAAATGATAATATACTTCTACCTGTGTGTACTCTGTGTTCTGCTAAAATTCAAACAGAATAGATTCAACATAGGACCTATACCACGTGACTCCTTGCAAAGGAACACAACTGTGAAAGTTCTAGGAGGACTCCATAATCCCAAGGTTGAAATCAGAATTAGGTCCTTTATGTCTTGGCAAAACTGTGGGATTCACTTGGGGCTGGGAGGCACCAGCAGGCAGGAGCAACATTTAAATGCATCAGTAAAATTGTCTTTTACGTTTAAGAAAGAAATGAACACCTAATTTGTATATTTTACAAGAGCCTGTTTAAGATGAGGTTAGTTTCTAGCTACTAACAGAAGTAGTAGCTTGAAACAGCAAGAGACAGATGCCACAGACATACTAAAATCTTTTTGAAAAAGGAAAATTGGGGTTTCCTAGGCACATATCCATACTCTCTGCTATTGCTTTTGTGTTTATTTTTCATTTTAACAATGCTCTTGATAGTGGATTATCTGGTCCAAGGGAAGATAAAATATGTGCCCCCTCCCTAAAATGTTATTGGTACTAATAAAAATGCATCCTTGCAATTAAAATATCAAATTTGATCACCTATAGAGAATCTACAGTTTCTAAAGCTTGGTATGGAGTGATAGGCAGTGAAGATGGAAGATTTTTAAAAAGTTATTAAAATTTTTAGTTTAATTCAATAATATCCAAATATAATTAATGCAGAAAAATCTACATGCCATAACCTCTCCCACATATTTATCCACTCATTCAGTTAGCATGTATTGATTGCCTTTTTCATGCCAAGCTCTATAACACATACGTATATTACAAGGCACACACACACTGAAAAAATGGTACAATCTTTCTCTTTCTATAAAGTGAAGCCAAAAGGCCATCTCTTCTAAAAACCTCACTAATCACCCCAAACAAAAATAACTGCAATTTCTTCTAGAACCAAGGGATCTCTCTCTGTATCCTTACCAGAATATTTCCCAGAATGCACTGCAATCTACCATAGCTCTGTGCAATTAATGAAACTTTGATACTTATTTTTCAGCTATTAGGTCTTGCATCTTCGTGCATTCAAACAAAAACAACAGCAAAAGCAAAAACTACCATACTTATTTTGCCAAGTAACTGAAGATCTTTGAAGAAATTGCTAAGGAGATATGGGCATAAAATATCATAGCAAAATTTTGTGCTGATTGTCTTACCTAATTAATCTCTTAGGAGCAATTCAATCATTTTTGCATAGATACACCTTATGAATGTTCTAAATCAGGGCCTAAATTGTTGGACCTCTTGTACCAGACACATGGATTTCAAAGGAAATGGATTTTTCAGAGGAATGAAGAACAAAGAGACACTGGAGTTTAAGTAGCACACAAATGAAAGAGATGATGGAGAGTGTGGGAAAGAAGAGAAACACAAACATCTAATTTATTTATCCTGGAAGTATTTCATTCATTTCACACATGTGAACAATAAACATAAATGGCCATGAAAGAAAAGGCAAAATGGCAAGAATGCTCATAGTGATCTTGTCTTACTTCCATGTGCTCAGGGTGCCCATAAAATACAAGAATACTGCAAATGGCCAGTGTGAAGCTGATCCTATAATTCCTGTCCAACTGTAGCTGATTCTACAGACAAGAATTCACATGGTTCTTTGGATATTTTTGGATAAAATTTTTCATGAAATCTAAATTCCCATTACAGAATGTTACATTTTTTTTCCATTCTTTAATTTTCTGGATCAGTCATTATCTTGCAAGTATCCTTACATTTATACAATTTCTAAGCAGACTTAGAAAGCAAAAATTTGACTTGGTTTCTTAAATAATGTTATGTTTTCTAAAGAAAAATAGTTTATTTCAAATTGCATAAAAAATGAATTCTTGAACTTTTAAAAAGTTGTAAATGCCTACAGGCACTGGTATTAATACAACAGTAATTCCATAAGCACATGCACCACAACAAAAAATATAATGAAGATCCCATCACTACATCTCTAAAATAGCATTGGGACTTCACTTATTGCATAAATAAAGTAAGATTCTTAGTCTTAAAACTGCATAGAGAGAAGTTCAGCACGAAATCTATGGGCTTGGGGAAGAATATGCCTGAATCTAGAACACTGTAAAACTCCAGAAAAACAATTATTCATATTTAGCTTCTTGAATCTTGCTTATTTTGCCAAACCAGCTAATGCCTTTGCCATACCACTGAACAGTATCTTGGTCTTACACACACACACACACACACACACACACACACACACACACTGGGGGGGGGAGGTTGTTTGAGTTTGATATCTTGTTCTATGAACAAAGAGCTACTACTTTCTTGTATGGCTCACCATACTGAAGAGCAAAGATAATGGTTGCTTATACCTTTAGATATATAATAGTCATGGAACCCCAGTACAGTACAAAGACTGGGGTTTTATGATATCTCACTGCCTAGATTACTAAGTATGGAACCTTAGAATTTGCAGTTACCATTAATACCATCAAATCTAAATTCCTCATTTATGGATGGGAAAAAATGAGACCCATAAAGTTCACAGAACATGACAAAGGTGATAATATTTCATTATAAATTATAGAGATACTCAGATTCTGCTGGATTCCTTTAGCATAAGATTAATGGTATTATCCCTTATGAGTGTGTCAGCCTAGGAGGAATGATATTTGGATTCTCGGCATTCTTACAGTTATTCCTGAGATTGAGTTCATATATCTTTAGAATTGTGGTTACTAGAACAAGAAACTTCAAAAACACTAATGACATTTCCCCAATGTTCACTAAGTGTTGCCTAGGTAAATTTGGGTTTGTGTTTCTAGAAAACCTCAGAAAGAATTATCAGTTTGGATGTTATCATCAGCACATCTCAAAGAGATTAGATAGGAAGCAGATCATTAGAAAAACATTGCTTAGCCTTTGAAGTTACCAAGATTGAAATGGACCTTTAATTATATTTCAAAAAAAACTTTATTGCTGTAAGTATGTGAACCTTTTTACCTTTCCACTTCAGATAAGAATATGCAAATATTCCAAGCACCATATAATTTTATAAATAAAATAAATTGGACATGTCAATTGGGTAACAAATTCCAACTGCTCCTTTTGGATAAAAAAATACATTTTGCAATATAAGCAATTTAAAAAAATACAGATCCAGGAGAGAGATAACAAGCTTTGGAATAGCTGGACAGTTGTCACCCAGTTCTCAAATTCAAGAGGGAAAAGAAATGCCTTCAAGTAGGGAGATGGCTCAGAACCTGGGACAGTTGCCTAGTTCTTACTGCCACTACTGAACCCTTCCTCCCTGGACCCCAAAATGTGGTTCTCATGGCTAAACAATACTTAGCAGTTTACAGTCCATTGGGATTGTGATAGATGGTGTTTTAGTGACCCCAAGAGAAAGGAGACCAACTGCCAAATGTGTGTTAACTTTGGAGACATTCTGAAGAGTGAGATTTTTAATCATCTGAAAATATATATATCTACATATCTTATTTCATCTTCATAATATTTGGTATGATAGACTAAAGAAAAAAAGAGATTGGTGGCAGCTCTTATTTGAAATAATGTTTCTTATGTTTATATCCACTCTACAATGACTTTGCAAAAAAAAATCATTTCAGAACAAACAACATCAAACACTTAATTGTAAGGTGAAAAATATCCATTTGTTTAAACCACACAATACAGACTTTAACAGAAAATCCTACATCACCCTTGCAGGAACTCCTGAGAAACCATTTCAGTTTGCCAGCTGGTTCTGGTGGTGTTGGTACAGATTGCATTCATGACAGAGCTTGAACCTTGTGAAGAATAGGAAATTTCATCCATTTCAGGCAACACCCATAAATCTTGTGCAAAATTCAGTAACTAAAGACAGGCTCACAGACATGCTGTTTTCTATTTTAAAAAAGAATGCCTTATATATTTAAGTAACAAATACAGGATATGAATGACCCTCTAAACATACAACTTCAATCACAATAGGA
The DNA here is from genome assembly GCF_052094955.1 of Ictidomys tridecemlineatus. Taxonomy (NCBI): domain Eukaryota; kingdom Metazoa; phylum Chordata; class Mammalia; order Rodentia; family Sciuridae; genus Ictidomys; species Ictidomys tridecemlineatus. The sequence goes on along the minus strand of NC_135487.1, from coordinate 80,820,567 downwards.
CTCTTATTTCAGTCAATATGTCCTTTATCTCCACATGTCTAGCTATGCCAGGAAAATATAAAGTCACTGCATATGAGCTTTGTAAACAAAAAAAATTACTGTCTTAAAATCCTTTGCTGTATGAAAGTTGTTACAACAAAGGCTTTCTTTGGTTAACTCAAAGAAATATTACTATGTTAGTCTAATAGCACCAGGTATGTATTTATTCCTGCTAATAAAAATTTTAAACAAAGTTATCCTCTTCTTTTTAGACTAAAAAAAATAATATAATTTCTTTTCATTGTATAAGTTAGCTCTTTATGGGTATACCAACCCATTTATGGAAATTTGTGAGTGGAAGACTCTGAGAAAGGTGAGGCTTCTCTTTAAGCTTTTTAATGTAGCTTTAAATCAGGCATCCTATCATTATATTAGTCCTTTGCCCCCAGGCTAGTTCTAGAATATTTAGAGGTACCCAATCTACTCTAAGGAACACAATAGAACAAGGGTAAATTGGACAGTCCCCTTCCGAGGATGTCTTTAATAGCACTCTCCTGTTCAATTTGAGTCTGAAAATTCCCAGACACCTTTGAATGGATAAGCCAGTTTTCAGTACCAGCTTTAATTATAACTCATCTTGAAATTTGCCTCTTTTGTGAGAAAGACTTAAACTGGTGGTTGTTCTCCATCCAAAGGGACCTTCTATTTTTTTTTAGAAAGGGGAATTTTCTAAAAATTCTAGAGGTTTAATCTCAACTTCAAATCCAGGGAGTTAAATCCAAAATCTCCTAATTTAAGTGAAAGTAAGCCTTTTTCCTTCAGTCATGCCACATGACCCAGAGATAAACCAGTGATTTTGTGTCACCTTTATACTTTCCTATTTTGCAAATGGGAACTGATTAAATGTATTATAACATAAGAATTTCTGTTATGCCAGAGAAGAATGATAGATTAAAGCAGGAAAATAAAAATTCAGGTTTCCTAAATGAAAATTTTATCCTTCTATGTTCTATTGAGATCTTGATAGCCATAACTTTTATCTGATTCTCTGTGCCTTGTATAAAGATTTTTAGTTTTTCTATTTGATGATAACAACCAGAGAGGACAGCTTTGAGAATATTTTTTTCCAATAAAAATAGCTGTGCACAAATGAGGTCCAGTGTATTGACAATTAACTGGTTAAAGCATCAGAGGAGTAATTTGAACTCAAATGTAGGAGAGATCTGTATTGTATGCATTAACTCACATGTGATCTTTTCTATGTTCTGAAACTCATGAGACTGTGGTCAATTATAGAATTTAAGTTTGATTATATGCAGGTTTTCTAAAGTGAGGACTTATGAGTAAATATTCACAGGGTGCATTAGTGGTACAAATTTTTTAATTATATTTTAGTACTAGGTCCTTCCTTACCTGCTAGCATAAGAATTACATAGTAATAAACACAAGACTTATTTTGGAATTGTCAATATATGGTGCTACTGAGAACGAATATAAGGTTTGATTTCTTGTTTGGGCCACTTGATGTAATTTAGGAAAAGATGTATTCCAGAACTTCATGACAACTGCAGTCAGCCAATTTAAAGATACGTGACCACAAAGGAATTTAGGTGATGAATTCTGTTGACTCAGGGGAGAAGATCAACTTCTAATTGTCAATTTCATACTAACAGTTCTTTTGCAAGTCCTCTTGTTTTCTCTAGAAGTTTACTGATCACTTTGGAATAATATCCTTATGTGTATTTAAACACTTGGAGATTTCTATTCCTTGAATTTCACATTCCATGATTGATAACGACAGCACTACATTCACACTAGCTCTTTTTTCTCAATGAAGGAGTATCAGAATTCTAAAGGCGCATCATGATTCTTTCTAACATGGAATTTTGTGTGTTTCTAGAAAACCTATGCTTCATTCTAACAATATTACAGATTTTTTAAAAATCTCTCTAATTGTGCAAAATTAATGCCATAAAATCTGGAAACAGACACTGTCACTGATTCTTGACCTAACGTTAATCAAAGTTTCTCAGATGAATTGTGATAATTCATTTACTTCTTCACCCTTTTCAATTATCTCATTCCTATTATTGCTCAAAGCCATGCCTAATCATATAGCTATTAGAAGTTGTCCTGCACTGAGCCGGAAAGAATACCAGAGGGAATCAGGAAGAGTGAGACTCTATTTTTACATTGGATATATCAACCAGAAAGTTAAGTAAAATAAAACTTTGGAAATAGAGACTCAGGCTTTCTACTATAACTCCACAGGCTTTTCACTCATTTCTGGTCCCTATGTAGAAAGGCTCTTCTTAAAAATAGTGATTGTGATACCTTTACTTTGTATAATATTTCCTCAAGATCCTCATACTTTTCCTCACGTCCTTGCATTAACATAAGAACTTCCTGCTACCTAGAATTAGAAACAACCTTCTGAGTACCTTCTGAATATGTCACTTTGAATATGTCATTTTGTGAAAACCCTTGCTCAGCTTAACTTTCCCTGCAGGAAAACTTCCCTGTAACTGACATACTTGACCCCACAATCAAATGTCTAAATCCTCCATTCTTTGGGGATGACTGAAGCATTCAAGGAATAACCCAGATGTTGTCTTTACAAGAAACCAAGGATTAATCAAATAATAGCATCAAGTGGAACCAGAGAAAAGAAAACCAAATTTTTTTTCCCAACTGCATTGTAAAATACTCTAAGAGGAATTTGTGCAGCCTCTTAATATATAAACTTGCTTAACACTAATTTATGACTTTATCTTTTAGCTCCACTTTTGAAACACAGAAATTATTTTAAAAGTTTTCCTAAGAACACCTACCTTCCCAAAAAATAAAAACAGAAATGTTGCTTTTGGGCAACAAATAAATTTGTTTATTCATGACAGCCATATCTTCTTTTAAAGCATCATGGTAACATTCTTCAGTTTCTGTTTTAGAATAATGTTTGTTTTTTCCCCTTTGACACCACAGTACTGTGGCTTTATGACACAACAGGGTACACTTGGTTGGTGTGTTAATATCACAGTTTGAATGCAGTAAGCCATGAATTCAAAGGAGAGAAACTACAAAGAACCAAAAAGTGTATTACGGGTTGAATAAAGCACATCCTGAAGTGGTAATTCAAGTTTTATTTTGTCACTTTATTAATGATACTCATTATGTTATAGGGTATTATATTGCACAAAAGGAATCATATGCCCCCAACTGTACATGGATAATGCTGTAATTCCATCAAGTCATTCCAGCAAGGCTGCAAGCTACCTGAGCAAAGCTTGAATAGCTCATTTATTAGCACCAGAACCCAGAATGGAATAAAAAGCTCTGGTTTTATATACATTAGGGGTGCATTATATACTACCATATGTGTTTTATATTAGTTAGGTATAGAAAATGAACACAATTAAAGTGAAATTGGGCAATGAAATAATCAATCATCACCTTATAAAGAACATTATCACACCTTTCTTTGGGGCCTCAAATTCCTTCCCATTTCTGTCCATCAAAGAATCAGGAAATCCAGAAACAAAAAGGAAAAAAAAATGCATACTACCCAAATGAAGAGAAGAGGAACTCTTGTCCCAGGTTAGGAATCTAAAGGGGTCTGAAGTTCACAGTTCTGTGTGCAACATGGAGAGAACATCCAGAAGAGTGCTGCTTTGTCTCTTTGTGTTCACTATGATGCCAGGGAGGGGCTTGCACACTTCTGGAGACCATAGACACATTAACACTTTTCACATCAAAATCTGAGACAGTTTTATTGAACCAAAATTAAATCATTAGCTACATTAGCAAGAATTGGGAAATAACAACATGTCACTTTTTAGGGTTGGTCATAGTGTGGTTAATGCATGGAAAAATCATAGAAATAACAGCTCATAGTTACTGAATGTGTATTATCTCACTCACTAGCCTAAGTGCTTCACATGCATCATCTGACTTAATCCTATGACCCTATGAGTAGGCACTATTATTAAGACCATTTGCTGAAAGAGGAACATACTGCTTGCAATAGTCAAATACCCAGACTAGGATTCCAACATCTATAAGCATCAGAGTCCAGTTTTCTAAGGCAGGCTGACTCAGAACCCCTGCATACAACCACAGCCACATAAACCATCTAAGGAATAGTGCTTTCTGTACTTTCCCAGAGTGAGGAGTTATACCAGGAGAAGGCGGCTGAGCACTTACATAGTCCTACTTGGCAATTTCCTCCCTCATATGTGAATGAAAGAAAAAGTCATACTATGACATTATATTTTATCATGTTCTAAGTTCCCAAAGTTCTTGGTTTTTTGAAGAAGCCATCTCTTGGCTTCACACACACAAAAAAAAATCTCCTGTGACATCTTTCTAGGTGATTTCAGGTAAAGGATGGGTACTCTGACTTAGAAAATGTAGAACATTTAGGTTAGAGAAGCAAAATCTAGGTGGTGGGGCCAAAGTCTGTACTGAGAGTTCTGGTTGTTTCAAGGAGATTAAGAAGAGAAATTCAGTGCTTTGCCCAAGCAGAACAGATTCAGAGACAGGCTTTAAGACAGATACACCTTAATTTAAACAAACTTTAACAAACACTGGCCACTAGGCTTTAGGAATATTAATTAATATTTCCAAATTTGTATTTCCCCGTATGTCAACATTACCTACTTCATAATAGTTTCATTAATATCACATATTATAAACTGTATAAAGTAATTTATGCGTATCTTGCATGCCTGAAGCACGGAAGTCATTTAATTGTATAAATGGGAAGAGAATTATCATAGGACTATTCTTTATGATCACTTTCTGTTCTACAGATATCAGAATTTTTGTTGTATTATAATGTCATGATTCTAGTGAGAGTTACAAAACTGATGAAGCAGTTTTATGGACAGTCAAAGGGCTTAACCTTTGGACTGTGCAACAGAGCATTAATTTGGACATTCTCTTGGCCTTGAGGCAGCTAGTAATCAGGTAATAGGAGTCTGGGCCAAGGGTTTTCTGTTGGCCATCACCTGGTGGGAGAGGACAAGGTTGGAAGGAAAGAAGTAACATAAAAATACAGAGGCCAGGAAATCAGGAGAACAATTTATATATTTTTAAACCAGGTTATCTCTATTATTGTCATCCAATAATAGAAAGGTAATGTGAACCACATATAAAATTTTTCTGGTAGTCACATTAAAAAAGAGGTGAAATTGATTTCAACAATTAAAATCCAAAATATTATCCTCTCTACATGTCATCAAGATATAAAATTATTAATGATACATTTTACATTTTGTGTACTATGTCTTTGAAATTCAGTGCATGTTACACTTATGTTAAATTCTAACTGAGACTAGGCACATTTCCAGTGCTCATTAGTCACATGTGGCTGGTGGCTTTCAGATTGGGCAGAGTGAAAATAGATAATATATGCTCATTTATTTCCTCTTGTCAGTCTCCTCTAACAAAGCCTAGTTTCAATGCAAGCCTCATCTCAGCTTAGATTACAAGGAAACAGTACTCTCAATCTGTTTCCTCTGCTCCACTTCTCAGAACAGTATTTTCAAGGGAGCAGTGTCCCCTGGGACCAGTGGGATGCAGAAACTTCATCAGGGAGAAACTCAAAGCCCCAAAGGGAAGGTGAAGCTCAAAGTAGAAGGTTACATCCAAGGACCACACGACTCATTCCCATTAGAAGAATCTTGCTCTGTAACTCTCATAGCAAAGAGAAGAAGAAGTCCAAGTTTTCTTTTGGTTAAACAAGCTACATTTCTCCATAGTGATATTCCATTTGGTGTAATATTGCCAAGTGAAATGTAATATTATATCAAATGAAATGTATCTATGTAAATTTACTTAGGACTACTTACATACCAGCTACTACTACATGTGCACTGTAGGTATTAGCGCACTTAAAATATTACTTTTATGCCAATTTTCAGACAAAGAAACTAACATATAATGAGTTCCAGTAAATTTCCCAAGGTCCCATAATTAGTGAGCGATAGATGGGAAAACTGAACCCAGGTAGTTAAGCTCTTAACTATAGTCCCATTGTCTCAGTGCCTTAGTCACATGCCTAACCTCTCCATTAGTAGGCTGTGACAGCTACAAAAGCAACAATGTGCGTGGCTCTAGAATGAAGTCCAGATGTCCTGAAACCCATCAACCTGGGAATCTTGGGGGTCTTCATCAGCTCCGAGTATGAATATCAACTAAAATAAAACCCCAACACTTCACTCCATTAGCACATTTATAAACAACTCTTCTGGTTTAAAAAAAAATAGGCTCCCAAATTTCTCTGCATATATTCAAGAACACAGCTGTTATATTAAGAAGACACTTGGCAGCTAGTGGACAATTCTGTAAAGAAAAAAATAATTCACTGAGGTGAAAAGCCTTTTGTTCCTTTTCTACTTCAGTTTTTTTTTAATTTTTTTTATTACCTGATCTGACAGATATCCTTGGTCAAAATATCCTGGCAAATTGGACTAGAGAATAAATGGAGAAAAAATGAATGAAATCCCCTACACAGCTTGACCAATGAGTCCTTGGGAAAAGCATATGCAAATCAACCTGTGACCCCTCCTTTCTTTTCTACCATGCCCCAAATATTCACTAATGTACATGTTAGGAGGGTGGGAGATGGTTTTCAAAGAAAGTGGCCCCCTTTTCTCCATCTGCCCAACCTCTGGCATTTTCAATGCTACTCAGGCCAATGTTGCTCTCCAAAGCTGTTATGAGACTTGGTAAGTACAAGAGAAGTACATGTCATGTTGGCCAAATCTGATTTGAGTCACTGACCTCTGTACTTACTAATTTTGTTTATTTAGGCACTTCACTGAAATATTCTGAGGCTCCATTATATATGCTAAATTTGAGCAATAGAGCCTACATTTTACAGTTATTTCAGAAGTTAAGTGCACATAAAATGCCCACCACAGTGCCTGGCACATAATGACTACTCTTTAAAATCACTATTTATACTTTTATGAGATTGAGGTGAAGCATCCTTCTTCGTAGATATTATTTTAATCCAGAACTGATAGTTTCAATAGAGACTTTATGGGAACCAATAAATGAGCATAGGTGCCAAACCTCAGGATGCTCATTTTGAGCCACTTGCCCAATAGTGACAAATTGGTCTTCCAAACTGATAGAAAAGAAAGCCAGGAAGGTGATACAAAACCAATGTATCAGAGTCAATGAAGAGTCTACTGCCACTCCCCAGTATTCTTCCACTCCTTTCTCAGTCAAGGTGAAGTTCCTTTTGTTGAAGACCTAAAACAAATACAGTAATGATAAATAAAATTTTCCGTCCTGCAGCCCCTTTCCAAGCCCACAGTGGGTGTTAATGACCTGCTACAACATCACAGCCAAGCATGTGTCCTTCAAATGCACCCATGAATTATGTTCAGTTCTAAACTGGGACTTCTGAGTCACAGTGGACAGCCCACACAGACCTGCTGGCCACAACATTTCTCTGATAAATGAGAGTAGAAATGGTAAAGCAGGGAGTTAGTGATCGTCACCTGTACTTGAACAACAGTCAAAGCAGTGCCCTGCCCTCTCCTGTTTGGTGAGTCACAGAGAAACCATTTAGAGAACTGAGCCTCTCAAGTCCATGCTGAGGACCTGGGAGACGGAGGGTCTAACTTTTTTCTTAAAGCATCTTCACATAGGCCTAGCTGCTGAGCCATTGGAAGGTTTAAGCTCTCTGTCTATTTCACTATATACCTTTTTTTCAGCTCTCAAGTACCGAGATGGACACATCAGCCAGCATATCCATGCTTGCTGTCCTCCCAGAACACAGAGCCCTGTAAATGAAATATTAAGAACTGAAGGTATATAATATTAAATTCAGGTAAAAATTCCAGTGTAAGGTAAATATCATAGAAGTTTTCTAGATCAAGAACCATCTATAAATCACAAACAGAAATGAATATATAAATGTATGTGTTTTCTTTAAGTTTACTGTCTCCTGGCAGAAGAGGAGGAGAGGCTGCTGCCCTGATGAAGGCAGTGGCCAGCAGCACTGGGCTGAGTTCCTTGGGGTGAGTGTGAACTTGGACCAATATCACAGTTCATGGGGTGAGTACTAGAAGAAAGACCAACAAAAACCTTGAATGAAGTAACTCCTTGGGATCCTACTTAGTTCTCCATGGACTACTTTTTCTTTTAGTACAATGAGAATCTACACAATCAAAACTGACTTCCATCAACTTTGCATCTCACACAAAAAACCTACTGTTGGGTTCACACACACACCTTCCCCTGACTCCAAAGGTGCACATCCCTTCCTCCATTATGAGGTAGTACTGACTTCTGCCCCCATCATTCCCACTTCTCAGAAACATATTTAAAGCAATCCTTCCCAACCTCTTTCTTAGCATTTTCCATAGCTTTAAAAATGCTCATGTGACTCATCTAATAAAAGTTCTACCTTGGAGTCACACACTCCTTCTTTTCACAGATTTTTCACTCAGAATACTTAAAAGTTCAGTCTACCCTGCCTACTCTCTTAGCTCCTCTCTAGAAACTACCATCTATCTTCATTGCTTTGCAGAAAATGCTCTTCCAAACGGACATCCTGACCTCCAAATGCAGTGGACATTTTACAACCACTGTCTCCTGAAGCCTCTGCTGCAGCTGCCACCGCTCAGAATCCTTTCCTTTTAGCTGGCTTCTTCAGTATCCTAGTGTCTGTGGCTTTGAAAGTACTATGCTCCCCCTTGCACCTCTTTTATGGCTCCTTCTCAGTTTTCTTTCCTGGGCTCTTTTCTTCCATCTGCCATTTAAATGTCGATGTTCCCCAGGGTTTTGGCTGTGCTTCTAGCTGCCTAGCCTCCCCCTTCTCCTGACTGTTTTCTAAATTCCAGATTTCCAGTTGCATCTGTGAGCTATACAACACCTTTCAACAACTACTTTTATTTTCTGACTAAATTAGCCAAACTCAGTTTCTGTTGCTAAGAACTGAGGATGGAGGATATTTGGCTTAAGTGCAATTCTAGTGATACAGAACAGAGAAGGCAGTTGTGTATGAGGACAATATAAATAAACCAGAGCCACCATACAAACAAGCAAACAATAAAGCAAATGAATAAGCATCTCAGCAGACAATGGACATTCAGATCAACTACTGTGATTCTCATTTTATTGGAGGGCTGTGTCCAATTTGGGGCACCATACTTCAAAAACTAGCAAACATGCATTTCAAAAAAAATGTTTATAAGATTCTACATGAAGAATCATACTGAGTAGCAGAAATACAAAGTTGAATAAGATTCCTGACCTTCTGACATGATCTCTGGTGAGAACCATATATTTCAATGCTACAAGTATGAAAGTGCTGGTAGCCAAAAAGAGACATATCTATAACTGTCTTGAGAAACCAGAAGGGTAACATTTGTCCAAGACATTAAGTGATAAATTAGAATTCACCATAAAAATGTGTTTGTAGGCAGATTCTAGGCACTCAGAGGAGACAGAAAAGACATATAGATGGTCAAACACATAAGTAGATAAGACAAGGGTACCCCAGGATGATTATGGAGAAGGACCAGTCTCTAAGTCAAACTCTAAGCCTTCTCAATTTGGATATCCAAAGGCCCAAAAACCATCTTCTGTGGGACAAATAAAGAGAATGGACTTGTTTTATCATAAAAACAAAGTCCAAGACACACAAAATGCCATCACACAAATGAAGAGCTATTCTTTGGAAGTACAAGTATGCAAGCTTTTTACCTACATGCTTACACAATTCAGAAATAAAATACTAATAATTGGATTGGCTTTACTAGAGAATAGAACATATTATAAAGGAAGTAAGATCTCTGTCAGTTACAGCATCCTTCAAACTGGTCTGGAAGCTCAAAAGAATCTATGTTACATGGAATTCAAGATTGACACTTATATTAATATTTCTACTGTTTCTCTGCATTTGTTTGGCTGCTGACACATTTGTGTTCTTAGACAGCCTGCTTCTCAGTGGAAAATCGTCATACATGTGCCACTTTTCCTATGGGGTTGGGTCGATAGCAATAGCCAGTGAAACCTACCATTCCTGTTCCCTTTAAAGGGATTTTTTTTTTTTTAGATTTTCAGAAAAGAATACAGACTTCCAATTAACCTTTTAGATCAAATACTTTTCCTGTGATTTTTACCTTTATCATATCTTAATAATCAATTCCTTTCTATCTGGACATCTTCCATAATTACTCGAGCTTTGAGAGAATAAAATCCATATATTAATTTCTTACAATCGCTGATCTTTCAACTCAAAGCAATTTCATTTACTCCCATCAATTTCTATCCAGGTTATTTTGACTTACTTTGTCTCCAGACAAATCTATCCCACATTTTTCAGAACTGGAGTTCTTGTTCATCCCCATCTTCAACTTTTGTGTATTGAACCAAAAAGGTTAAATGAATGTATCTGATAAACTCCCAAACCTAAATTAGTCCTCAGTTTTACATTCTGTACTCTTGTATCCTCAATGTCAGGAAAAAAATTTTCATAAGTAGATCAGTTGATCGTGCATCATTTTTTGTAGATGTCTATGTTAGCTGAGTCCCATGATGGTAATCATCGAATTTCCTGTGGCCAGCTCAGCTTAGTAGATATTCCAACCCTTCTATCTCTCCAAGACTACTCAAAATCTTACTGGACAATCTTGTCTTGCACTTCATAGGCAAATATGAGAGCATCTAGGATCCTTCTCTCTCTTACCACAATTTTCAAAACTACTTGAAAATAATAACTGATTTGATGAAAAATGAATTTGTCTTCATATTTACCTTTTTGTATTTTTTCCAAGGGTATTACTTTAAATTATGCTCTTAGTCCCCTCCTATTATGGATCTTTTATCATTAACTAACATCTCCTGATTATACTTTTTCATTCCCATGAAAATGACAAATGTTCCAGTGATTTTTCCCCCATTTTTATACAAATAACTTAATAAGACATTTGTTATGAAGGGAACAGGTTTGAGGACATAAGGAGACAGTTAAGGGCCCTTTATACCTGTTCAGGAAGGTGATCATAAGGTTATGAACTATTAAAATGGTAAGAGTGAAAGGGAATTTTTTTAATTTCAATAAATAATTAGGAGATAAACTCAGGATAGTGACTAATATTATTACTCATTACAAGAAGCACATCCTATCAATCCCACCAGCCCTGAATGGCCCTACTAGAACCAATGATGCACCACACACTGCAGATGGATGCTTCATTGTCTGCTTCCTGCGTCACCAACTTCAGATTCAGTGTCTTGTACTAGCACATCTGACGGGCCAAGTAGAGGTCATGTACTTTTGGGCTTCTTGGGAACATTGCCCCAGGTAAGCAAGTATTTAACATTTTGAACATCTGATTAGAAGAAAACTACCTCACCATTGGAAGAAGGATTATGCACTAGAGGGAAAATTACAAAGGTGACTTATACTCAGGCTAAGGATTTCTAAACACGCAGATCAAATTAATCTATGAATTCCTATTGAGTGCATTTTTCAGTCCTTCACCTTGTTCTAATTTTTCTTTCTTCGCCTTGAATATCATGTCCCAGTATTTTTATTATCCCATCAAGCTTTAAGCCACTCACAAATTAAATTAAAAGGTCCATCCTGACACAACTTCTGGCAAAACTGAACAGGGCAAGAATAAAATTTTGTGCAACACCAAGATAAGCACCCCCAAGTTTAAAGTTAATCTTAACCCCCACAGAGAGAACCATTCCACAGAGTAAGACGATATGTTACTGTCCATTAAAAGACGTCCTTGATTTTAAACCAATTCCTTATCAAGTAATTAGAACACCTTTAAGTATTCAATTAAAATCCAGGTGTACTATCCATTTACAGTATTCTTTTGATTTAGAAGAAGACACCGGAAGACCTGATGACTTACCTGTGGGTACAAAGTGCCACGAGGGTGTGTCAACTATGGAATGTGGCTAGAAGTCCTGAAGCAAAATATTCATCAGAAATGATCTGTCCCAAATTTATTGCTTGAAAACCAACAGGTGTCAACTAATTCATAACTTCAGAGGGGAACCCAGAACTGCTGGCAAAAGGCCCTATACCTTTAGACTCACAATTTGTCCCAACCGGGGTCCCCTGCAGCTTCAGAACTGGCACACCAGGCAACAGCTCTGTAGCAAAAGCCTTTTTTGAACTGCTTTTTTTTTTCAGCAGTTAAATCTGAGCTGTAACATTTGGCAGGTTTCCTTGCTAACATTTGGCAATAATTGTTTATCAAATGCTAACAAGGAATGCTGCCAAATGTAACAGCTCTGACTGAACCATCTAAAATATAATATTGAGGCAAAAGTCTACAGACATGTGCTCAATCCTTTCTGACTAATCCTCAAAATAGGATCCTGTGCCCTTGGTCATCAGACCATGCTGCACCACAGCAGGGATGCACAAGGACCAGATTCTCTTTCCTCTGCACAGTGTAGTCTCTCCCTTGATTCTAAGGGAGCTTACAAGAGAAAGAAGCCTGATAAACATGGAGATGGAAATTTATAACAGGCCAAGACCACATGATTATAGCTTCACCACTTGGGATACAAAATTGTGAAAGATCAGGCAGCAAAAGCAAGGCTGAATTACTTTTGATGGACAAGTCATCTGTCTACCATACTGGTCCTTGGATTGCTTCCTGCTATTCCCTTGAAGACATCCTTCTTGTGCCATTTGATCCCTTTTTCTTTTTGCTCTTGAGCAGTCTAGGTCTAGACTCAATGTCTCTGGTAAGCCAGATCTTTAGAGGTCTAGCTCAAATTCCACCCCATTTGGAAAGTCTTCTCTATGCCTCCTTCACATTGCTTTTTTTCTGCTTTCTTACATTACTTTTGTTTTAAATCTTCATTGGCTGAAGTCTTATTGGGCACTTGATGCTAGTCCTGGTTAACAATCATGGTTCCCCAGGCAGCTCAGTACCTTAATTCTCACTTTACCCCATCAGTCTAAAAAACCACCGAGGGCAGGATCTGACTGCTTAACTCTCCCCAAATCTCTAACATAAAGTTTTATAAAATTGTCTACTTAATAGCTTGGTGGGTAGACTTAGGTAGTACAAGCCAGAGAATAAATTCAATTCATGTTGTTTGGAAACACTCATTTACATCCTGATAACTAATATGCTAACTCCAAAGTATGCCGAGTTATTCATCAAAATAGATCTTCTTAGATGCTTTCCCAGGTAATTTTAGTTCATGTTAGCTAAATTTGAGTAGCCAATTATATTTAAAAGGAAACAAACTGATTTGCTTCAGAATAATTCTGTGGTTTAAACTTTTGAACATTCAGTAATTTCTTACTGAGTATGAACTACAGGTGCTTTGCTAGCTCCTTGGGATTCAAAAATAGGAAATGTACAGCTCCACTCCCCTCTACATGCTTGACAAAGTCAAAACATTATTTAAATAACAAAAAATAACTCAATATAGACTGAGGGATAGAAACAACTAACTCACCTTTTCCCCTTCTTGTTTATTGAAACAAATATTCATTGAAGATCTCCCCTAAATAATTTTAAGGATATTTCTCATTTTAAACAAATACACACATCGAATATGCAACTAAGCTATGCACACTACTACAAACCCAAAGACTTGGAGCTGGTTGAGGCAGGTAGAATATTTAAAACAAGTAGAATCAACATTCTCAACTATATATCTATGGCAAATTATATCTCCAATGCAAGATTTTGATATTATGGGTAAAATATGTAGATTCTAAGAACTTTGCACTTTACTACTTCATAGCTGAGTCATTAGATAATTTCATTAGGTTCTCAGATGTTCATATACCTTGCTTATAAAATGAAGTTATAACAGGCCTTCCTTGATTTATGCCAAAGGTCCCTGAAAGATTTCTTTCATCATATAAGAATAATGAATCTCTTTATTTAAGAAACCAAATAAGACAACAAGTTATAAGTAGTGAAAAGTTAACTAAGGACATGTGATGATAATTTTTAAATTTTAGGTTTTTTACTTAAAATGCATAGTTCTGTTCCAGTCTTAAATTGTGCCCAAAGATAAAAGTAGGTCCCCTCATCTGCATAATGGGAGACAGGTACAGTTTTTCTTGGAATATTCCTCACCATTATTGAGTATGGGTCTTACAGGGTTGCCAGGCACATGGATGCCTGCCCTGTCCCTTCCTCAACCTTAATTCTCAATGAGAAAGACCCAGTATATAAGTGATAACCAGGCAGAAAAGTTAACTTTCATGCAAAAGATTTTCAGCCCAATTAAAGCACCAAATTTGGACCAGACTCTATGGCTCAGTGCCAATGAAGACTGATTCATACACTGGTCAGATTTGGGCCTCCTCATCTGTGTGGGTTCTGTCTTTTCAGTGCCCCTCCCTCTATACTATGATTTCCTCCTGAACCTAACCATGTCCAACTAATTTCCAGGCTCTGGATAAACAGAGAGTCCTTCCTGGGGTGCAGGGTGATGTTTGTGTTAACCCAAGAACATTGGGAATTTGCCTCTTTGGTATAGAAAGAGACCATCACATCTTGCACAGTGTCTTTGCTCAGCAGAGCACCTCCTCATTATTTTTTCAACAGATGTCTTAGTGAAACATATTTTACTATTTATGTTAGCCTCCTGTAAAACATCTGAGGAAACTCAGAATAACAATGAAAAATGATTGTGTTCACAAAATCAAGTAAATCCAATAATATTTCTGACAGAATTGATTACAATAATGTCAAACGCCCCTTTCCTCTCTCTTTGAAAGTTATTTCAAACATAAAGATAATGAAATATGTTACCTGTCACTTGTAAATTGTGTGCTGAAAGTCTAAAGAGATAATTTAAAGATTTCCAGGTAGAACAACACACTTGCTTTATTTTATTTGTCAAGGAAATATATTAGTTAGGAACTTTCTGCTGTAAAAGTTGGAAACCCCAAGAGAGGAGCAGATTTTTAAATTAGAATATGAAATTTCTTCATTGGTCACAATTCTTGAATTGCAGAGGTTGCTTCTGTATGTGTGGGATTGGACACAGAGGAGAAAAGATATTTAGGCCAAGTTATTTTCATAAAGTTTCAATATATTTTTATCATGGTGGTGTATAGAATGGTGGTTAAGTACACAAACGCATGTAAATGAATACAGGAATGCATTAAAATACTGGGATCTGCTTCCAAGTCCATCATTCACTAGCTGTGTGACCTGAGATAGTCACTTATCTTACATGAGCTTCAATTTTCTCCTTCGTAAAAGAACTCGATAATAAATACCTCATTGGTATAAAAAGCAGATAAAGTGAGATACCATATGTAAATCCCTGTATAGCATGGGGAATACAAAGAGATTGTTCAATGATAGCTAATGTTATTGTTGTTACTATTATTGAATGTACTGGTACCTATAATTGTTTTCAAATATAAAACTCTAAACATATTCCTTCAAGTCTTTTTTCGGTTTCTCCCACTTTGTTATTTTTATTTTATAATTACATAATACAATCAACCCTCCGAACCCAGGGGTTCCATATCTGTATATTAAACCAAAGCAAATTGAAAGTATTTTTAAGAAATTTATAAAATGTTGAAAAGCAAAGTTTGAATTTTTCTATATGCCCAGGACAAAGTCAATGTGAATAAAATGATGTGCAGGCACACCCTGCTGACACCTCCTGCCATTCCACAGCTCCTGGGTCTCTCTCCAGCTCTCGCTGTTTAACCATTGTTCACTGACTATACTGTTAGGCCCATAATAGTTGCAACTGTACTGAACATAGACAGATTTTTTTTTTCATTTTTGTAGTTCTCTAAACAATATAGTATAAGAACTAATTACATTGCATTTGTTATATTAGGTATTATAAGT
This sequence comes from Ictidomys tridecemlineatus, assembly GCF_052094955.1. Lineage (NCBI taxonomy): Eukaryota > Metazoa > Chordata > Mammalia > Rodentia > Sciuridae > Ictidomys > Ictidomys tridecemlineatus. The sequence goes on along the minus strand of NC_135487.1, from coordinate 80,804,746 downwards.
GATCTGTAGACGATTCAAAATATACAGGAGGATATACATGTACTATATACAAATGTCATGCCATTTTGTATACGGAACTCCAATGTCTACAGATTTTGAGTGTCCTTGGAGGTCCCAAAAACAATCTGCTATGGATACCGAAGAATGACTATACACTCCACAATCTATAACCCTTCCACACTGATTCATTACTAACCTTGTGATGAAGGGAATATTATCCTTACATGGTTGGGTCTTTATCTTCTGTCTTTCCACTACATGTAGAACCTCCGTGTGCATGTCCTCATCATCATGGCCTCCTCCAACCCAGAACACATCTGTCACAGGGCAAGTGGTCACCACACCCTTGGAAAGATCTGAACCCCTCATCATGCTTCTTACACAGATGGGGAAGCTATGGTTGAATAACTCAGCAAATTTCCTAAAATCAATGGCATTTCAACTAGTAAAAGGAGGAGCTAACATCTAAACAGTGGCCCTCATTGTCAGAGCTCCACCCATTTCTCTGTGCCTGGCTGCCTTGCTGAGCCTAGAGCCACATGTGGTAGGGCTCCAGAATCCTAATTCACATGTTTTACTAACAGTTTTTCAAAGCACACTTTCCCTGAACAATCTTCTTAACAGGATATCAAAGAGGGCAACTTGTAAACCTCAGTTAGTGGAGTCCTTTTGAACACCGACCACTGACATTCAAGCAGTTAGGCAATTACTGCCACTGGAAATCCAAAGACCCAACCTGCATGGGACCAGCACTTCTACCTCCAGTGAATTTACTAGCACGGCCACTGAAGAAGAAAGTAGTGAAATGGCAAAGTAATCATCTGGTGGTTAAATGTCAAAATAACACATTTGTGCAGCTTAATTTTTGTTGGGGGAGTTAAAGGGAATGTTCCTTAGGAAACAGTAGGGAACCATTGGTAGAAAACCCAATTTATGCTCATATATTTTCCTGTATCTACGTAAGATATTGCCTAGCTCTGGCTGAGATAATATTTTATTGCTTTGGTCTTTTTTTATATCAATTAGATCTTCATTTTAACACTTTTATCTCAGGATGATAATAAGAATACATATTTTGTAAAGCTTAGGTTCAACTCTCACTGTTAGTGTATATCAAATATCTTGTGTGATATTCATGGTACTCTCAGGTGAGCAGAGAAAAGTATCAATTCCCTCATTTTCCAGATGAGGTCACTGAAACAGACAAAGCTAAGAGATTTCTATAAGTTCACACAGGCTATGACTGAGCTTGCCTCTGGCCTCACTAACCAGGTCTCCTTCTCTACCCACCCAAGTGTATACAAATACATTTCATAGCCACACTGACATTTTTTACTTATTTCCTAAGCAGTTCATATATGTTCTATGTGTAGTGTTCATCAGAAAGACAGAAATTGGACATAATGCTGATTTTGTACTAACTTTTTTTCTGGCAATAAGTTCCAAGTTAATATCAGTAAACCAGCCACTTAATATCCTTCCTGTGTTTATTTGGGAGTTCCAACTTTTTTCTCACTTTTAATAAAATTCTATAGATTTTTTTTTTAAAAAAAGAAAACACCATACTAAGAATAGCTGAGGGTCGGTTTCCAAATCTGATTATTATCCCCAAATGAACACTTTCACTGATTTCATAACCCTGACTTAACTGTATTTACCTTGTTCAAAGTCACAGTGTCAATACCACTAGGGCTGCTGATGTGTGTGGGGTCTGTTGTGAAATCACAATGAGCCCATGGGTGACTGATTAGTATGACCTGCTATTTATTAGGCAACTGCAGCATTTTGACATTGACCACACCATATAAAATCATTCTGAAGAAAAGAGTTTTCTGGTCTTTTTCTACTTAAATAGAGAAGCAAGCTCCTTAGATAAAAGTCATAGTCAAAAAGACAACTAATTTGCCTGTGAATTTTAAAACATCAAAATGCAATGGCTGAACTCTAGAAAAACTAGGGATAACAGGAACATACCTCAACATTGTAAAAGGTATCTATGCTAAGCCTCAGGCTAGCATCATTCTGAACGGAGAAAAATTGAAGACATTCCCTCTAAAATCTGGAACAAGACAGGAATGCCCTCTCTCACCATTTCTGTTCAACATAGTCCTCGAAACACTGGCCAGAGCAATTAGACAGATGAAAGAAATTAAAGGAATAAAAATAGGAAAAGAAGAACTTAAATTATCACTATTTGCAGATGACATGATTCTATACCTAGCAGACCCAAAAGGGTCTACAAAGAAACTATTAGAGCTAATAAATGAATTCAGCAAAGTGGCAGGATATAAAATCAATACGCATAAATCAAAGGCATTTCTGTATATCAGTGACAAATCCTCTGAAATGGAAATGAGGACAACCACTTCATTCACAATATCCTCAAAAAAAATAAATAAATACTTGGGAATCAACCTAACAAAAGAGGTGAAAGACTTATACAATGAAAACTACAGAACCCTAAAGAGAGAAATAGAAGAAGATCTTAGAAGATGAAAAAATATACCCTGTTCATGGATAGGCAGAACTAACATCATCAAAATGGTGATATTACCAAAAGTTCTCTATAGATTTAATGCAATGCCAATCAAAATCCCAACAGCATATCTTGTAGAAATAGGTAAAGCAATCATGAAATTCATATGGAAAAATAAAAGACCCAGAATAGCAAAAACAACTCTAAGCAGGAAGTGTGAATCAGGAGGTATAGCCATACCAGACTTCAAACTGTACTACAGAGCAATAGTAACAAAAACAGCTTGGTACTAGTACCAAAACAGGCGGGTGGACCAATGGTACAGAATAGAGGACACAGAAACCAACCCACAATATTACAACTATCTTATATTTGATAAAGGGGCTAAAAGCATGCAATGGAGGAAGGATAGCATCTTCAACAAATAGTGCTGGGAAAACTGGAAATCCATATGCAACAAAATGAAACTGAATCCCTTTCTCTTGCCATGCACAAAAGTTAACTCAAAATGGATCAAGGAGCTTGATATCAAATCAGAGACACAGCATCTGATAGAAGAAAAAGTTGGCTATGATCTACATACTGTGGGGTCGGGCTCCAAAATCCTCAATAGGACACCCATAGCACAAGAGTTAATAACTAGAATCAACAAATGGGACTTACTCAAACTAAAAAGTTTTTTCTCAGCAAAAGAAACAATAAGAGAGGTAAATAGGGAGCCTACATCCTGGAAACAAATTTTTACTCCTCACACTTCAGATAGAGCCCTAATATCCAGAGTATACAAAGAACTCAAAAAATTAAACAATAAGAAAACAAATAACCCAATCAACAAATGGGCCAAGGACTTGAACAGACACTTCTCAGAGGAGGACATACAATCAATCAACAAGTACATGAAAAAATGCTCACCATCGCTAGCAGCCAGAGAAATGAAAATCAAAACCACCCTAAGATACCATCTAACTCCAGTAAGATTGGCAGCCATTATGAAGTCAAACAACAACAAGTGCTGGCGAGGATGTGGGGAAAAGGGTACACTTGTACATTGCTGGTGGGACTGCAAATTGGTGCAGCCAATTTGGAAAGCAGTATGGAGATTTCTTGGAAAGCTGGGAATGGAACCACCATTTGACCCAGCTATTCCCCTTCTCTATTTCCTAAAGACCTAAAAAGAGCATACTACAGGGACACTGCTACATTGACGTTCATAGCAGCACAATTCACAATAGCAAGACTGTGGAACCAACCTAGATGCCCTTCAATAGACGAATGGATAAAAAAAAAATGTGGCATTTATACACAATGGAGTATTACTCTGCATTAAAAAATGACAAAATCATAGAATTTGTAGGGAAATGGATGGCATTAGAGCAGATTATGCTAAGTGAAGCTAGCCAATCCCTAAAAAACAAATGCCAAATATCTTCTTTGATATAGGAGAGTAACTAAGAACAGAGTAGGGAGGAAGAGCATGAGAAGAAGATTAACATTAAACAGGGATGAGAGGTGGGAGGGAAAGGGAGAGAGAAGGGAAATTGCATAGAAATGGAAGGAGACCCTCAGGGTTATACAAAATTACATACAAGAGGAAGTGAGGGGAAAGGGAAAAAAACAAGGGGGAGAAATGAATTACAGTAGAGGGGGTAGGTAGAGAGAGAAGAGGGGAGGGGAGAGGAGGGGGGATAGTAGAGGATAGGAAAGGCAGCAGAATACAACAGATACTATGTATGGCAATATGTAAATCAGTGGATGTGTAACTGATGTGATTCTGCAATCTGTATTTGGGGTAAAAATGGGAGTTCATAACCCACTTGAATCAAAGGGTGAAATATGATATGTCAAGAACTATGTGATGTTTTGAACAACCAACAATAAAAACTAAAAAAAAAAATGCAATGGCTGAGAAGTGTGGTGAGTGGCTCACCTTCATGGCAAAGTGGGGTTCTATTGGGACCTCTGGATTCCTTTCAAAATTGAACAGCATTTATTAACACAATCCTCCCTCTTGCTACCAATATTTTCAAGGAACTGTAGGAGGAAACAAGACTGAGGGTAAATGTCTCAACCTGGAGGTAACAATAACATTCCTAGGTAAAAACCCCTAAAGCAAAAGGTGCATTCAACAGATGTTGTAGAGTGTCCATCTGACGAAATGTCTAGAAGTCTGCTTTGTTCTCCCATGCACCCAGTGCAACCTGCCAAGGTGTTTAGTATTTCAGTATCTTTTGTAACTGAGTCTTGTCTTTCCCAAAGCTGAGAAGTCTCTTCAAGGAAGCAGAACCAGAAGATATTGGGGTTTAGGGTTAGACAGCTCTAAATTTGACAACCCGTTTTTTCCACTTTACAGTCTGATCAACTTTGAACAATTTCTTTAATCTCTCTGTATTTAGGTTCCTCGACTTTAAAAATGTGTGTGTGAGTGTGTGTGTGTTGCCTGATGTATATAAACCTTAGATCCCACTGAGTGTTAATTTCTCTATCTCCATATGTATCCATATATCACATATTTTTTGTCTCTCCAAATGCCTTGCACCTTGCATCTGTACTTGCTGAACCTGGTGTGCAGTGAAAGAACAAGAATGCTATTAGGCATCTACAAGAGTTAAATGGCAATTTTATCCCAACATGGAGGCCCTAATTAGATTGATTTGCAGATATGAATGTAGGTCATTCTGTTGAGATGCTCGATTAATTCAAAAGAAGATATTTTGCAGAAGGACAAAGCCCTACCAGAAAACAAATCCCTTTCATGTTGTTCTTAGCCAAGAGCAGATGTCTGGCAATATGAAAACATAGTGGTTATTTTCACAAATGAGATCTTTCTTTCTGCAGGCAGCACTGCAAAGCCTATCTGAGACTTGAAGAGTATTCTGTGCCGTGTTTACAGCAGTATTCTTGTAGCTGCATTAAAAGCTACCATGACCTCTTTAAGTGCATGGAGGATCTTCTTCAATGTGCAGTTGCAAAGGCTCAGTATTCATTGCTCTTAAATAATGAGAAGGTTCCAAAACTCTACTCTTTTAGAAAGTCCAGTTAGCCTCTGATTATTTGTGTATTGGTGTTTTCTTTTCTCCCTTCTCCCACCTCGTTTTTTTTTTTTTTAAATCCCACAGCCACATGCTACTAATGTGAAACATATATTGAATTTGCCAAGCCATTTTTCCTCCTAATGTTCCACATCAGTATTTATTTGGAAAAGGCTCTGGTTTAGCAGTACACACTTATGGTAGAGAAAGGTTGTTTTATCTAGAGTTCATTATCTAGTAATTTCAGGTACTTTGTGTGCATGCATTATTCAATATTGCCTTCCTCATTGTTTTGCAGACCCAATTACCTATGGCTTGGGCTGAGAAAAAAGTTGAAAAGCACCAGCCCTGACTCATGATTTAAGGTGTAGTTGAAGCAGGTTCATCAGCCCTCTCTTCAGACACCAACCGTCACTACTGGTAGACACAATACAACTTTCTTGTTGCATTCCATTCCTTTTGGGGCCTAGCCTTTGGCACAGTTTGGTCTATTTAGAGAAGCAAAATGGATGTGGGGTAAAAAAAATATAAACACAATTCATGTTATTTGGACATAATAGAAGGATCAAAATAATTTAGATCAAAAAGCTAAATAAAGCTGAGGTAAAATTTATTTGCACATTGGACTCATATTGTATTTCAGTTCAGACCCCTAGTTTACAGATCTTGACTTACAAGTGTGTTAGCCATTACATTCCCAGTCCCACTCCCCAACGCCCCAATCTTCTTCTGCCTGTTTTTTCTACTTCTAGGTATGGAGCTGTGAAAATTTTTAGGTTTTAAAATGCTCTGTGGACCACAAGTTCAAAGCCAGCCTCAGCAGCTTATCAAGGCCCTATCTCAAAATAAAAAATTTTAAAAGGGCTGTGGATATGGCTCAGTGGTAAAGTGCACCTAGGTTCAATCCCTGCTACCAAAAATTAATTAATTAACTTTTTCATGTGAATTTAAGGTATATCAAATGGCATTATGGGTATCTATAGTTAGAAAGATGATTAGAGTGAAGGGAATTAACATATCCATCATCTCAAATATTTATTCAATTTTTTTGTTTCTTGTGGTAAAAGCAGAACAATTTTATTACCCATAGTTCCCACACTGTACATAGATCTCTGGACCTCTTCATCCTATAGATCTGCTACATGTGTGTCTTCTGAATTAAAATGGCTACTTAAGCATTTTCTCTAAGTCAATCTAAGAAAGAAAGAGCAAGGAAATCCCTCTCTTCTCCCATAAATTCTATATGTCTCTCTGCTCTTAGGACCCATATCATAGGCTTTTTTGAGGGATATAATTAAGTTCTTCTAACAGGTATTTGATTACAATTTAATCCATTCACCAGACATTTATTGTGAACTACTTATCCCTGTTCCAAACACATATGTATATATGTTAGAATCCAATTCACTTATTAGCTAGAAAAGTTAAGATCCACACGTTCAAGGCTTCACTCATTACACCTGTGAGTGTATAGAGAGGAGATCAATATTAAAAGCATAAGGAACAATTAATTCATTTGTTACTTAGGGACCTCTGTACAGATTCTTAACTCCAAATTTATATATAAGAGCCAATAATATCTGTCAGTGAAGGAAAATACATTTAAATATCAATTATTACTGTTTATGAATATTTACTTCAATAAGAGCACCTTAAATTTCAAGTTTCACCTTTGACACTGAGATCCCACAAAGGATGTATTTCAAAGGAGCTGACAGACCATGCTCAGAATTTTTAAAGGGATGGTTAAAAAGTGGTTATAGCACTCTTGAAGTTCCTCATCCTCAGGCTGAGGGTTTCTAAAGAACATGACCAAAAGCTCCACAGAGAAGGAAATCCTGCCACTGGCAAGCAACATGGATGGAACAGTTGGAAACTGTGAAATAAGCCAGGTGTAGAAAGACAAATGCCATATGATCTCACTTTTATGTGGAATCTAAAAACGTCAAAGTCATAAAAACAGGGAGTAGAAAGGTAGTTACCAGAGAAAGGGGAGGGAATGGAGAAAAGGAAGATATTGATCAAAGTGGATAAAGTTTCAGTCAGACTGAAGAAAAATATAGTAGTGATCTGTTCTACTGCATGGTGACCACAGTTGATGCTAATATGTCACGTATTTCAAACCTCTTAAAATAATTTTGAATGTTCTCACCACACACAAAAAAAGATGATAAACTGGTGAGGTGATACGATAACTGGCAGTGTAACTGAATCTTTCTATAATGTATACAAAGATGAAAACATCACATTGTTCCTCACAAATACACATAATTATTTGTGCATTACATTACAAATAAATAGAGTTTAAGCCCATAAGAGGAAAAGACAGATTTATAAAAGCCACCTTACAGTAGAGTCAACCAAGTGAGATCTTCTCTGTCTCTTTCTTACCTTTTCTTCTAGGACTTCAGCCTAAGCCCTACCCAATACAACATCTAGCCAGGAAGGAAGAGGGAAGAAATATCAGGGAAGTTGAAGTGCTGGTGTGCATCCAGCCCTCAGTAAGGACAAGGAGGACATCTTATCTTGCAAGTTGGAAACATGATTAGTACCTGGGGCCCTAGGCATTTCTAATTACTCAGTGGGGACCGTGGCTGTGACTTAAAATGGCTGTAGGGCTTTTTAAGAATGAATAGGATTTTGGATTGCATAAATTTGGATTTAGGGTCACTGAAAGTACTTCTTCCCTCTATTATGGTTTGCATATAAAATGTCCCTCGAAAGCTCCTGTGTTAATACAAGAATGTTCAGAGGTGAAATGATTGGACTGTGAAAGCTGTAACCTAATGAGTCCATCTTAGTTTGAACAGATTGACTGGGTGGAAACAGTAGACTGAGGTGGTGTGGCTAGAGGAGACGTGTCACTGGGATCATTTTCTAAGAGGGTGCACCTGACCGAAGGCCTTTTCTCCCTCTCTCTGTTTCCAAACTGCCATTAAAGGAACAGGGATCCTCCACTACACACTTCTGACATGATGTTCTGCCTCACTTGGGCCCAGAGCAAATGGACTCATCCAAGCATGAACTAAAGCTTTTGGCCATACACCAAAATAAACTTTTCCCCTTTAAGTTGTTCTTTGTCAGGTATTTTGGTTGCATCAACACAAAACTGACTACCATACCCACTGAATAAATATTATAAGAATAGTGGGAAACAAAATAAAGTTGCTTTTGATTACATCCCAGGCCTCTTGTTCAGTGAACATAAAGTTCTACTTACATTTTAAGATAGAGGGAATTGCTTAAGGGAAAACACAATGATTTTTTTTATAATTTATAATCAGACTCTAATTTATAAATTTGCTAATAGTCCTTTCCTGCTAGATGTTAATAGAGAAAGAAAAAAAATCTCTGTTTGGTCATTAGCTTTAATTTAGATATAGCCTTGCAGTTACAAGGAACATCTTGAGGAGAAGCAAATGGCTCTAGACATTATTAAAACACATTCCAATAAAACACTCTTGAAGCAGTGCCCTTTAGAAATGAATGCTGCAAACACAGAATGCAGTTCCTTCAGAATTTGCCCAGCTCTGGGTGCCCTTTTTTCCAGTTCATACTCATCATCTGCCTTTGTTTCCCTCTCACCTGTAGCAACAAATCATAATATAGGCTCAAAACTAATGACCCTAGAAATCACTTTTTACTCTCAGGCATTCATCCCCACCACACTCCCTGCCACCCCTGTATTTTTTTAAACATCAACTATAGGCAAGGTTCTGGACGGTGATGCTGATATGACTAGAAAGAGCCTTAACCAGGACTGCCAGTATAGCAATGCAGCTACATATTTAAACCAGAAACTCACAGAGATGAAAGAAATACACTGCGGGAGCTGAGACACAGAGATGATTAACTCCACTTGGAGGGGTCAAGGAAGTCATCCCAGAAGAGGTGACAGTTTGATCTGAGTCTTGACAAGTAAGTAAAGGTTCATCAGGCAAAAATCAGGCAGAGTGGCATTTCAGGCACTGTGTGAATAGGGGACCCTGGAAAAGAGCATAGATATTCTAGGTGGTGGTTAGAATTTAGAAAATGATAAGAGGAGGAGATACATCTTGGAGATGGCAAGGATCAGAATGAGATGACGCATGCTGTCTGTATTATTGAGTGGATTCTCTGTCCTGTAAATGAAAGAGAAGCATTGAGAAATTCTGCAAGCTACTAGATCCCTGATTAAAAGAATGTTGATATTGAATGAAGGAAGTTCATTTTGACTAGTTTCCATCCCCGGACAAAACCCAACTCATTCCCTTACTTTTCCTGAATGAACAGAGAAGCACCAGATATCAAAGCATCTGGGCACATGAGTGAAACTGCATTGTTGCATCTACCTCCACTTCAGCTTACAAGAAAGTTTTTCCAGTTTCTGACTAAAATGCAAAAGAAGAAAATAGGTGCACCATACCTTTAGAAGAGTAAGTTCTTAAAAGGAAGACACTGTTATTCTTTATAGTTCTCATGGCACTGGGAGAGTCAAAACTATAAAAGAGAACTGTGTCATGCCCTTCTTTTTTATTATGTCTCCTTCAGTTTTGTCTCTCTCCATTCCTCTTACATTCTGTTAGTGTGATTTGTTGTTTGCTTATTTTATGTCAACTTTTGTCAATAAAGTAAAGATCATATTCTATGCTGGGTTTACAGATTTACCATTTACTCCCACACCATTTTCTCCAGTGGATCAAAGAACATGATTTTAAAGGTTAGAGATACTATTTATAATTCTTTCAGAAAACTTTTGAGACATCACAAAGCAAAAACTTACAGATGTTTAAATTTTATTTTCAAATTTTTCTCAAACAATTATTGAGGGTATTTTTGTTTTTGTTGTTGTTGTTGTTTTGTTTTGTTTTTGTTTGTTTTTTGTTTTTTTGGTGCTGAGGACTGCACCCATGGCCTTGTGCATGCAAGGCAAGTACTCTACCAACTGAGCTATATCCCAAGTCCAAGTTTAATGTTGTTGAAAGTTAAATTGAGAAATAAAGTAAACTGTGTTCTTATTACATACTTAGTATCATGAAATACTGAGAGTTTTTTTTAGTTCTGATATCCAAAGGATATTTTATTCCATGATCCTGAACAGTGTTTTGCAATAATAGTTTATTATAAGTTATAATGATTTTGAGTCATAGACATCTCTTTGCCTGTTGTAACATTTCTCATAACTGTGACAATTTGCTGACTCTCTCACACTCAAAAAAGATTATAGGCATTGTGAAGCCAGAGATTATACCCACCTTGTCAGCCCTTCATTTCCATGTCCAGATCAGTGACTAACAAAAGTTCTCAGCAAATATTTGGTGAATGAATCAGTAGAAGAAAATATTCTTTGAAGACTTCTCAGAATACCAATGAACTGTACTGTAACATGGAAACAGGAAGAATACAAGCTTTAAGTTCAGATAGAGCTGGCATTTGAACCTGCAGTGTGCCATTATCCAGGGTAAAAGCATGGTCAGCTTCATCTGGAGATCAGTTTCCTTATATTCCAAAGGGAAATAATCATATGAAGTCCACTTGATACTTTTTTTTTTTTTTAAAGAGAGAGTGAGAGAGAGAGGGGGACAGAGGGAGAGAGAGAGAATTTTAACATTTATTTATTTTTCCTTAGTTCTTGGTGGACACAACATCTTTGTTGGTATGTGGTGCTGCTGAGGATCGAACCTGGGCCGCACGCATGCTAGGCGAGCGCGCTACCGCCTGAGCCACATCCCCAGCCCCTCCACTTGATACTTTTGAGAATTAAGTTATCTACAATGAAGGGGCTCCTTGGAACTCTAAAAAATCTGATTTATCTTATCTGGAGCCACAAAGTAGAAAAATTGTTTAGAAGAGAAAAGATGTAGGATTATAAGAGGTTAGACATTTCTGCTGAGGGTAGCCTGGTATTGTTTTAAGCATAAAAATGGGAATCCAAGGGGAGAAGAGGACTGGGTGTGCCATGGTTACTAGCTCTTTCACCCACACCAGCAATTCTCTCCCCATATCATCACTATGTCCTTCACTAACTGATTACATGAGTTTTCAAACTTAATAATATTTTCCCACTGACCTCACATTTCCTAGCTCTCATTCCATATATTTCCTCCCTCTTTAACACACTGTCTAGAAGGCATTGTCTTTATTTAAATATCTTCTTTGCTAAATCTGAAGCTCAAATATGAGAGTTCATCTTAAAAAACCTATGAGCAGCATTCAGAAAAGATATTTGTCCCTCTCTTCTTCCCTTTTTTTAAAAAAAATATAATTCAAATATAAAAATGATTTTTAAATGTATATAAATATATATATGCTTTATATGGAAACTATGCCCACTTCATATAATATATATACATATATATACATATATATATATACACACACACATATATATAACTATGAATATGTAAAATTATTTGTCCTTTTATTATAGATCAGGTGGCATGCTGTACATGCACACACACACACACACACACATACACACATACACAACATGAAGATCACTAAGTATTAGTTCTATAAAGAGCTTCCTTTTCTTTTCTAGAACTGACTAATATTCCATCATATAAAGGCACTATAGTTTACATTAACAGCCTCCAATATAAAATACCAGTATATTTCCAATATTTTGCTATACATAAAGCGTCTCATCAAATGTTTTTCATAAATAACTTTATAATAGTGAATTATATATGTAATATAAGTTCCTTAAAGTGGAATTAACAGTTTCAAAGTTAAATGCATTTTTATTTTTATAGATATTATCAAGTTGCTATCTAATATAACATAAGAGAAATAGTAGTTTAAATTTTTATTTAACTTGTACCTGTAATTGTGCATATTTATGGGCTACTATGTGATGCTTTAATACATGTATATGTTATGTAATGTTCAAATCAGAGTAAACATATCTGTCCCTTCAAACACAGATTATTTCATTTAATAATGAAATAATTATTATTGGCACACCCCCAGCTCAGCCTTTAGAATTCCTTTCTCCCCTAACTTCACCAGTCCACAGCTGAGCATTCAGGTTCATGGATTTTAAATTAAATTTGAAATCTTCAGATTTAATTTATCTAGATAGGAAGGACCTCCCTCTGAATTCTAGATTCATGTATCCAGTTGTCTACTGGATAACACAGAATCGTGTCTAATACATAGTTCAAATATACTATGTCCCAAATCACAGTCTGCTACTTGTACTACATGGGAGCTTTCTATATATCTCAGTAAAAATGTTGTTCTTTTCAGTTGCTTAGTCCAAAGTTAAAGGAATTATCTTCAACTATCTTTTCTCTCAAATACTATAGCTATACCTACTTTACCTACTATACCTATACCAAATTCTGTTGGCCCTATTTCTTAAATAAATCCAGAATGTGACCACTTCACTTTTTTGAATGATCTTACTCTTAACCACCATTTCTGGTCTGATTTTATTGTCTCCCTGCTTCCACCACTGACAATCTCAGCACTGCAGCAAAAACAAAACTTTTAAAATTTAAATCAAGTTGAGTCTCTTGTCAGCTCCAATACTTGCTATAATTCTCGTTCTACTCAGAGAAAAGGCTAAATTCATTCAAAGGTCTACAAGGTTTTCAATGATGGGACATTAACACCCTTCTTATTCATCTCTGATCACGTCTCCTATTATTCTTGTTTACTTTGCTTCTGACTTACTGGGCTTTCCTTGCCTTTACCTTAACTTTAGTTTGTTTCTGTCTCACTGGCCTTTTCCTGCTCCACAAATGCCATTTAACTTGCCAATTTCATGATTTTTGTTTTGTTTTGTTTAACCTTCAATATTCTCCTTCACTTACACTCCACCCACCAGATGGTCAGATGGCTTGCTCCATTACTTTCTGCGCTTATCTCTCCAAATCTTTTCAGAGACTCCAAGACAATTACCCCCACTTCCAAAAATCTCTGTCCTTTTTATACTACATTTTTTCTCAGATAGGCCAATAGTATTCTATATTTCTCCCCAAATAAGCACAAACGGTTGGATACTTTGTTTCCTTCAATGCAGTGTCTGCCAGAGTATATATGTCCAATACATACATGTAGAATGAATGTATTATTTGTGTGACTCAATTCTCACAAAACCTTGCAAGATAATGAATAGTGACTATGTAGAGACTATGTGGCAATATTGAAAATTCTGGCATGCTATTTAGGTTGCTATTTAGGTTGGTTATGGTTAAAAATAACAAAGAATTCAAAGATTTACAATTTTTAGTCTAGAAGATGATCGATGAATTTATCTTTTTCTCCTGATTTCTATGATTATAAACTTCTAGACACATATTAAGAAAAATAGGAAAATCTTTGTTTTAAACCCTGTATAAATATACTTTTATTCAGATAACATATTCTACTGACTAATCATAATCTATGATACTTGTTAATTTCTGAAAAAAAACATAAATGTTGATATCATAAAATAAATCACAGTTTCATTGCATATGTCATTATAGAAAATATGTCCTAGACCCTGGCTTGATGTCCTTGACAACTAACAATATTAAATAATAGGTCATACCCTATATAAATCTTCAGTGAATAACCACAATACTAGGTAATAATTTCATTTTATAATCAAAAGCAGATTACATTTGCCTTTGAATTATCATTTAAGCTATGTTTAATTCAGCATCACTTTCTTCATCCTTTAACAATATCCTCTGCAGATTGTGATACTCCCAAGAACACAAACTATAGCTGCAGTTTCTATTAACTTATTACTCTAAAATTTCTAAAAAAAATTAGCAATGTGGAAATTAATGATGATATCTCTTAGAAAACCACATTTTATATGTATATCTCTTCTCATATTGTTGTTAAAATATAGCAGAGTACAGATGGTGATAACAAAACTGATATTATCTGACATAAATATATATTTGTCAGACCAATATGCTATCTTGCTCTGTACTTTATGAAATGAAGGGATAAACTACAGGGATTTTTAATTCAATCAGTAGATATTTTAGACTTATTAACCTCTGGTAGAGAATCAAATAATTCAAATATCTAAACGAGTTTGAAATCAATATACTTACATCTTCCAAAAGAATTCCAAAAAACTGAATATAGTATTACTTTCCCAGAATACATATACACATCTAACAAACATAAAAACCCTAAACAAGAATTGATTATGGTCAAACACTACCAATCTCTTCATTTTCCTTATTCTGTGTCTTAAACAGTAGTGGAAAAGAATAGTGATAATGAAATGTATAAGGGCTTAAGTCATAGTTATGGTAACCATTGCTTAATGAATCATCCAATATAAATAGTGTCCTAGACAAAAAGATGTTTTTCCACATCTCAAAAATCACTCCCTCTATATGAGCTCACAATATTCTCTCTCTTCAGACCTGCTGAAGAACTGAGAGTGTATTCACTCACCTCTTGTCTTAACATCTTCAATTCTTTTTCCTGGATTTCTTCCCCTGAGTCTCAAAATGTGCATGAGTTTTATTCATTCAAAAAGAAAAAATCACAAGGCTGGGGTGGTGGCTCAGTGGTAGAGTGCTCACCTAGCATGCATGAGGCACTGAGTTAAGTCCTCAGCACCACATAAAAATAAAATAAAGATATTGTGTCCACCTAAAATTAAAAACTAAATATTTTTAAAAATTTAATAAAAAGAAAAAAATCACTTCACTTGACCTCTCTAATTCTCCTAACCTACTAATATTTTTCTTCCCACAAATATTTACAAGAATCACTTCCATTTTATTCTGGATGATGAAGGTTAATAAGAATGAGCAGCCTGTCATTAATTCATCAATATATTTAACAGGCACAGTTGGGTGCTGTTGCATTCATCAGATGAGTGTAGAACCCCCTTTTTTACTTTCTTTTTAAAGAAGTCAACCATTTTCACATCTTCTCATCCCTAGGCTTCCATTCAAACTGAATACTTTTGCTCATGCTTCACCTCTTCAACTGAACATAGTTCACCTTCTATTAGAACACTAAAACTCCTGAATATCTTCAGCCTTTTGGCATTCTCACTTAAGGTTGCTATCACTGCTCCTCTTTCTCTAGCTTCAAATGCCTGCAAATGCCTCCTACAATTTATTCTTTTCCCCATAGCATTTACTCTGGAGGATTAATCCAGTCTCATCCTCTCATCACTGAGTCATTCTACAGAGAGTATACATTGTATGCACACTGTTGTCCTGTGCACTGAGTTCACAAGTATAAATAAGGCAATGTTGTTGTCTTCAAAGTGCTTAACTGCACTCAGGAAATTAAAAAAAATTACTTAAGTATTGGTAGGATAATAAGGCCAGTAGAGAGATGAACCTCCTTGATAAGGGAACAAGGGACAAATGAGTCATAACTGAGAAGATGATCAGACACTTAAGCATGCATATACTTATATATTATTTGATATATGATTATATACTATTTTATATGTATAGACACATGTGTGTGTCAGCGGTGTGTGTGTGTGTGTGTGTGTGTGTGTGTGTGTAAGAAAGAGAGAGAGAGAGAGAGAGAGAGAGAGAGAGAGAGAGAGAAAGTGGGAAGGACATTCTATTCTAGAAAGCAGAGGGCAACAAGCCAGACATTTGAAGGGAAACGAGAGCATGACAGGAAAATTCCTTAGATCTCTGAGCAAAGTAGATTTTTTACACAAACTTAAGCATTTTAAGTATTCCCTAAATTTCCATTCAACTATATTTTTGCAACATTAAAATCAGTATGACTAAAATTTTATCCTTATCTTTCCTTAAACCAGCTCCCTCTCCGCTTCACCATTTCTTTAACACTACAGTGTTGTTCTTCAGTTGACTAGACTTGAAAAGCCCCTATTCATATTCAACCATTCTTAGAAGAATATATTTTGGTGATGCCAATTATATTATTATCATTTTAACTTTAGAAAGTCCTGGGTGGATGTGAGAGCTTTGTGTAAAAAATGCAAATCCTAGGATTCCTCCCAATCAGTGAGTTTAACCAGTGTGGGGAAAAGCTCAATAACTGGATTTTTTTTCCACTATTGCCAGGTGATTCTAATGTACCACCACTTGTCTATTATTATGGTCTGAAGTTTTCCCCAAAATTATTAGATTATGAGAGCTGGAACCTAATCAGTTCATCCTAGTTGACAGCTGTAGGTGGGTAGGATGTGGCTGGAGAAGGTGGGTCATTGGGGGCATGCCCTGAAAGAGTTCATTTTCCTGAAGTCACCCACCCCCACACCCCTCCCCACATCTTATTTGTCAAGTCCTGAGCTGCTTTCCTCTGCCCCACCCTTCTACAATACTGCCCTACCTTACCTTAGGTCCAAGACCAATGGCGTCAGCAGACCATGTAGTGAATCTCTGAAACCATGAGCCAAAATAAACTTATCCTCCTCTAAGTTGTTCTTGTCAGGTATTTTGGTCACAGCAACATAAAGCTGACTATGTAATCTATGCTCTCTTCATTACAAAATCTCATATAATTTATTCCTAATCTTCTCCAACAGAAAAATATCAAATTGTTCTTTCAAAAACATTGCTTTAATCATGTTTCTTAACTTGAGAATTTTGAATGCTTTCCTCCAACCTCTCTGATCAAATACAATTGGAATTCTAGTACTTGTTTTCTGCAATTCAAAATGCCCGTAAATTTTTTCTTCTAACAAGTCTGCTTTCTTTCTTTCTCCATTCAATCATGTAATTAGCAAATATTCTATATCTACCTGTTAGGCTAAGGGAATTATAGTCCTTCACTGCTCATAGTTTTCTCTGCAACTATAAAAGTCAAATACTATGTAAGCATGTAATTATATGTGATTAGAGTACTAGTCCCTAAAGAAATCCATAATACAAAAATTAAGCTAAATTTACTTGTCCAAGATGGTCTTCCAAAGAATGTTACTCTAAATTAAACCACTACTAAAAGTTGATTAGCTAAAATGGAGAGGAAAAGTAAAGACTTTGAAAAGTTAGGCCCGCAGAAACAGCATACATGGTTAAATGAAAGAAATACTGTCACTTTTGAAATATGAAAATACTTATATTTTGTAAGGAGGATATTATATAAGGGGAATCATTAGATGTGAAAGACAATCCACTCAGGCCTTTACTACACATTCTAATAAGTTTAGACTTTCTACTAAAGGAAATGGAAAGTCACTAAAGGATTCCATGTGAGGAGTCATTTGAAGATTTACATATTTGAAAGATCATTTTGGCCATAATATAGATGAAGAGTGCTGAGGGCCATTGCCAAGTAGGAATGACGCATCGAAATTTCCTTGCCAGCATACCCCATGTTGCTTAGAGGACATTCGATGAGACATTGCATGTATGCTTTAGTAAGGTGACCTTGCTCAAAGACCAGGGCGGATCCGGGTTTAGAGCTGATCAGGTTTGAGGAAGTTTCCCACTCCTTGAGTTTAAGACAAGTTTAAGGCGTTCCCAGTTTAAGACAATAGGGGTTTTAGGGAAGTTGGAGGTTGAAGATTATTGCTGCTGGGATTAGGGTGTTCCTGCTGCTTGTTCCCCTTGAGTTCTCATAAGATTCAAATGGGATTTGGAAAAAAGCCTCCTGGAGTAGGTGAATGGGGCTGGCAGAACTTGGATTTCCCCAGAACGTGTTTGTACAGGGCCGGTGTGAGTTCGGGAATAAAGGATTGCTGTTTGAATCTACAAGGTGTGTGGTGGCTCGTGATTCTGTGCCAAGCCGAGACATTGGCAGAAGAGGAAGCAAAATTTGTGTTGTAAGGGACATCTGAGAGACTGTTGCAGTAATAAAGAAAAATATGGTAGGTTTGATGCATTGGATTAAGGAAAAGAAACGTGATTTGAGAAGTAGTTCAGATGAAGAGTCAAGAATACTTGAAAACACAAGGAATATGAGAAATGGGGTGATGTTAGGAATGACATATTTTTAATTTGGAAAAAGTTGGTGAATGGGAGCATAATTTACTGAGTCAGGGAATGCTGCAAGAGAAATAGCATTCTCTACGTTATTATTAGGGGGGTATGATTAATTCATATTTATGTATGGTAATTTGAGATTTCATAAAACGAGGTGGTTCTGAATAAACACTGGGAAAAAGAGTTGGGGCAGATAACAATCAGGAGTGGCCACAAATGCCAAAGAAGGGGAGAATTTGTAAGAAGAAAGGAAAGGCACTGAATGCCGAAGGAGGGTGTTTGTTTTGTTAGATTTGCAGTCCCACCAGTTGTTGCTAACCTAAGGGAGAAGCAGATTACAGTGTGCTCAATAGAGATTGTGAAGAGAGAAAATGGAGAATGAGTATGAGTATGGAAATCTCTTCCAAAAATTTGGTCAGTAAAGGGAAGCTATTGAAACTACTGGCAGAAAACTTATGCTCAAATGAAGATTTGCTTTTCTTGCATCATTAATCTTTTTAGGAGTTTTATCTTGACTTTTAAATTTGAAAAGTGGACTTATGTTTAAATTCTGAAGGATAGGGCCAGAATAGATTGGGGAGTTGAAGACCCTGAAGAGAGAGGGTCTAACTAATGGCCCTAAGCCAATGATAATTAAGAGAGGTTAAGATCTAGAACAGAGCTAGAGCCAATTGTTTTCAAACAGAAGTCCCTTCCCAAAATTGGTAAGACAGAAATAGTTGATTTAAAGGATACTTTATTCCAATGCAATCTTTACTGTTCCACAATACAGTAAAGAAATTTTTATTTAAAAAAAATTATGTAGTAATGAAAGCACTTGTGCCAAGATATGAAAAAAACACATTCAAAAATATCTACAGACAAATCTCACATATAAATATCAATGCAAATATCCAGAGTAAAATCTTTAAATCAGAATAAAGAAGAAGTTCCTTAAATTTGAAGCATATCACAAAGGAAACATTATTAATCTACATCATCTAGTTGATTCTTCCCTCCAGGAGAAAATTATATAGCTATTCCAGAGGTCTGAAAAGACATATGACAACATTAAACATCCATTTAAGAACAGTCACTAAAATAAGAATATATTAATACTGGGGCTGGGTTATGGCTAAGTGGTACAGCACTTGCCTAGCATGTGTGAGGCACTGAGTTCAATTCTCAGCTCCCCATATACATAAATAAAATAAAGGTCCATCAACAACTAAAAAAATAAATAAATTAGAAATAATATATGAATATTGTCTTAACATTTAATGTGGGGTGTGTGTGTGTGAGAGAGAAAGAAAGAGAGAGAGACAGTGTGGAAGACCATCAGCTTCCAACTAGCAGCAATGTAATGAAAGCATGCCTGCTGAAGTTCAAGTGAGAAAAAGAATAGTCACACCTAGCATTATTATTTAATTTTATACCAACAAGATAATAAAGATATAATGCTTAAAAGACAATGGTGAAACTCTCCCTATTCATAGACAATTAAATTTATCCTTGGAAAACACAAAAGAATAAAATAGAGGAAAGCAACTTTATAAAAGCAAGAAAAGTGATTAAGATAGCAAAAAATATGATTATAGAAACTAGGACCATTCAAATGTAGAGATAATAACTCTGCAGATAAATAGAAGAGAAAAAGTATATGCAATAGCCACAGAAAGATAAAATATTGTGAATAAACTTAACAAAAATGTTGCAAACCCCTATAGGTAAAGCTTAAAAATTTTAAAGTACACCTGAACTAGACTGAGTAAATTGACTCATCATGTTATTGAATAGGAAGGCTCAACATTATTAAAATATAAACACTTTTTAAGCTAATTTATGAATACACGTTCAATAAAAATAACAGATATGTTTTAGAACTATACAAGCTAATTCTAAGTTTATATTGAAAAAAAATTCATAAGGGTAAACAACCATTAAAACTTCCAAAAGAGCAATGAAGTAGACTAATTATACCAGGTATTAACATCCGAGAAAGCAAAGTTGTCCAATAAAAGTATAATGAAAGCCACATGTATAATTTTAAAATATTTACTAGTTAGAATCCATACAATTTTTAAAAAGCTAAAATTAATTTTGAAATGTATATTATTTAACTCAATATATTCAAAATATTATCAAATGTAATCAATATAAAAGTTATTAATAGGATATTGAAAGTTCTTCATGTAACATAAATCTTTAAAATCCAGTGTATATTTTCAACTATGGCATATCTCATTTCATACTAGCTGCATACCAAGTTCTCAGTACCTATCATATTAGGTATCACACCTTCAAAACTAAAATGGTAAGGTGCTACATGAATGAAAGACATGAGTTAAACAGAACAGATGATAGATACAAATAGAATATCAATTATTATGTCATAAAGTAGCATCTAAAATCAGTGAGACAAGGATGAAATTTTTAATAAATAGTGCTACAATAAATGGATAAGCATCAAAAGATAAATTTGGATCCTTACCAAGCAATCTTTAAACCTCTACAAGATCAAAAGTATCAAAATGAAATGCCAAATGCAAAGGATAAAATCAGGGGGGGTATGTCAACTGATATCAGAAATAAACAACTAATCCCCTTAATAAATAAAGAGCTTCAAGGTACAGAGAACAAACAAAACAAAAACCAGTAAGACAATAAGAAATTAGGCAAAGGATGTGAATAGTTCTCAGTAACCCAAATACAAACAGTTCTTAAACATACAGAAATGTCTTGCCTCCCATATTCCCCCTCTCATAAGGGTAAAAATACAAAAATGTGATAAAATACTCTGTTGTGAAAGCTGTGGGAAAATAGGCATTCTCATAAACTGCTGATGGAAATATAATAGGCACATGTCCTGTGGAGGGTATTTTGGCAATATCCATCAAAAATTATTAATGTTATCCCACTTCTGAGACTAACTCAGTTATACTTTCACATGAATCAAATGACAAATATACTAAGCTATCATAGCAGGATTTCTTAGAATAGGAAAAAATTTGAATGCAGACCCATAGCCTTTCAATAGAGAACTGTTAAACAAGGGAACATACAGAAGCACACTATACAACTACTAAGAGAGCAAACAAACAAGATGATATTCTGCACACTGATGCGGAAAGAACTCCATGCCATGTTTTCAGTGAAAGAGCCTCAATGTGGAAAACACACACATGGCTCTCTCTTTCTCTCATGCTATTTTTTTTTTTTTAATAAGGAAAAGATGTTGCTAAGGGTGTAGGTTGGCGACAGAACATGTGCTTAACATGTGCATGGCTCTGGGTTTGATCCTCAGCACAGGAAATAAAAAGGAGTGATTTAAAAAATCTGCTTTTATTCACATATCTTTACATAAAGAAACACTGGAAGGGAGCCTGCCTTGAGTAGGAGGAGAAAATTGGGTGGATAAAGAGGAAAAGGTTGCGATTTTGATTTCAAACCATGTGAATATATTACCAGTTCACAAAGAGATAAACAAAATGTGAAATACATGAGTTGTGAGTATTTGTGTGTGGAGCATCTTTTGAGATAACAAGAAATGGAGATCATTTTTGGCAATCAGGAAACTTGTTCCAAGCCTGGCTCTTCTGCAATTAGCTACCTTCCATTGCCTCTTACTTTCATTCTGGATGCCATTAAAATAAATGAATGAGAAGTCTTTCATTGTTATTATAATGATGTTTTAACATTTCGATAAATTATAACTTGAGATAGAATTAGTATTTTAGAGTAAATTTGAATTAGAGAAACAATGAGAAGGAAGACTTTGAAGCAGGTTGAGGTTACTCGAAAGAGTTGATGCAAACAAAGAGAACTGAAAAGGGAAAAGAACAGATTTCTCTAAAATGTTGAGGGTCCAACTAAGGATGGTGATTGTGAATTTGCCCAGTTGTGTGATTTTTTTGTCTTCTTGTTGAATAAATGAATCCATCCATTGTTGGACTTGCTAAACAGAGAAAAAGGAATTATAGAGTACTTATAATAGAGGTAAGAAGTATAGGATCCAGTTAGAGACTGGGTGATGTTCTGGATCAGGGAATATGGTAAATTCCCTAAATGGCGGGGGCGGGGAGGGGAGGGTGTCAGGGAAGATCAAAGGAAAGAAGAGTGAAGGAGACAGCAGAGGGACAATGATATCATCAAGTGGATAAACTGGAAAGCAAAGGGTGTGGAAAGTTTTCCTCAATGACATGTCATATCGAGTTTTCCATTCACTGCTCAGATTCCCTTAGCTCAGACCCTGGTTCTACCTCTTATTTCCATCAGCAATGGATGAGCTGCTTCACCTAGGAGCTTCAGTCACCTCACCTATGAGTAGGAGAAACTGGTGATGCCCTACTCGGGCTTGACCTTTTTATTATTTTAAATCAAGAGCACCAGCAAACAATTAAAATATGACCGAATTTTTCATTATGGTTATAAGACAAATTCTGATTTCAAAGATTTAATGTGGGGAAAAAAAATGCATCCTAACTTTGAAACGTATGGAATTAGCTTCTTCTTCCTCCAAAATGGAACCTGAACCTTCCATATTAATACTTTAAGGCCAGATTAAGATTTACTATAATGAAATTACAGTCTATTATTAATGTTCGTGACAAATTCACATTCCTTCCAGGAGTTACCGTATAACAGTGAAGTAAATGGGTCCAAATTGTATTCTCCCATAAAGGAGGAGTGAAATATTGTTATTTAAACAATGGTGACAGATAATTATTTCTAGAACAATTCCCACAATATGCCCTATCTTCTTACAATTGCAGTTTACTATGCCTGTGTATTTATAAGTATTCATCAGAAAAAAAAATGGGGATTGTGGCGCTAATGTCTCCAAATATAAAGAATATGTGTAACATACAAAAAGAATATGGGTTTAAATTCAAGGTTACCTGTATACTTACTCCACTTACGCTACTGTCTGTATGAATTTGCATAGATTACTTTCATGAGCCTCAGTGTGCTTTTTCTTTTCTTTTACCACTGAGCTATATCCCCATCCCCCTTATTTCTGTATTTTGAGACAGGGTCTACCTCAGTTACCAGGTTGTCCTCAAATTTGTGAAACTCCTGCCCCAGTCTCCCAAGTAGCTTGTATCTACCAAGCATCACTGTCCCTGGCTCTCCAAATTTCAATTTTCTAATATGCAAAGA
This sequence comes from Ictidomys tridecemlineatus, assembly GCF_052094955.1. NCBI lineage: Eukaryota > Metazoa > Chordata > Mammalia > Rodentia > Sciuridae > Ictidomys > Ictidomys tridecemlineatus. The sequence goes on along the minus strand of NC_135487.1, from coordinate 80,781,233 downwards.
GGGTAGGATACTACAATTAAAGAGAATTGTAAAGATTAAATATCAGGTGTCTATGAAGTACCTAAGTACAGTAGGCTTGACTCTCCCTAGCCACAACCTTGCTTGCTGCCCTAGCATCCCTACCAGAATAATGTTAAATAACAAGATAGCACTGACAAAGTGTGACCTCTTACAAAATAGCTCTACAGTTACTAAGACTACTCCCCCCACCCAAGTTATTTAGCCACTTCCACTTTTTTCAATATTCCATTAAAAACAGTCTTTTTCTCTTTAGTTTATAATTGATTATCTCAGAAAGAGCTGGTTTGCTCTTTGTGAATAATGCTACATATTGAATTGTGAACAAAATAGCTGAAAACAGACTGAGGCAGTTGTAGTTGGCACACAAATCAATTATAGATCATCATTTAACAGAAACCAAAAACAGACTTTCACTAGAGAAGCAATTTTTGCCCTCAACCTCTTTCTGAGAGAACTAAGAAATATACAGATTTATAAAATCATCAACATATTGCATTGGCTTGTATTAAGAAATATATAACTTTAAATATCAATAATGCCATTGATTTGAGTTAGAAAAGGGTTGTCTCTGTGGTCTGTAACTATATGAGTTACCTGCAGCAAACAGCAAGTAGCAAACACCTAAACAAAATATTATTTTGTGGAAATGCAGATATATGCAAGAGAATGATAAGAAATTTGGGCATAACCACAAATATGGTTTGCAAAGCAGTGGGGTGACGGGGGCGTGCACCTGCCTTCTCTTTGTGAACACCTCTTTGCAATGTGATGCTGTTATTCTCTCCACCAACAGGCAGAGTCAACTCTTCCTTATGCTTATGTTGGGGTGATGGGTGTTAGGGTATAGCACTTATAGGGTATAGCCTTATCGAACCTATATCAATAGCAGGTGATGGGTGTTAGGGTATCAGAGTTCCAAGACACTGCTCACACAGACTTGCAGCTTTCATTATTGCTCCTTGGCAACCAAATAGCATCATATAAGATTGTCTGGCTATCCTGCTTGACAACTGAGGGCCTGAGGAAGTCCTGCTCAAAGCCAGAATGTGAGCGAGGCCATCATTTCATCCATTAAACTTCTACATTATTTCATTCACATGAGTGACCTCAAGTGAGATGCCAGAAAAGCCACTCAGTTAATACCAGCTGGAGTAGAGTTAGGAAAAATACTACTAAGTAAGGGAATCAGGGGAAAATAAAATAAAACAAATATTTTAAACCACAAAAATTTGGTGTGTGTGAGAGCCAGAGTTGAGACAAAGAGAGAAGGAGGCCTATTTCAGTTTAATTTGTTTTTCAGAAGATTAACAATGAAAGCTTCTTATATATTACAAATTGCACAAGCTGGGCCCAGAGAATCCATGTTACACAAAGATAAGTTAACTTCTTTCTTCTGATTATCCATGCTCTGAACGTTCTGCTTCCGCTGGACTTTTTTGAATTTCCTCTGGACTGATGAGGCAGCATAGTTACTAAAGAACCTTGGCATTTCAGCTACCCAATTCCATCCTCAGATACTCTCCAAACCATTTCTCCTTCATTTTCTCATGGAGTTGGCCACACTCTATATTCTAACAATTTCTGACTATTGCCAGAACTTCATTGATTTTGGTTTGTTCGTTTGTTTTTCATTTTCAGATTTTACTTCTGAAGATTCTTCTTCAGAAACTAGGGATAAACCAGATGCAAAGAGGTTTCAACATCATTTTATGAATATATGGCTTCGTAAATGTCAGTCCACATCTTCACTCACATATGTGAAAGAATGGAATCTGGGCAAAGCTGATTCCATTCAGTCCTAGATAATTGCTTCATCAGGACGGGAGTGACAAGCTACAACAGGTGTGAGAAATCCATGGTCCTTGACCTCAAGATTTACTTTTCTCTAGTACACTTCAAACTGTTGGGATTTGGGGTATTTTGTGTTTGAATCGATTTATTTCACATGCAGTTATAGCCTCTTAATGTTGAATCCATTTTTTTTTTGGTGAAACAAATTGAAACTAAATAACTATACATCTAATTTTTAATCATTACCATGTACAAAATTGTCCTGTATGACAATGGTGTGTGTTTGTGTGTGTGTGTGTGTGTGTGTGTGTGTGTGTGTGTGTGTGTGTGTGAGAGAGAGAGAGAGAGAGAGAGAGAGAGAGAGAGAGAGAGAGAGAGAGAGAGAGAATGTGTGTGTGTGTGTGTGTGTTTTGGTGACTTAGTGACCAGGCAGGTAGTTGAAGAAGTGGTCTTTATCCATATTAAGAGGCTGTTTTTTAGAGAGATACAAAGGCACCTTTATATAACCCAAACACTAACACAATGACACTATGGTGGCCTTAATCATTATTGTAAGAAATAAGATTTGCTGCAAAGCAATAGATAACTAACATATTCACTAAGTCAGCAAATTTTAGTGAAAATAATACTGAAAATCGGGTAACTTTGGGTTCAAGCCCAGGTGGCACCATAAGCTTTCCTTATGAAACTGGATGAACCTCTTAACCTCTCCAAACCACACAGTCTTTTCTCAGAAAAACAAGCAGCTTCATTGGACGTTTTTTAAAGTCACTCTAGCTATAGAGTTTCCTACTGTTGACAGCAATTGTATATCCAAGTTAATTGAAGCTTCAGTTTTGGAATACTGTTACTAATTATTTAGAAAAAAACAGATTCTCATCTGCTAAAGAAAGATGACAATTCTTAGCTTTCTCAGAACAATAGTTCTCCAAAATATAGCAGCTTTGGGAGGTTCTTTCCTTTTACAAGCTGCAAAGAACAATACGGTCAGATGCACAGAACTGGTTTGCCTGTGCAAACCTAATTCTAATGATGAACTTAGAGAATCTTCAAAACATTTCCTTATTTGAGAGAACATGAGTTCCAAAAATCCTCAGCCATGACAATAAAGCCTAACTAGAGAAATCTGCAGACTTATGGACTGAAAGCTTTGTGCCTAATTTTCAGAGTTCCCATTTCCTAATTTCTCATATAATTTTAGTAGTAAGAACTAAAAATTGCATGTACTATCCACCAATTCCACCACGGACATCATTGTATATGCTTATTTTGTAGCCTTTCAATGGTAACCCAAAATTTTTTAATGTGAACATTTCCTGAATAATCGAAATTTTGTAATTGGACTCAGTTAAAGGCTGTGAATGTATCTGTGAGTGTATCAGTGAATGTATCTGTGAGTCAGATATCCAAGTGTTTATAATCTGTTTCTTACCTGTGTGACCCTGGATAAGACATTATCCTCTCTGAGCTGACTTTTTCTGTTCTATACAAAGGTATGGTGAGTGCTGTGGCATAGCTCGGTGGTAGAGCAATTGTCTAGCATTCATGAGGGCCTGGATTCAATCCCCAGCTCTGGAAACAAGAACAACAATAATAAAAACAACAAAGAAAAAGGTATGATGATACCTTCCCTGATGATTTCACAAGGATATTGTGAACATCAAATCAGAGGATTAAATTGAGAGGTTTTTTTAATAAACACTCGATGGCCAGCATCCACAGGAAAGAAAAGCGAGAGGTTTAAACAATTTTCAAAATGAATGCAACGGCTGAAAGTCACTATAAATCCATAAAGCAGTAAAGTCTGAGATTATGATTAAATGATTAACACCATGATATGATTTGGATATAAGGTATCATCCCCACACAAAAGCTCACGTGTTAGGCAATGCAGGAATGTTCAGAAGTGAAATGACTAGATTATGAGAGTTGAACTTCATCACTGGATTAATCCATTTGAAGGATTAAGAATTTGAATGGACAACTGGGTGGTGACCCTAGGATAGTAGGGCGTGGCTGAAGGAAGTTAGTCTCTGAGAGTGTGCTCTTGGGGATTGCATATTGTCCTTGGCCTCCCTCCCTGCCCCCCCCTCTCCTAGTCCCCTCTGCCATGAGCCAGGCAGCTTTCCTTCTCCACAACATTTCACCATAATGATCTGCCTCCCCTCAGACCCAGAGCAATGGAGTCACCTAACCATGGACTAAACCTCTCATGCCTTGAGTCTAAAATAAACTTTTCCTCCTCTAAGTTGTTCATGTCTGGTTCACAGAAACAAATACCTAATGAACACAAGATCTAGACTGTACGTTTCCCTATTTATGGTTGTTTATTTTGCCAGGTGATTGTTTTCCTGTGTTCTTTTTTTAGCCCTTGTACATGGCCTGCTCATTCATGGACTCAGTAATTTAACCAAACATTCATTGACCACCTGATGGAGACAGATGATCAAGACCTGGTTCCTGGTCTAGAAGCTCACAGCCAGCTGAAGTCACCAAGCAGTAAGTCTTCTCAAGGTAAGGGGAAGCAGCAATAACGAAGCCATGACTAGATGCCACAGGATCAAAAGGAGGAACTATGTCTTTTCTGAGGGACAGGAAAAAAAAAATGTACTAGAATGGCCTTGCAAAGGAAGTGGTGACATTTGTGCTCTATCTTAAAGGGTAAAAAAAAAAAAAATTCTAGTCAGAAAAGGAACTCACAGGACATGCTAAGAACTTTAATAATAATAAAATGATAATAGGAGCTAAAGTCTGTCATGCATTTGCTATGTGATAAGAGTTTAGATTCCATATTTTAAAGTTGAAGGAAGATATTTTTCACACTATATTAGGTATTTAACATCCCAAATTTTCAATTCCTGATTTTTTTATTTACATAATCTTTTGGCAAGTTAATGCCTCTAATTGGTACCTCAGTGCCATGGTTCCATCCACTGAAAACTTACCTCAAGGCAATGCATTTAGCAGTTTCTAAAATGCACCTTTTGGTTCAATTTTGAAGACAGAATTAATGATTAATAATTAACACATACAAATTGTAATAATTTAGCAATAATACATTTTAAGAGTCTAATCTTCCTATTTATAAGGTGCTCGATCTGAAAAAATAGCAAATAAAATGCTAGCTATTGGAACAGTTAACAATTTAACTTGCTCTTTCTCTGACACCAGTGAAAGGGTATTATTTATCACACTAAGTATATATTATAACCTTCTGTTGATAGTAAAAGATCAAAGATTACCTTGCATCAAACAGAATTATGATGCCATAACATTTTATCTTGTTACAGCTGATATCAATCACTAGGTGACAGTGAGCTGCAGAGCAGATTTTTCAGTCAGTGTCCCTGACGTGCTCAAATATCTGAAATACAGCCACCAACTTCTATGTGCTTTGGTTGTGAAAGTGAAAAACATGGCATGAGCAAATAGATAGTTGAATGCTAATATCATACACATTACCAAAGACTATTTGGTTCCTGAGGACCTAGCATGTATTCTTACCTAAACCTTCATCAAAAGAGAGAGAAGTGAGCATCAATAAAAGAGAAAATGGGCATTATCTTAAGGGAAAATGGTGACATTCTCCATCATGAGATTAGGGCAAAGACCCTTCCTGGCATAACTCTCCAGAGACACATGTATTTCCACCCTGTCATTGGAAAGCTGTACAAGGCCCTAACTGAAGTCACAAATCTCCTGAGAAAATCCTCTTTCTCCAGAGGGGTCATAGCCTCTTTCCTGGGTCTATTTTGAGTTATATCTTAGATTCACTCAGTGGGTAAACGGGGCTAACTTTCCCTCTCCTGTGGTTTTGTAACTGCACAAGACCTTTCCTGCTTTCTAATATTGGTGGCTTTGCTTTACAGGAGAAGATAGAGCAGGGTCCTTGAGTTTTTGCAATGTTCAGTGTGCATCCAAGTTTTTCGAATACTTAAGCTACACAGAGGAAAACATTTTAGTTGGAAAATCATTTGTTCGTTTTCATATGCAAATTTTAGCATGCTGATTCATGTCAAAAACTCAACATCTTATTCAATCCTTTGTCAAATTTGCTTCTTTCTTATTACTTCTTTAAGTGGAATAACAGAATAAGAAGAGTTTTATTATAAACTCCACATTTTAACCTTTCCAAGTATTCACTGGACTATAAAGTATTTAGCATTTGGGAATTGCTACATTATTTATATTAAGAACAGTTGCCTACCTGTGAATCACAAAACCATTTTCCTGAAAATTTTATATTTTCTATTTTTCCCTATGTCAAGATGGTCATATACTACATCATAGAGAATACAGCAAAACCTTTCCAAACTTGAAAAATTATTGGATGGGGATATTCATTTTTATGTAAACTATATGCATATTCATACAAAACAGTTTGAAAAATGTATCAGATATAATTAGCATGTTTATGAATCTATTTGCTTTGCTATTAAGTAACAAATTTGTAGTAACCATGGTAACTGCAACATCACAGGCACAAGTTCTATTTTTGTAATAGCATGAGTACTTTTCTTAAAGCAACATTCCTGCTCAAATCCTACATTTTTAAAATATGAAAAGTAGTATTTTTTAAACATATCATTTAATTTTTCACTTTATAAAGGCACATTTTATATTTTGAGCTTATTTTCAATTAAAAGCTATCTATTGATGTGTGCTGCTTCTCTGTGTGTGTTTGCCAAAAATAATATTTAAGTTTAAAGGGAAAAAACATCAAATATTAGAATTACATTATACTAACTGATGTGGTTATAAGACTATTGACTATCTCAGAGTCCATTTCATCTGAAACAGTACAAACATGAGTTTTCCAAATTTTTAAAGTGAAAATGAAAGTCAAATATGGTTTCTCATTTAATTTTTATTTAAATTTCTTCTTTAATCTCAATCGCCATGTTCTATCAAAATCAAAATAACATTTTTTTCTCAATTTATGGAAACTATGTTAATATTAATATTTTGTTAAAAGAATTAATTGAACTATTACTTGTTCATCCACACAGTACTGCCTCTTCTAGAAATCTGGATGTTACATGAAACATCTGTGAGCCTAACTCTCCCGCCTTCTTAACGGAGCTAATGGTACCACTGTTTGAAATACTGTAGAGAAGGTAAAATCGAAAAATATTAATATGATGAAAACTTCCTTATGCGTTAAAAATTATAAATCTACATTCAGGTGTGTTTTGCTACAAATATCAAATCTTACCCTGAAATGAGATCCTGAGCAAGTAGAGGGCTAAAGAGAAATTAAGATGTACAAATGAGCTTGGTATCTTAGCTAGGTGCTATGAACACAGACTAGAAGGAGATTGCTCTGATGAGAATGTAAGAGATAGTGGTTGAGCCAGGACTCAGATGGCATTGAGCTGAAAAGGGTACAACTTTATTTCAGACAGAGAGGCCTTGATCATCCCGAGGCAAAGAAATGAGCTTAAAGTCAAACCAGATGGTGAACAGCAGAAAGCAAACCAAGGTATACTGAACACTGCAGCTGGCAAAAGGAAGGAGACCCAGAGACAGGAGCACTGAATCTATGATGGTCCTCCACTACTGATAGGCGCAAGACTGTCCTGATCATTCAATTAAAACATTACATCCCCTGCTGCCCCTTACTCTGCTCCACTTTCTTCATGGCATTTTTCACATTGAGCATATACCACATAATTCCTTTTTCACCCTATTTAAGTGTTCACCTCCCTGGAAACTCCAGAGACTTCAGCACTGTCAGATCCTGGGGAACTATTCCTCACAGAATAAAGATTTAGAATGGAGCTTGGAACCTAATAAGCACACCGTGGAGGATACTTGTTAGTAATATTGTAACTTTTACTTTGTTCAGATAATCTAAATTTAAGGTCTTCCTGAAGCTATTGACAATGGAAATAATGAAAGTCTATTGTTTTTTGGAAAAAGAATTTAAGTTAGTTTCAATCAATCAATCAAAAAAAAATTTAAGCATGAATATTTCCCCAGTCTCCCAGGAGACTATAAACAACTATATATAAATCCATTAGATTATTTGGTTCATCAATTTAGGTGTGAAATTGAACAAATACTCAATTATCCAAGTCAGGAAATAATTTTCCGAGTCTCCTTTTGTCTATTTCTGTGGATTCCACGCATACCTTTATCTCTTTAAACTCTCTTCTTTATTCATAAAAAAATAATTTGAAAAGTCTATCTCTTCAGCAATTGAATAGCCCCTAGAATGAGTTGCTTGTTCCACAGTAGATTCACATTTTAACTGATTTGTTATCATTCAGAAATTTAGGGAGAAAATTAATGATGGTAAGTGTGATTAAGTCTAATTTATCTCAGTCGATGCAGTAGACATAAATTCTCTCTAGTCAAAGTCAACATTTGTCAAGCTGACCTACCTTGTCTTATTTTGTGTATTGCAGAAGCATAGAAATAGGAGTCATTTGCAGAGCAATAATGGACTTAGTATTGTACTAAGTAGGACTTCCAATCCTCCTAGTGACAGAAGATGCAAACTGTGAAAACAATAGGAAGGAGGGTTGCTTCTTATGAGGAACTGGAAAAGTAATGGCTTGGTAAAATGCGTCCTGGCAGTTGGTGGTGCAATCTGGATTAGATTATAAAGTAACTGAGATAAGAAGACCATAAACGCACTGGTGTATTTCAGAAAGGGAGTTATTGGAAATTTGGGGGAAAAACATTTCTACTCCAGCTCTATGTGAGACAGAAAGGGAAAAACTAGATGCCCCATTTATTTCAGTTGATGGAAAAGCACATACCATGGTTACTGAAAAGGATATTTAAGGCATATAGTTATCTTTTCTAATGAAAATATTCCAAATGCATCACATCCTGGCAATATGTATTCATTTCTCCTAGGGAAAATATATGGTTAAGGTTAAATTTAAAAACAAAAAAAAGACATTGTAAACAAATACTAGGTCCAAAAATAATATTAACCAATGAAAAATCCAAGGGCCTTATAGACAAGTAGAAAAATAGGATTTAATTCCTTCTCATGGTGTGATGAAGCCTGTTCTCCTTCATAACAGAATTGTAGCTAAGCTCAGCTGCACTCTATTTCCTAAACTCCTCTCTCCCTTGCCTGCAGATGTAGCCTCATGATTTTCACTTTAACAGAGAGTGAATAGAAACTATTATAATGCTTAAGTTATGTTATTTCTGAGCCGGGCCCATGAAGCTCTCCCAAATATCCCTCTGGTTCTTCCTTCCTTCCCAAAGGTAGGGTGGAAAAATGGTATCTATTGCCTACCATGTACTTGAGTGGTACAATTGTGGTCAACTTGGGTCTTTAAGTGATATTCATTCATCCTGCAAGTATATATTGATTAGCCCATGAGTTGGTAGATGTGAAGTAGTTCTAATAATTTATAAAACTAAATTTTGATTAAAGTATTATTTCAATACCTGGAATCATGCCATTCAAAAGTGTGATTTCACAACATATTTAAAGTTTTAAGGAATGATCACGATGTTATTGAAAACTGAAATGAAGCAAGCTATAAAAACTTACCCCTAATTTTATTTGATATTGTAAGGGTTGGAAGGCAACTTAAGCCAGGCCATCCCTGAGACCCAGGAGGCTAAGGCCCTAAGCAACCTAGCAAGACTCTATCTCAATGTTTTTAGAAATAAAATAAAGGAGGAGATTGTATCTCAAAGGTAGAGTGCCATGAAGTTAAGTCTCCAGTACCTCAAAAACTAAAAATAACTAAAATGACCTGTCATATATCCACTGAACCTGGTACTCCAGATGTGGCTTGGAGTCCCCTTTGATTTGGAAGGGAATTATACAGGGAGCCAGAGCATGGATGCAAGCACCTATCCAACCACCTATCCAGCATGGCCAAGGGTAGTAGCAGTGAGGTTTAAGGATCAGCAGTCGTGAGGAAACGTTTTTAAATTTTGAAGTTTCCTCATAGTGGCCTTTTGGTTCTGCTGTGATGTGGAGTCATTTCTGAAAGCTCAGACTAAGGCTTCTTTTAATCTTCTAAAAATTTTGAGATCTAGCTGTCTTGCGTAGTAATGTATTTTGTGTTTAATCAACTTAAAATGGTGTCTATGTGCATGTGTGTATGCTGTCATTTCTAAATTCTTAGATAAAAAATTTCTTGAAACAATTTATTAGTCTAATACATAAATCATTGCCAGGTGTTATTATTTTGATTGTATACAAAGTATGTTTATCCCTTAATATTTTAACTCCAAATTTAATGTTACAGTTGTTTCTAAAATTGTTCCCTCACCATATTCTCTTCTTATGTCACTATTTTGATAATACAGAGTCACTTAAATTGTACCTTCTCTGAAAGTGGGGTTACATCAAATATTTACTACATTGACTACAATCCAAAAACATGTGACTAAACACATTTATGGCCCTTAATAAGAAAACTCTGTAAACTCTGAAGATCAGTGCTAGCCTTGAACCCAGTGCAGCCAAATGGTTGAACATTCTAAATAATTTTAAAGACTTTTCTGTAAAATCAAATAATTCAGAAACTTTTCAACCCATATATTTAGATATTTTATGTACATAGTGTCCTATAAATAAACTTCATTATTATAAAACAGACATTCATTTTCCCAGATGAGCAATGTCAATTTGAATTAAAAATGTACTGTCTATCCAAGCATATCAAAAGTAGAATTCTTAATTAACATTTACATGTTTGCAATACACCCATTACTATTTTTAAATGAGAAACACATGACTACCTATTCTTATTGGAAACTGATAGGTCCTCAATAATGTAAAATAAAAATAATTGTTATTAACTTCACTTGGATAAAAAAAAGAAAAACAAAATCTCTGAATTTTTCCTTTTCCATGCTTTCATCCATGGGATTAAAATAGTCAATAAATTAGGGGAATGCTATTCAATGATAGTATATAAAATATTGTGTGAATAGACTTAATTTGTTTCATGTAAATTTATAAAAATTATTTTTCATTTGTTCAATCATTGAATACCCATTTTCTACCAATTATTTTTCTTTGACCAGTTCACACATTGGTAAAAGTGGGTGGTTATATTCTCAAGAGCCTATAGGCTAAAGTATGAGATAAACAATGAACATATAACAGGCAAGTAAGTTATTACAAGTTCAGAAAATGCAGAAAAGGTGCTGTGCTAACAAATATGGCTTAGATCTGGGTAAAATTGGACAGGGTGGTTAGGAGAGATTTTCAGAGAAATACTATTCTTAAAAAGCACCTAAATTAGAAATAAATTGATACCCTGAAAAATAAAAGCAAAACAATGAAATAGAATTTATACATGATGAGTAGGAGCTAAACATGCAGAGCCTTCTTGGCAAAGGAAGTTGACCCTGAGAAGATCTAAGGTAAGAAAAACTTAGCTGGATCATTTAAGAAAATGAAATATTGTTATTAAATGATATTTTCATGTGGAAATATATATATATTATATCCATATATAAATATAATATGAAATACATACTAAGTTATAATAAAATTGACCCATGGTGTAAAATTTTCCCAACTACAAAATGCTCACATACTGGTATAAATAATGTAATTAGACTTCTTTGTCTACATGCTTATAGGATGGAGGGAGGTAGGAATGGAAGAAGAAATGAAGAAGGACAAAGATTGATTCCAATCATGTCATCAGAAAAAGCACACTTCAGAATAAAATGCTGGATTTTCTCCATTTAAGGAGAAATATGTGATTCTGAAATAAAATGAATAGAAATCCTCAAAAAATAAAAACGAAGTTATGGTTTTACATCTATAAAATCTCTTTTGGTAGATATTCTTATTTTGTACTACCAACTTTTGTTTCATATTAACTTATTCTTCCAGAACTCTATAACTTCTGAGAACAAATAAAGGTTGTCCTCACCTGGATTGCCTTTCTCATTTGCTTTCCAACAACTTCTGTTGTGCTCTTTCCAAAGAACAATGTCATAAAGCTTGTGACATATTTGTAGTGACTAATTATCCAAATATATTGAACATCTTCCTGCATAAATATTTTGCAACATATTACTATTTGCCAGCATGCAGCCCTGGTGGTCATGTCATGTTCTGCTAGGCAATACAGTCCCACAGGCCACCCCCAGTCCAACAGCCTTGGCTGAGACAAACTCTCTGTATCTCCCACCACTTTTTGTCCACTTGTTTAATAGTAATTTGACAACAATTTTACTCAAAGATTTCTGAATGTGTATACCAAAGTGTGTAAATGCATGCATGAATAGTTCATTTAATTATAATTCACTCAATATAGTCTAAATTCATTTAGAAAGTAATGCAGTATCAAGTATATTTTTCTTATGATAAAAATGTAAAACCTTTGTTGAATACAATCGAATTGACAACATTTTTTTTATTTTCTAAAATAGAAAGGCCTTTTTTGTATTTGAGTAATCTAGAATTTATTATACAAAAAAAATCATGTAAAATCCCACGATCATAATCAAAATGAATAAATTTGTGTACACTGGTATCTGGAGAATTTTCTATGCAAATATGCAGGGTTAATAAAGATAAGATTGTGCTCTTCATACAGTTCTGTTGCTTTTTTTGACAATACATCACAGGTGTAATTTAGGGCAGAGGATTTGCACAGTTTTACTCTATGTATCAGTGTTATCTTTCTTCATCTCTTCAAGAAAATTTCCAGTAACATCCCCTTTAAAAATAAAACTAATGTGTCACAAGAGGCACTTTGCTTTCCTACAGGATAAAGCAGCCCTGTGAGTCTTAAAATTTCCACATTATATCTAAAAGACTCTATAGATGAACAAGAGAATTAGTAAGACATTCATCACCTAGGCCTGGAGAATAATTAAGATAAAGGAAAGCTACATGTTTCAAATTACACCTAAGAAATAAGCACAAATCCAACCCAGGCCAGGCCTGAGCCCCATGTCAAGCAGTGACCCTACTCATAAAAAGAAAAGAGGAACATGAGCTGACAGATGCAGAACTCTGCCAACCCCAAGAAAGGGACTGTCCAACCTTGAGATGAGGAAATACAGAAACAAGTCTGAGATTTAGTCAATCAGACCTGGAAAATCAACAGGAAGGAGGAAAGTGCAGGAGACCAGGAGCAGATCTCTTGCAAAAGCACCAGATCCAGAAGTACAAGGCAAAGGGTGCATTTGGGGTAGGGTGATGAGGAAAAAGAAGGAAGCAAGAGTTGGGAGTTAAAAGGCCGGTACAAACAAATGGGCATCACAAAACCCAAAGACACAACCCTCCACTACTTCTGCAAGAGAAAAACAAATGCAATCATTTAAGGCAAATTCAGGGTACCATATGAAAAGAAGGAAAAGTCAGTGCTCTAAGAATCTTAGTCACTCAAACACATCTTTATCTACATAAAACTTATTTCTAATCTAAGAAAATTAAACATTTGGAAAATTTTCAAGATGTCAACATTCATACAAAACTACTTCATAAGAAAAAGAGAAAATGCAAATTGATATGTATCAGTTCATATTCTCCTTAATAAAATTAAATTAAATATCTCTAAACAAGAATTTATTGGTTTCTTAAATCTTAATGTATGGACTTTAAAGTAGAAATGAACAAAAAATTACTAAGATCTGAGAAATGACAAACTCAGAAGGAAATGGTACATTTAAAAAGACAAAAATCAACATAGGAAAAGAAGACAAACCTGGAAGATATTTAAGGGAGAACAGATTCAACAACAACAAAAATAGAGGACACAGAATATCCAAGAAATGCAAGCAAAGCCCTATGTTGACGAAAACAAAGAGGACAAAATCAGGCAACTGTGGTTGATATAGAAAACAGACATAGAGCATCAAAAATAGGAATAAATTGATACTCTGAAAAATAAAAGCAAAACAATGAAATAGAATTAATACATAAAATTACAAAGAGAGAAAACAATTCTGCAGACAGAAAAAGAAACCTGACTCCCATATTAAAATGGCCCTTGTGTATCTGGGAAAACTAACCCAAACAAAGTCTAATAGAACTAGGACTGTTTTTAGACTTTAGATTATAAAGGTTGAAGAAAAATCCTCTGGTCCTAGTGAAAACACACAGACATAACACGCACACACACACACACACACACACACACACACACACAAACACATTACACACACACAGAAATAGAAAAGCAGGTAAATGTTCATAAAAATGTAACATCAATGAGCCAAGGTGAACGGCATACAAGAGCTCCTTGAGTTGTTCTTTTAAATTCTTTGTTGGCTCAATTTTTAAAAACATAAAAATCATTACTAGCAACAAAAAATGAAAATGAAAAAATTCTTATGTAAGTTATTTCCTAATTTCCTATTATTTTAATGGTTGAATTTTTTTGGAAGAATGAATATGCCTTTTTCCCCCTAGCTAATAGCCTTTGTACCTTTATTTCTCAGTTGGATTCTTTTTTCAGTTGTTCTGCATCTTCAAATTTTGAACATGAGTTGAATATTCTAAATAGAGCCAAAGAATATGAAAGGTAAATGATGGCAATAAAGTAATGAGTCTGACTTTTTATAAACAATTTCAGAGGAGACCACCTTAAAAAAATGTTTTAACAATGTCTATATGAGCAGTATCAAGACGATTATCTTGAAAAGTTAAATTATATTGGTTGTGTAAATCACAAGCTTGTCAAAAAAACATTTACAAAGAGGTAAGGAGAAAGAAAAATAAAATGTATTATTCTATAGTAATACAAAAAAGAAAGAAAGAAAAATGGTAGGGCTTTGGATACATCTCTATATCACCACTTCCTTTCAGTACCTTCTCCTTCTCCTCCTTTCTCCTCCTTCTTCATCTTTTCTAGTTATACAAACTGTCCAAGATGGTTAGTTGACTGATTAAGCCCACACATATTAAAACCTATCACGGAAAGCAATGACTTAAAAATAGAAGCCCCTTCTTCAAATAGCTGACAATTTGAAAATTCATATGTAATAGCTATCAGCAACATAGGCCTGCACCCAAGGTCCATGCTGCAGATGATGCAGGTGTGTGCATAATAGGTACAAAAATAGGTAAAGTACGCCATATGCTGTAAGAGCAGCAGAGAAACTGGAGGAGCACTATGGAGAGGAGAGAGTACACAGCTCAAATTTTTCAGAAGATGCTCAAGAACATTAACAGAAATAGTTTCACAGATGAAGTAAGGCTTGGGGCATGTGTAAGGTGAGAAAGGAGAGAAAATGTATTTTGGAGAGAGGTCTATAGTCAGGAGGAAAAAAAAAAGAAGCTAAGGTTCAGAGGTCTTTGATAATTGTTAGATGACTGCAGGACACATGTACAGCACAAATATCCATGAGCTCATTTTTTTAAAATACTTCAAGCACCCACCATGGTGAGCCTTGACTGATATGTTCCAGAGTTTAATATCTGTCCTTAGAAAACACAGTGTAAAGGGCTTTGAAGTCCTGTGGAATGTGATGACCATGCCCATGATTATGTAGCCTAGGACCTGATGGACAAGATGTCCAGAGCCTTGACTTTGTTCACTTGAGAATCCCGAATACTGTATCCCTCATACCTGTGGAAACATGGTTTCTGCCCTTAAAAACTCTGTCATTCCTGATCAAAATTAACAATTTTTCTTATATTACACAATTATCAGGAATGAGCACCCCAAAGTTCCATATAGAAGTGAGATGGCTAACACCCTACAGATGATAGAAGAATCAATTCTAAGCTATATCACATTATATATACAAACCAATGCTGAATAAAGGAATCCCTTGTTTCCTAAATGACCCAATATCAGATATTGGTATAGTATAAATTAATCCCAGAGACAGATTGGTGGCACAGTTATTCTTTTTTTTTTTTTCCTTCTGTTTAGATATAAAATCAGAACAGTCTAAAGGTTTCTAAAGTTCCTGAAACAAGATGCCTGGCCAAGATATCCGTTTTGATGTGTTTTTCACTCCCAGAGATGAAGATAGTGTACTCCATCAATAATCATGACTTTATTGGAAGTAAATGTGATTTTCTAGGTCTTCTGGAAAGTATTGTACATTTAGTTGTTGTGTTTACATGATTTCAATTTGAAACTAACCTTTGAATGAATCTTCTTTGGCTGAATTGCTTTTAGTTTAGGCCTCATTTGATTTAGGCAGAAAGAAAAAAAAAAAAAAGGAAAGAGTCAAATTTCCTCCAGAAAAAAAAGTAGAAATGTTGCCCCATTCCTCCTGAGGCTTAAGTGACAAGGTAGAGTAAACACCGAGTGGCAATCAGGGACACTTGGGCTCTAGTCTCAATTCTGTCACATTCATTCATTTATTCAATATTTATTTATTGAACTTCCTCTACACCATCCCAGGTATTGGAAAGGAAAAGGTGATATTGATCTTGGAATAGGAATCTAACCTTCTCAAAACTTCCTATGTTGGACTGTCTCTAACATATTCATAAACCCAAATGATCTGCAGAACCGAGAGGGAAATGTGTAAAACAATGATGACAACATGGAAAAGATGGTGAGGGACTATGTTACTAGACAATCTATGCCCCTGGCAAAGACATTCAAATTCCATTGTTTTGGATAATGCATTAAGGGAAAACTCCAAATGTGGACCCTGGTGAGAGGGCTTCCATTTTCCATCCTTGAATTATGTGATTTCCTCATATCCTTTTCAATCTTTAAAATGAATGAATGAAAGGTTGAACGAATGAGTGAATTCACAAATGAATCTAGTTCTTAAGAGCTATGCTCTGTTAAGTTGTTAAGACACTCCTATTCAAATTCAAATTCTGGCAGAGTCACTTCTCTAGGAATGGGAAGCAGACAGAATGGAGAAATAAAGTAAGATAGACAGGAAGAGGCGCTGAAGACAAATGAGCCTCTGAGCAGTTTTGCTTTAGGCTGAACCTCCTACGTACCCTTCTACTTCCACACTTAGCCTAAACCCAGAAGTGCATTTTTCATCAAAATCCTTGTCTTAGAGCTATGATTTAGATTTTATGCCAAAGAAGATACATTTTTAGCCTGTAAATTATTAAGTACAGAGTCTGGCACATGGTAAGCGTTCGATAAATGAGAATTATGAAGAAGTCACATAGCATTGTATACAAAAGCCTTGCTTCATAAATCAGAACTTGATTTGAAACAAGGCCCCACTCTTTGATAGATGAGTGACTTTGAACAAGGCACTCAGTCACCGTAAGTCTCAGTCCCCTCCATGTAGGGTTGCTGTAAGATACAATGGGATAGGAAGTGTCACATATTCAGCACAATTATGTAGCAAGAATTAAAAAAAAATTGGCCATTTGGTCAGTATTCATGAAGGCATAGCTTATATTTGGAAACTGACATAAAATACTTTATATCACATTATTAAGTATACTATAGAATTAAAAGAAGAAAATCTTATATAACACTTATAAAAATTATTACACTTTGGATGCTTCTATGAAGAGTTAAATCAATGCTTTATCTCGCATAAGCCTAGTGAAAACCAAGTGGCACTGGATCAATACCAAACTTAAATTTTTTTTTTCACATGGAAAATCTTATGTCTATAGTTCAGGCACATTTTACACATGAGTGAAAGTTTCAATCAATATTTCTGAAACTTGTTGACTGGCATAGATTTTCTTTGTACTTGGGAAATCGTATCTAGTTAAATTGTGAAATGTTTAAACAAGGCGACAGGAGTTTTTATTTGTATAAAAGCAAATAATATTGTAATACCCTGTGATGAGTAGAAGTTCCTAATCTTTGGTCTTACCCTAAATCTGAGGAAATGAGTTTGATTATTGAGTGTTTTACTTGAGTGTATTCTCATTCACATTCACTTCATTTCCTTGAAATCAAGAAAGGACATTACATTTTTATGTCTGGAGGCTCATTTTAATCAACAACAACAACAAAAGTTCTTCTACACAAATATTAAAAATTACCAATTTAAAACACAGAATCCATATTTTCAAAGAATGTTTAATTTTATAATTTACTTTTGGTTTTTAACGCTTAGTTAGGGCACAATATTTTATTCCTTTGTGCTGGTTTGGGGTTTGTTTGGTTTTTTCCTGATGACATTAAGGGGTTCTTCATCCTGTCCTCTACCCAAATCCAGGCCAATTGTTTCTGTGCCTCAAGGCATTTTTTTTCCATGAGTAGTACGCTAGTTACCCAAACCTTCAAACAGAACACTAACAGTGAAAATAATCATTTTTAAAGGAAAAACTCTGAGAAGTGCTACAATGCTAAGGAAAGAAATCATCTCACCCTAGATTTTATTTAAATATTATTTTGAGATGTCTCTTTCCAAAGCAGGGAGTATTTCTCCTTTGGCAATGTTCTAAGCAAATGACTATTTCAATTATATAAACGATAAATAAACAGAAATAAAAGAGATTAATGAGTACCAGTACAATTGAGTGACAGTCATTAACTACAATTTTGCTTTATTGGAAAACCTCTCTCTGACTTTTGTTCCATTAAGACCATATCCTAATTATCTCCGTTTCATTCTGCCATTAATATTCTTATTTTCTTGGAAACAATCCTGATGGATGAGTTTTAAACTGTACTCTCACAAGTAAGATAGGGTAAAATCAAGAAAAGGGTCCTCACATATAGTTTGTGAGAATATTTTTGAAATGATCACATTTCCTAAATGGTCTTGCAAATCAGACTTCAGCCAAATGTAGTACTCCATTATAAGGGACAGGGGGAAAAATTGAATGTTGAAGTTCAAATTCATATAATAATTAGAAGGGACATTTATTTCAAAATGTGGAGGACTTGACAGTAAGAAAATGACAGAAATTCAGCTCCACGGTGAATTATAAATGTCAAATTACTGGTATGCATGTAAAAAAGTATGTAGCTATTAGAAACCAGACTCTGCATTCATGTGCAGTGCTTCTGCCTTTATCAGCTTCTTATATTCCTCTAAGGTGTTCTGTCATTCACTGTCAAATTTCCAGTGTAAGATTATAAGACATATGTCAGATCAGTGTCCAAAGCTTTCCAGGTTCTGGACACACCAATGCAGTCCCATACTTTGCACAATATTAAGTATATTAAATGAGAAAAGCTGCTCAGTTATTAGAAGTCAGTTACAGAGTGTACTGTAGCATGTGATATCATCTACTCTGAGGAATGCAAAGTGCAGGGGAGGGGGGGAGCAGCAGGATTCTATATTGTATGTGGACTCATGATGCTGTCAGAGTGTCAGCAGGATGAACAATGAAAAGGATGTTAACTAAATTTTGATGTGCAAGAACATGTGTTTAATTTGCAAGATGCTTTGTTTAATTAAAAGGTAAATACCATTTACAATTCCTCTTGCAGACAAATTTAGAGCAGCAACAACACCTACAGAGTGTTCAAATTGCCGGCAGAATTTCTTGGATGCATTTGATCAATTAAAAGGGAACACATTTGGGGAGAAATAATTATTTTTTCCATTTGTTTTCAAATAGAAATGGCTTTATTTTCTATAAACAGATTATTCCTAGAGCTTAATGCCTAGCTAAGTATGTATTTAAAGACACAAAAACTATATTATTATATACCTAGCGCAGAGCAAATAAATCTGAAGATGAAAAGCTTTTCTTGTAACTCAGTCCCCATTTCACATGAGATATTTTTTCCCTGTCTGTTTGTCTGTCTTTCTAAAGAAGGTTATTCCAAAAGCAATGTGGATCAAAAAGACCTTTTCACCCCTCCAGAAAGATAACCTCAGTCATATCACTTGGGAGCTCCAACATAACTGTTCCATAAGCTCACTCCAGTCTCGAGGCAGATCAAAAAGATCTCAGATCTCATGTTTTCCTTTATTGAAGATTTACTACTTTTTTGCAGTGATCATGAAGGGGGAACATGCTTCTTCAGCTGGCCTAAGGGCAGAATAAGTGGAAGTAGACTCAAATTTCTTTACTTATAACTTCTAATCTCAATAATACAGGCAGTAAAGAAAACAACTCAACCAGTTTTTCTGCGATTCAACACTTAGTGTAGTTGTAGTTTGGCTTTTGCTATGCTTGGAGGCAGGAAATAAGATGAGCTGCTATGGAGGGCCCAACCTAATCATTTCCTTGGTTGACACCACCACAGGACATCCAAACAACATGGCAGAGAAATTCTGCTAGAGTTCCTCAATAGTTCACAGTACCTGAAGTGGGTATGGTGGCCCCGCAATGGGGCAGTCGTTCAACAGTTCATTTCAACCAGTTCTGCCTATTACATGATTCCAAGATTGTATGTTCTGTCTGTGATGACCAGTTACATTTCTGGAAACTATTGTTTTTGATGACTCTAACAATAATGAAACCCAGGATTTTACAGGATTAAATTTCCTACACCATCCCTTTCCAGTTACTGATGGGCAAGATAACACCATGTATTGTGCTCCCAGGGGGAAAGCTGGTTACTCACAAAAGGCAGTGACAACAGAGCCTGAAGCTTCTGCCCATAAACTCAGGCTCCTGCTCTCTTGGCCCTTTGGTTCACCTGCTAGGATAATCTTATTTATATTCATTTCAAACGTGTTATTTAAAAAATCATCTTGTTGAATAATTTCCTCTTTGATCTCGTTATTATTTCATTTTTCCAGCTCCTGCATAAGTCTGTTTTCTCACCGGCATTTAATTCTCAGTCCACAGAAAGACTCTGGGAAAGAGTCATTCTGGATCCATGAATGGATCCTCTCGACAGTTCTGTCTATTTGGTTAAGGTTTGCTATGTCCATTTACTAATTTCCACTCCGTGGTTCATTGTTTGGCACCAAGGCTCCCCCAAATTTCTTTAACAGAAAATGCACATTTGTATGCATGGCTGCCTTGCATACTATAACACATTAGAGTTTATTAAAGAAAATGTCTTTATAAAAATGTTTTTTTATAGCCATTGTTAACCCTGGCATTTGATTTTATCCTGGTCCACAACGGGAATGTAGGTTTGAACAAATGAAGGCTGTTTTCGGGGTTCTTATACTTTTCCCTCTGTTGCCAAGTACATGGCAATAATAGTTTTTGAATGAGGGACTGAATCCCTGACAATCAAATAAGAAGGGACCTGCAGCTGTGGGAGTTCACTGACCTTAGAATGTGAATACAGAAAATCTGGGTTCCAGTTCTCTTGACCTCATAACTAGGTGGATAACCTTGAGCATTCTGTATTACCTCTCAGGACATCAATTTACTCATCAGTAAAATAAAAAGGATTACACTAGATAAGTTCTAAACATCAGTGAACATGTTTATGGTACAAATTCACACAGACAAGCAGGCTTCATTATATAACCTAAGAGTTCCAAAATGATATTGATACTAAACGTTTTAATGAGAGGTGGGAGAGAAGAAATTCCCAACTTGACACTAATAATCACATTTAACTAAATTAAAGCATTGGAAAAATCACAGATCCCCAACATGACAGGAGGCCATGTAGCTAAATAGTTTGCACATAAATAACTGACAAAGCTGAGACATAGAATACAGTCCAGTCAGTGACTTAAGCTAGTTCATCCGTTTTGTTTTGTTTTTGTTTTGTTTTGTTTCTGATACTTTGAATGGAGGAATCTTGAAGCCATTTTATGAAGCACTTTCTGGACTTGAACTAACTGGATATCTGGCAAATCAGATTTCATAACATACTTCAGCACATCAGAAGCATACATTAAAAGGTGGATGCTAGTTGAAATTCATTGAACAATTAATATTGTATATATTATTTGCTATTAAAGTAGTCACTTCAAAGGTTTATTTGAATTTTTTACCATATCATCTATAGCTAAAAACAAAGCAATACTGAATGGATATTAAAAGTACAAAAACCTTATAGTATTAAACTACTTTGTGAAATTAAGTGTGGAATAACATTCTTGGAATAGTCTAGGAAGGGTCTTGGCAGGTAGAGGAGACTTAAATTGTACTGAAACAGGACTTCCAGATATCTTTGTAACTGCTTTAACCGCTTTTTGAGCAAAGCCAATGTAGTTATTTTAGTCTTTTGCCATTTTATGTCATTTAACTCACCAACCGAGAATAGCACTATTTCTACATTTGCATCCTTTCAGTGTAAGAACGTATTCACAATTAAGGTGAAAGAAAGCTTACTCACTGAGAAATACAGGCTCCGAGCTGTTCGTGATCCACTGTTTGGCATTTTAAGAAAAACCAAGAATCTATGTTTCTGCAGTGTGGTTAAGTGGAATGGATACAGAAGCTGAAATCAGAAAATCTGACTTTTAAGGTCTGACTATGCACTTTATTATGGTAGCTAAATTGATTTATTCTCTTAGTTTTCTCATCTGTGAAATGGTGATAGAGAATTTATACTATCTTAAGAAGAAAATATTTCCTTTTTATTATGTTTTCTTTCTAGAAAAAAAATTATCTTTTCTTTTTTTCTATGAAAGACCAAGACTCAGAGCTAAAGTATTAGTTTAATTTATTACCAATCTGAATTCAATATAACAAACCCAATTTCTCAAGATATTTCTTCTATGCCTGATTTCAGATCCTTGCTCTTCTGTTTAACAAATATTATAACTGTCATCGAGTAAGTCAACCTTTCTAGGTATTACTTTCCTTCTCTGTAAAATGGGAAACAATAACAGGGTCTAATCCATGGGACTGTGGTGGGAATTAAATGGGCTAATGAAAGCAAAGAATACAGCATAGCAATGAGTAAGCACTCAATGTGGTGTTAGTTTTTATTCTAATAATTGTTGTTTTATCCTCTTATGGAGCTGCAGCACTCCATGAGCTGTTCAGATCTCCTGGACTGATGGTTGAATGTAAGAGAGATCAGACCCCGCCTTGCATCAGCCTCATTTGCTTCCTTATTAGCAAGTCAAAGACCCTGGCATCCACCTGAAAATATCAACAAGAAGAAGCATGCCATTCTAAAAGAGTCTCCTAGATCTTGCCTGCTATAAACTAATTTTAAAGACAATCAAAATCCTATAGTTTCTTTTCCCTGAAAATATCTGGAGAAAATAGAAAAGACCCAGTCCCTCAGTGAACCTTTCTATGCTTATTGTTTGCCTAAATTTATGGGGTGTGGGGAGGGTAAGGGGAGTAAACATTTGAAGACAGTAAACATTTGAAGCAGTGGGCTTTTGTGAATGTCACACTAGGAAGATACTGTGTCCACATCTAACTCAAGGTTGCCTGCATAGGAAAAAAAAATTGTGATTTCTAACCACCTTTTCCTAAAAACAGGAAAACCTGCCACTGGATGAGTACAGCCCATTTCAAGGCTAAACTGATTTTAAAACGCCATACCAAACTAAGTCTTGAATTACCTCTATAAACAAAACAATCTTTTCCCCAGTTCCTTAGTGAGGAGGCAGGCGGAGGAATAGGGGTAGCAGGGAACACAAGAAACCTCTCAGAAATGGATGAATCTCCTCAGTTATGAGGCTGAACTTTTCCACCCAGGCCAAGACTTAAAAGTAGGTCTCACGCACAGGAAGGAAAGGGAAAGTTAAGGAGAATCATTCTTCCTCTTGGCTTCCCTCCCCACTTTGCAGAATGATTACAGTCCTTGCCCACAACCTGAAAGATCAGTAAACATTTTCCCCAACAGTTAATGAAATGCTTCCACAAACATGCACATTAGTAGCCGTGTTCCCAACTGTTAAATGTGGCTTTGGTTGAATGGTGGTAGTGGTGGTGGTAGTGGTGGTGGTGGGTGGGTGGGGGTGTATGTGTGTATGTGTTGTGTTGTGTTTTGTTGTGCGATCTCGATGCTTGTAAAACGTGTTTTCAAAAACAGGCCTGATTTCTTTTGTGGGGAACCCTTGACTCCCCCACACCTTAAAGAGAGGACTGGAGGAGGGTCAGGCAGAAGCGTGGGAGAGGCTGAACTCACACTTACCTTTGAGCAGTGAACGAGGTGAGAGTGGATTTTGGCGCTTTGTTTGTTTTGTTTTGTTTTCTGTTTCTTTTAACAAGTCCCCAGTCCTGGGGACCCTGGAGGGTCGAGCAGGGTCCGGGCGGGGCCGCGCGGGCTGGGCGGAGGGAAGCGAGAGCGGGTGGCCGCGCCGGCCGCCTCTGGCCGGCAGGGGGCTCCTTCGCTCTTCTCCAGGCTCGGTGGGCTCAGCCCCAGCGGCCCGGGACTTGGGCGGGGCGGGGGAACTGGGGAGGGGAGGACCGCGGGAGGAAGGCCAAGGACTGAGAAAGATCTACGGGACAAGTCCCACAGTGGAGTTCCCCCCGAAAACCCGCAGAGCTTTCCCTGGGCTTCTTTAGACTTTGGCGAATCCAGGAGGAGCTGGCGTTTTCCAGAACAGGGTCGGACCTTCGCCTCGCCCCCTCTCCCGAATCCAGTAGCGCCGTCTTCTTTCCTGGCCAGGTTACGTTGGGCCAGGGCCCGCAGCATTCCCTTTGAGGGCGTGGAGAGGCCGGCGGAGGTCACTGGCCCTGACCTTGGAGGACCAGAAAGGGAGCGCGGGCCCGGGAGTGCGCGGAAAGCCTCCACTCCCGGAGCCCTGCTATCGCCTGGGTGCAGACTACGCCTCGCACTTTTGGGGGTCTGCAAAGCGCAGGCCCATTGGGCCAGAAGAAGCAACCGAACCCCCTTTTGCTTCCTCTCCTTGATCTGAGATTCAGGGTGAAGGTTGAATTTTCGCTCCCTTAACTGTCCTGGAGGAGGCACGGGTCCGAGCCAGCGTTGATGGGCTGTGGCTGCTGAAACTTAAAGAGTAGATAAGATTAAAACAGTCTTTGCCTTGCTTCCGGGCTTCAGAGCTGCGGGAGTCGAGCCTGGTTTAGCCCCCAGGCCAAACTAGGAGATCTGGCCTCTAGCAGTCTTAAGACCCTCTCAAAACTGCCCCAGAACTGGGACCTGTCGTTAGCTAACCTCGATCAAGAAGGCAATGTATCTAAGAGGGTCTCTCACATCTAAGTTTTTTGATCTGCAATGGTAGTGATAGCTTGGAATTTGTGTAAAGTTTCTGACCTGGATGCCCTCTCCCAAATCCCCCCACACCCACAACACCTCACTTCTGCACCACCACCACGCCCACTCTATTTCCATTTGAAAACCTCTGGAAACTTAAGCACTGGGGGGATGGTATCTCTCTCTCTCTCTCTCTCTCTCTCTCTCTCTCTCTCTCTCTCTCTCTCTCTCTCTCACACACACACACACACACACACACACACACACACACACCACTGTGGAAACTGGGTTGAGTCACAGGAAGCATATGAATAGGATTGGATGGTCTTTGACTTCTTAGGAATGCCTAATAATCCAAAATTCCGGATATAACACAACTACAAGGTTTCTAGGATTTTTTTTCTGATCTTTTAGAAGCAGAGTGGTGATCTAAGAGAAGGATTATGTCTTTTAGGGCACTTGCTGGCATCCTGCTATGCCCAGTAGGAGGAGAACTTTAAAAACAATGTTTCTGGCAGAGTGCTTGCCTCACACATGTGAGGCACTGGGTTGGACCCTCAGCACCACATAAAAATGAATAAATAAACAAACAAACAAATAAATAAAAACAATGTTTCCTTTGATTCATACTCAAAGGTAAATTGAAACACTGCCCCCACTCACCCACCCCCACACACACCCCTCTCTCTCTTTTGGATTCTAATTTAAAACAACTATATTGATAGGTATTTGACAGACATTTGAATCAAGACAAATGAAATTTCAAGCTCAATAGCAATGTGTTTCTGTATGTACAATCATGTATAATCATATCATATATGTGATATATGATTTTGAAGGAGAGATGAAATTTTTCTTTAAAAATATTCACTCAATGACAACTAGAAATGTCAGCTGCAGGCAACCAGTTGCTATTCTGGCTACAACATGTTTGTGCATTTAGTAGTCCAATAGCCTAATTCACAGGTCCTCTTTGCTTGGAGGAGTAATGTTAATTAATTGTAGAGGTAAATGTATAGATCTCAATGTATAGATAGTGTTTTCTTGAAAATGCAATAAAACACTCTAAAATGTAATGAAATAGAAATAAGTGTTCAGGGGTTGTTTGTTGATGGTGGTTTTGTTTTTAGCTTTACTAAAATTATGACACAGTTATCCCCATATCTCCATTCTGGAGGATCTGGAAAAGCATCAGTGGTTAGGATAAAACATCATTCAAGAAAGCCCTAAGTCTTACCACTAACTTTGGTTTAAATCTTTTATGAGCATTTCAGAATAGCTTTAAGATGGCAAAATGCAGTTTGTTTTTCTAGCTATTTCTACACATTGTTGAAATAATGTATTTAAATAGACTAGACAAAATTCTTATTAATTGTTAATTTGACATTAGGATATACAAATTTTGTATACAATATTCAGTTTTTCAATGTGATATGTGTGTAAATAACAGGGAGTTTCATTGCTGGATTCTTTACAATGCAATGTGAATAACCACATCTTTGACTTCCAAATATGAAAGATTTTTTCCTTAAACCTTCTGAAATCATTCTCATAAATATGCTCCTCTTTCTAATAATATGGAAAAGTTGATGCGATTTAATTTCTATTCTGCCAATTATAAGTTTATTTCATCTGGGCAAGGTGCTTTATTTGGAAAAGTTGATTGTGGCTAAGGATTGTTATATAGCAGAAGCATGAAATAATGTTTCATTTCGTAATCAAGAAAAAAAAACACTGTAATTGTCCCCCATCATGTCAGCAGTGGGAAGAACATGAAAGAGTTTGATTTGAATGCACTTTATTGAGTCTACCAAGAGCACATTGACATCAAGTAGTAAATTGCCCAGGACTACCTCTTTATCATTGGGAAATCATAATTTCACTTCTGTCACACTTGTTTTTGAATTCTTCTGGTTCTTGTGGAAAAAGAGTGAGGGAAGATAGAGAAAATTACAGTAAGTGCATCAAGGTGTTTTGTGGATCACAACAAAGTGCATGGTCTGCTCAATCCACCTAAATTCTCAAGATAAAATAATCAGATTTTCTTTCATGTTCATTTTCCCCCCAAATTTTATATACTTATAATGAAAAAAGCTTAATGCATGAAAACAAAGTTTAAAAATTGACTCTATTTAAATGTTGGAATAGACTAAATAACATGACTACCATAAATTTCCTGAGTGCTTGGCTAAATTCTGCCTGCACTTTCAGCCTAACCTGCAGGGGGCAATAGCTTGACACGAATGACAACAAAGATTGCTGAGCTATTACATTAGACTTGGATTTCAGACTATGACCCTGGAATGTTGTGTAGGTTGGAAAGAGTGCTTAATTAATGTATATTGAAACAAAAGATCAGGTAAATTGTTTGATTTTCTTCAAGCTATATTTTTAGACTAATCTAATTCATAACTGCTAGGGTTTTTTTTTTTCTTAAAGAGATTATCAAAGTTTCAGGAGACACATTCAGTTATCTCAAGAATTATCCTAAACACTAATTGTTTACTACAGAATTTATGAAATGTATGTTCTATTTTTAAAAGGCAGCGGAATCAAAGTTTTGAGTGTTCACGTGGATGACAAAACGAAAATAAATGTGGAATATTTAGAAGGGATAATAAAAGAATGTCACATGTCTAGATGATAAACTCCATATTCCTCGTTTAAAAATCTTATAATTGCAAATTGATGGGGGGGACAGTCACCCTACTGTTTGCAATATGTTTTCTTTCATATATAAAACATCAATTTTGAAAACTGGTCTATATTTAAATATCATGATGAACTAATAATAAAGTGATCTCTCTTTTATTCTTATTTTTATTACAGATAGAATAGAATTTATTGGTTATTGATAATCTACCCTCTCTCTCCCTCCCCCTGGGGATCTCCACTCCCTTCCCCATTTCTGTATCTCCCCCACCAACTGATCAGGAAAAACTGGAAAGAGACCAAAGAGGTTTTGGATGGAGGGAGTAATTGTAAAATTTAAAAAAAAAAAAAATCCTCTCCTCATCTCCAAACTGCAATCACATTTAATGGTTCATTATGTCAGTTTTAAATGATACAAAATGACTTGCCCAAAAGGCATCCTGATTTCAAGAAGTCAAAAGGATACCTGGCATTAAACAACCATGAGTCAATCCTAGTGGGATTAACTGGGCTGAGTTTCTATATACAGCACATGCTATGGATCTACTTTGATCACAGTAAGGAAAAAAATGATAATAGATTTTTTTTTTATAAAAGAATTGCTGCACAGGAGTGTTCCGTTTCTTTTATATGGCAGAGTTTGATCTTGATAAAAACCCTTTTTTAAACATCCTTTCCCCCCACCATGGTAAAGATATGGTATCTATTTTAGCTTTCTTTAAGGAAAGAATATGGGGGTTGCTTACACTAGGAAAGAAAATTTTATTCTCCAACACCCCCCCTCCCATTCTACTAAATCGTTTTAGTCGACATATGTTTGTTATCAGAGAGAGGTGCTGTGAACACACAGCCATTTTCTTAGCAGCTTTTTGACTGTATGTTACCATAGTCCCACAAGGCATTGGTCCTTTCCCATTGGGAAGTCATGAATAAGAGACTATGAAGCTCGCACGTCAGATCTTCCTCAATTAATCCACCATTAGCATGTTTGGGATCCACTACTGGATGGTTAACAGCAGCTTTTGTAACTGTATGCCGACCATACCCAGTTATGCTCTGCTAAAAATGAACTCTTTGCAGACCAACCCTCTCGGGTTGTCAGTGTTTTCCGTTTTCCTATTTTAACGTTTGTGTATAGTGGCAGGCGACAGATGGTGTAGATCAGATCGATTTGATTGCATTAGATGATTTTTCCCCCTTCTCCACTCCTTTCTGGAAGCTCGCATCAGCTGAAGGCTATCGCCTGGGACTCCTCGGAAGCGTGAGCAAGCCGCCACCACGCGAAGGCACTGGGGCACAGCCAGCGCGAGGCGCCAAGGTCCCTTCCCAGGGCTTGTTAACACTGTAACCCGGCACTCGGAGGGAAGCAGCTCCCGCTGCCCAAAGCCTACCTCACCGCACATCAGATGACTCCCTGGCTTCTACACACAGTTGGAGTTCCGCTTGAAACCTGGATTTAGAGGGTAAGCACTTCAATCGAGATGGATTTGTGGACAGTTACTTTGCTATACCGCAAGACAAATCTCAGCAAACGTAAAGGATGTAGGATGTGTGGGAGAGGGAGACTATGTTTACATCGATAAATGTGTTTCTTTTTGTCTGAGAACGAGAGTATTATTCAGTAAAGATGTGTATAGTGTTTTTCCATTGATTGTAAGAGTCAACTACCACCCTCCTCCCGATTTTTTTTTCCCTCTCCTTGGTGTTTCCCCCCTTTCTACTTGAGAGGGAAGGAGAGAGGGAAAGAGGGAGGGAGCCAAGGGGGAGAGAGAGAGGAGAGAGAGAGAGAGAGAGAGAGAGAGAGAGAGAGAGAGAGAGAGAGAGAGAGAGAGGGAGAGAGGGAGAGAGAGGAGACAGGGAGGGAGGGAGAGATATTTCTGCTTTAGCTTAATTGGCTTATTTCCTCAAACCGATTGCTTTGTCGCGTTTCTTTATGTATATTTGGTTTCTAATTACCAAGCCTTTAACTGGGATGGGTGTTGGAGTGTGGGGGGATAGGGTGGGAAAGTAGTGGGGACCAGCAGTCAGTCGCGGTGGCCTTGAGCGATGGAAAGGTGCTGAAAACCCCCCTGGCAGCCAAACACACTTCTACTTATTGGGGCGCGAGAGAAATGTAGATTCTAATAAACATGGCTTGCAGGAGTCGATGAACAAAGGTACTTAATGCGGACCTAAGCCTCCGCTGATATTGCTCCGCTAGCAGTATCTAAATATTCAAAAGCAAAGTGTAAGTTGATCAACAAACGCCTTGATAGTATTGGGCTTTTTCCCTTTTCTGTTTTTGTGTGGAGGGTGGAGAAGGGGGGGAGGGTAGATGGGTGGGGGAAATCCGACAGCTTAAGGAGGTTTGAATTGAATATGCACCCAGCGGCAGTGGTCTCATAGGAAATGGTGTTCTCGTAAGTCAGGCTGCCCCGCCGAAGCACGAGAGCGCTTTGGTTAGAGCTCAGAGCGTCAGTTCTGCTGCAAGTGCTGCCGGCAGTCAGCCCGGGCTGAGCTGTCCACTCGTCCAGGTGCTGAAGCTGGTGGAACATTTGGGTAGGTAGGGAAAAAGCTGGCACTGCTACTTGGGTAGGAAAAAAGCCTATCAACTGCGTTGTTCTAGTTTTTTAAAAACGTGTGAGTCCGTGGGTCAAAGTGCGTGTGTGTGTGTGTGTGTGTGTGTGTGTGTGTGTGTGAGTGAGAGAGAGAGAGAGAGAGAGAGAGAGAGAGAGAGAGAGAGATTGATTTATTTTAATTGTGAAGAAGCTAAACTAAAGCAGACTACTTAGGAAGCACTGAAAAGGTGAAAAGCTGTGTGGGTATTTGTGCTGTAATTCTGATGCACTGTGTGTTTCTGTGTGGGGTGTGTGTGTGTGTGTGTGTGTGTGTGTGTGTGTGTGTGCATGCTTTAACCATTTTTTGAATTAAAAACATTCCATTTAGTAAATCAAATCCTATCTTTATAATGTGTCTTGTTTTCCTTTTAATGGTAGTTGAGATTTAAATGGAAGAGTTCAGAAGCAAATGTACACTTTGCTCATAGACTATTGCATTACTTTCCCTAAGGGCTTTTGTTTCTAGGAGTTCAAGCTGAAGAGAACCTGTCAGCTTTCTGGATTTTTTTTTTTTTGTAGCATTAAAGAAAAGCTCCACTCTGTACCTATGTTAGGTAATGGCAGAAAATAGTGGCTTATTAATTTATTTAATTGGCATCAGTCTTGTTGTAAATGGTGTACTTAAGAGTTATCTGAAAAATAACATAAAATAGGCTAGTAATTGATCAATGCTATTTTTTCTTTGAGTTATTTTAAGCATCAGACATTATATACTAAACATCTGCTCATAAAACCTAGAATTCATGTTGATTTTCTATTTGTAAGTAACATGTCAGGAAAATGATGAGTTGGTGTGCCTGGAGAAGTGTTATATTTTTTAAAATGATAAGAGCAAATACAACCTAAGTGCCTTGAATTACAACCAGGTCAGTTAGAGATGAGTTGTGGTAGTGGGAGAGATTCAGTTATATAATTACTTCTTGATGAAGAGCTATTTGCACTTACATAATTTGAGAAATCATAATGTCTATTGCCATGTTTCCATATTCCCTCCCTATTCCACTCACATGGATGTACTTCCATGTATTTGAGAGTAAAGAGGAAAGCAAATTGAGAACTTTCTAATGGTGCTACAACATGTCTTGGGTAGTGACGTTGCACTTGTCCATTCTACTTAGTGAACAATAAACCCCTATTATCAGAATATCCACTGCAGGGTCTTAAGACAAAGCTTTCAAGTAAAAGCCATATTGATCATCAAAGAATCACAGAGATTATCTCTCTGAATGCCAAAATTAGTTACTTTGCAAATAAGTTTCATTGGCTTTCTTCTAAAAATTATTTTTTATGAAGACAGAGCTTCAAAGGTTTTTCTGTAAAGGTGTTCACAACAGCTGCACAGCATTGCATTTATACTGTATATTACAAGGATGGGCTGTGAAATTAAACATTGTGCTGGTACAAAACGATGTCTAAACGATAGAAACTCTACCAACTTGTCAACTTAGTGAGTTCAGATACTATGGAAAATGGGTTTAATTATTTTGTGCCTTGAAGCTTTATTTTTCCTCTAAAAATCATGTTGTATATAGCTCTAAGGCCTTCAAAGGAGAGATGCCTATTTTTGTAGATCTATAAGTATTTGATTTCAAGTAGTAAATTGTATGAGTGTTTGTATTCTGTGATCTTGGGCTTGAGAAAATGCACTTCCAAAACACACTGCTGAAAATTTCACCCATGCATGACACTATCTTTATTTGAGCCTCACTTCTTCCTAAAGCCGTCTAGGCAAATACATTTGTAATATTTGTGTGCTTAACTGTGCATGTTTCTTACAGGCTTCTCTCGCTGCCATGACACTCCATCAAAGCACCTAGAGTGGGCTGGCTGAGACCAGAGTGGGCACGAAGTAGAGCAAGTACAGAGGAAAACACTGGGAAATCACCAGGTAAACTGAAGGTTACTATCACTTCCACCCTGTGCCCAAACAACCTTGCCACATTGTCCCTCCTACTTGGGTAGAGAGCACTCTTCTTCTGGGTTAAGTGCTTGGTTTTGTGATTTGTCTTTCAGAATTGGAAATAGAGCAGCCATTTGGATTTGAACAAGAAGCAGCCGAGCTCGGCTTTGGATTCTTCTTTAGGGAAATCGAGTTATGGATTTATGGTCCCGGTCAAGCTCAGCCCAGCCCCAGCCAGGGGCGGGCTCAGCAGCAAGAGTTCTGGTGGCAGCAGCGGCAGTAGCAGCGGCAGCAGCGGCAGCGGCAGCGGCAGCTTGGTCCTCTGACTCTCTTCGGTGACGGGTATTCTTGGGTGGATAATACGGATTACGTTGTTATTGCTTAAGAATACGCGTAGTCGAGGAGAGTACCAGCGGCAGGCGGGCAGCGGCCGCCCCTCCCAGCCCACCAGCTGGCCACTAAACGCTCGTGGTTGCCAAGGTAGCACTTTTTTTTTTTTTAATCTTTTCCTTTTCTCGGGTGTGTTTTTGGCTCTGGGTCCGTCAGAAAGACTGCGCACAGTATCCCTGATGCCCCAGACTGTAAAATGGGTGCGCGGAGGGGGGCGGGGGACGTGGCGGAGGGGAGGGGAGGGGCGAAAAAGGAAGGTGGTCCGTGCAGCGGAGCCTGTGGGGCGATTTGGCGTTTCCCCCGCAGGCTAGCATCCCCTCTCTTGTGGGATGCGGCCAGGGGGTAGAGACGCGGACTGGGAGATTCTCTAAAGTTGGGAATGACTGAAAGGCCTTGAGCAGTTTGGCAGCGTCGGGAGCAAGTAGCTGGAGCTCAGCAGAGGGTCGCTGGGGGCTGCCTCCGCAGAAAGGGCGTGTCCGTGGGCGAAGGTGCCCCCGCGTGCATGCCGAAGCTCGTGACTTCGCGAATCCCGGGCCGGGGCGGTGTCGGAGCCCCACCCCCGGCCGTCCAAGCCACTCCGCAACCAGACGTGGCGGCCAGGCTGGAGAGGGGCGGGGGACTGGGGGCTGGGTCCCCGCGGAACTTTCAGATTGGAAGTGTGTTGGGTCTCCCAGAAACCCAGGTTTTCTTTTCGGATTCTCCGCGAAGAGGTGGAGAAACAGGATGGGAACCGGATTGGTTGCACTGTGGCACGGAATTGGAACCTTCCTGAAAGAGGTTGGGGCAGGCAGTGACTGTTCAAACGTCCGGTATCTTTGGGACACCACCTCAGCGCTGCCTTCCCTGTCTCTGCCTTTAGGTTGAGTCTCAAACACCAACAAACCCAAGGCACGATCTCCCTCTTGGGTTTGCTACGAGGGGACGGGAGGAAGAGAAAGCGTTTCCTTCCTTCTACTTCCAGTTTTTATTATTATTTTTTTTTCAAATACTAATGGACGACAAAACAAATCGGATTTGTCCCCTCTTAGCGAAGAGCAAGCAACCTCCCATCGACTCCTTCCAGCATCCCCTGGCACTTCCCGGGGACATCCGGACATGGCAGGATTTGAGATGCCCAAGATGGAGCTGGAAAGGATCCACAGTGGAAGGCACGGGCGGAGGCTCTCAAGCTCTCAGCTCTCGCTGGCGGAGGACCACATAGCTCTGCAACTCGCCTTTCCCTTTTGCGAGGCGCCAGGGCCACTCCGGTGTAACACTTCAAAGGTGGGAGGAGACATGCTGGGTATAAAAATGTATCAGGCGCCCAGAAGGTTCCACCAAGCCTGGCAAGATACTAAGAACAAGTTTCCTCCCTCCGTGATGTTCTTTGGTTGTGTATGGGACTTCGAAGACCCAGTTCCTGAGAAGTCGAACGAAGATGCTGGAGAAATAAAGACAAAATTCGAAGCTCTTCCTTGCGGAGCCCCTGGACCCACTCTAAACTGAGAGGCGCCCTTGCCACCTTCTCCCTCTGGAGGTTGTGCCTTTCCCAGGCACGATTTGCATCTTTTCCACTGAGTTCTTGCCCACAAGAGCAATCAGAACCCTGGAGAGGCAGAGAGGTCTTTTGGAGGAAGTAGACATCCTGGCATGCATGCCTTCCAGTGTCTCGCCTTTATTCCAGTAGTTAGGATTTCTAGTGAAGGGTACTCCACGCCCTTCTTCTCCCTTCCTTCACCCTCGTTCCTACCTGGCCTCGTCTGATCCCACAGTGACTCTTGGGGTATCTGCACTCACAACTCTTGCGCATTGGCAACATTGTCTGGGGCGGGGGAGGGAGAGGGGGAGGGGGCGGGGGCGGAGGAATGGGAACCCTTTTTCAGATGCTCCCAGAGGCTAGTCCATTTTAAGAATGAGATGAAGTAGGAAAGAATACATAGTTGCTATCTTTGCACTCAGCATTCTATGACTAGCAAGAAAATATGAAACTTCTGTTCTTTGCTTCATTGTTTCATGATTACCCTCTGTATGTAGAGATCCACTGATTGGTGGTTATGGGCCTTTAAATGTTGTTTTTGTTAAGTTTTTAACAAAATACAATATGTCTACTGATGGCATTGTTTCACTGAAAACTAGAAAAGTAGAGAGAAGTGGCATAATCTAGTTCCAAGGTGATCTCTGAAAAGTTGGACTCATCCTGATTGGCTAAATAATGTGTGTAGGGTTTAAAGGCGGACAGAGATGAGGGCTTGCGTTAGGATTTGTGAAAAATGAAGTTGTACTAGTCCACCGTTTGTTGTGGGAATGAGGACGAACTTTTGAAAAATAAGCAATTTTTTTTTCAGTTGTTTGGCTCTGGCATTTAAGCTTATGATTTCAATTGCTTTGTAAATAATAATAAGTTTTAGAATGGAATAATTTAAATGCTAGTAATGAAATCTGGGTATCTCTACTCATGGTAAACGAAGTATTTTGATTTTTTAATATAGTATAGTATTTATTGCTTTCTATTCTTCACATAATAATTTTGTTATAAAAGTTTCCATTAGGTGTCAGTCTGACTGAACTCATTCCTATTTAGGGTCTGGGGGTGGGGGTGGGCAGGGTGTTTCACCAGTCCAGGTCTTTTAAATGAGGTGGTGGGGGGTGCTTTATTAAATTGAAATTACTGTAGTTAATTGTTTTTGTTATAATACATTTTTCCCTACAGAAAATAAGATTTTAAATTACATCATCACTAGCCAATTATTGCTTTTGCCCTATCTGTACCCCATAACCAAGATGACAGAAGTGCCTAGTGCTTGTCTGGAGTTTCCATATTAGACCCAGGTGACATTTGGTAGTAATAATTGTTTTTCAGTTGATGTCAATTAATGCCCATGTACTTGAAGAGTAGGCATCCTTTTCCTAAAACTGTCTTGCCTTAAAAAGGTAATAGAACATCATCTATCTGAAAATGAATATGGGTATATCTTTATCTATTCATTTAATAATATTATGGCATAGTGGAGGGGAATAGAGAAAGCCACTGAAAATTATTTTTGTTCATTAGTTTTACTTAAATCAACATGCTAAAATTCTCAAGCTTTTATGAGCACAACTTATGGCTTACAGATGGAAGATTTTAGGTTTTACATCAAAATTTATTAATATAATGTATATGAGCACTCAATTTTATACATTACTAGTATTCATTAATAGATGCACGAAACTTAATCTCAGTAGATGGCAAGGGTAAGGAGATTGCTGGAAACTGCATTAAACAAAGAATTTGCTTACTTTATTCTTTGTGTTTATGAATCGAGTACTGATGATTTCACTTGAATAAAATTACAGGAATAGTGGTATTCAGGATTAAAGATTCATACAGGCCCATCATAATTACTGTGTGAATAAAAAATATTGGATTGATGACTTTGACCAAGTATGCTTTTTAATAAATAATCATAATCTAGAGTGAGGAATTTTTTATTTTATTTAATTTTTTTTATTTATTTATTTATTTATTTTTGCTAAAGCCATCACTAGTGCTAGGATGATATGGTTCTTGGTGTCCCAGCAGTAACAGTCTAGAACCAAAAGAGCTCCCATTGAAAGTCTAGGCAAAGGAGAAAAATTATAAAATAGCATTTGATTGATGGAAAATTCCACGAACCCTGTTATCATTCTTTCTTATGTTCCACATTAGTAGTGGTAAATTTCCTAGTATAAAAATAGTAATGAAGGTGGAGATGATGAGGATATCAGAAAATATTTTTGTGTATTATGTAGAACAGAAGGACTAAAGACATAGAAAAGATGGCAGTGAAACACCATCACAATTACCCACCATCTTCTCAATACCATACAGGTGCAGTTATCATTGTATCACAAAAATGACAGTGATATTCTTACAATGTTAGAGATTTAGTGCTTGAAAATAAATTTCCTTTGACTTTTTTTTCAGTTAGAAGAAAAAATAATATTTACAATATCAGAATGCTTGAAGCTTTTTAAAATTGTCATTTAGCTATTACATTTAGTTATTGAGAGCAATACAACTATACACCTAAGGCTAAATAGGTTTTAAGAAATACTTTTGTCATATAATTTGTTTTTAAAACATTTCAAGAGCTTTCTCCTTGCACTTACACTTTTAAATCATTACTTATAAGTCTAGAATTTCATTCTACAAAACATTTTGCATGAGTGTATAAAATAGGCCTTTAAATTAAGAAAACATTGCAGTTCATCCACAAAAGAATAAGCTAAAAAAAGAGATATCATGAAATTTTAAATTTATTGAATATGTTTGTTTGAGTTTGTTTAATATACACTAATAGAATCAATGTATTTCTAATGTTTGTATTGGCCAGATTACAAACTTGTGACTACCTAAATCTTTTGGGCTCTGTTATATTCTGGCTAACAATAATGTGAGCTAAGAAAGACAAAACTGATCTTTAAAACCAGTAGCCAGTAGTAAAACATATAAACAAGTGTAAAGACAACTCTTGTCATTTGCTTGGTTTGTGGTAATACCTTTAAAGATTCCATACCACATTAAAAAAAAAAAACTAAAAAACTAAAAACAAAATCTTCTGTGAATTTAGTTGGAAGGATTTTAAATAAGACTTATCACATTTGTTTTATTAGCTTGAAATCAATACTGCATCTCATCCAATTAAATTTCAAAATACAAACATTTCTATAATGTATTTGCTGACAGCTGACACTATGTTCCTGATTCACATATAATTTATATCATAGTAATCTTTTTTGAAAGTTGACAAAGTATCATAATGACATAATTGCACAATTTGAAAGCATGCCTATTTATAAATCAGTAAAATTGTGCTCTCAGTGCTGTTCTTATAAAGATTATTTTTGTAAAAATAATATATAAGTAGAATATTGTGATTTT
Organism: Ictidomys tridecemlineatus; assembly: GCF_052094955.1. Lineage (NCBI taxonomy): Eukaryota > Metazoa > Chordata > Mammalia > Rodentia > Sciuridae > Ictidomys > Ictidomys tridecemlineatus. The sequence goes on along the minus strand of NC_135487.1, from coordinate 80,744,144 downwards.
ATTTTTAAAAATTGTATCCAATACATGAATAAGTACTAATTAATTGTTTGAAGTCTTTTTTTTTCCTGCTGAGCAACTGTGGTCAATTTCAAGAATGGATTGAAACAAGTCACAAAATAAGCTAAAAATTACTTCTTCGAAGTAGTTTATCTCTACACACACCAACTATTCCTTAAAATTTTGGATTTCAAGAACAAAGGAAAGAGGAAATTTAATGATGCCTAAAATTTCATGTCAGAAGCAGACATGAAAAAAAAATTTGTAATGGAGATGTATTTTTAAAAGATTTTACGAATTCACTAAATTGTTTTATGCATAACTGTAGAGGAATTCAAGTTATAACATGATTGAGTCCATTTCCATGCGCAATTTATTTTCATAACTATTATTTAAACAGAATTTTAAGATGTTTACCAAGACACAACAAATTAGGGTATTGCGGCAGTTACATGGAAAAACTTCAAATTTAATTTTTTCCCTCAACCATATATTTCTTAAGAAGAGAGATTATGTCTTGTGGTACAGACAATTTTGGTGTAAAAACTAAAGAATACGATAATGAATATAGGTAGCACCGTAAACTATAGCAATGGACCAGTCACACAACTTGCTTAGTCCTCATAGGCCTGATCTATAAGCAGGGCTGGATTCAGATTCTCATGAGCCCTTGTCTACCTCTTTAAAATACCATTAGGTAAAGGGGCCTTTTATTTCTGAGTTCTACTCTTCATTTTATGTATAGATAGTATTCAAATAAAGTAGCTAAAAGAGGAGCTTGTTTTTGTTTGTATTGGTGCCAAAGAATAAACCCAGGGCCTCACGCATGCTAGGCAAGTTCTGTCACTGAGCTACATTCCTAGCCCAAGGAAACAAATCTTTCAAAGGTATTCACCGATGTATTTCATCTTGATATCAAACAAGAAGTTGGTCTTCAGGATTTTTACTTAAATTCTTCAATATGAAACATGTAGAAACATTTCTGTCAACTTTACCCTTCAATTTTTATTTGAAGCTTTATGTAGGGAAGAAAAGCCCCAAAAGAGCTATTCACAGATTTATTCTAATATGATATCTTGGGAGTTCACATATGTGTATATCTGTATAATAAATTTGAAACTCCTTAAACCGTAAATCTATCTTCAATATTATTTCAGCCTAATGAGACCAAATCACAAACTATTCAAAGTCAAATATATATGATTGCAATGGATAAACACTTAGCCTTTTAAAGTGTTTACTCTGTGTACAAATGTTTATGCTATTAAATTTAATTACACTATTTGGAGAAGTTAGGAAATTACTATGTTTTTTTTTCTATTCTGTTAAAAAAAACCAATATTTGTCTAGGGTATTTAATTCTAGTATAATGGAGTACCCTTTAAAATAACTAATCTAGTATCTGGCATATGGTAGGTACCCCAAAATGTTTATTAATTTAATGAAAGCAATTATATACTTTAAGGACATATGTTAATATAGGATTTTACATTTTACCCATAACTGATATACTTTTTAGTTATAATTAAAATAACTACTTAAAGTTTAATTTAATGTAAACATCAATTCTAATTCTCAAAGGTGCTTACTAATATTGCAATTATTCTTTGCTAAGAAGGAATATTCATTTTTTCTGATGTCAAATGTAACTATTAAATAGTTGAAAAACTATGAGACCCTCTCTTTCAAAGTGGTATTCTTGAACCTCCAAGTAACTATTTAATGTGCTATTGAGACAGAATCATGTCAATGTTATCTAATATATTTTAATTAATATTAAGTAAATACTTGTAAGAATTTACACATTTTTAACAAGGAGTTTGTAGAAGTGCACTTTAAGCAATATAATAATCACTGTGATGTAGTTGCAAATCTAAGGATCTATGTGATTTTTAAAAATTTTTTATTATTACTTACTAGGAAACAAGACTCAATTATAATTTTGTTTGAAATCTGTGACTTTCCTGGATATTCTAGGTATGATTATGTAAGTTGACCTCATAATCACAAAAGAATACACCAATTCTCAAAAATTAAAGTAATATGCTTTATCTGCTATTGCTTTATTCATATAACTTACACATTTTTAATTGAAGGTTCAATGATGTTATAAAATCTGTCCATTTAAAACTTTGAGAGTAGATATAATAAAAGTTCAATAAAGCTTTCAAAAGAAATTGATTTCAAATAGCTACCTGGGAGTGTGAAATTTGAAAGCCATATACTTACACTTTTATTAAAATATTTCACATTCCTTTCTTTGTTGGATTTAGTTGTTCAAAAAACAGCTTTGAGATGGCTTAATGCTGTATATTTGAATAGAGTCAAAATAAGAAAAATCTTTATCACATACAAACAGGTTTTTTTAGTTGTGGATGCTTTATTTATTAAAAATAGAGACTAGCATTAATATTTTGAGACAGATTTACATTTAGATGTGACAGTTTGTGTAGGTGACAGTTGAATTTAACAAGAGACAAGAACTATAATAGCAAGTAACAATATCAAGGATATGAACTGTAAAGAGGAATATTTGCAATTGGGATAGTATATTAAAAACAATAATGAAATTCCTGGCAGTTATTTTACTGGTAGATCTAACAGCTGGTACAAAAATACCATGTATAAATATCAGTTTCAGGAAACTTTCAAAAAGATCTTTTTCTTTATGCAGTGCCCCTTTCCCGGTTGTGATGGGAAGCTGACAATGTTGATTTTTGTGTATATTATCTACACAGAAGGAATTACTTCATAGTATGAATTAAGACTGTATTCAAAAGTTCTTGCTTTTACTTAGGTAGAATAAATACGAGAATAATGAACTTTGTGCAGTTCAATAGTCACTATCGTTGATCTATTTGCAAAGCTAAAACTCTGGTATAAAACTGAGAATCAATTAAAATATAAATAATCTTAATAAAATGGGCCTACCTTACATATAGAAAATTGTAAAAGGCAGAAAATCAGAATATTTCTCAAGTCAAAGGAAGGAACACTAGTATAAAAAGACAGACTTGTGAAAATTTAGCCTAAGGGTGACATGTCTTTAAAGAGAGTCTTTTTTATTCATTTTTTTCTATTGGAAAAGATATGTTATATTTGAATCCATGCTTTAGAAATAAAGTAGCCTAGGAGAATTTGTTTAATACTGCATCATCAATATTTCCTGATATATAGCACAATAGTTATTATTAAAAATTGGGGTTTTTCCTATTCAGTGCAATTTAAATTTTGTGGAGGGCTGTTTGTTAATTAACCATGATAAAGATAGAGAAAATTAACATGCTTATCCTCTTCTGGCTTGGCTTGTATGTCCAATGTCATAGGATTTCTACTTGATTATTTGTTTTCTTCCGATATAATTATTTTTCAGTCCATTATCCATACACAACATGGTATTTCACAAAACTTAAATAAGCACATAGTAAATTCATATGATATTTAGTTGCTATGATAAGTTTCTATAAGATCCAGTTCTTTTGTATATTAAAAAAACTCCCATGTTTTAATATGAAGTCCTCAAAACACAGAGCATCTAAGTGACTTGTCTCCATGCATCCCTAGGTAATATTTGGAACTCATTTTTAAAGTCCTCATTGGATGTTTTTTTCTAATATATCACACTGTATCAGTGTTGTTTTTCCTACAACTTTGCTCTTTCTAGTGTCTAAAAGTAATTTCCATATTTTTCATAATTTTTAGTAATTATTTTTACCCAATTCATGCAATTTTACTGTTTTTTTTTAAAAATTCATATATTGTATATACAGATATGAACATGCCAAAAGATTCCAAAAGTCCATAGTATACTTACAGGTCTTCAAAATCTAGGAAATTTTTATAGCCTAAACTAATATTTAATGTATAAACAAATATAACCATAGTTCAAGGAGTTACTTAATCTTTGACCCTAGTTGCAAATGTTTCAGTGAAACAAGGAGATTTCAAATGCAATTATATCAACTCAATTTAAGAAACTTCCAAATAAAAATGCTGGCTAAAAGTTGGATTGACCAACATTGTCCACGCAGAATATTTAATAGAAATTTTAAAATAACATTGCCTAAATAACACTAATCCAATGATGTTGTCACACCAAAGAACAGAAATAAAGTTATATTTTAATATATAATATAAAATTGTATTTACTTTCTTCATTTCAGTTTTATATATTCAGAGCTATTTTGTTGAAGAAAGGAAGATTGCCTCTTGGAATAGACAAAATAAAAATAAAATTCTCAATTTTACAAAACCCTATTCACTTCTGTTGTGCTATCTATGAAAATTGCCTGGTAATCTACCCCTGACACATTTGTGATGCTAACCACTTTGGGGGCTAAGTGGGTGATTTCTCACTATGTGGTAACCTAACTCACCAATCAAAGAAGCACGCTTCTTTGTAGTACTTGAAAGACTATTACTCCCAAAACAGACTTCTGGAATAGCAATGAAAAGTAACTAGAAAAAAAAAAATGTAACTTTTATTCTGAAATTTTGATTATTTTGTCCCCATCAAAAGATTTTTCTTTTTCATTAACTGCAAATGATAATTATAATAATTTATGCCCATTATTTTCCTTAAACTTTGAAAACAAATAATAACTAAGATAGGATGGTAGGTAAGTAAGCAGATAGACAGACTGACATTATTTTCTTATGATCTGTTTGGGTGCTTAGCTGAAGGTAATCTAATGGCCAAAATGGCTCTGAGAAGCCACACCTAAAATACTCATCATTTTGTCCAAGGAAAAATGTTTTATGGATTCACATCATTTGCTGTAGAATAGAATGCTCAAAAATTTTGTAAAGGATAGATTTTAATCCTCAAACCATCTAATTAAGCTGCTTCTGTACAACATACAGTTTTAAGTTAACAGTAATTAATATAGCCAGCTTGGAACCTCAGGAAGCTAAAGCCAGCAAGTGCTTTTTGGTTCACTTGAGAGGATACGGTTTGATTGCTGGCGCAGGTAAACAGGTTGGGAATTGTCAACATTGTAATTAGCAGCAAGTTTCTGGATTCTCAGCCTGCCAGACTAGTGGGCTGATGCTTAGAGCAGTTGCCCCAGGGGGGAGAGGGAAAAACAAAGGAAGGGAATTTGAGCAACCTTGCTATGCTCTGCCAGCATATGCCACTGGACCAATGTTTTTCTTGGCAAAGGTCTATTTTAAGACATCTAGCAGTGGTTTCCACAAAATATGAAACTCACCATAGCAACCAAAATGGCAAGCGTCTCTAGGAACATTTCCTTGATTGAATATCAGGTCAAACTGTGTTCAGACCTATATTGCTTTATGTGCTGTATGCTCTGCACTGTGCACAATGTGGTCATTAGCAGTATGATTAAAAGGGTTAAAATCCGCTTTGGCAGCAATCCTGAGATACTCTGCTGAAAAGCCATCAAAGAATAAGGTTATATAAACCTTATTAACCCTTTGTGTAATACAAATAAAAAGGAAATGTCAACCTTAATACCACTGAGAATCCAATCTTCAGTACTTCAGTGATAATTTAAATGTAGTTTTCTTAATCAATGCCATGTGATCATTGTGGAGAAAGGTTGTCTGGATTTAAAATCCAAACAGTATTTGCAGTGCTTATAGGACTTGAACTACATTAATGAAATTTATAGTTTATAACCCAATTGAATAAAAATCAGATTAAGTTTTGAAACCTACTCAGTAAAAGTTCAAATATACATATACATTATTACTACTATTACTTCGAACATACATATTTATGTATTAAAGTAAAATTTTATTTCTTTTACCATTGAAAATGAGTTGAAATAAATACCATATTGACTCTAAGAAGTGACCACCCCCTTGTGGTTGAAGCATAGTAGCCAACCCTTTTACTTAATTATTTATTTTTTAAAGGTAGCTATGTAGTAAATTAATTGTACCTTCCAGTCCAAAAAAGGTCGAGGTTGCTGAACATTGCTAAAATACAGATTAATTTCTTCCCAAACAAATGCTTGGGATCATACCAGGATATTCTTACTGTAATTCTTATTCTTTGCCAAAATATGAGGAGGAAGTTTCAGAGAGATAAACAGGATGGAGGAAGATAGACAAAATAGCTTTCTTTACTGTAAAAAAAAAAAGAAAAAAAAAGATTCTCAAGTGAGGATCAATGTGCTATATTAAGCATTGCCAGGTGGTAATTTCTGCAGGTGGATTATCAAAAGTGCCCCAAAAATGACTGTGTAGATCTGGCACCCAGGTGTCTGGCGTAGCATTTAGCGGACTCTTTTGTGGGAGAGAGATTACTCATATTTGTTGGAGACAGTACTGTTCTCTAATCCTCCTCCACAACAGAATCAGTGTTGGAGTGAACCAGCAACATGATTCTTATCCTCTGTCTTTAGACTCTGAGGAATTCTCCACCATTTATTATTTTCAGTGGAATTAGATGCCTACAGGTGGCCCTGTAATGTGCCTCCAGGAATAGAACCTGCTGTAAATTTTTAAGTTACATTAACTCAGCAGTATGTTGTCTTACAACAAAGTTTATGAGGAAAGGGAGAAGGAAGCAGAAAAGCAGTATTTCATGTGAAGCCTCGTTACAGTTCTCCCCTTCTTTCTTTGGAGTTAGGAAGGGATATTTAGCAGAAAAGAGCAGGTCACTGTGTGTCATGATGGTCGGCATCTCCCTGTGGAGTCAGATGGGTGCTCACTGCCACTGGGCATCTGTCCTGTCTCAGGGGTTTATATAATTACGAGTTGTCAATATTTTAAAAGGATACATGGAAGATCATTTTTCTTTTTCTATTTCTTTTTTTTCTCATCAAGAACCGTTAAATAACTTTGTTATTAACTTTTTTGTCTTTAGTAGTTTTTCTTATTGTGTTAGAAAAAAAATTAGTTGATCTTTATGAAGACAATTGGATTGATGATGTCACTGCAGTTTTTCTCTCACCATGCATCCCATATGTTAAATCGCTTTTCTTGGGTATTTAGGTTTCCTATAAATGGGAGAAGAGGAAACCCCCTTCTTAACTTTTTGGGCACTGAACTTGATGCTTATCCTTTCTTTTTAACAAAGCACTTGTCACTGAATGGATGTAGTTATTCACTCCCATATATTTCAAGGTACAGCTCTCAATTAGAACTGATAAAAAGTCAAAGATAATATCTGAGTTAATGTATTATACATAGGTCTATTTAAGCCTTAGAAGTTCAGTTCCTGGCTAATAAAGCTTCTTTGCACAGCCATAAATGGAACACAACCTGTCTTCCACCCCCTGGTCTTATTAAACCTGTAGCTTACGTTACAAGTAAGAATGATACATGTTTTTAAAATGTACTCAAAGTGTCCAAAGTCATACTACATTATTAAAAAACAATCAGAAATCACTTTTTTAATGCAAAAAAGAGAATTTTATTGCAATTCCTGTAGCGTAGAAGGGACAAAATGATGTAGACTAAGGCCCATTCCATATTTAACAAGTCATCTGCTTTAATGCAACTGTCCCACCTTTCATTTTATAGCAACCAATGAACATGCTGAGATAAAGCAGCTTGTGTATTCAAAAGAGCTAGGACTTCTTTCAGAATATGCCAGTAAATATCTATTATGCATGTTCTATTCATGAAGCATGTGTTCAGATCTATCAACATTTGCTAAGTACCTACTATGTACCTGGCATTCTTTCGACTCCCGGGTCACTAGGGAATAATGAACAGATCTTGCCCTTGAAGCTTTCATGGCCTGTAGGACATCTTAAAATCCAAGCTGGTATAAGAGCTATGGGGATTCAAAAGAATGTAAAGGTACAGTTTCCCTTTCAGGGAACTCACTGGTTTGTGATTAATATCAAATATTAAATTGTATGAAAGTGATTATTACTACAAGCCATTCCTATGGTCTCTATTCACTGAGAGACCCATGTCACAGATACAATAATAATAAAAGTCCTTTCTAGAAAGGATTTTTTTTCTTTTTCTCCTTCGAACATACACAGAGTTTAAGAACTGCAAAGACCAAAAAACACCCAATAGGAAAAGGATAAAGTATACAGTTTTTACATAAAATGCAGTAGTTACTCTTTTACCAATTCTGTTGTCATAACATCGACAGAAATTAAAGAAACACTGTTTTTGTTTTTAAAAAATTACAAAATCACATTTTATACTGATGCAAATAGGTTAAGCTCTGTGAAAATTTATAGTTATAAGTTATTATGAATTATTGTTGATAGGTATTTTATATTAAAAATCATTGGGGCTGGGGATGTGGCTCAAGCGGCAGCGCACTTGCCTGGCATGTGCAGGGCTCTGGGTTTGATCCTCAGCACCACATAAAAATAAAATAAAGATGTTGTGTCCACCGAAAACTAAAAAAAAAAAAAAATTAAAAATTTCTCTCTCTCTCTTTAAAAAAAAAAATCATGACTTTACCTGATTTAGCAAATTCTACACTTGAGAAATTTGATAAGTTCCCAAATATTCCACTTTGATTTCTATTCATATGGAACTTACATAATACTCATGATTATTGAGTACTCTAATTTTTAATACTGTAATAATTTTAATAATAAGCATTGCATTGTATTTTTCCAGGACTTAAACTCATCTTTGGATTTAATTTATAATTGTTTTAGTAATTCTAATAGCTGCATGGATTTTACTCTGGTATTTCATTATATCTTATTTTAAAAACTAGGATATCAACTTCATTTTATACAAAGGATACAAGGTATACAATATTGAATAAGAATTTTATATCGTGTGTGTATGTATGTGTATGTGTGTATATGTGAGTGTGTGTGTGTGTGTGTGTGTGTGTGAGAGAGAGAGAGACAGAGAGAGAGAGAGAGAGAGAGAGAGAGAGAGAGAGAGAGAGAGAGAAATAGTGGTGGGGTAGGTGGGGGTAGGGAGGCAGGGAAGAAGAAAGAGATTATCCTTTGGATCATTACTCATTCACCTAAGACACAAAGGATTTTAAAATTCTGGTATAAGGGAATTGCTCTGACAAAATTCTTCAAGCATTTACAAAATGTTCCAGTATTACAGCAGTATAAAATAAACTCCCTAAATATATTTATTAGCATGGAATTTAATAAAAATTTACTTAAAATATAGATGATTCTAGTGGTAAAAAGAATATTATTTCAAAAACAATTAGATTATGTAGGTTCTCATTATGCCAATTGGAGAATGTTGCAGAGACCTATATGATGTTCTTCAGATCACAGTATTTTATTCAAACTTTGATGGAAATGCTAGAAATGCAAAGGCTAGACTGTTTAAAATGCAGCTCTAAAATGAAGTGGAGTGGATTGCTTCTTATTTAGTACTTTAAGATAGAATCGAAAAGAACGACTATTAGGACTACATAACTCTAATGTAAGACCTAGACTGGACCTCTAATTCATAATTGTTGGCTTTTGTGTTTAACACAAAATATAATCTTCAGCCTCTTTCAATGTAACATTGTAGCAACTGATTGACAATGTTAGTGGAATTTTCTCAGTCTAAAATCTTTAACTATTAAGAGACTATGCTTGTTTATATCAAGGTATCAACTTGATCACATAGATTATAGAATGCCAGAGTATGTAGCAAAGAATTAATGATAATATTTCTAGGTGAAAATGTAGCTTTTACTAATATATAAGAATAGAAAGTAACATCCTAAGTACAAAAGAATTACCCAAAGAATTATGTGTAATATTTAATAAGTTATGAAATATTTGAATTTATAATCTTAATACATTGATATATTTTATAATATCCTATTGTCACAAACATCATCTTTTTAGAGTTATTTATTACTTGACTGTGTATTAGATCTTACATCTAAAAATATATTCAAAATATAAATATTGGAATATAAATTCATTTTAGAATATGATCTTATTTCCTTTTCAGGGTAGAGAGAAGGAACACTGTCCAAACTTCAACTCTCTGAACACTGAAGTTCAGAGAGTCACAGTGATGGAAGAATTTATGCACACCCAGTTTAGATAGAATGATTGACAAGACATGTGTATGAAAACCAGGTTATTCTTACGGAGAAAAAGAGGTCCATTATTTTGACAGTTAATATCTTAAGATTAAGCACTTCAGATTAACCAGAAAAGAAAATGAAATTATTTTAGTTGGCCTATAGTTTGATGGATTTGGTTGTTAATTAAATAGGCACTAATTTAAAGGTTACTACTTTAGTCCTTAAACAAAGGGAGTTTTGACTGTAAAGAGAGTGCAAATTAAGTACCAAGTAGCTTACATGTAGTCAGAGAAGACACTTATGATACAGAAGTATCACAAATGGATTATTCTCTTGCTTTTTCATTATAATTTTGGTTTATTTATTTGCAGTTTATCATAAGTTGAATGGCAGCTTCACAGATATTCAATTGCATTTTGATGATGTTTCATAAATTCTTTTTATGTTAAAATATTATTTTAAAATTTTAAAAAGGAAAAGTTAGCTTGAAAATGGTTGGTTAATATTACAAAGTTCATTTAGATCTATCTCAAATAAGTATACACATTTGTTTTTTAACAACATCTTTTCTTGGCTTTTGGTGAACCTATATTGCTGATAATCCTATAATCGTGGGTTTATAATTAATATAAATTACAGTGTTGATTGCTGGAAAAGTTGTCAGTCATGAGATATCACATATAAATTTTAATGTTTATCGACAATAAAGCTTTAATGCTATAGCATCTCTTGTGAGAGCTCAAAGTGTTTTACACATTTGATTGTTACAGCTCTTACCTATTTAATTTATACTACTACCTATTTTACTACTTAGAACATGTCCATGTGCCTCTAAATGTAGATTGATGCTGAAAAAATATTAAATAATTATTCATCTAAACATTATTTTATACTTGTTAAACAGTAATTTTTAAATAGACTAAATTTTCAATTTTGTAATAAGATTTGATATTTATAAAGAATTGAATATGTAATCTATTTTTTTATACATTACCATTAACATGCAGGACAAATCACATTAGACAGTATTGCTAGGATTTTTATTTATAATAAAGAACTGCTATGATTATAATTATATGGCAAATAGATATAAAAGAATTGACATAAATAATTTTGATTTTCAGATACTAGTATCTAATAGCAACTGAGTCTTCTTGAATTCTGATTTATTAATCTCCTAAAACTCTCAAAAATATTTATATAGAAATCATCTGTCAAAAAAGAGAAAACTGGAAATGTTTGACCATATAGAAAAAGGTTACTTCTATACGGTCATTTGATCATATAGAAAATACATGTTAAACCACACTTTGATCAGTTATTAAGTCTGGGTATTAAAATTAGCATACTAAATTAGGATATTTTTGTTGTAATTTGTTTATGACATTGAAATATTTCTTTTACCTTTTCTTTTTTTTCCTCTTTGATGCATCTCATATTTAATGCCCCAACTGGCTCATTAATAAATTTAAGGCAAGATCACAATGTTAGCATTCACCTCAAATTACATGAAAATAGAAACCAAAAATGGCATACTGCAACAAGGTTTATTTTCTTGAATCAAAATGAAAGGCTGTACATTATAAATGATACTCCCTGATGCTTGTACAATGATTCATAAAACTGTGGGGCTGGCATTTTAGTGCAAGGAATTCCATGAAATTCTAATAAAGCAGGAAAACTAATCACAAAGCAATTCTATATGATAATAAAGCAATATATTCAAATAATTCTAATCCTTTTCTACTACTAATGCTATTTACAATGCTTTAAAAAATCTATAAATGCAATCCAAATATTTTAATAACTAAATAAATGAGAACTAAACGGTAGAAATCAAAGCTGTACTGTAACAAAAGACCATCACAGGATAGTCTTTTCTATTTTTTTTAGAAAAACTACCACTTGCAAAATGTCCAGTATTCATAGTTATTCAGTATGTAAGCCTGATGTAGAAACAATTATAAAATATAAAGTGTTCTCATCCATCTTTTTATGCTATGTTCTGTTTCTCTTAAGAGCAAATTTATAAGAAATTTAAAATTCTGTTCTGATTTATATCTTTAGCCCTGGTTGATCTTAATTTCTCAATTTTTAAGATAGAATCTTACAGGGATGTCATATACTTTAATTAAATTTATTTAAATATATTTAAAAGTGTACAATAATATTTTTAGGAAGTCTCTCTTCATTTATAAAAAAATAGGCCTATTATGTCCAGAACACCACTATTTACTTTCAGTAAAAAATCTGACTTAAATAATTCTGATATAATTTTCCCAGATGATGTTTAGTACACAGTGATTACTGTTTTCAACTTTTTCTCTTTAATTTTACATGTTGTGTATCAATAGAAAGACATTTTTGGCAAAAAAAAAATTCTATCATTTTCTTTACAGAAATTTGTTATAAAAGGACAAAATTCTTTATAAATTTTGTCCATTTTTTAGTAGGAGGGATATTCTTATGATTTTATGCTTATTATATAAAATTATACTAATTTAAGTATTAAAGTTCTTATTCAGAAAAGGCATTTCTTTTATTTTTATTTTGCTATGTATGTAATGATTTGCTTCCTGTTGTCAGACCAAAATGGTTACAGAAATTACTTTAGAAAAACATATTAATCTTTTGTTCCTTTAGTAGTGTATTGTTTCAGAACTATTTATATTTTACCAAATATTAGACATACATATGTTTACACTGAATTATAAGGATTTTTATATTTTTAATCAGCCTTTATTATGTTCATTATGTTTTCTTCAAGGTTTCAAATTTTAACCAAAGCAGTAATCTATGTGAGTTTCTTGGTAGAACAAATTTAAAATTTTACCTACATATAGATGTAGATGGAAGTGCACTTAGTGTTTAATATGGTCTCAATTTCTGTAAATTTCATGCTCACTTATCCCCTTCATTTCTTCTTGCAAGTGGCCATTTCATCATATTTTAGCTGTAGAAGGATGAAAAACTCTAAAAGTACCCACTAACAGCATAAAGTGAGGCATTTGAGCTCTACTCTGCAAAATGAAAGTATAATATTCACTGAAAAGAAGACTCAGCGTTCCATTATCCTGTCATTTGTAGTTAGAGACACATCAGTTTCTGGAATAGGTTAAACAAAGGAAATTTGGGATCTGTGTCTCTTTAAAATTTTGCAAGATTAAAATCACAAGGCTTGAAGTCAATGGAATATCTCCAGTCATCTTTATATAATTGTTTTTTACCCTGATCATTTTCAGGGTAAAAAAAAAAACTATAAATATCAAGGTATATGCTCATTCAAAAAAAAAAAAAAAGTGAGCAAGTAATTTTGTGATGTCCTTTATACCACCTCCACCTAAGAAGTGGCTTAGCACACTGTAACTGATTCCCCATTTCTGCAGAATAATGCAGTTTTAGTTCTGAATTGAAGTCAAACTAGGTGTATATTGTCCTAAAGAGTCAAGAATTAAGCAATTTGTTGTTATGGAAACAAGATATCTGGACTTCAAAATTCAACCATAGTCTTGAACTTTGGTTTGATTTGTGATAGAAGCTCCCAAGGTAGACTTAACATTTCTATCCTCAGCCCTGATGCATTCTGGGTACACATGTAGGAGGGACTACCTTTGAATTAATGTCTTTAAATGGACAATAGATCTGTTTTCAGAGTTAAGTGCTTGATGAGACCCACATGGTTATTTGGTACCATTCTTCTAATTTTGAAAATTAAAAACTAAGCTTAAGGAGCAGTACAGTTTCCACTTTTAATATGACAATATTTTCTCAGTAAAAGTCCTGCTGATAGTAATAACTCCAAAGTCATGGATCATGGATCTAGTTCAGCACACATGTGGTTTGATCTATCCAGCATTTGTCATTACTGTCTTTAATTACTATAAAAATATTTTTTCCTCACATACAGTTTATTCCTAGTTTTGCTATTCTTTACTCAATCACTAGATAATCTTATGAGACTTATTTAATTTATAAACAATTTAATGCCTCTATTTGAAGTACCAATATTGTTTAAACATAACATTTACAAACATTAAATTATTTTCTCCTTTCTGAAACAAGAGGCTGGAAAGACAACTCTATATCCAGTTGTCATTACTATTATTCATATTAACATTAAATTAAAAATAACTAATTTCACATTCAGCACATCTACTCGTTGGCATTCACCAAATGGCATAATCTCCTCCTTTTCCATGTAAATCTGATGAACGGGCTGTTCCTACTGTCATTTTGCACACAAAACTTCTATTCCGTTTTGACAACAATCTCATTTACACGAGGACATTAGGGTTGAACATTGAAAGTACCTATTACTGAATACTGAATCATGTGTCTAAAATTGCAAATATGGTCTGAAAGCCAATTTCCAGATTACCTTGGATGACTAGGACTAATTACTTCTAAACTGAGTGCATCCAGGGTCTGCCAAAACAGGGCTGAAGTCTTCCAAAGTCAGGTGAGCTTTGCTCACCAGGAGATGGTCTCATACAGTAGTGCTGTAAGGTTATTCATGTTTATAGTAATTATTAACCATCAAAATAATGCTAATCATAAATAACCATAATAGAAATAGCAACAATTTATTGAATGCCTACCATGTAGCCTGCATTGTATACAGTATCTATTATCTCATTTCATTTACACTCATTCCATTTTACTCAAAATGATCTTATGCCAGGTATTATGAATAAGAAAACTGTTTACAGGGTTTGTCACATATGCAATTTACAGAACTAATAAATGCAAAGGCCTAAGGCTGTTTTATATTAAAGCCCTTGTTTGCCTCTTCCCACGACACTGCCATTTCTGTGTCTTCTTAAAACAACGAGCAGAGATGAGCAATGCCTAAGAAGAGCATCAATTTGGGAATTAGCAGAATTGAGTTTTATTCTCATTTCTAATAGCTGAAATGTGACCATCAACCAGCACATTCAGTCTTATTTCTCCCATCTTCAGGTGATAAAATTAGCTTTAACCTTCTGTAATTTTAAATAATCTCGGAGTAGTTTTAGGGTTTTTTTTGTTGTTGTTTTTTAAGAAAGAAAAAAAATTAATTTATTCACAGTAACATTATTTTTCCCATGTTCTCTTCCCATTTCATGACTTCGATCATAGTACAAAATCCTCACTGATATAAAAAGAAGTCTATATTCTGACCAGTTCAGTGAAGCACAGAGAAAGATATGAAATTCACTTATCGTGGGTCAGACTCTTTCAGAGTTTGAATTTAGCAGCATGCATTATTATGCTGCATATATGAAAAATTAAACAGATGATGTGAAGCAAGGTGGGAATATAGTACAAGCATAAAGGATATTTACAGTATGTGTGATGAAGCATAAAAATACACTTTTCTCACTCAAAAAGCAAAATATTGGATATATTCATATAAAATACCTTAGGCTATATCAAGAACACTGCACTTAAATATGTACATTTACATACTATTCATGTACATATATTGACTCAATAGTAGAAACTCTAGAGATCTATGATAAGCTGTGAAAATTGACCAAAAAAGATAAGTGAATGACCTTTTAAATAGAATAAAAAATTAATTATAACACACCAGCAATTTTAGCCACAAATACATACCATTTTGAAAAGCTGTACTTTTGAAATTTTAGCAGTTCCTTATGTGGTTCTCATGGTGATGCATACATATCATATATAGTCTCCTAAACATATTGTATTTGTCTTAGAACATCAAACACCATTATGTCCCATGTCAATTTTGTAATATTTTGAAAGAACAAAATATGGTATAGTAAGCTGACATATTTTCCTTCATTGAAATATTCTTTTGTGTGTAAACTCCTTACAGATTTTTCTCAACATTTTCTCCTTTCCTAAAGTTGACAAAAATGTAAATGATGGCAAAGTGAAAAGGATTTTCCACTTCTTTCTTTAGTTTTTACTCCATATTCTCCTTTTGCTATTGTGTAAATATTGATGTAATTCCACAGTTTTTGTATAAGAAATAATAATAAAAAACTGTTCCCAAGTAATTTGTAAGTAGATAGAAAACATTCTTGGAATATATATCCTGAGGCCACCGTGAACTACTTAAGAATTGTGGCAAAAAGGGTTTATTTATTCAGCAAGTATTCATTGATTGCTACTAGGTGCCAGGAACTATGCAAGCCACTGAGTCTCTGTTGCCAAAAATTACAAACAAGGCTAATGACTACATGAAGTTTACAGAATGGTAAGAAAAACTAAGCAATTAAACCAATAAAGAGAAAAACATAATTACAAATTGTGAAAACTTTCCTCAAATAGGTAAAGTGGGGAGGCCAAGATGAACTGAGTCTTTCTGAGATCCTGAAAGGCAAGAGTGAAACTTAAGATTGGTGAAGACTTTCAAAGTCAAGGCAAAACAAGTGCAGAGACATTAAAAAAATATTAAACCATTTAAAACTACATTCTATGCTTTTTTTTTTCAGTTTAATCAGTTAGCATGGTTCTCAGGAAAATTCTACTTCTTTGAATAAAGATTTGCTGAAGAGGTATAAGTCATTTCTGAGAAGCTATAATCTGAAAAAAAAAATTTAAGAAAACTACTCCCAAGGAACAGACTTAAGGGTGAGGATGGGTGGAATATTTAATACTTAAAATATTATTCTTTACTGGTTATTGTATTTTTAAGAAACTGTTTTTTCTTAAGGCAATGATCTCTGCTTAGATTCCCTTTTTGTCCATGAAGAAGATTAAGGTGTTTTAATAGCATATAAGACTTATTCTGATAATTTTCTGTCCTTAGAATAATAAGTTCCTCTTACTTAATTTTCCTTATCATAATTACTGAATTTGATTCTCAAAATATACACCATATTTAAAGAAGACAGAAAAATTAGGAATTGTTTATCAAGAACATTTGAAAACATTTACATGAACTCATCATTTTAGGAAAAAAAATACACAGACTAGCTCAAAGATTGATTTACTAAAGCATCCTATTATACACGGATACTAGTTAGAGTGCGTTGTTTTAAAATATTTATATTGCAAAAATAAATTATATGATATTTTCCAAAATTTGTATGCTTTTATGAAAATGAACTTGACATAAAATTCATGACAAAAAATGAAATAACATATCTATAATAAAAATAAGTGAACAACAAATAAGTGAAAAGTTAAGGAAAACATCAAATTGGTCTGGTGCACATAACATAAGGAATTTTCTTTTTTTAAATAGCTAGTCTGAAATTTTCTTTGGCCCAGATGTTTTTAATTGGCTGGTACAGACTGTCAAGAATTAAATACAGAATCTAATTAGTTTACTACTGCATTTTCTTTCAAGTGATAAGTTACCAGACTGAAACTAGTAGACTTTATGAAACTGTAGCCTAGTATTTTTAGTAGGCACTAACTCAGTCCTCAAATTATTCTGACAACTCTAATTTTTAATTATGTACAACTCTAAAATACAAATATTAGTTAAACGTAATTTTCAACCAAGTTTTTAAATACATTTAGAGCTTAATAGGGAAACAAAACATCTCTTCTGACATAAAACTAACTGAATCCAAATCCACTTTTAAGAAGTTAAGTTTTAGATCAAACAGTTGTGAAAGTTAAAGATATAAAATAAGACATGCAATAATCTAATCTGGAAGCTAAAGCTGGAAAGTCAAGGTTAAAGTCTGATCAGGTTATAGAGCTTATAAAACAAAGCTTTACTCAAAGAATGAATAGTCACCAGATAAAAATCACAAACATCTTTTCCATTTTTATGTAGTATTAAAAAGGAGGAAATAATTAATTCAATTTTCACAGGTAATACACTAATGAGACAAATTGAAAATGATGTTCCAGTTTTAGTTAGGGTTTTCTGGTTAAGGTTTTGACCCAGTTAAAAGTATTTCTACTTATAAAACAAATTATATCATTGAACATGCTTCAGGAAATCTTGAGTGAGATATAAAGTAGCTTCTTCTGTGCAGATAGTGATTCAGGAAACAATATGAAGATGTCATTAATACAAAACCCACTTGGCAGAATAAAGGTCTTTCTGTGATTTCATATTTCCTCTTGAATACCTTATGGTACCCATCATGTTTTATCATTATTATTAATTCATTTTTCTTCTTCCTCACTAAAAGCTCCCTAAGCACATAGTGGGTCTCTCTATCATCTCTTCCAAATCTCTGGTATGTACTCATTAGCTATGAACTGACAGGACAAGTAAATGAACGAGAATAGAGAAAGAAGAGTATAACCAAGATAAAATCATATTACATAAAACAGGAATTGGTAGAGAGAAGGGAAATTAACCCTTTTTAAAAATATCTTATTTACTAAAATGTGGAGAATGTTGAAAGATAATTAAGAAACTATAAATTTTTGGTATTCCAAAATTCATACAAGTGTTCCCATGCTTTGGTAGAGAGGCAGAAAAGTAGGGTAATAAACTATGATCTCCTTTAGGCATGTTTATATTCATGAAACCATTTAGATCCCAACTGTCTCAGACTTTACCATCTTTCTTCATACTCAATATCTAATGATATCATTATGATCCAATTAAATTTTCATTAGTTGATCCTCATAACCATTTTGGTCTGCCTCATTGTTTTGCAGAAATTTAATCTTATATATTCTTTAAATTTCAACAGTTGTCCTTCAAGGAACAAAGATAGTCTTTATGTGAGGATGCTGTTTCCGCTAAAATGTCATCTTAGTCAATATAGAAGGGTAAAAATAGAAACAATTTTGGATAGCTAGCACTGTAAGAGTAGCCATCTGCTTCTCAGAAAGATATAAATGTGTTTTCTTATTTCTTTCTTCAAACTAATCCAAAAGATTTCATTTCTAAAATCCTACATTATGTTATTTCCCCAAATAAAATTTCTCATATTTTTGTGGACAAATAATTGACTTGCAAACACCTTGGATGAACGTTAAATAACCCATCAAATATTGTAGATGGGTACTACATGAGATGATCCAGCAGCCATCTGGAGACCCATTGGACGATCCAGCTACCATTTTCCAGATTGAGAAAGCAATCAAACGAGGAAAATGGGAAGAGGACCACACCAGATGGTACTCCAGCTGAACTCCACAAGTGTGGGTACACAGCAGTACTGAGCACTTTCACCACTTGCTCAAAACCATATGGACATAGAGACATGCGGTTATTGAGGGACACCTATATCTTAAAAGAAGGAATAGGGCCTAAGTTAGAGTGCAAAGAAGTACTGTGTTAATTGGCAAAAAGTTGCAAACCTAGATTTTGCTAAATTCTCTATAATTGAAAATAATTTACCATGGAATATTATTATAATGACAATGTTCTAGAAATTCAAAAAAACCACTCATAAAATAATAGAGTAAAATTGTTTGGAAAATACATTAGCTTAGAAAATATATTGAAATACATGAGCTAATTCAATTGTTTATTTAAAAGTTGATAAAAACTAATTAGATATTATCTAATTTATTTACTGTGTAACTATGTATGGTAAACTTTATACTATTTCAGATCACAATTGCTTTTTAATTTCTCAATCAAATAAAACAACTTAAGACAAAGAAATTTATGAAAAGGACTAATACTTTGAATTATTTGAATTATGATATTAGGTTACACACATACTTGTTTTTTGTCATAAAGCTTCTTTGGAATGCTTACTAAAATGAATACATAGATAAAGCTGGCGTGGTAATTAACCCAAAGGAACTGTTTAAATCCACACTAACTTTTACAGAATATTTTAGCATGCACTACTCTTCTTATGTCCCCTACTTTGGCATAGAATGAAAGCTACAGGAAACAGGAGGTTTCTAGAGGTAATTTTCAGAGGTAGTATCATAGGAACATTTAGAAATGATGGCTTGAATGCTATGTAGACAACTAAAGTTCCACATTTAAGTTTACATGGAAGAAGTCAGAAATATGTTTTCCCACAAACAGACTGTCAGTATTTTTGAAAACCAACACCCCAGCCCAATTGTAAGTAAAAATTTTAAATCACACAGTCTTAAAAATCTGTTGGACAATTTCATTATAAACGAAGATGACCTCAATTTAAATGAAGTTATTATAAGAACAAAGTGTATGAAACATTCTCTGTGTGTCAGGCACAGTGCTTAGTTTAAATGGATTATTTAATTCTCACAACCACCCTGTGAGAAGAAAACATTAGCATTGTCAGCTCATGGCTTTCAGAAAAATCAATCTGACTGAAGAGCTCTTTTTTGATCTTTATCACCATGCTATACTGTTTCCCTTAGAATAATCTACCCCAAATATTCTGGAACTAATTACTTTTAGACATGAAGAAAGCACAGCATTTTTAAAAGCCCATATCTCTTTTTGATAACACCATTAATATTTTGTAACTTCTGGATGCAACTTGGGTACAGCTGATTAGTTTCTAAAAGGTTTGGTCAAAATCTGTGTGTAGTGTACCAAGAGTTGTTGATGTATGATTTTAATCATTTTTAATTCTATGAAGATTAACTTCAGTGTTTTTTGTTTTTCATTTTTTACTTATTAACTGGTAGATTCATTCTCCGTGTATTGTACCCTTCACATGACGTCTTTTTTCTAGGAGAAATATTGATAATTCCTAGGTCTATCTGAATAATTTTGGTTACAGATTTAGAGAACCTAATCAAGTATTAGTCAGTGGAAGTCATAAAAATTAATCAAAATATTGCCAATCATGAATATGTAAAAATTAAGGCTTACCTCCTCTAAGTTTCAATGGTTGGGATCAGTCAACTCTTCCTTTATTTCTAGAGCTGCATCTGAGATATAAGTGGATAGGACTTAATAAAATTAATATTTTCAACTTATAATCTGAAACTATGGACTGTTGAATTTACTTTTACAAGTCAAAAAATGAGAAATTACTTTTGTATCACATCCAAATATTTTGCATACAGATGTCAGAGGTCTGATATACTCCATTGCTCAACTTTGTGACTGTGAAGGTCTTGGCTCTTGTCATTCACTAACACAGTTAAGGCAGAGATTTTGTAACCAATTCTCTGCCTCTTTATCTCACAGCCATTTGTTGACAGCATGTATTTATAGAAGGGTTATGTTTAGGGCCTTTATCTCTCTCTCTTTAGCTTTTGTTATTCTCTAAGACCAAAAAGGTGAAAAAAATATTGCATGTTCTCTATTTAAGAAGCAGTCCAATTTCTCTCACCTATGGAACCCTCAAGTCTGCCTCCCTGAGTAGCTTTTTTCTTTCACTCTTCTACTGCAATGTTGTAGAATTGGGCTACTGGCAACCTACATGATTCACTCTAAATTACTTTTGACACCTATTTTATTTAATGATTAACAAATAAATGTCTTTATGAGCCTGCCTGCTTTGTACGGTGGCATATAATTGCTAAATATTTTCTATTTGCACTACTTGTAAACAATATGAATACACACACACACTCCACCACCACCACCAACAACAACAATAACAACAACAACACCTGCTGGCTTAATGTAGACAAACTTTGAAAAGCTTCAAAATATATATTCAAATTTTGTAGAATTTCTCAAATAGTCATAATTACATATTTTCCCAGATTAATCCAAGGAAAATAATGATTTAATACTTCTATTTAAAAAAATTTCGCCCTTCCCCTATAGAGTTATTTAAAATAAGTGACCAATTATTTAACTTTTCAAAACAAAAGAAAATGGGAATTGTCTATTTTAAAACAATTCAGATTTTATTTATTTATATAGATATGTATATATACACATGCATACATACACACATACATAATGCATATATTTTTATTATTATTATTAGTTGTTCAAAACATTACAAAGCTCTGGACATATCATATTTCATACATTTGATTCAAGCAGATAATGAACTCCCATTTTTACCCCGTATACACATTGCAGATTCACATCGGTTACACATCTACTTTTTACATACTTCCATACTAGTGTCTATTGTATTCTGCTGCCTTTCCTATCAAAATGCATATATTATTTTTTTATCTTATTGTATTTTATTAAGAAAACTTGACAGGGGATCTACCCTCTGAACAAATTTTTAAGTGTACAATGAAACACTATTAATTACAACTACATGTTAAAGATTACAAAATGTTGTACAACAGAACTCCAGAATTTATTAATCTTGCATAACTGAAATTTTGTACTTGTTGATTAGAAATTTCCCACTTCCCCTCTTCCTAGTCCCTGGCAACCACAGTTCCACTCTGCTTCCATGTGTTTGGTTTTAGATAACTCATATTAGTGGAATCACACAGAATTTGTGCTCTGACAGGATCATTCCACTTAGCTTAATGTTCTAAAGGTTAATCCAATTTGTTACGTATTTCCAAATTTTCTTTTTTTATGGATGAACAATATTCCATTGAATTGTTTGTTTCCACATCTTGGCATTGTAAACAATGCTACAGTTAACTGTAGTTTGATAATATCTCTTCAAGATACCGATTTCAATTATTTTGTATATAAATACACAGCAGTGGTTTTGCTGAATCACAAGGTAGTTCCATTTTTAAAGTTTTGAAGGAACCTCCATACTGTTTTCCATGGAGGCATTTCCGCTTTGCATTCTCGCCAACAGCATACATGGGTTCTATTTTTTCCACACCCTTTACAACACTATCTTTCAAAAAAAAAAAGTTATCCTAACAGGTGTGAGATGATATCTCATTTGATTTGCACTTCTCTGATGATTAGTGGCCCTGAGCATCTTTTGAAATACCTATTGGCATTTGCATACATTCTTTAGTGAAATGTCTATTCAAGCCCTTAGTCCATTTTCAAATTAGTTCTTTAATTTTTTCTGCTATTGAATTATAAAATATTCTTATTTCTTTTACCCTTTCAGCTATGCTTTAGTAATCTTTCTCCTTTTTTTCTAGATTGCCTTTGCATTCTGTTGATTTTTCTCTAAAGACTACACCCATGCACGCATGCACACACATACACACACATTGTCAGAACTAATAAACACATTTCATAGATTTGCAAGATACAAAATCAACATACAAAAGTCAGTTAAAATATCTGAAATGGAATTTAGGGGGAAAACGTTTCATTTTTAATTGAATCCAGTTACATAAAATACTTAGTCATAAACTTAAAAAGACCTGAAAGAGTAACTTACCCTATAATCAAAGAAAATAGTTGCCTTTTATAATTTTGGAAAAAAAAAATAGCTTCAAACATAAAATGTATAACGTGTGCCATTAATAATTAGAACACTGTTTGTAATAATTAGGTCACTTTTCCTGTCAAGATAATGCAAATATTCTCCCCCCCCCCAATAAGCTCAGCATACATAAAACATGTTGGCTTTTTAAATACAAATTACATAATATTACATTGGAAAAGAAACTTATTTCTAGAGATTTTTCAAGTGGAATTTCACCAAGTTATGAACATTTATGAATGTAATTTACTTTTTTATAGTGAGATTTGTATTTTTATTTTTTTACACAATTGAGAAAGCTTGACAAAAATGAAACGTTCTATGGCTGGAGGGCTTCCAGTTCAGAGTATTTTATGATGGGTATAATCAGGGATACATCGCAAGAACAATTTTTGACGTAACTGCCTTGAAAAAGATTTACATGTATAACATTAGTTTTAGTTTGGGGTTAAGAGTTAAATTTTAACATGTGAGATTAATGAATTTAAGAGTTAATTTTAACATGTGAGATTAATTTAAGAGTTTATTAAAGATTCATTTAAGAGTTAAGTTTTAACATGTGAGATTAATTCTTATTCCCACAAATATATAAGTAAAAGCTTTAAGAAATAGATGGAGTGGTCTTAGGTCCAGAATGGAATGTGGCGAGAATTATTCACCTTCCTGGTCCATGCTTCTGCCGCTCAAGTTTAGGATTCACAGGTCTTCTGTCTGCTGCTGTGAGCATTTATGTTTTGAAATAGTCACAGAAGCAAAGTTCATCTCACTTGTTATCAGCACTTTCGGATCCATTCTTTCACTTGCCAGCAAGTACTCACGGGGATCCATTCCCTACAGTAGGAACTTTACATCCAAACTTAGGTCATGCCTTCATGCAAACTTTACCAGGTAATAGAGCACATAATAATAATTACTCTTATAAACAAAGCAGCTTTAGGAGATAGAGGTAGACATGACATTTGATCAGAAAACTGCTTCAAATGACAGAAAAAAAATGTTTGACTTTATAGAGAACAAACATTGCAGACGGGAAATTAGCAATGGCAATGCCCTTGCAACGTCAGGACCTGTGTGTGCAGTGGAGGACTTATTGGGTACTTCACTTTTCAAATTTGAGTTTTGGTAACGGCAATGCCCTGGCCTGGAATTTCCTCCCCCACTTCTTAATCTCCTATTTTTCGTCTCTAAGACCCATCACCATCTTTAGCACATGTGGCTTAAGCCCTGGAACTGGACCAATACTTTCTCTCCCTCTTCCCAGAGCACTTGTATAGATGTTAGCATTTTTTATTCTTTAATTTCCCCATTTGATGATTAAAACCTAGAGGAAGAAAAGCAGGAACTTTCTCTAATGAGTTTTGGTTTTCCCAGGATCTAGTACAGTGTTCAGGTCATTAGAGTCTCCATGAAGAAAGACATTGTTGATTATGAAATTGCTTTATACACCCTATTTTCATTTCTTCAGGCTATGGATTGTAAAGATTTGTCTTCAGACACATCCTTAGAAAGTGATGCACTTATTTCGGAGATTATGTCATCATGACAGATTCCCATTCTTAAAATCAGCATTTTTCTGGGAAGCTTGTTTTTAAAAATTCTGAAAGGCGCCTAGACAAAATTGGGTAAAATTTGTTTATCTTTGTAAACAAAACAATATATTAAAGACTCCACTTGCTAGAAATGGTTTGTTTCACACCACAAGATAACAAAGGACACTATAAGTCAAAATTTTGATGTTTACAAGAAAATCAAGAGAACTATTCCAGATTAAATTTTTGTTTCATCAGATTTTCATAACTAGAACAATCAAAACCAAGAAATATTTTTTTTTCTGAATCCAACATCTATATTGTTTAATATTGTAAAAGAAGGTCTATAAATCCTTAAGATGAATATAAAGATAAACCAGTGGCATACAGGTACAATTTGGTTTTGATTGAATAAACAACTAAAATTAATTATGTGTTTGAATTTTGTAATTTGTTCATTTCTCAAAAGAGGTTTTATTTGCATTTTTAAAATTTTGAAATATTATTAGTTTACCTTAAGTATTAGATCATTGTGACAAAGTACTATCTAATATGCCCATATTCAAACCAAATCATATGGTCATTTAACAAATTGCCACTGTGTTTCTTGGCTTTGATTAAAGTATATTCTTGAGTAATTGCTCTTTTCCCATTTGCCAGTATACTGTCAGCTCTCAATTAACTGCACATTGATGCTCTGTACATAGTAAGCATTGCCACTTCTCAGCTGTTTCTTCCTTCCAGGACCAATGTAGTGTCTACCTCACTGTTCTCCCACATGTGGGTTTTTCTCCATATGGTTCTCTTAATGAGAAATTAGAATGAATGTTTACTCTTCTAGGCATTTTATATGCATTGAGATGACCAAAACACACACACACACACACACACACACACACACACACACACACACACATGACCCAAGTGCTGAGTAAGCTAAAATTCTAAAGATGAAGGAGTGGAGAGGAGATAAGTACATGAATAGATCATCTCAGTACAATAGAAAACACCATGAGGAGTGAATGGAGTGCCACAGCAACCATGAGGAAAGACCCTCAGTTCCCCTTGACAGGTTTCCTAGGGAAAGTACCACTTGAGCTGCTGCTGGAGCAAAATAAATAAATAAATAAATAAAATAACTCTAAGATATTGAAGATCATTTAAGGGTAAAGACTGGGCTAGATCTTATATAAAGACATAGCAGAGTGAAGACAGTGTAAATGGTCAGATAACCAAAAATATGACCATATACGGAGGTCTTTCTATCCAGAGAGAGAGAGGCATCTCTGGAAGGAACCTCATTTTGTGGCAATGCTTTGTTTAAGTCTCTGTTAATGCCACAATCTGCATAAATGGGCACTCCATGAATATTTTTTGTTTGATTAGGTGAAGGTTAAATTTGTCTCTTAGAGAACTCAATACTAATCACGGTTAAAGTAAAAAAAGAATAGTATTAAAAGTATCAAAGAATAGTATTAAAGGATAGTAGATTCTTGATATTTTCTGCTTTTGAAATCTTAAATTTTCAAGTTTTCAGACAAATACATTGGCTTAGTTAAACTGAGAGATTCTTCCACCAAATGTTAATCACTTTTGCTTTTGACTTGAAATGTCACTCTGTTGAAAGTAATTTTCTTCAAAGAAGAAGAATGAGAAGGAGAAGGATAAGAGAAAAGGAAAAAAAAGCAGTTAAAAAATCTGGAGACAGATGTTTTGTACACAGAGATGGTTAGAGGACAGCAACCAGCATTAAGCATGAT
Organism: Ictidomys tridecemlineatus; assembly: GCF_052094955.1. Classification (NCBI taxonomy): domain Eukaryota; kingdom Metazoa; phylum Chordata; class Mammalia; order Rodentia; family Sciuridae; genus Ictidomys; species Ictidomys tridecemlineatus. The sequence continues at coordinate 80,717,737 of NC_135487.1, read as the reverse complement.
TCTCAGTTGTCTGCCTAGACTCACCAGCTAAGTGACTCCATATTACCAGAAAAGGAAATAATCCAGAGTTTCAAAAACTGACTATCATTTTAAACATCATAAACTTTTGGAGTTTTTTGGAGCTCACAAGGAGTCCAATTTCAAATGATAAATTCATAAATGGCAAGGATCTATGATAACACTCATATTTCTGGAGATTTCCCAGATATTTCTCCATTTACTTACTTATCAGAGTTATTAAATCTCTCAGCCTTAAGGACTGCTGAACCAGAAGGAAAAGTCTTGAGTCAGTTGCTCTTCTTTTTGACTTACCCTATTTATATATCCTTTATATTAAAGATCCTAAAATTGTAGTGCAATACCTAAAAGCAAGTTTGCAGTACATGGAAGTGCTTTGGAAAACTGGGCGTGGTGGCCCACACCTGTAATCTTGGGAGGCTGAGGCAGAAGGATGGCAAATTCGAGGTCAGGCTGGGCAAATTATTAAGACTGTATCTCAAGGGTAAAAAAAAAAAGGGGAGAAGAAAAAGGAAAAGGAAGTGATCTGGGGAAAAAACTGAAGTGCTCTAATATTAGCAGAGCTGCTAAAAGATGATTGACACATCAAGGAAATTTGAGCTGTTTTTCCATGATAATTTAAGGGACTCAAAGTCCTCTTAAATCAGATCAGTTCTCTAATATAAACTCTGGTCTAGGATTCAAGAAAGCACTAGGAAGAGACATTTAGTGTTTTGTTTGTTTTTGTTTATTAGCTAATATAACCAATTAAACTGTAAAATACTTGTGTTTTTTTTTTCTCACAAAGAAACTATTTTCAAGTCCCTCTAAAACTGTAAGGCTTTAGAATAACTAGGAATATTATAACTACTATATTATTTTTAACATCATCATGATCTTCATCACCAGATAGAAAAGGCCAGAAAAGAACACATTGTCAAGTGCTTGCTAATTTCTCTTTTGCTTGTTTATATTATATTTTCCAAGGTGATGCACAAACTTAAACACTAACATAGAAAGAATAAGAGGAAAATCAAGCCCATCTTCATTCTCCTATCTTTCTTATAGGTGATGAATATTGAAAGTTAATTGTGGGTACCGTATTCATTGAAAGAACACTGGTCTTCAATTTGATTTTGCATGTCTCATGGAGCACAAGGTTGGCTTCTTTCCATGCTGTCTCACTACCCTCTGAAGAACTGATTTGCCTATGACAGGTGACTATCATTTTAGTCTTCTCTTTCTCCTTAATCAAACTCATATGAATTCAAATATAGAGATAAGAATTTTCTGTTCACACCATTTCTTGGGAGCCACAGTAGCCTCAGTGCCGACTTCAGAATGTATATTCCAAACTTCACTGTAGAAAGGGTGATTTTTCTCTTGCATTGCGACACATGATGCATTATTCAAAATAGCAGTTTTCTATAAACGCTTCAAATTTCCAGGCCAGTCTTCTAGGACTGCAACTGCCAACAGGGAACAGGCAGGTACAGTAAATGTGTGAAGTGGGTCTGCAGGGAGCTGTGCTAAACCAGAAAGTACATGTCCTGTGTAGAGGGAACAGCTGCTTTCAGTTCTAGCCAATAGTTGCCACATGAGAACGTGAGCCCAATAATATCAGAGCTTCCAATTTTTCAAGAGAAGCTGGAAACACAGAGATTCATATAAAAGACAAATATCTTGATGTTTAAATACTGGTTTAATTTTTTTTTAAATTATGCTATCCAAACAATTCCTTTGTGGTCCAAATTTAGTCCACTGGCAGCCACTTTGCAACCTCTGCTACCTACATATAATCACAACTTTGTTCATTTTATCCACTGATTAATTCATAACTCACTGTTTGAGCATTGTTTCAAATATGTCCAGGGATGATCTCAATAATCTAGATTAATATATTTCCATTCAAGTCAGCTGTTTGCCTGTGCTGCTAAGTTTTCATGATGGAAAGTAATTTGCCCCATCAATGTCCATTGTGGAGACATATCTTACACTTTCCTTTAATTCTTCACTTCATTTAAATATTTGGATAAACGATTGTCTAAGTAAATGACCCTTTAAAAATAAGATGCCAGAATACAACCTCAGGCACAGCTCATAAAACGCTTGGTCTCTAGCATGAAAGACAATAAACCTCCCTGAGAGACTGAACATGTCACTCCCTTCATATGGTGTTCTTCAAACTTTGTTCCTTGGAACCTAAAAGGCTTGAAGTTTAGAAGAGGCCATATCATGGGATCATTGAAGGTTATCCTTCGGAATGTAGATTTTACTTAAAAAGTTGGAGAGTATTTGTTTATCAGATTATAGAATTTAAAAATTGGCCTGTAACTAAAGATGTCTTATCTTCAGATCAGATGAATCCCTCCACATCCATAGAAGTGTTTTAGAGAATCTATTAGCCACCTGATATGTGCTCAATTCTGTATGAAAAATGGCATTTTTCTAATACTTTTGTCATATTTTCAGTGGAGTTCATGATCCAGTATATGATGTGTGATCAATGATGTATGATTATATGCAACAGATAAAACGTGGCAATGGGGTTTGATATTACGAAGTCATTGTTGAGGAGAATTGGCAAGCATTCATAACAGATTCCATAAAAAAGTAAATATAAATCACTGATCAAGGCTGAATCATAAGTTATGGGGTCAGGAAAATATTAACACAATTTTCAATACTAAAGATAGAATTCATCAAGAGAACTAGGTATTTGGAGACTGGGGGTGAAAAAGCACAGACAAAGGAGAATTTAGCATGTAACACATTGAATTATAAGTACCTAGAAACATAAAAGGTCGAGTAAGGACTTGGAAATAGCTGTAGATAGAAGTGTTGGGGTGGATACTGTCCACTGTGGTTGAAGTCTTGAGGGTCAGTGTGATGACCCAGGTGGAAGTGCAGAGAAGAGACGTGCTGTTGTCACCCATTTGAAGGACACATTGGTGTGCTTTATTTACACTGAAGATCAAGGTCCTCAGCACCATGCCGGCGTTATGCACACTTTTGTATCTCCCAGTGTTTTTTTTTTTTTTTTTCCACTCCAGTACATATAGTAAATACTTTGTAAATGTTTCTGGGGTGAACAAATGAGAATAGCACCAATAATAGAATCTAAGGAATGGGAAAAGGATGGGGCCCAGAAAGGAAGTTAAGAAGGATTATTTAACAGATGGGATGAGAACAAGAAGAATGGAAGCCAAAAGAGAAGAGTATTTTAAGACACCGAGAATGGTCCTATAGATTGAAATGCTTCGGAGAGCTCAGTTGGAACAAGGGTTTAAAATCAGCTGCTGGGGCTGACAATAGGAGAATGTTGGAAAATGTGGTTCATATATTAAATTAATCACTGGAACTAATCACTGGGATTTTGGAATATATCCTTTGACGAGTTGGAAGTCAATCTGTATAAGGCAAGTTTCCAAACTCACAATTTAGCAACATAACTGGTAGTATAGATCTAGTATAAGACACACTAACAGGCAATTAATTGTGGTGAGTTTCATTACAGGTTTCCTAATTGAAAGTGCTTCCTGCTGATAGGGTAAGCTTAGTGTATATTAAAGGGAAAAAAATGAAACATACGACATTTTCACTGTGATTCTCTAACAATTAAAAACCCAAACAGACAAATCTGGGAATGCACTGATTACTTAAAGATTTCAAAATTTTCAGTCAATATCTTCTCACACTGAAAACTACACAGAAAATATAAATTGGAGGATTACAATTCTTTGACAAAAATCAGAAGTCTTTCACATTTTTTTTTATATTTCCTTGCTTAAGTGCTTATATCTCTCCATGACAAGAAAATGGCCATTTTTAAAATGCATTCTAATAAGAACCAGCCTGTTGTTCCTGGAAAATTAAAATCTCATAAATTGCAGCTCAAAGATCTTCATCAGTTTCCCTACTCAGGTGGACTTTTTGAATATGAAATATTCAGGCATTCAATTACATGTGATATAGTGCCATTGTAATATTTCATTGTCATGCTTTGAGAGAAAGACACTAAAATCAATCTAATAAATAATTGCATTTGAATGACATCATTTTATTGTTAAAAAATAAAAGTAGGAAAGTAAGTATACATTTATCACAAAAATCAGAATGATTATCTTCTAAGCATTAGATATGTAACAGTGCTTTACAGTTTTCTTTGATAATGTCTTATAAATCCAGAAATTACCAAGATTTTTTTTTAAGCCCACATGAAAATTTGACAACTTAGAATTACTGAGCAATCATTGATCAACAATTAGCTTTGCTTCTCAAAGCCCCGAATAGCTACCAGGAAGTATGACGATAAGCTATAGAGTTAGGGATTTTAAAATGTCAAGCTACACTAATAATTCATGCATCCTGAGACCATAAACCCAGAAGCAAGTCAATAATAATGGCATGCTCTTTGGAAAACAGGTAAAATTAACATGCTAATGTTTTAAGTTGAGAGAACATCACAGAACTTTGTTAAATCATTTTCTCCAGCATACAAGGCTACTGATTTGTTTTATGTATTGCTGTTACTTATTATGCCTCCTAGACATGTATCCCAAATGCAAGGCTATACATACTGTCAGTTGACAAAGGGCCTAACATGGCATAATAGCAAAACGTGTATGCAATAAAAAGTAATGCACAAAATAAATATCAATACCCGAACAAGTCAAGTGTGCTAGAGGATACAAGAGATTTCAACTGCAGGTAGCCTTTAAGGAGAGAAATGGCAGAATAATGAAGGACACTTTTCTGGAAGCTATTCCTTTGTTAAGATAAAATTTGCTTAGATTTGTTATTTTTATATTATTTTGAGGTAGCCTATTTTAGAAATCGCACTTAGAAGTAGGACCTCAATTCAATGCTTAAAAAGCTACTTGCTCTCCAGAAACTATATTTTATTTTATTTTTCATGGTCTTCATATTTGAAAGAAGGTTTAAGAATAGCTGCATTTGAAAAGGAAGGGAAAACCGGACACAAGAGAAGAGGGGAATTGTGTTTTATTGAGGTATTTCTTTATTACTACCCTGGGAACTGGGAAAAAAAAAGTCACTAGATCCAGCAAATAAGTCTCCCTAAAAAAAATCTTTAGATCAATCTTTAATGAGAAAAAAAAAAAGATGTTCATTCAGATCTTGTTTTACGTACACTATTCTGTCTTTTCCTAACTCATCAATATGTTCATAATTCTTAAAGTTAGTATTTGAATTAAATGCTCAAGAGCCTTGAATGACATTTACCCAGCCATTAAAAGATACATAGATGAATTCTATGGCATTGATAAAAATCCTCGATATGATTAGTGATCCTCTAACTAATGACATTTCCTCCAAAGTCTCAAAATCACAACAAAACATAAAAAAAAGAGCACCTCGTTACAAAGGAACCCACCATACATTATTTAAAACTTTCCCTCGGAGAGAGCAAGGGATAGAATGCATACTGAGTAACTGCTACTCAATGTGAAATGATTCTTTTTCATGGAACTCAGAGTGCAGATTTCTGACTGGTCATTATGAGAAAAACAAATACCATCTGCAAATAATAATTAGAATATAATACTATTTAAGCCTTTGAAAAGAACATAAAATATGTATATAGAAGCTCTGAAGCTAATAAAAATATAATGTAGATTACTTCAAAGCATTTCACATTTATATTCCTCAACCACTAATAAAGTGAAACAATGTTAAATCCATTTTCTTAAGTCCTATTAAAAAATCTCTCTGTCGCATCAGGAATGGTTCAGCTCACTTGAAGTTACAGCCTGGTTTAGGAAAATTGCATTTTACTGCTCTTCTATTGATTTTTAGCAAATTTAAAACGGTCACTATCTGCTGATTCTGCTTATTGTTGAATTTAAAATGCCATAGTATTTACATAGCACTGAAAAATGACTGTTTTAGTGTATTGTGTTTTTAATGCTGCTCTTTTGTGGTTTATACAGCTAGCTGGCAACCAAGAGGGCATTTTGATGTCATCCTCCTTTGTAGCATATGATGAAATCTCAGATTTTTCTTTAATCAACAATGGCATATTGACTGAGAAATAAAACCGTTTCTCATTTCCTTTTTTTGTTAACTTTTAAAAAACTGATCATTATCACAATTACTTTGCATAGGTAGTTTTTATTAAAACTGATACTTAAGTATCAGTGGGTAGGTTCAACACTCTAAAAGGTATTTTCAAATGAATACAGTACCATCTTCTAATTAGCGCCAGCAAACAAAGATTTCAAGTTCTAATTTCTTACTAAGCTTACTCGTAAAACTTCTACCCAAAGATAACTTTATTATTCAGTGTCTGTTATCAGTAAAATCACATATATAAAGTACACATAAAATTTCAATTATAAGTGTTTATTGAATGTCCATCCCATAAAATATGCTTTACTTTCTTATGATTTTACAAATGATTTATTCAGAAGATGGCCTTAGGCAATGGCTAACTATCATGGTAAACAATTAATTTGCATCAAGCAATAGACAAAAGAGGTTTTTTTCCCCTAAATCCTGTTGAATGTGATTCTTTTCCTAAAATGGATATTATTGAACAAAGCTATAGATTGAGTTGCTAAGCGTCCATTAAAAATGCAACAGCCCAATGTGATGAAAGGCACATCACAATGGCAAAAATGAAATTCACATTCTTCACGCAAATTCATCATGATTGTAGCTCTCAGTAGTGTCACTATAGGGGGCTATAAGTAATTTTATTATAATCATGTAAACATTTATTTTAGGGTTATTATTTAGGCACATATAAGAATTCTACTGCCCTGAAATTTGAATTTAACTAAAACTATAGCATTTTTTCCAACTAACAGAATATGTTTTATTCTGGAAATTTTTAAATTGTATTAAAACTCAACATTTTTATTTGTTTTATATTGCTTTTAATATGACATCTCTCAGGCTTCACAACAGACTTGAATTTTTGTCTTAACTATCAATGAGGGTCAGCACAAGGATGAAGAGCTAGAAAATTGGGGTTCCTTAAATGCCTTTCATTTAGTCATTCATTCCACAATCTTTTCAGCCTGTTCCTATTATGTTCAGAACACTGCACTACTGTGACGCTGAACAAACTTCATACACATTAAATTAATGCAATTCATTCATAAATATTTTCCATACTTTTATTTATTAAATTAAACAGCACTGAAATAAAGGTCTTCGGTGTGGTATTTACCATGAGCAAAATTGTCTCATAGAACTATTTTCTCTCCACAGACCTTTGTCATGGGGATGAAATCTAGCAGTTATGCCAACTTCCAAGTTTATTTTTTGTCCAAAGATCATTCTTTCATCTCTGTATTTACCAGCTTGGCAATAATATAATAAAACATAATCAGTGTTAATATGAAGGCAAAGATCTTTTAACGACTCTTAAGACTTAGCTTTAAAATATAAATGAAACATAAACTTCTATTAGTTTCCAAATATTTAGATTCAGGTTTTCCAAAGACAACGTTACTTGTAAACAGGTACTTAAAGTATACATTGAAAAATTCCTTCACAGGAAAAACATTAAGTTTATAGCATGTTTGGTGAATTATGAAGGTACTGTTTTGTATGATTTTGTAATTATTTCTCTTTTTAATTTTTTTTTTTTTACTTTTAGGTGGACACTATTTCTTTATTTTATTTTGATGTGGTGCTGAGGATCAAACCCAGTGCCTCATGCATGCTAGATAAGCACTCTACCACTGAGCCACAACCTCAGCCCCTTGTAATTATTTCTTAATTGCTAATTTTACATGGTTGGGAATTTTTTAAATTCCCAACTTACCATTATTATTTTAAACTTAACAAAAAGGAAATATGGAAATTGCATACTAAGTTTATGCCTCAATTACGCATAATAATTATGAATCAAGTTATCAGATATAATGTAGTGTGTCACTCAGGAGTAAATGATGAAATTTTCTAGTATATGGGATAATCCAATAGTGCTTTTTGAGACTGTCAGATAGGGATACATCAGCTTATGACTGTGAAAGACACTCCTTTTTTTCACTAACAGAAGCTGAGTCTGTTTTTAAATAAGATTTTTGTAATTATACACATAATTTAAATTTTTGTTATTTTGAAAACATGTAAAAATATATAAAGAAATTTAAAAAACAGATGGGTCACCTTGTCTCCTTGATCACTTTATCTCCTTGATGGTTGCTATGTATTTTAAATATAGTTGGTAGAAATGGATACAAATATCTTTATGTACATACAGATATGATTCCTTATAAACGTATTTATTTTTTAAAGGCTATTTTCCAGTTGTTGTTTTTCATTCATTTAAAATGTTTTTCATACTATGAACAGCTATCATTATTTCTAATTATTTGTGATATCTTTTCTTTCAATGGGTTTAATTTATTTTCCCAGTTTAATTTTATTGGTTGTTGTTTTCTTGTTTCAATATTATAAATGTTACTCTCATAAATACCCTTCAATACAATTTTTCATCGGCATTCTGTTTTCTCCTTATGACGTATTTCCAGAAATGGAATTTGCTGCCCCGAATGATACAAACATTTTTAAGGTTCTTGCTGCAATTTGTTAAGTTGATTTTTAGAGGGTTTATAAATTAATTCCCACTTTTCATGTTTTAAAATGTTGACCCCTCTGCACTTTATCAGTTGTGGATTCCCATTTCAGTAAAGTGTTACTAATTTAGTAGCTGATGAGCCAGGTCACATGTTGTTTAGATGCATAACACCTGTCAGCGAAGGAGGAAATCTGAACAGCATTAAAGATACAGGCTGGAGTCCATGGTGAGGTCCTGCAAGTGACCTGTCCTGGCTGGAATTTCATCCTAGTAAATGTATAATTAGACCTCCAGGTAGATTTCAGTTACACACAGCTCTTGGAATTTTTACACTACATGCTTTAGACTTGACTTCCAAAACAAATGAACCCTTTTGGGGTTAAATTCTTGAAATTATTTTGTGATTTTAATTGATTTCATGTTAAAGAAAGATCATGTAGATTAATTCCAAATGATGCCAAAATAAGTTTATTAAAATTGCATATCACATTGTAGACAAAACTTTGGACTTACCAAATTCATAGAAAAAGCAGTAGAGAAATTAACTGGTGGTTCAAATCAAGAATACAGGAAAAATGAGTCAACTCTGTATGACACAGAACACACATTCAATTAGTACCTGGTAAGAGACTTACTGGAAGTATCAGAACTCAGGCTATAATTTTTATCAACTTGAAATCACAAAATTGCTTAATAGGAAGCAGGAGTATTCTGAAAATGAATTTAGCTCTCATATAAACTTATTCATGAGTGAAATTTTCTTTGTGTACATTGTATCTGAAAATCTTTTCTGTGGACAGACCTTCAGAGGTCACACATAAATAGAAAGACCTTCCTCTCAAGTCTACTAGCATTCAAAAGTTATTTAATTATAAGTTTGGAAAAATCCTAGAAGCTTACTGATTTCCAGATAATAGCAAAAATTCACTGTCTTATGCTATAGGATGATAATAGTGCCTATTTCTTACGTTGAATAAACTGTAGACATTTTATTATGTTTTTTTTTACTAAATAATGAATTTTGGGGGCAAATTTAAGGCAAATATAAGATATATGCAGTACTATGGCTTGAACCCAGTCCTAGGGACTTCCAGTAGGCAAGTTCTCTAGCACTGAGCTATATCCTCAGCTCTTTTTATTTTATTTTTGGACAAGGTCTCACTCAGTTGCCCAAGCAGGCCTTGAATTTATGATCCTCATGCCTCAGCCTCCTACGTAGTTGTGATTAAAGGCATCTGCCACTGGACCTGTCAATAGAGCATAATTGTTGAAGAATATCAGATCATGTTATAAATATGTTAGGTATTATCAGTAAATAATTTAATCTTCTCAGCATTTCAAAATGACTAGAAAATGGATCGGTTATATCTTATATGGATAAAAAAAATTCTCATTGCTTGTCAATTTGAAACAAGAGACAAAACATAGAATCAAGGGATCTGTATACGGGTTTACTGAAAAAGTTTCTACAAAACTTCCTGTGACTTTCAAGAGAAAGGCAAACTTCAAATGTACTTCAGTAAGTTCCTTGGAAGAATTAGATGTTATAGTCATCTCTATGTCATTTCAAGTACAAGAGCTGCCATTAAGAAGTCTGAAACAAATGGATACAGCCTGGGTATTTTTGTGTAATTGTCATCCAATTTCACACTGGTGTGAAGATTTCAGAAGCTCAAAGGGTATTCCTGATTCACCATCTCAATCTCCAGCAGATGAGACAAGCCCTTGTTAGGTACATGTTGCAATGAGACTGTGTTCAGTAATAACTGAAGTGATGATTATGGAAGTATGGGCAGGATAATGTGCCAGGAAATATACAAAGGATTATTAATAAAGGAACAGGAACATAGGAATCGATTACTAAGGGTCACGGATACTGACATCACTGTGATGACACACAACTTCTAGACTTCATTTTTGCTTTTTTAAAAAGCTTTTGAAATAAATTTAATTGACTAAATCTTCCTTGGAGAGACAGACTTATCTCCCCCCGCCCCGCCCCACACTTTTTTTTTTTCTTTTCTGGAACACAAAGAAGAGGGTTGTTGTTTGGTTTTGTTTTAATTTCCACTATTGAGCACTATTTCCAAAATTTAAGGGCAACATAACAAGTAGAATAGTTTTCCTTTTATAGTTGTCAACACTACCCAGTTGTGGTTGTAGAACTAGTTATTCTTCAACTTCCCATACACTCCTGGGACCCTCTGCTCTCCAAAACATAAAAAGAGAAAATGAAGTTGCACTGTAGCAGAAGAGATTAAAGCTACATATAACAATTTCTAGACAGGAAAAAATGTTGAAATTTGAACATAATAAGGGAAATCGGTAAACCAATTTTTTTTCCTTTCTCTCTTTTTCTGTTTCTCTTTCTGACATTTCTAATCCCTTTAAAGACATTTCTTTCCAAAGGTAAACTGATTAGCATGGTGTAGTCTGTTTTCAAGATTGTCATCATTATGCCCATATTAGAAGAGAAATATTAAACATAGTTTAAACTAAAAAAGGAAGCACATTTAATATCAAAGGTACATAGGTATGCTACTTTACTTCTTTCCCCAGAATTATTAATAATTATCTTACTTAGGTAAATTCTAAATAGGCATTCAATTTGCTACTTGAACCCCCAATTTTTATTTTTTATTGAGAATTTCAGGAAAGGGAAAAACCCAAGTCATTATGAACAGGTGCACATTTAATAATGACCTTATGCTTTGAAGCTCAAATACTTGCCTCTCATCATAGGGAACATTGAGAATAGTCTATTTCAATAGAAAGCTCTAATACAAAATATGTAATTCTTCACGCTAAAATTTAGGCTCAAGGAAACAAAACAAAACAAAACAAAAACCTTTAGTATTTTTAATGTCATTACTTCATTCAAGTGAAATCAGAACTTCACAATTGGAATACCAGTCTACTTCAGTGTATGTAAACAGGCTGCAGGTGTAGTAACCACAGAGATATCTCGCAGTCCTCAGGTTTTGGGGAAAGGCCTCAGACCAGACTTTTTCTAGCTTTCAGCCTCATGTGGAAGAGGCTTTTTCTTTGCTCCCCAATGTGGTATAGAGATACTATTTTCAATGCATGCCATCATGTATAAAAATTTAAGAAGCCCTACTGTACAATATATACAGTAGGTTGTGGTATTGGTAGAGTTGGGAAATATCCAAATTAAATTGATAAATACATAAATGGGGGGGGGCGGTACATAAAACCCCTAGAAGGAACTGCAATAACTTCTACCACTTTTAAAAACATGTTTGTGTTTGATGCAATCGACTCCTACAGATCCCAGGGAAAACTATTATATAGTTTTTAAATCTCTTGCATTTACAACATGTAATTAATAAAATCTTCCTCACTCTGATAAATGGGGGGATGATATTTACTTTCTATTTTCAAAGGTTAATTGCACCACTCCACAGACATTTAAACTACTGATAATAAAAATCATTGTCCTCCATATTTGATTGTTGCAACTATAGGTATAGGTGGAATTTGAGACCAATAAGTAAGGTGGTTTATTTACTTTTTTATCGAAATATCTATAAGAGTTCTTGTTTCTTATTTCAAATCCAGTGATCATTATATTTCTTTACATCCAGTGAGCAATATATTTCTTCTCATCGTGGACCTTTATTTTTTAATGTATTTATGTATTTATTTATATGCAGTGCTGAGGATCCAACCCAGGGCCTCACACATGCCAGGCAAGTGCTGTTCCACTGAGCCACAAGCCCAACCCCTGGCATTCTTTTTTAGGGGGGCTGAAGTTTGCTTTATTGCGTTGAGTCATTTAGTTCTCACAATGACCTGATTGGCATTCTTTTTTTTTTTTTTTTTTTTTTTTTTTGGTGGTGGTGTTGGGGATTGAACCCAGGGCCTTGTGCATGTGAGGCAAGGTCTCTACCAATGGCTCTATATCCCCAGCCCCTTGATCGGCATTCTTGACTCTTAAAAATTACTCAATTTTCCTAAGCATCTATAATTATACAATGTTTGACTAAAAACAAATAAGCAAAAGTAAGCCAACACTGAAACTGATGCTTATTATTTTGGTATCAGTTTTTATAGGTGTGAAGTTTTATTTAGAAATGGAGCTTATTTGAATATGATCTTTTACTGCCTTTTATTTTAATTTCACAGACTTTGTTTTTAAAATAATTTCCTTGGAAAAATATAGCAATTTGATTTTATACATGTACCATGATATGTTCTTTAAAATGGGAATATACTATATAGAAATGAAATACCAAGCATTCTAAGCCTTGATTATCACGCAGGATTACAAAACAAAATATTAATAAGAAAACATTGCCTATTTCAGGGTTGCCATTTCATAGAAACATTAGGTGTTCTAAATTAGGTTTGAGTGTTTAAAGCACTTCCATGTTGCCTTAGTGAATTTTTATAAGTTATCTTAGGCACCTCAAACTTGTTAGTTTCATAAAATTCACATAAACTGCACCATAATTTTTAAAAAATTATGTATAGTTGAACACAATACTTTTATTTTATTTATTTATTTTTATGTGGTGCCGAGGATTGAACCCAGCGTCTCGAACATGCCCTGCAAATGCTCTACCACTGAGCCATAACAACAGCCCAAATTGCACCATAATTTTAAGATGTAGATATTAACCTCTAAACATCATAACGTTTTTATGTCTAATTTAATTTTAAGTATTATGAGATAGAAACTATTACCCTATTTTTGCTGTTTAGAAAACTCAATCTCAGATAGGTTAGGTAATTTGATGATCCTTTAACAGTTGGTAAGATTGTAAGTTGGTAGATTCCAAACTCAGCTCATCTGATACACAAAGCCTACAATTTTTTTCCACTTGACCATCCTGCCTCCACACCTTGAAATATGTGCAACATAAACAAAGTAAGCAGAAAAATATCCTGTTCAAATGATAAAAAACTTAACACCAAAAAAAACCCCCTCAAATAACCCAATCAATAAAAGGACTAAGGAACTGAAAGATGTTTCACAGAAGAAGAAATACAATTGATCAATAAATATATGAAAAAGTGTTCAACATCTCTAACTATTAGAGAAATGCAAATCAAAACTACTCTAAGATTTCATCTCACTCCTGTCAGAATGGCAAGAATACATCAAGAATACAGGAAACAATAAATGTTGGTGAGGATATGGGGGAAAATGTGCACTTATACATTGCTGGTGGGACTTCAAATTGGTGTATCCACTATGGAAAGCAATATGGAGATTCTTCATAAAATTGGGAATGGAGCCACCATTTGACCCAGCTATCCCACTCCTTGGTTTATACCCAAAGGAGTTAAAATCAGCATACTATAGTGACGCAGCCACATCAGTGTTTATAGCAGCTCAATTCACAATAGCTAGACTATGAACCAACCTAGGTGTCCCTCAATAGATGAATGGATAAAGAAAATGTGGTACATATACTAAATGAAATATTACTAAGCTTTAAAGAAGAGTAAAATTATGGCATTTGCCAGTAAATGGTTGGAGTTGGAGAATATCATGCTAAGCAAAATAAGCCAATTCTACAAAACCAAAGGCTGAATGTTTTCTCTAATATGTGGATGATAATTCACAATAAGGCAGGGAGCACTAGGGAACAGCATTACCTTATGTTAGGTAGAGAGAAGTGATGGGGGAAAAGAGAGGATGGGGGGATAGAAAAGATAGTAGAATGAAACAGACATTATTACTGTATGTATATATGTGACTACATGACCAATATGATTCTGCAACATGTACACTAAGAAAAATAAGAAATTTTATCTCATCGATGTATGATATATCAAAGTGCATAAATGCATTCTACTGGGATGTATAACTAATCAAAACAAATTTTAAAAAAATTTTTAAAAAAGATAAAAAGAACAAACAATATATTTTCACTCAAAATGATGGGCATTCCATGGTAAGGGACCAAGGGCTAGGTCTAGTCAAGGAGATAAGTATCTCCTTTGAGTGTGAGAAATAGCATGACATAATCGGAGCCTCCCTGTTGGTTGAATCTTCAGAGGGCATGGGAATTTTTCCGAATTTTAGTCAGCTTTTTCATTGCTGCAACTAAAAGACCTGACAAGAACAATTTTAGAGGAGGAAAAGTTTATTTGGGGCTCACAGTTTCAGAGGTCTCAGTCCATAGGAAACCCACTCCATAGCTTCCAGTCCAAGAGGAGGCAGAAGATCATGGCAAAAGGGTATGGAGGAGGAAGGCAACTCAGAATATGACGAGAGAGAGAGAGAGAGAGAGAGAGAGAGAGAGAGAGAGAGAGAGACTGCTCTTCTCACCAGGGACAAAATATAAACCTCAAAGGCATGCCCCAAATTACCTACCTCCTCCAGCCACATCCTACCTGGTTACCACCCAGTTACTCCATTCAAGTGGATCAATGCACTGATTGGGTTAACACTCGCATAACCTAACCATTTCACCTACACTTTCTTGCATTGTATCATTCAAGAGCTTTTGAGTTCGCCTCCTATCTACACCAGAGCAGCAAGGATAAGGATAACTCTTTGAGGATGATAGTTTTCAGTTTGCTTAAGAAACAATGGCTGTGGGGTCGAGTCAACTGCTGCAGAGTGAGCTGTGACAAGCAAGTTGCACAAAGGCAGAGATAATGAGTGTTTTGCTATTGCTACTTCCTCCACACGCAGAATTCTAGCTGGCACACCATAGATGTTCAACAAATACATGAACTTGAAGATTAGAGCAGGACTTCCTTCAGCATTTTTGAAAATTGATCATAAATTTAAATCTGGGATACTTGGATTCAGTCATTTATACCAAGCCCCTCCTGTCTTCACTTAGGTAAATCTCAAGTCACTTACCTGCTTTGACACATCCACAAACTGTGACCTCCACTAGACCCCAGCCCCTAAACTTCATGGAGTGAATGTAGAGTCACATAGTCCAGCCCCTACACTGAAGAACCATCCAGAATCCAGACATGTACTACCATTCTCCCAGATTTTTAACTAAACCTACTAAATAGGAGAATTAATTACACCAATTATTTTAGAAAATAAAGATTCTCAAGTCTTTTTTGGAAATTCTGACTCTACAAATCTTTAACTGTAAAAACAAACCTCAGGTCATTTTTATGAAGAGCAAGATGCAAAATACTTTTCTAACTTACACATGTCTATTTTCAGACAGCTCCTGTAGAAACTTCTATAAATTAACTCACCCACCCAAACATTGTTAAAAGTGGAACACAGTAGCTATCTCCATTTATTCAGTGTTTCAGCATTTATTCAATGATATTTAATTAACACCTTACGTGAAGGCCTTAGGGGACAAAAATGAAAAGAAACACTTGTCATGTGTATCTCAGAACTCTGTGTAGATAACATTGGAATGTGGACCCTTGATGGAATGAGTGGCAGGCATGGAAGAATTCTGAGCTTGAATGTAATCAACTCTGATTTGAGTATTGGGAAGATCACTCTCAGAGTGATGTCAGGCATGTGGGGTAGTGACAGTGACTTATGTCAAGTAACTAGTAAGAAGGCTGTTTTTGTGGTCCCACCAACAGGGAGTGAAGCTGTGCATCTGGAGAAAGGCAAACAGCACAGAAATGAGGATTGAAAAGGATTTTTTTTTAATCCAGCCTAAATAAATGAGGACATTAGATTAAGACAATCAGATTGAAAGACATCTACAAAAAATACAGAGATTACAGTCAGTATCAAACATTCATAAGTCATCTCATTTACTCCTTCAAAAAATACTGACCAAACACTTATATATAGTTTGATGCACGCTAGAGACACAAAGATATACACAATAAATAAGATGCAAACCTACTCTTAGAGGTCCATTTTTAGCAGGAGATTCAGAATTAGGCAGAGATGATTATTAAAAGGTTTATAATGTTGCAATTAACAAGTGCCATCACAGAATAAGAGTGCACTTAATGTTTTAGAGAACATTTATATAGAAACATAAGGAATCAACAATCCATTTGGAAATGGTAGTTATTTCTTTCACAGTTTTCTATAAATTATGGAATGTTTTCATGCATTTCTTTACAGTCCATTCTCTTAGAAGAGGAGTGATGGGCAGGAAGATATTATTGGTCATAATGGACAGAGAGAGGCATACAACACCAATAGTGAAATTAAATCCACAGAAGCACAGAAGACTTCCCAGAATATTATTTGCAAAAATCACTATGTCTTGAGTCAAATGTCTCTTTAAATTGCTTTCTCCTATTATTGTATAGAGTATTCCTACTTAATGAGATGACCAGCAAAGGAGATTTGGGGAACTTTATTCCAAATGCCAAAACTACATTTCACTTTGATAAAACATTAGCAAGAATCTTTGAAATGGCAAAACATTTGCAAGACATTGTTGTCAGATATCCCTTAAAGGAACAGTGTGAATAGACAATAAGAGAGTCTTGAATCAGATTGTCAATGCCACTTTCGATACTAAGTTTCTACCAATTTGTCCCTTATTTTGCAGTCACTTTTCCATTTTAAGATTGATGTCTATGTTTGAAATTAACTTTTTATAAATGTTAATCTCACACTGTCTTTTGTCTGTCATTCATAATGAGAGCTGATAATTCTTCCTATATTAAACATATATAAAGATTTAAAGATTAACCAACTCAACACACAAGTTAATAAAAAAATTTGCCCCAAAACAATCACAATACAATCCAAATTGAAAGAGAAATAACACTCATTGTCTGCCAGAATGGAATAGCCATTGGGTTAGACAATCTCTTATTGAATCTATACCTGTCCATTCAAGATCTGACCACATTGTTTTGGTGTTGTTTCCACGTCCACATGGAGGTCTTTCTTGCTTGAGTATATGTTTTGGAACATGTTTCACCTTTATATCTAGAGAAAACCCTGGTACAGAGTAGGCTTTCAGTAATTGTATGAGGGATGACTGATTGATTGCCCAAAAGAATTAACGAATTATTTTCTATCTTGTTATTTTGTGTTGGGACGATGTTCTTTTATTTATATTTGTTATTCAATTTTTGGATTAGCATAAAACACAATTTGATAATCCTTTTTTTGAGAGAGAGAGAGAGAGAGAGAGAGTGAGAGAGAGAGAGAGAGAGAGAAATCGAGAGAGAGAGAACTTTTTTTAATATTTATTTTTTAGTTTTCAGCGGACACATCATCTTTAGGTGGTGCTGAGGATTGAACCCAGCGCCCCGTGCTTGCCTGGCCAGCGTGCTACCGCTCGAACCACATCTCCAGCCCCTGATAGTCTTTTTTAATGTTACATTTTAATTGAAAGTTAAAAATATAAAAAATAAATACTTATTAGATCTTTTCATTCTAAATAAATGAACAATACGTTGGTATGTTCTTAAATTAATGAGGTTTTTTTGCATGTTTGAGAACTTTTGTTTGTTTGTTTGTTTAATATGGTCCTAAGGATTGAACCCAGTGCCTTGCAGGTTCTAGGCAAGTGCTCACTGTAGCTACAACCCCACTGAGCTGCAACCCCAGCCCAAATTAATGAGTTGTTTAAAAGGATATTTAGTTAACCTGGACACCTGCAAATTCCTGTCATATTTTTTCAAACAGGAAGAAAAAAGTTGCCAATTATAAGCTTGAAAATATGTAATAAAAAATAATAACCTAGAGAAAAATATGTGACAGCAAGAAGAAAATGGATCAGTAACTAAGTCTCCAGAAACAATATAATTATCCAGAAATCCTTTTCCACTGTTCAACCATTTGTTCAACTGTATTGTCCCTGATGTTCTCTGAAGGATAATTAGGTAAATACTTGGCATCCTCAAAATAATAATAAAAAAGTATTTTTCCCCTCAGAGAAAATAAACAATCTAATAAGGGAAAGAATAAATAAAAGAACAGTCACACCAGATCTAAAGGGAGAATGAGCATAAAAGAAAGCAAATGATATAATTAAATAATATGTCAGTATATAAATGGGTGAAAAAACTAACTGTACTTTAACCTATAAATAAGACCAAATGGCCAAGATGATTTGGACTGTCTCTTCATAATCTGTTATTTACACTGAAAATAAAGTCACATGAAATGTTGTCATTTGTGTTTGAAGACAGTGCTGTGACTCATCAGTAACAGATCTACAAAATTGCTTTGTTTTAGGAGTAGGAAAGGGTTGGCAATAAATTTGTTCGCACTCTCTCAACCGATCCCCTTGTGAGCAATAGTGTACATTGGCAAGTTGAAGTTACAGCTGCAGTCAGTCGGTGAGCCTAAAATAAAACAAAACCAAAATCCAGTGAGTGTAAGATCAATCAGATTGTAATTAGTGCACGGGGGGAAACTGAATGCTTAAACCTGACGTTAGCACTGAGCTCGGACCAACTAAGCTAAACCATTCCTGCAATGACATATAACACATCTATATTTAATCTCATTTTTCCATTTTAAAATACCTTGATGGATTTCAGAAAATGTCCCCAATTCCTGCTTAACATGCTGCTTTTGCCATGTGCATTATGAATAGAATATGAGACATCACTCAATACTATAATTAAGAAAATAAAGGAAAGAATGCTTGATAAGTATCAATGTTTACTGGTAGAAAAAGTCAGCTCACATAATATTCTGAGAAGTCAGCTCACGTGGGCCAGCCTTGTGGCTGACAGGTGAGTATGATATCTGCACAAAATAAATAAATTATGAAGGAATCATTAAATTTTTTGACTGAATAGCTTTGCTGGTATATTGTAGGAAAGTGTGTTTAAATCGTAAAGACAGGCTTTGGCCAGGGTTTGAACAGCAAGTATCATTGACATAGAAGCCACCTGTGTCAGGTGGTGTACCAGTTTCTCCAGTAACATACTGGACTCCATCCTAGCAATAGGATTATATGGTAGTTCTTGTCTTCATTTTCTAAACAACAAACTAAATATAGGGGGAAAACACTTTTTTTCAGGGTCAAAGATAGCAAAAGCTTTAGAATTTGGCTACAAAGATTGAAGTTTATAATATTTTTATTTAAAATAAAAGTAATGAAAATATAAACAAATAACTTGGATAGAATTCATATACTTTGCATTATTTATATTAAACAATAGGTACAACTACTTAACCTGAAAACTCAGTTGGAAGAACATGGATTTGCATCTGGCCACACTTTGTAACCAAGAGTTTTAAACACACAGGACATACTAATAAAATATTCTATTTCTTCAATTACTTTAGCTTAATCTTAAAGACTTTACTAAATGGGCAGATTTCGTGGTTAGTTGCAACTTTCCAGTGATTCTATTTCTTTCTTTTCTTTTTTTTTTTTTTTGGTACTGGGTATTAAACTCAGGGGTGTTTTACCACTGAGCCACATCCTTAATCCTCAGCCATTTTATTTACTTTTTGATTTTTATTTCAAGGCAGGGTTTCACCAAATTGTTTAGGGCCACCCTGAGTAACTGAGGCTGGCCTCATACTTGAGATCCTTCTGCTTTAGACTTCCTGAGTTGCTGAGTTTACAGCCCTGTGCCACCATGCCCAGCTAATAATATTTTAAGAGATGGTTATAACCCACAAAGTAAATAGCTACTAGGCCAAAACTAACATCATTTCTTTCTTTAATTTAGTAAAAATATTTTAAAATTTCACTCTCAATGTGGCCTATGAAGATCCCTATAAATATCAATAGTCCAGTTTTCACTGGATTAAACTATACTCCAAGACCAATCAGAGCACTCCTAATTTTCAATACTGTATAGGGTTTCTCTGAACAGTTTGGGGAATGTAGTTTTATTCAAAAATTGGCTGCAAACTAGAAAGAGGAAAGCTATATACATACTTTCAATCATTTACATGCATGTATGTAAATGAATCACAGCGAAACAATAATTTCAAAAGACTATTGGAAGGTTAGCTTCAAGACACCTCCTTACTCTTCCCATTACTTTCTAGGAATTCAATCTTATTATTTTCCATGTTGTTTTGTGGTGGTCTTTTCCCCCAACCAGAGTTAAGAGCTTTGTAAGGAGAGAGATTCCACCCTGCTCTCTAGGACTACCTCAGTGCCTATCACCGTTGTCATTCACTGGAATAAATATTTATATGTTGAATTTTTAAATAAAAGATGGAATTACGTAATGGTATCATAGGTTATAATCCTGTCTGTGTCCTGGATAGATCTGGTTTCTTCCTATATACCCCTGAAGGCTTGAAAATACATCTTTAGTTCTTCGAGGCACAAATTTTATAGAAGAAAGTTATATTTAATCATGTATAGATGAAAAAGAATTATTACTCAAAAGCAACAGGCGCCACCTATAGTGCTCATGACAGCAGATGGAAGGAATTGACTTCCTTGAATTCTAAGCTATTGTTGCATGCGGGTCCTTGGACAATCACACAAAGCTGATAAAGTTCGTATTTTGAGATGACCCTCAAACTCCATTTTATTTATTTATTTATTTATTTATTTTTGTGTTTTTGACCTGTTGTCTCTGTTCCCAGGCATCTAGAGCCTTTGGTATGAGCTCTGACTGTAAAAACTGATGTTTGGGGGAAAGTTTGAGCTTTGCCTTCACTCAAGCCAGGTAACAGGTAACTAGCGTAGGTCTGAACTGATTTCTCTCTACTTAATTCCTTTTAGTGTAAATTTGGAATAATAGTGATTCTTCTCTGAGAGGAATAATGTAGACTCAATAAACTATACACATTAAACAGATAATTGACATTGCTTAAGAGAGCCTTACAATTAGGGAACTTCCAAGGCCCTTTCTGTCCTGAAGTATCTCTGAACCAAGCAACCTTGTTTTCTCTTAACCAGATTCCCACCTCTCCTTGTTACCTCTGGGACAGAAAAATTCAATTACTATGTAAATTATTCACTTTAGGGGAAAAAAAAGTCTGATATGCATAAAACCACCTTAGTATGTTTACTTTTCTAAAGAGAGAATTATGAGTCCACTGATTCTGGAGGCTGGTTTGGACAAGTCGAGTCCTTCTTTTCTCTAAATAGACCTCTAATTTCCAGTCTAAGAAACAAGGGCTCAGAAAGGTAGTATCCCAGAAAGAAGGAGCCATCCTTCTCAATTTTAAGACTCTAAGACAGAAAGGATGGTATCTTAATCTCCTTAAATTTGCTAGTCTGAAAGTTTAATTAAGAGGAACCAAGACACTAAAATAGTTTCATATTAAATATATAGAATATTTTGGACTTAACTACTAGATGACTTACGTTTCCATAGTGATTGTTAAAATTATATTTATAAAAGAAGCCAAGTGTAACAGTTCTAAAAAGGCATACTCTAAGAGGTAAAATTAAAATTAGGGGAAATGAGACCATTTATAATGGGCCATTATGACTCTGAATAACTATCATTATTGGTTCTGCTTAATAAAACTGTCATCTAACACAAAATAGATATTAAGCTAAATTACATTACATTATCATTCTATCATGCTACAAAATTCAAAGCAAAGCTTTCAAAAATAAATCCACATGAAAACAGACCAATATTAACCTTTTCTACCTATTTCTAAATAGCTTTAATTAAAAGAAAAGCATGTGAAGAAGAAAAAAAAAAGTATGCTGCCAAATGCTGTCTTTCACTAGAGCAAATGACCAGATGTTTATTATTTACATGTTTTTTGAAATATTGTAACTTTGATATGATAATTAATAATAATAAGCCGGGATCAGGCTTCCAGGAACTTTTCTCCTATTATTCAGGTTTTGCTTCCTTGTTGCAAAGCTCTCCCTTCCTGCCAACCTCCACTGATCCTTGCACTAAGTCACCTAGAGGAATCTTTTGTTTATCTGTCTCACTGCCACTTCTATATCTGATTGCACTTAGAATTTCTCTCAAGGGTGCTTTTCAGAGTCCTAGAATCAAAATCACTTTAGAATCAATATCATCTACTTTATGTGATTTCCATGTTTTGAAAATACAGATGTGTAGATCTTTCCCTAGACCTACTGAATCAGAAGCTCTATGTTGTGTTTTAATGTTCGTCAGAGGTGTGTTTTTGTATCTCTGGTTTCAGAATCACTGTACTCGAACTATTAGTAGTTTGTAAAGATAACTACTAATGGTAAGGTCTACTCTTGCTAAGTTTAACATTTACCTGCTTTAAATTTAATTAATCACTGAAAACATTGATTGGAAATATATCATGTGCCAGGGTGTTTTCTACATAGTAGAGCTAAGAAGATAATAAAATGTCCTTTCTCTCATGCATTTTATAATCTGGTTACTGGGGTTTCTTCTCTGTAATTACTGTCTCAGTATTATAACACTATTTATTCAAAATAATATATAATTTGATGTTCCCTGCTTCCAAAGCACAAAGCAAAAAAAAATTTTTTTCAATAGTGAAATAAAAGATAGTCACTGAAATAAAGTAACAATAGAAAGTGTATAAATTAGACATAGATGAAGAGAAAATGAATGCATTGGAAAACTGAACCATGAAAAATGAAGCACAGAGAATAAAAGAAAGTAAAACTTTAAAGGGAATTTCAAAGGCAGAGAGGGGGAAAAAAAATCAAGAAACTCTGATCTAACCTAGTAAGAAACAATAATGTCGAAGGAAGAGGAAATCTTTGAAATAATGGTTGAAAATTTTCCTTAACCAAAGAAAACAATAAGTCCTCATATTGAAAAAGTTAGATAAATAAAATGAAACCAATTATACTTGGCTTTGTAGTGAAATTATGAACATCAAGGGAAAAGGGAAATTTTCAGAATCAAAGAGAGATAAAAGCTTATCTCTAAAGGCACAATGAGGCTGATAACAATTCTCATCACCATTAAGAAAGACCAGAGGAGAGTGAAAAAATAATTTCAATGTACAGGATAAATATATTGGAGTTAAACATTTAAGAGAAAGGGTGTAACAAAGAAGTTCAAACATGTACAATGTCACAGTTCCCTATCTTCACTTGAAAGAAATACTGAAGCACATATTTTGTTAAGACATAAATAAATCAAGAGAGAGGACCGTGATTCAAGAAGTGAGCAAATAAATTAATAAAATATACTGTTAAATATAACCTGAGTTTTGAGTATAAATGACAATTGTATTACAAACACTATTCTGTATTGTTTAAATAAAACTACAACTAAGATATAGATAATGAGAATTTTTCTTGACAAGAGATTTATAAAAATGCATTGTCAACACGCAATCTATTTTATAGTCAAAATTATTTTGGGGAGATATCAAGAGGCACGTGGATTAACATTAAACTTGTAATCAAAGTCAGTGTATTTTCATTCTATATCATCAATTTAATACCAATTTAAATGCTCTTAAAATAAAAACATATTTTATTTCCTCTAGAACATTTCCTAGTTTCCCTTAAAAGGATTGTTCTTTTTAAACAGCAAATTTGTTATATAGTTTTGAACAGGTAAAGCATGTAATTGCTAAATGATTAGCTCTTCACAAAGAATGAAGGTCTTTATCTTAGAAACAACTTTAGTTATTAAAGAGATCCTGCTCTTTCAAGGTATGGATATTAGCAACTATTACAGTGGTATTGACAAAGAGAAGCAAGCATATGTGGCAGGAAAAGAGCAACCTGTTTATTACATAATTTAGCAGATTTCCTGTGGAGTTGGATTGGTGTACAGCAGATCAATAACTTTCATTTATATTGTAGCTATACTTAAAAACTTCATATGGGCTTTTAATTTTTTCACTTTATAGTAGTATTGGGTTTTCCCTGAAGAGAAAAATAAAAACAACTTTGGAGTAACCCAATGCCTGCTAAAAGTCAAGGAGGTAAACTTTTTTTCTAAGACATATTTAGACTGCTTTGCAAGAGTATTTTCAATGAAACAACAAGGAAATAATTATGACATTTCATATTTAATGAGAAATTCAAAGGATAAGTTCATAACAATCTCAGCTCAGTGTTAGTCTGTATATCAAAAATACCATTGCATTACTCACCTCCTTACATGGTGAACATTCCCTAACAGTAATCAAAATTTGGTTGGTTCGTGCAATCAGGAAAAATAGCTATTCAGGTCACTAAACAAAGCAAAACAAAACAAAAAAAAATCAATTAATCAAACCATTTTGGTATAGATAAGGCTCTTTGAATTGTTACATATGTGGGGTGGGAAAATTAACCACTTGATTGATTAAAGTTTTCTTCTTGCTAATAGTTATATAAATACAGCTCTTGGTCTTTTTCCCCTAGATTTATTTTCTTACTACATTTCCATGTAATTAAGAAAATGATCCCTAATTTTCTTCTCTACAATTCATTGGTGCATTCTTTCTTCTCTTAGACTCCCTAACCTGGTGTGCATGATAAGCAGGTATGACAACACAATTTCCATTCCTAAGGGCAAGTTATGATTAAGAACAGGAAAATTGGAGAGTCTCTTTACTTCTCATGCTATGGTATTTGAGGATCTTTTTTCTGTACAATGAAAAATGAATGCTCTAAATGTACCAACACAATTAAAAGAAAAAAAATGCTGTGGAAAAGTACAAACATTGTACACAGAAAATATTCTGAAACAAAAACGAATAGTCTTCTTTACCCAACTCTGAAGGAAAAGGGCTACTATAGATATTAGGGTGGTAGACAGTCCTCTTGCAGTAATCCAAACACATCAAGTACTCTATCTAAGATAATGCATGATAAAGAAAAAGAATCTGCAAAAAAAGGGAGGGGGGAGAGGGGGGAGAAAGGAGGGAGGGAGAAAAGTGCTCCAGCAAAGAAGAAAGAAATAATGATTTGGGGAAATTTGAATGTGTTAGGGTTTTATGTGGAGCTAAGAAATGAATGGAAAGAGAATTACTGAGAAATAAGAAAAGATAAAATAGTTAAGAAAAAGAGGTGAGGGCGCTTGTGGTGGTGAAGAAGGCACTGATCAGACCTTTTGTTTTCGTTTTTAATTGTTTCCCTTCCTCAAACCTCTGTATCCCTTACTGTTAAAAATAATGATTGGCACAAACCTTGAAAAACCATTTTCTTTAGATTAGAAAACAGCACTGTGTCCAGGTTTATTACTTTCTTGTTAAACCCTGCATCTCTGCACTTTGAGTTCTAATAGGAGCCCAAGATCATGGTCTGCCATGCTCACAATTAAAAAATAAAATTTCAGATACTATATGAACTCGGTGGCACAGATATTTGCTGGCAAAAAGTTAATCATATAACATGCAGATAAACAGGAAGTCTGAAGAGTATTCTAAATGCAATTATAAGATGGATTCTATATGAATTAAAAAGAGGAAGGTTTTATCACCTGTACTTTGTATTTACCATAACATCTATTATCACATTGAGAAAACAAAGGAAAAGAGGTTAGATTTTTAAGCAGCATGAATTTAATGAAACATAAGGAACATTTTAAAATAATATGGATTGTTAATTTACTTTGGTGACTTAAAGATGGATCCTTTTGGAAACATAGTTTTGAACAATCAACCAAGTTAGGTCAACATCAATCCTGTAATTCTGCTTTAGAAAGGACCTCAGATGTTTTTATTAAATAACAGATTTTCATGACAATTACATCAGACTTAGCAAAAACAAAACCCACTGTTCATAGCCAATATCTTAGTTTCACAGTCAGTATATTGTTTGAAACCATATGCTATGCTCATTACTTATTAAGTTTGTCATTCATTCTAATACTTTTGGGGTAAATATTTCACTTATATAATTTCAGATATAATATATTTTTGAAGCAATATTTTGCACTATATTTAAGAATCTAGTTCAGACTAAGCTGAACTATAGTGAATGGTTGTGCAGGTTGTTCACTGCACAACCCTAAGGAACATTCACATTGCAGACTGCAGATTTACATATTTATTACAACAAGTTTCTGATAGATGGCAGTAGAGTGCCTTGTTCTAATAAAATTAGTTTTTTGTGACAAATTGCAAATAGGTGGACTTAAAGTTTCCTGAAAAAGGAAACTTTTTCCCTCTAAAATTCATATATTAATTCCCTAACCTCTGATATGATGGTAATAGGAGTTGGGGTTTGGGGGAGATCAGTGGATCTAGAGGAGATGATGACAGTGGAACCCTCGTGATGGGATTAGTTTTCTTAAAAAAAAAAAAAGATACTACAGAACCTGAATCCCATAAGTGCACAAAGAAGTTGTGCACTTGCTGGAGCATACGTCTTGGACTTTGAGCCTCTCTAAAACTAGAAGGAAATAAATGTCTGGTACTGACGCCATATATCCATGGCATTTGTCTACAGCAGCCCACGTTGACTAAAACAGATGTAGGTCCTGAGAAGTAGAGGGCTGCTGTAGCCAGCACCTGAACACATGGAAACAGCTTTGGAGTTGGGTAATGGGTGACAGCTGGAGGAATTTCCAAATACCTGCTGGAAACAGGGATGTGAAGTGTGATTCTGGTGAGTCCTCGGATGGAACTGAGGAAACGGAAGGAAAGAGGATCCTCGTTATAAAGCGGCAAAGAACTTGGCTGAACTGACCTGTGTTCTAGCTTTTTGTTTTGTTTGAGGGATATTTAGCCAAGGAGATTTCTAAGCGATACGTTGAAGGAGCAGCTTGGTTCTTCCTGATGCTTATGGTAAAACTCAAAAGGATAAAGATGAATCAAAGCAGGAATTTTTAAGGAAAAAAAAAAAAGAACCAGAACTTGAAGATTCGGGAAATTCTCAGCTTATCCCATATTATGCACAATGAGAAAGGTTTATCTGAAAATAACACTAAAGTGTGTCATTTGATTGAGAGTTGGTGAATCATGTGAGCAGATGTTCTGCCAGTTGGAACTGACGGGATGGAGATGCAACAAAATGAAGGAAGGTGGCTGAACATCTTCGGTTTGAATGAGATGGAAGAGCTACTTGATTATGAGCATGTGCCATTTATTTAAGAAAGAAGAAAACTGTTCCTGAAGGCTACTCAGAGACCATTAGACCTAGCAGAATTTCAACAGGCTGGCCAGTCTCTACCTAGAGCCCTGGGAGCAGCTACTGGGCAGACTCAAGTTTTGCAGAGCTGTGGAAGCCAAACTTTCAGGCACAGCCTACAGCCATGGGGGCAGAAAGCCCACAGAGCCTAAAGACTAGGATGGGAGACATCCTGGGAAGCTCTCCACTTGCTCCAGTACCTCTTCCCCCTAAATTCCTAATTGAAGCCCTAACCTCCAATGTGGTGCTATTTGGGTATACAGCCTTTAGAAGATAATTGGGTTTACTTGGATTCATCAGGGTAGGGCCCTCAGTGATACATAGTTAATTCACTTTGACTAATAATAACATAACTAATAAATTGATCCAATGCATGGAAATATAAGTCCCAGTGAAGTGTAATCTGTTTGAATAATTCAGTAAACTGATGCTTTGAATATATTTTATCCCCATTTGTACTATTTGTATTAATGAATAACTTGTTTAAATGTAAATTTCATCCTTAATTCTAGTTTTCAATTCTATTAAATTTCTGAAGTCGTCAAGTACAATTTCCCATGAACTGTGCAGAACATTTAATAATTCATTTGATTACTATCCGAAAAGCAAGACTTTCAGGGCAAACCCTGCCCAACTCACTGAAAGGAAGATGACTCTGTAAATAATCTAGTTGAGAAAATAAATCAGATTTGCCCTCATTGAGCAATAGTCAAAGAATGGCAGAGGTTGGGGTGGGTAAGGTGGACACTGTGAAGCAAATCTGCCTGGGATTAGCTCCAAACTGAAGACAAAAATGAAAGGAGGCTTTAAAAATGATTTTTCTGGTAAGCCAAGATGAAAACAGTCACATTAAGTAGGGGAAGTTGTGTGAACCACCTCTAAACATCCCACATTAATCCCCAAATTTCTTATTCTGAACTAAAAACACCTGGATTGTGTTCTCAGAATGGACTGTGCCTCTGTGTCTCAGCATTGACTACTTTATATTGGGGTGTATTCTGTTTGTGTCTCCCATAGACCGTTGTATTCTTTGGGTTAGAAACAATACCCTCAGCACCTAACATAGACCAGGCATCATTGGAGTTTGTTGCCATAGACTGAACCTCCTTTACCACGTCATCCACAACCCCTCTTCTGTTTTCCTTACTACGTACATCTCATAAAGTACTCGCCACCTTCTGTTAATTATTTTTTTTTCATCTTCTGAATTAGACTGTGAGTCCTTGAGGTGGCAATTCAATCCTGTTCAACTGTGTGTCATAATGCCTTGCTCAGTGTGCAGTTGGGGTTCCTTTAGAATTCATTTTTTACAAAAAATGTAGTGATCAACCTTAAGTATTTCCATATTCCTAAAAATTCGTCTGCTCTAGATGGGGTTGAGAAGCAGGCAGATGGAATAAAATATAAGGCTGGGAAAATATGGGGAACTCATTGTTGGGGGTAATTGATTACAGTCTGCTTTTAAATCTATATTCAAGATAAACTCAGTAAAGAGACCTGGACTTTCAATCTTTGTTTTGCCACCTATGAGTTCTATGACTTTGGTTACCTTACCTACCTGTTCTGTGCCTCAGGTTCCTCATATGAAAAATGAGAACTGTAGTGCTACCTATCTCAGTATCTATCTGCTAGTCTAGAGTAGCAGTCAATCAAAGTCATGCTTTCGTTAGTCTATCAATGAATATGGAAACCATGAAGCAAAATATGTCCTGGGGTAAATGTGGGGAATAAGAAAACCAGAGGATGCTTGATCCTTAATGGAATAGATGGATACACAGGGATCTACTAGGGGGCTATGTGATCATCCAAAGGAATAAAGTGAGGTTTCTGCCCTGGGGGCTGGACAGAATCCGGAAGCCTTGTGCAGGGCCGGGGGCTTCCACCTGTCCCTAGGAAACATTACTTGGTGCTATAGTGACCAAATGGAAGGGAAGATGCCAATTCAAAGCTTGGACAAATAAAAATGGATTCAACTTGGACGCGAGAGGTAAATATTGGAGAGGTTTCTTAAACAAATCACAGAGACTTTTGAGGATGCCCGTGACCTTGAGAGCCAGGCAGAAGACAGCTCTTAAACACCGAGTCTTACAAGAGCTGAATTTGAGGAAAATATCAAAATGGTAGCAGGGAGCATGGATGAAACAACATCTGTGAAGCTACAGGAACAGAAAGCTATGGAGAGTGCCCTGGGAAGATGGGAGATTTGGGCCAGATCCCATTCTGTCCAGTACACCCCATTGAGTTAATGCCTGTAACTCTATTTTGAGACATGAAGTCTATTTATCTTCATTTTTTATATAGATTAGGAAAATTAGGCAACAATACTAACTCTCACCGGATCACACAGACCCTGAACACCAGAGCCTGCGATAGGAACCAGGCACCGTGGCCCCAGAGTTCATCCTTGTGGCCAGCTGTTACACATGGTTTGTTCTCTCTGCTTTGCTTTCCCTGGTAGCTCACGTTACTGTGTTTTCTGTTTCTGAAGGAAGGTAACCCATTCTGTTCTTTTCTCTCTACATCCTCCACACTTAACAAGCCTGGCTGAGGGTAGAGGAGTGGGACATTTTTAGTTTTCAAGGGTTTCCTCTCCCAAATATTCATCTATACTCTTGAGTCCTCTCCATCCTCCTAAGGCTTCAGGATTTTTACTAGCCACTTAGAAAAAAAAAAGAAAAACAACAGAAATATGTATATTTCTTGTTTGTTCACTTCTAAGTTAGTCTGAAATATTAATAGTTTCAGAGCAATCTGTGAAACTCTGAGTGAAAGAGGAAGGGCGGGGCAAAGGAGGAACTTACCATAAAAAATATTGCTTAATATTTCAAAACTACTTAACGGACTGCTGAGTCAACAGTGGCAGTTTTGGAAATAGTTAATTGCTTTCTAAAACAGTCAGGGCTCATTGTTTATTGGCTAAACAATAATGATTGGTTGATTTAAGGTGTAAACGGTATTTTTTAAAAAAAATTTTTACTCTAATTTGTTATATATGACCACAGAATTTTGCATTACAATTCATATTACATATATAGAGCACATTTTTCATATCTCTGGTTGCATACAAAGTATATTCATACCATTTGTGTCTTCATACATGTACTTTGGATAATGATCTCGTTCCATAAAAGGTATTTTTAAATATGTTATATCTGTGCTAAAGAAAGAGCAAGACAAAATAATTGGAACATCAAAAACTAGAATTTTGCTTCATTTAAAACTTTTTCCACAGTAAATGCAGTGTAATGCTCTTTAAAGCTGAAAGGATTCAAAAAACCATAATGAGCTCAAAGGTTTCACCAGCATCCTGGTGACTCCAAAGATAATCAATAGTGTTAATGATCACATAAGATGTATTAAGGATCAATAAACTCTAAAATTAAAATAGCCTGACTTGAAATCATTTCAGTTGTAATTAAAATTGTAATTATAAACAACCAAGATGTAATTGAATATTTATGTTGGTTAAATGAACAGATAACTGTATGAAAAGAATAAAAGGCCCAGGCATAAATTATGGTTTGCTTTCTGGTCCTATTATATACTTTTTGAATATTCTAGTCTAAGATAATAACGTATAGATTTAGAAAGTCTAATTTTGTATTAAAATAAATTCTTTTTTCTATGTATATTTTCCATTAACTGTAGATCTATTAAGTATCAAATTCTGTTTCATGAAGACAATGAAAGGATTCGTTTGGGTGGATCTGATTGTTGAGGTAAATATAGTATGTGAAAATTAATCTTAAAACTAAATTCAAAATTCAAGTTTCCCCAACCTACACTTACTCTCTAGCTAAAAGTTTTTTAACTTTGGGCGTACTTCAAATTGTCTGGGGAACGTTTAAAAATACCATTTACTGAATCCCACCCAGGGCAATTAAATCAGTCTCTGTAGGTGGAGGATTAGTGTTTCTCAGAATCTTCCCAGTGGTTCCAGTGAGCATCCAGGGCTGAGAACCACCACTCTGGGGTGTGAGAATTCAGAGGTGGTGAGATGGTGACTAAATGCTACTTCATTCATTTCTTCATTCACTATGATAATGGGTATATAAAGATCATAAAGTATTTTGAGAAGGTCTAAAGTAGACAGGAAAGTAACACAAAGCTCTCTTTCTACAGAAACGGAGTCTAGTTCAGGGAGAAAATACAGGGAAATGTCATCTTAAAAAATATTGAAATTTAAAAAAATAAAATTTCCTAAATAAAATAAAACTGCCTAAATTGTGGAGGTTATTGATAGTTATTGATAGTTAATTATATAGATAATTGAGAATTCTTGCAGAAATCATTGGAGATTTTTGAACATGATCTGTTATGTTTTGCAAAAAAAAGGGGGATACAGAGAATCAAGTTATATAATTGTTTTGATATTTTTAGATCGAAGTTAAATGAGAGATTACTGACAAAAAATGATAATCCAGAGGCAGTAGATGTTGAGAATACCACTGAAGCAAAATCCAGAGGATTTTAAGTTCAAGACCAGTGGTGAGGATTGAGATCTCCATCTGATACCCAAGCCTGGCTTTCTGGGATTATGGTTTGTATTAGTCTGGTTTTCATCACTATAATGAAATACTCAAAGGAAGCTAAGCTTTTGAAGAACAAGGTTTACTTAGCTCAGGGTTTAGAAGAATGAAAATCCAAAATTCATTAAGTTGGCTCTGGTTAGAGTCTCCTTGGCTCTTAATCACCTCAGGGCGAATGGCAATAGGGGAGTTTGTGTGGAAGAAGAAATCCTAGCATCAAATAGGAAATGAGAGGCTAGGTGGAGCCAGGCTCTGGTGGGCTGTTACCATAACCTTCTAAGAACTAGTAACACCCTGGTAGAAATACCTCAGTCCCTTCTAAGAGCAGGTACCAATGACCCAAGAACCTCCTACTAGGCCCCGCCTCTTAAAGGTCCACCTTGTTTGGCAACACCTCCAAGGCAGGACCTGTGAGATCCACCTAAAGGCACTCAATCAGAGCACCCCCTGAATATCCAAGGATTAGGAAATCTGTGGAGAGAAGAGAGACAGGTATTTGAATGTGTTGGTTTTGGGATGTTGGTGGGATATCAGGTGGATGTCTGGCAGGCCACATGGGGTGAGGTTGTAAGGTCTTTGCTTAGCATCTGGACAGCCATCTTAAGTGACAGCCACCATTTTTAAGAAAAAGTTTCACTTTCCATCCAAGGGCCTTTCTGAGAAAGGCTCACCACTCCCTCACACCAAACCCACCCTTAACTGCCCACATTGGGACCCACCCTGCTCTAATCCCTAAGTCTCCCCCATAGAAGTCTCCAACCCCAAGCCTATGTTGCCTCCCTCTGTCAATGGAGAGATGGCTTTTATTTGTCAGCTTTGACAAATAAACTGTCATGTGGGTCTCTGCCTGGTCTCAGTCTTTCATTTCTCGATTGCCCGGCTCCAGATTCCTCGTTTTCCTTTTGAGGTAAAGCTTTAGGAAAAGCCCCACGGGAACAAAAGCAGGGAGTGGCAGAGAAGCATCTTAGAGAAGGTTAGAAAATTAAAGGAAAGAGAGCGGATCCTTAGGAATTGTGTGCATTCTGAGACAAAAGGGAAAAGACTGTAGAAAGACTGTCAGAGATAAGAGAAGTCAAGGAAGCTGAGAAAGCTGAGTTTAAGATGGAGGTGGTCAATAGTGTCAAAATCAGAAGGAGTTCAGAATTAATCCCGAGGA
The DNA here is from genome assembly GCF_052094955.1 of Ictidomys tridecemlineatus. Classification (NCBI taxonomy): domain Eukaryota; kingdom Metazoa; phylum Chordata; class Mammalia; order Rodentia; family Sciuridae; genus Ictidomys; species Ictidomys tridecemlineatus. The sequence goes on along the minus strand of NC_135487.1, from coordinate 80,684,623 downwards.
AAGGCCAAGAGTTTGATAACTAAAGAGACTTTCAACAGACAAGTTTGGACATAGGGAGCCAAACTGAAAGTAGTTGAGGGGTGAACATCAGGCAGTGAAAATGGGCTATTCTTTAAAGAAACATAACCTTTAAAAGAAAAGAAATGACTAGACAGTGATAGATCAGTAGGGCTATAATGTGCTTTTTAATAGTAGGAATAAAATGAATTGCTTCTTTGCAAGAAGCTTGTGGAAAGGAGGGCAGTAGGTTTTTCTTAAAAGATAAAAGAAGTTAGCTAACTGACTAAAACTCATTTGGAAACCATGATCTTCTCAACACATCTTTTCCTTAAAAGAGTCCTTAGATGAGGTTGACTAGTGTGGCTTGCTTAATATTGAATTTCAGTTGGACAGGCAATTCCAATTCATAGTAAAATAAAATGACGAAGCCGATGCTGAAGGAAGTATATTCAAATACTGTTAAGAAGTAAGGAAAAAGAAGTAAAACTAAATATTCCATATTTCAAAGCAGAATGCAAAAGGAAAAATATATATGTATATGCATATATATATATATATATACGTGTGTGTGTTATAAAAACATTAAACATCATTCTGGTATAAAATATTCATAAATTTATTTAATGAAATTCAGGTATTAAAATAACAAACAAAATACCAGATAAAAATTGAGGAAATTTAGTTAGCTAAGAAAATTGAAAGGAAAAATCATAGTTTTAGATTTTATAAATTTGTGAGTCAGTCAACGAAGAAAATTTCATTTAATCCATTTTGTTGTAATTTTTATTACTGCTCAAAACACTCTGTCACTTCTGCACTGGTCAAGGAAATGATACTGAGGAAGCTGGAAACTATTTCTATGTATTTTTCTCTTATTCATTCATCTTCAAATAATTCTACTTCTTGTTTGATATTTTTCAGATATTTTATTACCTTTTTTTTTTTTTACAGGAACTGCAGTCTTTTAAATTATAGCTGTAGTATAAATTTCAATTTTATTTAAATGCTTGAATTTTGTATTTATCATTTTCAATTTTATTTTGTGTTCTTGAGGATATCTACGCAAAGTTACCTCCCTCAATTTCAATGATTATTATTCAAATGACACCAGAGGGGAATTATTCTTAAGATATCATTTTGCAGAGCTATATTGTTTGTTTATTATGTCAGGCTATGACTTCTTTAAGATTGGATGCTGTGTCACTTATCTTTTATATATAAACTGAATAATTAAATAATTGATTTTAATCTTATGCTATAATTTCAGAATATAAAATAAAACAGTATTACATGAACAAAATTACCACAAATTTGTAGTTCAGATTTGTATCACATGGTTGAATGTTGAAAGACCAAAACCCGTATTGAAATCACTAGGTTGCATTATTAAAAATATTAAAGTACTTGTTTTTTACAATAATGGTTGACATTCTTAGTAGGGAGTCTTGTACATGAGGCACTCCACGTAAGGTGGTCCAAATTTTACATACTATTTTATAGTAATGATTTAGTTAAAATGACCCTATTGTAAAGTAATAATTTTATTAAGGTTACAAAGTTGTATAAGAGAGAAGCAGTTTGCTTGCCATTTAGTTTTTTTTCTTTTGCATTAAATTGAGTTGCCAGATGGTCATAGGAAAGCATATTAATATTGTCTAATTGTGTTTTTATTCTTTGAATCATTTCTGAGATTTAAAAAAAATGATCAATTAACATGCTGTATTATGTTTTGTTTGGAGAAAATTATTTGTTTAATTACTTTGCCTTTGAAACATTTGCATTTAATATATACGACAGTAAATTATATATATGTAAAATCAATTCTATTTCAAGAGACCCCACTTTTAATAATTTAATATTATGCTTTTGGTACAGAAAACTACACAGAAAGTTTGCATTCTGTAATTTCATTTGCAGAGTTTTAAATTTTATTTATTATGCTTCTATTTTCATTTTTTTGACATTTATCTATTCATGTATCAACCAACACACACACATAAATGCAGGTGGTCTAACTCTACACTTTTTAAGTTTTATTATGCCAGAATAACATAGTTTCCCTTTGTCTCTTTCCAAATATCTTCCATTCTTCAAAATACTGTCTAAAGCCTACCTGTGCTCTCCAATTTCTCTGACTACTATGGCTAGGATTGTGTATATTTTGAAAGATAATTGTAGAGGTCTCCTCATAAATTCAGCATGCTTTATATATATTAAGCTCTATTTCTTCATTTAATGATAAAATTAAGCCAAAAATTCTTATGAGGAAATAGAAATTTAGATACCCTAAGCTATACATTCCATATTTTCTTCAAATGTTTTATTTAAAACCTTGCCGTCATTAGAGCTTTCATTTTCACTTTGTAACTAATCCTGACATCTCTTTAATTTGTTATTTTCTCTTCTTTTTGGGGGGATATCTTCACTCTTTAATACTTATATTATTAATTTATTAAATATGTACTTCCTCCTGTTAGTTTTTGAATTATATATTGTATAAATATTTTCATTTAATTTTTATATCAACAATCAACTAAATTGTAAAGTTATTGAGAACTGGGTGTTTTTTGAATCAATCTTCATTTATTTGATTTCTAATCACCTTTTGCAAGAAGTAGTAAATGAAATGGAAATAAGCAAAAAAAATCATACTACATCTCTTACATTTTATTTATTTTTAAAACATTTTTAAAATTAAATTATTCATTTATCCTAATTTGTTATACATGATGGCAGAATGCAATACATTTCATATTACACATATAGAGCACAATTTTTCGAGTCACTGATTGTACACAAAGTATTTTTACACCATTTGTGTCTTTATACATGTACTTAAGGTAATGATGTCTAACTCATTCCACCATCATTCCTACCCCTTTGCTCCCTCCTTTCCCCTCCCTCCCCTTTTCCCAATCTAAAGTTCTTACATTTTATATGGGAAAGTGATAAGATTTAAAATAAATGTATTTATGATAATGTTGAATATATACTGGATTTTTCCAGATAACTTGTGTTTGTATTTATACATAAAGAAAGACTTTAATGGTAGTGAAATTTAATAACTTAATTTTGATTAGGCAGTTAAAACTTTTCAAGTTCATGTGACTGTATTTTCTTATGAACGTGATAACTTGGGAGAATATGTGACTGCCATTGGAATCCTTGTTCATCTACAGAGAAACTGACATTCAGAGAAATATAATTTGACCATAATGATTTGACCATTATTACTTAATTGGTTAGGGGCACAGTACAAATAAAATCTAGAGTTGTCTAATCCATTGTGTCCCAAAATATTTGTTTCCTACCCACCCCAATATGTTGCCAATCATTATTTTTAATAATAAAACTAAATTAGTAGAACAAATTTAAATAGGTTAAGCAAAGCACAAGTCCAAATTTGTTATTATTAGATTCAGCAGCTATCAAATTTCTTTAGTACATTGTTATAAGAGTTCCTAAATTGTTATCCTCAATGTGCTTATCATTTTGGATGGGTAATAAATAGCACATGGACCAGCTCCAGTACCTGGGTCACACTTGGAGTATTGTCTGTGTCAATCACAGCATAGCTCTTTCTAAGAGAATCATCCTCATCCAGAATGTCTGACATCCAAATTCTACTGTTCACTCACAGAATCTCAGTCCTTCACCATTTAGAGCTAATGGACGAGGACCAAAGAATAGTCTGGCCAGCAATCTATGAACTTTGTAGCCTGGCTGGAAAACATGAACTGAGCCCATCTCTGGATTTAGATGTAATTATGTGAAGAAAGATTTTTCTATAGCACTCCAAGATTTTGCACATGTTTAAAATAAGAGCTAGCAGAAAAGTAATCCGTGAAAGCTGGATGTGTCAGGGCAGAAAGAGGAGTATGTGCAATGTAGCTGAGTCATATTAACAGTGGATCACAAAAGATTAAAGAACTGCTGATACTGAAGTACATAAAGCTGCTGCGACTTTATAATTACCTCTAATTCCAGTAGCCCTAAGCCCCAGGCATGAAACAGCATTTTCTTTGAATGTCCTAAGATATAGATCCTGTACTTCTTGTAATGTACATATATATCCTAGCTGGCACAAATGAGCCTCTGAATTATTCAAGAAACTTAGCTTAACCAAGACTTAGTCCCAGGCTTTTCCCAGTGTATCAAATAAACTTATTTCAGAACCAATTGATGCCATTGTGAAATACAAGTTTCATAGTGGCATCTATGTCTTCCACATCTCTGTAATGAAATTGCAAAAGCTAACTGGTTTGGTCTGGTGGAACTACCTGTTTGCTACTAAAAATCTATCTCCTATCTACCTACCTAGTATTTTTATTTCTTTATTTCCAACTCCCCCCAAATATTGATTTCAACATTTTACATAATTAATTACAGTCTGATTTTGCTCAAGGAGAGAATCCCTTAAATTTTATACCATATTATCACAATAATAGAAGAGCTTCCATAATTCAACTGTCCTCTGTGTGTTCCCTGATTTGCAGAACTCTTTAGACCCAAACCCCACTATTTAATGGACCAGATATGTGTTTTAAGCTGAACTAATCCAGACACTCATCATGTAATAGTGGCTGCTGGAATCACCCCAGAAGTTAAAGGTGCAGGTATGAGATTGGGTGCACTGTGATTTCAAAACACTTTTTATTGCTTTGATTTTTTTTCTTTTAAATGTTAAGTGTTTTATGATTTTTAACTCCTTGGCTGTATTAAAAGAACATATTTGTTTTGTTGTAAAAAAAGTGTCTTTTATTAAAAAAAATGGAAACATAGCTTCTTTTCCTTTATTCTCTAGTATATTCTAAATTTTAAATTACTGCTAAATTAAATGGTTTGTGTCAGATGTTAACAATATGGGGTCTTAGATTAAAACAAGCTCCATGTAATCTTATTGAGCCAGTAGGTCATAGAAATAGGAGAAAATGTGTTTGAATCACAGGAGAGAAGGGATGTTGGATGGATCTGTAAAACACTTTCTGTTGTAGTATCAGCTGATTGATAGCAGTGATTCTCAGAAGGGTTCCAACATTATGCCTTTTAAAAGCTGGAGATTAGTGCAACCATGGTGAACAGCACAGTGACATTCTGGCAAAGAAAAAGGGTCAGGGCTGGCAAAATGTGGCAGGTGTCAAAATAAAAGGTTAGGCTCTGTGCCTGGGGACCCATCTGTCAGATAGAAGTATGATAAGGCAATTAATGTATTTATTTATGTTGCTCATGACAAACCGTGTATTCCATAAAAATGATCAATTTAAACATTCTTAACTGTTCTTTTGAAATTAGAATTAATATAAAAATAAAATGCTCAAGATAAAACGCCAGATCTAATAATAAAATTGGTTGTTTGTATAATCAAATAGAGTTAACTTTGGAAAATTATAGTAGTTTGCATGGAAGAATTAAAACAATGAAATAAAACATCTTGACAAAATGGAGTTTGAATTAAGACATACATACAAAATTGATGTTTATGTTGCAAGATAATTTTGGCTGCACTCCTCATTAATTCAACATGCTTTATATTTATTAAACTAGATTTCATAATTTAATAATAAAATCAAGGCAAAAATTATGAGAAAATAAATTTAGACACTCAGGATCTATGTTCCACCTTTTCTTTAAATGTTTTGTTCACAAACTTGTCATCATTAGAGCTCTCATTTTCACTTTGTGACTGATCCTGACTCTTCTTTAACATATTTATGATTTATTTAGCTTTTTTTTTTTTACTACTTCTGCTTTACAATCTGTTTAAACTAGAATGTTTGGATTTAATATTCATTAGTGATCTAATTTTTTCAAATAAAATAAACTCTTATACGCTTCAAAATGTCATGTTAATAAAAATTTAATACAGGTTAATAAAAATTTAACCCTGAATTGTGAAATAAATGTGGTTTACTGCAGTCCAAAGTCTTATGCAACAACAGATCCTGCCCATACTGTACACTGAATAAACACAAAAGCTCTTAATTGCTATGATTCAGTAAGTGAAGCGTACATCTTATACCAACACCGACATTTGAAGAGGAATAACTTGAACATCAACCGTACACTGTACTAAACAGAGGAAAAGTCAAGTTTTTTAATTGTAGGATGAAAGCCAGCGTGACTATGTTATCACCAAGTTGCATGTTCTGGCTGCACAGTGATGAAATTTAACAAATGAAGTCATTGCAGGAAAGGGGTTCGTCTGGCTTTGGAAGGAGAAGAGGTCTTATGTTCAGTAGATTCATTTTCTTTATGTTGAGGTAGCATTTGTGCCATCATCACCACTTCCCATTTGTTAAAAGGACTTTAGTTAAACTTTGAGTCAACGGCTTTTCTCCCCAGGGTTCCCTTCCAGTCTGAAACATATTAGTCTTAACTTACCTTCCATTAGTCACATGAAGCTTTCCCGGGGACAACGTTAGAGGGGGAGTCAATGAAGGGAAAGTCATTGAAAACACACAAAGCACAAACTTTGTTACATGTTCTAATTAGTAGTTTGATACATGATTTACAATCTGTACCCGAGGTTTAATTAGAATTAAGCACTATTTAAAATTAAATTCACTCTTTCCTTCATTTCCTGATTCAAAGTTGCATATTGTTCCTATTGCTGGTTTAATTTCATTTGAACTTCAATCTTCTAAATTAGCTCTGTTTCCTCCCTGTTTATTTTCATTTGTCTGGATGTACTTGAAAATTCATGAGGCAAAATTTAAAATTTCCTTACTCACTGTTCTGTATGACTCTTTAAAAACATAGGACATGCTAGATAATAAAAGTAATGATTTCAACAGAAAATCAAGGTGCCACTCATTTTGCCATGGAGCCGTAAAAATGACACATCAAACAAAAGGTAAGATTTTTTTTTAACTTCTTGACATGGAGAATTACCCATTAAAAATTAGTTATTTCATAGCATATATTGTATCTTTATTTGGGAAGAAAACATGCAATAGGATTCAGTTTATAAAAAGTAGCATCAATTTAAATTCTAATTTAATTTTTTCCAGAAGCATATGAGAAAATTTTTGCTGGGCATCCACTCACTTCAGTTCAGCCATTTGAAGAAATTTTGAAAATTCTGATGCATTTTAAAACTCTTCTTTTGCTCTGGCATTGTTCAAATTTGCCTTGATCTATCATCACAGGTATGCTATCATGTCTCCCTTAACCAATTAAATTCACACAAAATACTTTATTTTCAGGCTTTACATATATAAGATTACTTTGGAAAAGTAATCTCTCATTCGTCATTTTTTTTTTTGCAAACCATAATAATAGTAAACGACGTGAATAACTTAATCATTTTAACAAATGATAAAAATCATTTGTAAGATATGTTGTATAAAGGATACAGGTGCAATTTTATTTCTTCTTGTGGAAAAATGCAGTTACTTTCAAAAGTTCTATTGTTTTCAAATGGTTGGAATGTGCTTCCACCAATCATCAAATGATATTTTTCATCAGCATCAAATAATTTTGAATTTCCTTCATTCTCGAGGCATCATCCTGTCAAGCACTTTGTATTTGTTTCTTCTATAGTGTACCAAGTTTTTATGTTTTGAATTGATCAACCACTCATACAATACAAGGTAAGTACTATATTATTACCATTTCCAGATGAGGATGGTTGGCACAGAGAGGGTAAATAATTCTTAAAATGTGAACCTCTCTCATTTTTGTAACAGAATTTCTTTGTTCACATTGCTCAAGCCAGAATGCGGAAGAACCACGTTGAAAGTATGAAAAGTGTTCTGAAAGGTAAGAAAAATAAATAAATAAGAGCAAAAAGCAAACAGTCTGAAATCACAAAGAAATTTGTCAAGGGCCTAGCATGAGGGTTTTAAGATGAATGTGGCAATGAAACACAAATAAGAAGCATGACTAGGAAACCATGCAGAAGCTCAAGGTAGAAAGGAAAGGAAAAATGATGGAGTCGTGTTGAAATAAGCATAAAAGGCTTTTTGGATCCTTAGCATGAAAACTTGCACAATTTTGAGATAATATTTCCTGTATTAATTTTTGATACAGAATACAGAAGCACTTATGTTTTTAGAAGTAAAAATGTTACAGCCGGGCATGGTGGCACACACCTGAAATCCCAGCAGCTGGGGAGGATTGCAAGTTCAAAGACAGCCTTAGCAATGGGAGGCGCTAAGCAACTCAGTGAGACCCTATCTCTAAATAAAATACAAAATAGGGCTGGGATGTGGCTCAGTGGTTGAGTGCCTCTGAGTTCATTCCCTGGTACCAAAAAAAAAAAAGATGTTACTGGCATTCGTGATTTTTGTGATTTGTCAAGTGAATAGCTCAGTATATCAGGAGGGCATTGTTGAATGATGGTTAGGGGGTGGACTTGTAGACAGCTAGGAGTTCCACTCCTGGCTCTCCTCCTCCTGTTATGTTGGCAAGGGCGTGTCAGAGCACCTTCCACTGAATTACAGTAGCTGACTACTGCATCTATTTCCAAAACCACATTCAGTTATGTCACACTGATAGATTGAAATCAGAAAAGATGACATTATTTATACCATCACAATTGGCAAAACCTAAATCAGACAAATCAGGGCTATATTCCTCATGTGCTAGCTCACCAGCCCACCGCTGGACCCTGGGCAAATTGTCTAGCCTTTATGAGCTTTAGTTATTTTCATCTGAAAAGAAAAATAGATACAATAGATCGGTATAAGATTCTGCAGACCTTTCAATCGATGACATATTTCACGATTCCTGCTACATAGTAAATATCAATAATGGTACCACTCTAGTAATTTAATTTAGCCTATTATACAGAGCATCAAACAATTTTGCATTTTGAACACACTAGAAAGCATTTCAATTAGTTCATTGAAATTCTAGGAGAGTAGGATTTGTAAAATTATTTTACTAACTTTACAAATGAAATGGTTTCTCCTAAATATTATTAGCATTTTTAAAAGAAGATAAACACTTACTAATATTTACATAGTGAATTTCTTCTGTATTATTGGGTTAGAAAAACTTTTCAGTTTCCTACAGTGACTCACATATATATAGAAGCTTAAAGGCACCTCTTGGAGGGTTTTAACCCACTCCCCAAATTACATTAAGTCCATGGCTTCAGTTCTTCAAAACTTCTTGATAAGTTAATATGAGGTCTGATGCTGGCTATATGCCCTGCTGTTCAGAAAGCTCTAATAGAATATTCTAAGCCAGAGGCCACTGTGTCTATCATGATGACAGGCAGTATGTATAACTTGAAACTTTAAAGGTAGGCACTGCAGGAAATAAGGAATTTAAGCAAAGATTAAACAGTCTATAAATCACCCTGCTTAGTTGCCTAGTTAAAAACTCTTTCATCTAGGTAGTCTTCAATATGGATTATTTGTTCTTAAGATCCTTGTTCATTTCTGGTTTTGGAATATAATTTTTTTACAATATTTAAAAATAAGTTGTACATACACTTTTTCCACTACCATTTACAAAAGGCGAAGATCATTTTATTGTCAAAAATATTTTAAAGTCTATTTAAATAATTTGGGGATATTGAAAGAAATTACTGAAGTTAAATTAAATTCTAAATCATTTTTTTACTTCAAAAACTATGATAGATTGTTGCAAAGATAAAAACAACTCTTCCTTTCCTTGTATGCAAACACCTTTGCAACATGACTTTGCTGTTCCTTTCATCAAGAACTAAAGTTTATTTCACTTCCCCTTCAGTCTGAAATTTGCCAATCAACTTGCATTGCCCAGTATGACATTAGCAAACCTGATGAAAACACTGGTTTGACAAACACAAGCACAGTAGAACTTGCTGTCTTTGTTGCCCTGGGGTCACTGTGTGAAGAAACATGAGCTAGTTACAGAGAGAGAATGTTGGATGGAGATGAGTCAGGTTGGTTGTGGCACCCTGGACCAAACACCAGATGCATGTCTGAAGTCATTCTGGACCATTCAGCCTTAGATGACCTGTGGGCTGACTGGATAACCAATTTATCACCCACATTCCCAGGAGAAAAAAAATGCAATAATTGTTTTAAACCAGGGGTCAGCAGTGTCCAAGGGCCAAATCCAGACTATGGGATGTTTATGGAAATAAAATTTTATTGGAACACAGCCACATTCATTATTTAATGTATTGTCTAAGGCAACTTTCAACTGCAGTGGCAGAGTTGAATAGTTGCAACAGAGACCCTGTTTGAGAAGACTAAAATAGGTACTGTTTTCCTCTTTACAGTAAAAGTTTTGCTAACTCTTGCATTAGGCCTCTAAGATTTGGGATGATTTATTAAGCAGCAATAAATAAATTGCACAAGCTTGTTTACCAAAGGGGAATATGTCTCATTTCTTATTAAACCAAAAAAATTACTATGCTCATGAAAAAATATGAAGTTTTTTCAGAGTCAATAATCTTTCCCATGACAAAAGCATTACTATTCAATTTGCATTTATAAAGTACAGTTATGTAGACTGCTGATCCTACACCAATTTATCCATCCTTCCTTTTTCTATAGTAATACAACTGGTGCTGGGTATGTAACCCTCCTTTCAGGAAGTGATTTCTGAACTGCTGTGTTACATCTGTGTGACCATAAGGCTATGTTTTCACTTCTGAAATATTAAGGGAAGTAATGTGTGCATTCATTGGTCTTTCTCCATGTTCTCCTTCCTCCCCATTAACTGAATCCTATGGCAACCTGACTTTCCATTCAGATAAGTGGAAATTCCCATAGAAAGAAGGAGTACATGAAACTCATCTAAGTAACTTACTGGAACCTTGTAACTTAAAAACAATAGGAAAGGCTGGAGTTGTAGCTCAGTGGTAGAGCATTTGTTCAGCATGTGTGAGGCACTGGGTTCGATCCTCAATACCACGTAAAAATAAAGAAATAAAATAAAGCTATTGTGTTCATCTACAACTAAAAATACATTAAAAACAAAACCAAATAAACAAACAAAAAAAGAAAAAAACAAAAGGAAGCAAAGACTCCCCCAAACTTGGAATATCCATCTTGGACTATTAATATGAAAAAGAAAACAGGGGCATAGATTTATCACTGGGTATCTTTGTACAGTAGGTAGTCTTTTATTTGCTCAAGATTGGACTCTAATACTTGAGATGATTAACTCTCTGGTAACTGAGAAATCTAAACATGAGGTTTTTTTCCTTCAAGAGTACTCCACTATTAATGTTACCCCCCAAAATTTAATAACATAGAAAAATAGTCATTAGTTAGGATACCCTATCTAATGCAATGATTTTATGCAATATGTCTTGGCACAAAAATTATTTAGTTGGTAAAACATTGGATGTGGGGTCAAAACTCTAAAGTACTTTGATAAACTTTGTCCCAATTTTGCTGAGTTGGCCAGAGGCTAGTCACTTACAGTTACTGTGATTATCTTTTCCTAGATAAAAATATATAACTCCTGATAGGCAAAGAAGGAAGTTTGAACACTGACCTTTCTAATTCCTACTTCTCCCAAGTAAGAGGGTTGCAATAACTGGTGCTTGCCCTAGGCATGTGTCATTTTAGTCCCAAGAAACGCTTATATACCAACATAGTGCCTTAGGTAATGTAATGGGGGAAATAATCAAGGTAAATCTTTGGCATTTGGACAGTAGGGATAGTTTTCCCTCGAAAAGACACATATCACCTCCCTCTTAAGGTAATTAGGAAAATATTAGGAAAGCGAGTTTTATTTATATTCTGGATACCTACTCAATGATGGCAGCCTATTTAAGTGCCAATAGAAGGAATCTGTTAAGCATTCAAATTTGAGTACTCTCCCCACTCACCCTGAGGTTTTGAGGGACTAGGGTAGATCCCTATAACCTCATAGATAATATCACCATAGCCGATTTTAAGACAGTGATCTTTCTTTGGGAAATCACAGCAACAGCAGAAATCAAATTCAGGTACAAAAGTCTCAGTTCCAGGAAATGTAGACATCTAGGTAAGGAAAATAAATCTGGGAACAAAAGACTTACAGTTTCCAAATGGAAATCTTTTAGGTTTTAAAATAGTATTTTATGACCAATTTGTTGATGAATAAGGAATTATTCCTAAACAAAACTATAAAAATAAAGTTGGCTTGCTTTACCTGTGAGCGTCCTGCTCAGCCTTTAGTGACTAGTTTAAAAGTAACTCCTTTGGAAGTGATACTAGGTGTCCCTGTTCTGTACTCTTCCTCCATAATTTCTGCATCAGAGCAAGCAGCACGGTGAGTTTAGTTATCTAATTGCCTGTCTTCCCTGCTGCAATAAATGCTCCGTAAGGAAAGAAATTGTCTCTTTCTTGCTCACCAAAATATTCCCAGAGCTTATTAGGATGCCAGGAATACACCAGATGCTTAAGAAATATTTGTCAAAGAAATGAAACTCTGAAAGGAAAATAGCCAGTTGATTTTCCCAACATAGGGAATGGGCATGAACAGTAATGAGACCAGGTGAAACTGCCTGCAGGATGTTCTTCCATCAAGCAGTTAACGGTGTAAGCAGCACAGACCCAGAGGTGCATTCTGAAGATGGGCCATGTCCCCTTACATTATGTTAATTTGGAGGAAAGATGAGAAAAATGGTAGATTTTAGTGCAGGGCCAAGGACTAGAGATAAAAGCCCTTATTCAGACTGATTCCCTTGCAAAGACATACATAGCTTTGGGGAAGGGATTTGAACCACTTTGATTTTCTGTTCTGGAATATAATTGCTGTGGTTATTTTTCTATGTTATTAAATATTCTTTTAGGTAACATTAAGAATAGAGTACTCGTGGGGAACAGAGCTGGTGTTTAGATTTTCCAATTACCAGGGAAGTAATCTTCCCAGGTATTAGAGTCCAAACTTCAGCAAATAAAATCACAGTTGAATTAAAATAGAATCCAGAGCTCCATGATTATGTTTGAAATGCATGTAAAATATGTTATTTGCCTGCTTTCAAATGTGGGCTTGGGGGTTTTGTATATTTCAAAAGTGAGAGAGGATATAAAAAAAGTCAAAGACTTTAGAGGAGAAACTAAAAAGATCTTATGAAACAGTTTCCAAGGTAGGCTACAAAAGGTCAGTCAGTCCTAGCCAGCATCCAGACAGCTGCATGAAGTGGGGAAAGCAACTTACTCTCTCTTTACCTGGATCTCATTAGTAAAATTAGGATGAAATAATTTATAAGGTTGCTATTAGCTTTAAAACTTTTATGAGTTCAGAGCCTTTAAAAAGATTGTGTCTTCAGCAGAAAACACCACTGTGAATTTTTTTTTCAATATTCCTTTTATCTATAATGGAAGCAAGTTAAAAATAATAGGCCTAATGTTCACAGATCCATTAAATATTTACTGGTCACTCTCTTGATGACCATTTTGATTCAATACATAGTATATATAAATCATCAATATTTTCAAATTCAAAAATGCACAGGAAGGAATTTTATAGCTTCTGTGATAGCTTTGAAGTAAACTGTGATTTACCTCCTTGTTTGTGTAAGTGTTTTTGTGCTTATCATTTATCAGTAAGCCCAGGACTCTAAGTACAATATTATATATGCATGCTAAGTACTTAGTTTATCATTATAATTTTCCTCTTGAATTGCAAATTGTGTAATGTACATCATTTAACTTTTCTAGGATTCCCCTGTTTATTTTTAGGATGTTAATGTCCAGAAACAATTGAGAAAAAAAAGTACTTCTTCATCCATGTGGTATGCTAATACTGAAAATAAAATAAGTGCTGTTCCCCTTGAGGGAAATGTAATTAAAGATAAAGGGGAAAGATATAGAGAATAATGATATTTGTTTATACATAAGTAATGTGATAATACTGTTTTATAATTCTGTGCATTTTTCTTATTTTACTGAATTCTATGTTCCCTCTACTACTTTCTCTTTTTTTTCATAAAATGTCATCATTTATTTGTTTATTTACTCACATATTGCCATCTTCATTATTTGTAGTTTATCCAAATATTCCTTGAATGGTTCTCTGTACATGTTTCACAGTAAAAAGTTGCTGACTGATTATCCCTTTCAATGCTGCTCCCAACACCTGCTTCCCAATGAGAAGATCCCTTCTGTAACTTACACACAAGAAGCATTTCCACCTCCTCTTCTTGTGCAGAGGATGTATGATGCAGTTGTGTTCACCGAGATGTGAGACAACATCTTCTTGGAGCATTTGTCCATACTCTGCAGACCAAAGGAAGAGCTGCCTTTTCATCCAACTTTTGAGCAACCTCTGTGAAGCTACCTGAAGCTACCATAGCCATCTTCCAAGGCTGGGAAAGTAACTGACACACTGAGGAGAACAGAAAAAGAAGATGGAAAAACCTGGGATTTTGGTGAAATTTCATGAGCTTATGAATTAACCAATTCCTTACAATCTTGACTCTATAGAAGAATTCTTGGCATGTGACATAGTACATTTCCTTTATTGTTTAAGCCACCTTTATTTTGTCTTTTGTTTCTTCTAGTTGAAACCAGTACACTCATCATTATGCTATGCATACATATTAACACTATCTTCTTGTGGATCCTGCTTAGCCTAAATGTTAGATAAGAATAAACTAACAAAGCAACCCTTTTCCATCTGAAATAGAAGGTCACAGATCTCAGCACTACCCCAGTCACGTAATAATAATAATGGCTACAGTTTACAATTAGTAAGTACTTACAATGTATGAAAAGAACATTATGTTGTGGACTTTATATATTTTGTTTAATCTACACTAAATATCTCGAAACTGGAGTTATATTAACACTTTTTAAAATGGAAAAAATGTGGCAGAGAGATAATAAGCAAACCTGTGGAGGTCCCACAATTAATTAGTGGGTACATTCAATGTCTCTTTAGAACCAGCTAGCAATCATGATATTATTGTTTAATTCAAGTGTATATTTGAGATATAGGTTATATGTGGACCTTTATTTAGCTGCATATAGGATTAAAGTGAACAGAGCAACATATCATATTCATGCTCCCTAAGATTTCCATTCATACTGTAGCTCTGTGTACTGACTATAATAGTAGTTTGTATGATGGAGTGGGATATACAAGTATACATATATGTATATGTATGTGGGATACAAATATGTGTAGGACATATATATATATATATATATATGTAAATACATACCTATATATGTAGGACATATATATATCATTATATATATATTTATATATGTATCATTTATATATATATATATCATTCCTCTGCACTGAGAAAATTTTACCACTAGTACTTTCATAATACCATCAAAAACACTAAACAAAATTAAACAAAACATGCTATATATAGAGAGATAGATAGATCTATATCTATATCTATATATATAGAGAGAGAAGAAAAATGGAAAAACAGACAATTAAGTTGAATCAAAATTTGTCATTTTCAAAATTATTATTGTTTAGACTGAGAATCTAAAGATGGAATGGTTAAGTATGATCTCTAGACCAAATATAGAGGTCTATAGTAAATAAAATGTAATGAAATTGTTTAAACTTACTTTTCCTAAACAATTTTATCAGGAACCCATGATGCTTTCCTTCTCCAATTAGTGGATATGTTCTTTAAAACTGGTTCTAAAATTTCACATATTGTTTGTTATATAATTTTGATGCATAAAATAATACATGTAATTTTCATAAGAATAATGAAACATGAAAAGAAACCAGCCAGAAAGTAGAAAATTACCAATACCACTGAGGCTGTGTCGATGCCCTTCCAAAAATCTCATCCTCCCGCTGTTCCCAAAAGGCAACCAGTATTCTGAATGTTGGATTTATTTGTTCTTTAAAATAGTTTTTCTCATAAATGTATCTATCTCACCCAGGTGTGATCGCACATGCCAAGTGATTCAGGAGGCTGAGGCAGGAGGATCACAAATCCAAATAGCCTCAGCAACTTAATGAGACCCTACTCTCAAAATTGAAAATAAGGAAAGGAAGAGCTATGGATATACCTCAGTGTTAGACTATCCCTGAGTACAATCTCTAGTACTCAAAAAAAAAATAATAAAAATGAAAACAAATGTATCTGTTGCTGGATTTTGAACTTCATAATATTGCATCATAGTCTGTAATCTGAAACGTGTATTTGTCAGTCAAGCCAGTGTTTCTTATATTCATCATGTTACACATAATTGTAATGTGTTCATTTTCATGGCTACATAATGTTCCTCAGAGTAGCTATACAACAACCTTTTTTTCAGTCATCTATTAAAAGATGTTTTGGTTTCTTTCTAAGTATTTAAAAATTGCTACCAGAAAAATACATTAGACATATTTAACATATTTCTAGTAGAAATTATGCTTGTTTCCAAATCTTTCTCTGATTCATATATAAAAACATTGAAAAAAGGTTAATGAAAGTCTATCACTATGATTGGGGACTGGTCTCTTGGGTGTTGCTCTTTCAGTCAACTTGTGGTTTGTATTTTGAAGATGTTTTATTAGTTGCAAATAACTTAAGAATAAGTAAGAATTATTAAGGCTTTCTGGTAAGTTGTTTTGTATAATTATGTTTGCCCATCTTATTACATATATTTTTTATCAGTCTACTCTATTAATAGGAGTGCACACATTTTAAAATATTAGATATTTTAGTAGTTTCCATACTTCTTTCAATGTTCCATGCCCTTAGGTTTTAGTTGCAGCCATTTAGAACAGCCAGTCTTCAATCTCTTATTTGCTGGTCTTGTACTCTGTCTTGCATGAGCCTCCCTAGAAAACAAATATGTAGGTGAATTCAGTGCTCTATCTTCTTGGAATATAATCTCAGAGAACCAAAAGTCATGGAAAAACAGCTGATTATTATGTTCCTGAGCTTTCCACTGATTTGCACCATGGATGGCTTGATGGTTTCAGGAAGTCTTCAGAGAGGATCAGTGAAACTATGGTGATTAAGAATAGTCAAAATGAAGGAAAGGTCAGCCATGTACTTGCTGGTCATTTCTGTTTCCTGTCTTTTAGTAGCTTAGTCAGCCTTTCATTGCTGTGAACAAACCACCTGACAAGATCAACTTAGAGGAGGAAAAGTTTATTTTGGCTTTCAGTTTGCAGTCAGCTGACCCCATTGCTCTGGGCCCAAGGTGAGGCAAAAGAAAAGGTGTGGCAGAGGAAGGCAGCCGGGACATGACAACCAGAAAACAGAAACCCCAAAGGAATGGCCCCTGGCTGACCTCCTCCAGTATCACCTAGTGATCATACAGTGATTATGTTAAGGCTCTCCTAATCTAATCATTCACTTCTGGGCTTTCTTGCATGAGCTTTGGGGGAAACACTCCTTATTTATACCATATCAGGGATCATAGACTATCCATGAAGTATCAGAATCGTTGGTTTGGTGGGTTTGCTGGCCACTCCAGGTGTATGCCAGGCAGGCCAGAGCCTCTGTGTGTTCCATCTTAATGTCAGTAGGTGCAGCGTGGAGGTTTTGAAGTTTGTGGTGATGGAGATGGCAGTACCAGGGCAACGTCCAAGGCTTCATAACTGTGGAAGGCTGAAGTCTTTGCTAGAGATTTTCTTCTCCACACTCCTCCATCACCAAAGAGGCAAAGGGCTAATACCTGACATTGTAGATGGTTGTGAGTAGAACTCAGGTCATCTGAGCCCAGCAATCCATCCTAGATCCATGACAGATCTGCTTGCCCTCCACCTCATTTTACTACAAGCACCTTCACTTTTCTCTGAGAGTTGGAGTGTGAGTCCACTCTTTTTCAGGAGGTCACCAGTGGCAGCAAAGCAAAAAACTTCAAAATGTCTGCAAAACATAGTCATAGTCCTTACTGCTGAAGCTGGTCTAGGGCTCTAATTAAAAGATTTGAGTAGACATAGAGACAGTAGAATGAATTGGACATAACGTACTTATGTTCATGTATGACTACATGACCAGTGTAACGCCACATCATCTACAACCATAAGAATGGGAAGTGACACTCCGCTTCTGTATGATATGTCAAAATACAGTCTACTGTTATATATAACTAAAAAGCAAATAAACACTTTTTAAAAAAAGAAGTAGAGAGAAAGAAGAAGAAAGGAGAAGGAGAGACAGAAATTCAGAGCAAGGAAAAGATGGCATTGTATTAGGAGCTAGGTTTGAATAAAGATTCAGAAATCATACCATCTCTAGGTTTTTCTTATTTCCATCCCCCTCCCACTAACCAGATGTCAGACATTTTCCTCCTACTATGGGATTGATTTTTTGAACATTTACCCTTTGTGAACACTTTTTAGAATAAAAAATAATATATTTTTTAACCTCTCCCAAATACACTGAGAATGAATTTGTGATATAGTTTTTAAAATTGATTCTTACTTATGGGAGGTAAATCATACAGCAATTAGATAATGAAGTTTCTCACAGTTCTATGTGAAATTCCATGGGGCTATAAGTTAGGCTACTTTACAAATGTAAAAAGTAAAGAGAAAGCCAGAAAGTTGATGTTCAAAACTCTGTATAAAGTGTATATTTAATAGAAAAAATACTTTGATCTGTTAATCAAGAAATATTTTCTAGGTACAACTTGATAGGATGGAAGTCGATATTCAAAGAAGAAAAGGCAGGTAAATGAAACTTAAAACAAGTGAAAGGGATTTGGGATTGCATTGTATTTTAAGATACACACATACATGTGGAAATTCTGAAACTTTGGGAAGGAACAGAGAAAATATGGAAACAGGGGAAAGGGACAAAAGAAACAAAGCCAGTAGAGAATTTTGTGAAGAGTACTGCTGGCACTCTCCTGATGAACATCCTCACTACCATAAGGTCAAGGCATGGTAGAGAGGAACATCAGCTACCTGAACTTTCTCCCAGAGCCCAGTTATCTGAAAACACGCTAATTATACTAATAATAGATCTGTGCCCCGAAGGATATCAGGAAAGCAATAAGAATTGGTATGTCTAAAATTAATTTTAAGCATAATTGGTAGGTAATATAAAAGTGCTAGTACAATTTGAAAAATAGTGGCCATGTAATCGATATGGTTCTTCTCTGCTGTTTTCTGCCCAGTTCCTTCGTGCCTTGGGGTTTGCTTCCATGCTTAAGGAGGGGCTCTGAGTGCAGTTTCTAGGCAGGTGTTTGGATGATAAGCCTTGTCACAGGGGTGGAAGGAAGTCATTCAGAGTGTGGAATATAAAGTAAAAAAATAGTAAAAAGTCAGGACCCGGGGCTGGGGCTGGGGCTCAGGGCTAGGGCACTCGCTTAGCATGTGCGAGGCCCTGGTTTCCAACATCAGCACCACATAAAAATAAATAAATAAAATAAAGGTATTGGCCAACTACAACTAAAAAAATAAATATTAAAAAAAATCAGGACCCAAGGGCAGCCTGGAATCAAGCCAAGCAATCGGCCAGCAAGTGCACCTGAGGGTACAAGACCAGGAAGCTGGACCCTGCAGTCAGTCACAGCCCTGCAGGATTCACCTCCATCCTGCAGGTAGCAGCCAGGCCTGGCAATACCCAATTCTTCAAAAAATTTAAAGGATTTTTTTCTTTTCTTCTTTTACTGAAAAAAAAAAGGCAATTCCAGTGATTTTTCTTATCCTTACATGCTGACAACAAGAGTTTTTAACTGTAGCCTCATCTCTTCTGAATTCTAGGTCATATTCCCATTTTGTCATCTTAGAAGCAGTTTAGAGGGAAAGTTACAGCCATTATCCGATAGCCCAAAAAATGTCTTCTTCTCTTCTATTTTAAATCCAGAGGATTCTACATCACCATTACCAAGAATTCCAAGGCAGAATTATGTTGAGAACTCCCTCCTTCACGTCCCTGCATTTAGCTCGCCCATCAGAGATGCCTCATGACCACCTCTCAGTTCATTTCACCATGTCTTTATTCCTGTCATTCCTGCTGACCTCATATTCCAGGCACATGTTATCTTTAATGTTAAAATTTGTTTCCATACTTAGTCGTTCTCAATCCAGTCCATTCTCCATATCGAGTGTCTTCTTTCTATGATACCAATATGGTTGGGACAAATTCTGCCTGCAAAGTTTGGATGTGTATCATTTTCTTTATGGAAGATAACTGAGGGTAAAAGGTCACTTAAATAGCATGGATAAAATTGCACATTAAAATAAACCCATGAGACTATATCAAATCCTATGAAAATAAGAGTGATGGAGTATTGCCCTGCTAGATGTAAAATCTATTTTAAAATTAACCTGTAATAAAAAATGAGATACTGAACAAAACTGAAAATATGAAACTATATAATGTAATAAAAGCCTTTATATGGAAAATGATTAAAATTTATTAAAGTACATATTCAAACAGCAGGGAAGAAGTATGAAGTACTGTAATGACCACTACTTAGTAATTATATAACATCACTTTAAATTCACGTAATGCACAAAGGAAATTATGTAAGAATAAAGCAGTTAATTATTTAACATTTATGGAATACAGCAGGCTATCAAGTCTTTGGTGGAATAATTTTCTAAGGAATTCTTTTTAATTTTTTTGCAACTTAAGTAAGCTTTTTATTGATGTATATAACATAAAATGAAAGCACAAAGTCATAAATCCCTCTTGAAAATTTTTTACAGTCTTTGTTCCTGTGTGCCTAGCTCCCAGACTGAGGACTAGAACATTATTGGTACCCCAGAAGCACTCTTCATGACCTCCCCAAGGAATTAAAACCTCAAAGCTACTATCCTAACTTCTAGAAGCATAGATATATTTTTCTTTTTTTTTGAACTTTATGTAATATAATAGTGCAGCATTTATGATTTTTGCCTGGCTTCTTTGGGGATTATCCCTCTTGGTGCAGACAATAATAGCTTATTTTCAAATCTTTATAGTACCAAATTATATTAATTGATTTTATTTATGGGGTTTGAATCATTAGGCATCCTCAAAACTTTTTATTCAGTACTATTATCAAATTATCATTTTCCCCCTTATGTCAAATTAATGCTATATTCTGACTTTTAATCTCTTCATACAAAATAATTTGATTTCCTTCTTAATCTTTACTGTTTTAATTTTAAAATCTTGATGTACATGTCTTCCAAATCTTATTTTCTGTATAGCATGAAGTCACTGTCAAAAATGAGCACTAGTCCATATGGATATTCAATGGACTACTAATATTTATTCCCCAAGGCCCTGTGATGTCACATTTGTCTTATGGTCACATGAATGTGGGGCAGTTTTTGGATTCTCATCTGTTCCTTTGGTCCATTTGCCTATTATTTCAACAATACTATGCAGTGGTAATCACCACAGCTTGACAATAAGATATGACAACTAGTAATAAAAGTCATTATGCTTTTTACTTCTCCAAGACTTCTCTATTAAAACCTTTGCATTTCTGTTCTCATTTTAAAATTTCAATTTCCACCAGAAGACCTCATCTGTACCTAGCTTGCTAAAATATTTTTAATGAATAGTTTTTATTTTTTAAATTTATTGATATGATTCTATGTATTTTCTCTTTTTACTATTAATGACATTTTATTTTTGAACTCTAAAAAAACCCATTGCAATGCATAGAATGAAATAGACTCATTTTAATATACTGCTCCATTTGGTTTGCTGATATTTTATTCAGGACTTTTTGTCACTTATTTTTATGAAAGAGGTTGATTTGCAATTTTGATTTTTTTTTGCAATATTATTGCCAGATTTTAGTAGCAAGCTTCTGAGAACCTCATAAAAAATGTTTTTCTTTTTCGTTCCATAGAGGAATTATATAGGATTGCTGTCATTTATTTCTAAATATTTTAAAGAATTGCCTGGTGAATTCAACTTGAGAAGATGTTTCTTTGTGGAGATTTTTGAATCAATTTTTAATACAGATATAGTGTCATTCAAATATCTACATGTTCTTCTGAAAACTTTGGTAAATTTTGTTTTTATTTTCCCAAGGAATTTGTCATATCACCTTAACTATCAAACTTAGTTGCATAATGTCAAATATTTGTACAAAGTCAAGTATTTTAAAATATTTTTCTTTATATTCTTAATATCAGTAGAACCTATAGTGATATCCTTATATTTGTTATTGATATTGGTGAGTTTTCTGTTGATGTGATCAGCCCTGTTAGTGATTAGTAATTCTGTTATTCAAAACAACAACAAAAAAATAACTTTGTGCTTTGTTGAATTTCTTTGCATTTTTATTGGTTTCTACTTTTAATTTTATTATTTTATTCAATCGACTGTTTTGTGTTTAATGTTCCATTCATCGTGCAAGTTTCTTGAGACGGAAATTTAGATGTTGGTTACAAGACAGTTTGAATTTTCTAATATAAGAATTTAAGGCCATAAGTATGTTTCTGCATTCCAAAAGTTCTGATATGCTGCATTGTTTTAGCATATAAGTCTAGCTTCCCTTGTGAATTTCTTTTCTTCTTGCATTATTGAAAAGTAAGTTGCTTAAATTTCAAAAGTCAGAGATATTCTAGTTGTCTTTTTTTTTCATTGTTTTCAGTTTAATTCAATAGTGGCCAGAGCCTATTCTCTATGTATTATTGATTAGTTGAAATCTATTTAGTGTGTACTTAAAAGTAATATGTATTTTATTATAAGAATTTATGCCTGTAAGTCCTTTGTTGTATTGTTCAAATCTCAATATACTCTTAAATTTTTTTGCTTGTTTGTTCTATCAGGTATGAAAGCAGTGAGTTAAAAATCTCTCCTACCCCTTTGGAATTATTTCTCTTTTTCTTCTGTCAACTTTTTCTCATCAATCAATCTATCAGCCATCTATCTTTAGTAACATATGTTATGTTATTGAGTGTATAAAAGCTGTAATTGTACATGCTGTTGTTGGTTGGGCATTTTATCTGTGTGAGATATTTCTTTTTTTTCTGTAAATCTGAAAAATGATTATCCAGCTTCCTTTCAAATAATGTTTTTGTGTTTTTTCCCCCCTCATCTCTTTATGGTCGCTCTTTTTTGAGTTCTTATACATAAGGTGTGTTTTTAAGTAATAGCATAGATAGTTTTTTATTTATCTTCTAGTCAAAATATTTAACCCCTTTATATTCACTTTAATTGCTGATTGGGAGTTGTAGGTATGTTTATGCTATTGTTTTCCATGTTAAGCACCTGTTTTATATCATTTCATCTTCTTTTAGATTACTTATCTTTTTATCATTTTATTTTCCCTCAGTCATACATTCTTTTCCCTTTGCCTTTTTTTGCTAGTGGGGATTGAAACCAGGCACATTGAACTCTTGAGCCAAATCCCCAGCCCTTTTTATGTTTTATTTAGAGACATGGTCTCCATGAGTTGCTTAGGGCCTCACTGATAGCTGAGATAACTTTGAACTCGATCCTCCAGCCTCAGCCTCTTGAGCTGCTGGGATTATAGGCATGCACTACTGCATCTAACTCCTTTGTCTTTTTTTGGTCACCATAGTAAAATACATATTCTTGACTATAGCTGGACTCAAATTACGCACTCCACTCTTTTTATTAAGATTCATTTTAATTCTATATACATTGTAAACCTCTAAATTATTACTATGATTGTTACTTAACTTTAATATTCACTTTGTTTACTTAATCCTTATTCAATCCTTTCCTCATATTTTTTCCTCCCAGATTTTTTTCCATCTGTCTGGAGATTTCTCTTTAATATTTTTTTAATATTTTAACTCTGATAGCAATTAATTACTTCAGTACCTATTTACCTGAAAAGTTGTATTTCTTCTTAATTTTCGGAGAATGTTTCTCTGGGAATAGTATTCTTAAGAGTAATTAGGATATCATTGCATTGTCTTTTGGTTTTATTTTGTCCTCTAGGAACATACTGTCAATCTTGATGCTTTTTAAAGAAACTGCTTCTATTATTTTGACTGTTTTGTAATTTTATTTTTGTTCTCATATGTGAGTAGTTTTACCATTCTGTGGCCACATTTAATTTTGGCTGTGTTTTCTTTCTCAGGTTGCTATTTTAACTCACTTTTTGAAAATGTGTGGCCAACTATATAATTCACCTACCAATGCTACCTGTTCTATTGCTGCTCTTCTTATGGGCTCCAAAAACATACATGCTAGATGTTCCATTATGTCTTTCATTTCTCTTAAGCTTTTTCTTATTGTCATTTCTTCTCGTGCTTCAATTTTCAAGATTTCATTAATTCATTTTACAGTTTATTATCTACTCTTCAACTGTGTTGAGGATATATATCCATCTTCAGAGTTCCTAATTTCGGTTATTTTATTTTCAGTTATAAAGTTTTCATTTATTTTTATATATTCTAACTTGTTGATGACATTTTCAACATTTTTATTTATTTATTCCATCTTTCCCTTTACTTACTTAAATATATTAATCATATTCACTTACACGTTTTTGCCTATTAATTTCTAAAATATTTATCAAATGTGTGTGTGTGTGTGTGTGTGTGTGTGTGTGTGTGTGTGTATTCATGTTCATGCACTAGGAATCAAATCCAGGGCCTTGTGCATACTCAGCCAGTGTTCTACCATTGAGTGATATCTCTGCCCCGCTTTTTGTTAGTTTTTAATCTTGTTTTTTAAATGCATGCACTCTTGTCTTTTTGCATGTCTAGTAATTTACAAATAAATTTTGGTTATCTTCGAATCTTTCTATGAAAATATCATCCTACAGAGCAGAGAGGATCTCTCTCTCTCTCTCTCTCTCTCTCTCTCTCTCTCTCTCTCTCTCTCTCTCTCTCCCCCCCCCCATCAGATAGATCTGCCATATGCATAGTGGTAACACGGATAATTTCAAACCTGGTGAGTGCCAAATAAAACTAGTGAACCATGTTAGGAATACAGAAAAATATAATGAAAGCAACTAGATATTTAAAAATAAACTACTGGGTAGAGAAATTCTTTATATTTTCTTTATTTTTATGTATACAACTCCTAGTATACGTATAACTTCATATGAAATAAAAAAATTAGAATGTCATGAATAAAATAAAGGCATAAAAATGGAATGAAAAGGAAAAAGTTTAGGGAAAATAAAAATCAGATATAAAGTTAATATAAAAACCTAGGGGATATTTTGATAGAGTGTTTTGTAGATAAAATGGATTCTGCTTTTTTATCTTCCTACCAGTCAAGAGGAAGTAGTCAATGATAATACCCAGGAGTGTCCAAAAGTTAAAGCAAATCAGTTGATAAAGAATAACATGGCTTGTCCAGAAACCTGAGGAGCATATCTGTCCTTTTCCAAAAGAAATCATAAACAAATCCCTAAAAGTTAAACCAATATAATAGATAAAATGGACCTGCTCGGTTGTGAGGAACTTGGTACTGTTTCCTTGGAACAATAAAGTTTTAGAAAGAATGAGGAAGTGCAGAACAGTGGGAAGAATATCAGCTTCCAAGTCAGGCAGACTAGCACAGACATTAGTTCAATCATTTACCTCTGAGAAATACTGAAGTATAGAAAAATATCAGTTTCCTTCCTTCTTCTCTGCTTGGTGATTTGTTTCCATGATCTTCTTAAGTTTATTTTGTTACTAAAATAATTAATTACTTTTTAGATAAGTGTTCTTGTGAACTGAATAAAAATGAAGGTTTGAGTGTGTGTAAGGTGCTCCGACAGGCACTGTAGTAGGTGCTGGTACACATGGATGATTATTAATATTCATTTATGTATGTGTGGTTATATTCTCTCTTTCATACATAAAGTTAAGGACTGACATCTTCTTTTTTATTGACTTGCATTTTCGGCAGTTTATCTCTTTTAATAGTCTTTGAAAGAGCTAGCATTCAAATTCATTTATTGTTCAACTGTTTTTCACTTCTAAATTATTAATTTACAATTGTGTTTTTTTATTAATTCTTCCCTGCTTTTCCTGTAGTCATTTAAAAGAATTATTTCAGGCTTCTGGACTTGAATGATTAATTCATTTATTTTCATTCCTTCTTGTTTAATATAAAATCATTAAAGCATTAAATTTTCTTCTGAGTATAGGTTTGGCAGCATCCTACC
This sequence comes from Ictidomys tridecemlineatus, assembly GCF_052094955.1. Classification (NCBI taxonomy): domain Eukaryota; kingdom Metazoa; phylum Chordata; class Mammalia; order Rodentia; family Sciuridae; genus Ictidomys; species Ictidomys tridecemlineatus. The sequence goes on along the minus strand of NC_135487.1, from coordinate 80,658,719 downwards.
ATTTTTAAATCATCTGTAATTATAATTTTGACTTTATCCTTTATCTGAATTAGGAGAATTTTTTCTTTCAGAGTAGTCCCAAAGTACTGATTTCTCATGAAGTCCAGCTATCCGTCATTGTCTTTTGATATGGTGATGTATTTTTCAGCTGAGTACATAACCACCAATGTAAAAAAGATCACTTTGCCTCTCTTATAGCCTGATGTTACCATGTCAGTCAATTGTAGGAGGAGGTGAGTGATGGTGTGAAATGAAACAGTGATGACAGCGCTTTCTCTGAAAGGACCAGGCTGTGTGTTCTCTCAGTGTCTGAATGCAGAACTGAAGGAGAGAAGGGCTGGGCTCCTTGGGACCCCAGGATGGAAATGACAGGTGGAAGTGTGGAAGAGGAAAGAGAAGTCCAGGTCCCTGATGCCACGGAATTATCTCTGAGAGGAAAATGAACTTCTATCTCATTCAATGGTCATTGTTTTGTGACCCTGCATTAGCAGCCATAATTGTGTCATAACAAACATTGTTAATAATTATTATTTTCATTGCATTGTTATCAAAACATACAGAGTGTATATTTTATTTTTTCATAATATTCTGAGATATTTTAGTCATATAATAAATAATCAATTTTTATAAATATTTCCTGTATTGTGTTTTCAGTTATATAATTGTGTGTGTATAAGCTTTGAATATATTTGTGTATTATTCAAAATTTACCTTTATAACTACATTGCCACTTTTCATATTATGCTCTATAAAACACAACTTCTATGGAATATTAATGGATACATTTCAAAATTAAAAATTTAATGGTTCCTATATTCTTTGTTGTTTTTATCATTGTGGTTAATAACACAGACTCTAGACCAGGACATTTGAATTCTACTTTCACTAATATATCAACTATGTGAATTAGAACACATTATTTAATCTTATTATTCCTTAGTTTCTGTATCAGAAAAATAGGAAAATTAATAGTATCTACCTAATAAGATTGTTAGGAGGATTATAAAATGGATACATGTTCAACATTGAAACAGTTCTTGGTAGAGAGTAAGCATTTTTAAAACAACTACATATTCTTCCCTTGCATATCAGAGATTCTTAGTAGTAATGAAGTATAAATAATCTGCTTTTTCTTTTCCTAGCATTTCCCAAATTTATTTGAATGGGTATATCTTGGTCATAGCTGAAGAAAAATGTGTGTGTGTGTTCCATGGGATAGTGATTTTAGAAATGTTGAATAGATTTCCACTCAGATCCACGGCATATTGGGAATACTCATCTTAACATGGGAAAGAACACCATGAAAAAGTTCTTTGAAACTACTCCAAATCAACACATACCCTGTATATGCATGTGTACATATTGTTGGGGATAAGATTCATGGAATTGATTTGATTTTCAAATTTGTGCACATATATTTTATGCTTAACTGAAATATCAGAGATTTAAGCATTTTGAAGTTCAGTGGATGTTCATTCTTTTAATGTAATTTTTAATTTATTTATAATACTTTTTAATTTTAATTCATTCTCGTACTATTCCATCTGAACATTGTTTCTCTACATGGCTTTCTTCATCTACTTTATAGAAACCAATGCTTTTTTGTGAATGTTAGCTGTTTTCTAATATTTCCTTCTGGTTCCCACAGCACATAGTTTCAGAAGCAAAATCCTTTCCTAGGTTAGCCAGCAGCTGCTTCCTTTCCTTTGTTTTTGTTGTTATTTCATGTTGTTTTGTGTGTTATTTCCGTTTTGGCCTTCATTTTATTTATATTTCTCATTCTTTAACAAGTCAGTGTATAACCATACTTGAAGAGAGTTTGTTTAGATGTTGAACAAACTTCGTGTTCCAGTACATTTTCTACAGTGATTTTGAATAAACTTTCAATGCAAATTTGATAGGGAGGATGATGCATGTATGTCCTATACATTCCACAATTTCTATTAGGTTTTGCCAATTCTCTCTTTACTTATGAGAACATCATTGTATGTCCCTTATTGACACTCTGGTACTCTTAAGATAATGCAAATAAATACCTTTGATAAAACATGATTGATCAATGCAAAGTTACTAGAGTTTTTTTGGATTCCACCACAGTCCTCCAGAATTTGCTTATAGGTTTTATATATCTGAGAACCACTGATCTATCTCAAGGCTCCTTCTCTCATTTGTTCCAGATGTTTTCTTAGATCTGATATCTCTACCTGAATATAGAAAAGTATAAATAGAAAGTAAATAAAACAGTATTTAGCTCAATTCAATGAACAATAGCTGAGGAGTACATTGTGGCAAATGACTTTCTTCTGGAAGAAATGGTTGTTAGGGTCAGATTTCAGAGTGTTTTAAAGGCATGAAACTTCAGCAAGACATCATCTTATTCCTCACATCAATGTTTCCAATTTACTATAGTATAAAACTCCCATACCTCTCAAACAGATTATATTATCTTCTTGTATTCCTAGTGTTGCCAGATATAATCAAGTTTATTAAAGTCTTCCACAACTCAATACTTGTAAAATACCCAAGAACCCAAAAGGCATAGTGTGAAGAGCAAGATGTTTACAAGCAGACTTTATATTTTCAAAACCAGATCTGAGTATTCAAATTTCCTGGGTCTTCATTTCTTTACTTCTAGCATACTGTAATCATATCTTCTTTACAAATACAAAATAATTTTCATGACTATTAAATAGGAAAACAAAATATTTTGAAATCATTCACCTTAGAAAACACAAACACCAACATTGTTAGAATATAACTAGAGCAGTGGCTAAAGGGAAATTAAAGCATTGGATGTTTTTCCTAAAAATGAAAAGTCTCGAAACAGTGTTACAAGTTTCCACCTTACACATATACCAAAGAAAATGAGAGAGAATTTAAACTAAGAGCAAGTAAAAGAAAGGAAATAACAAAGATAAGAGTAGAAGTCAATGAAATAGAAAACAGAAAAGAAATAGAGTGAAAAAATGAAACCAAAAGCTGATCCTTTGTTAAGATCAATAAAATTGACAGGCCTCTTGTCAAATAAATCAACAACAACAACAACAAAAAAGGAAGACATTCCACCATCTTTCCTGCTCCAATGCCCCCTCCCTTCTCCTCCTATGAGATGGACATCATTACCCTAAGTACATGTATGAAGACACGAATACTGTGAATATAATTTGTATACAACCAGAGATATGAAAAATTGTGCTCTATATGTGTAACATGAACTGTACTGCATTCTGCTGTCATATATGACAAGTTAGAATTTAAAAAAAAAACCTGAACCTTGACTGAACCCTAAATCAGGTAAATAAAAAAGAACCAACACCTATAACAGCAAAACAACAAAAAAAAGGAAGACACATAAATTACTAATTTTGAAATGAGAAAATATCACCATGACACAAAAGAATAAAGGAATAATATGAGAACTTTAGCAACAATTCTGGTCAATAATTTTGACAAATTCAAAGATACAAACCCTCAAAGCTTACCTGAGAAGATAAAGATAATCCAAATAGCTCTCTACTTGATATAGTATTGAATTCATCACTTCATTTTTAAATTCTACCTAATATTCAAGGAGAAAACACCATCTCTGTACAAACTCTTCCAGAAAATAGAGGGAGTAGGGAGACATTTTAACCTTCTTTCTTGGGTTGGATTACCCTGACATGTATTCCCAAAAATACATGCAAAGAAAAAAAATATTTCAGATATTATTACTCATGAATATGGAAGTAAAAAATTGTAACAGTGGTGGCTAATATCTTTACTTATTTTTATCTGTTCTAATATTTATTTGATATCACAGTATTTTTATTTAAATCTCTGCAACATCATCTACCTCTTGTTTTCCATTCATTCTGTTTGTTTCCTATTTCAGACCCTTAATACTCATGATATGGGTTATTATGACAGTCTTATAACTTGTCTTCACATCTCCCCTCCATTCTTTTCTATGCTCTCTATCAAAGTCTCCTTCCTAAAACCTACATCGTGTCACTCCAGGGTTTGAGTGTTGGAAGACTCTTGGCTATGTTCCAGGTTTACTTAATACAATTAGTACCCCTAACACAATATGAGAAGCTTCCCACTAGAATAACCAATCTACTTGTGGAAACTTTCCAGTCACACGTCTTATACACTCAGGGCAACTCTGGCTCTATCTTTCTAACACTAAGGCCTTGACCATGTTGTCCCTGCTACATGAAATATTAGTTTGATAATGTTCTACTTTTCCTCTGATTTTAGTTTATCCACCCTTATGATTCCATGCGATTTGCGTTTTTTTTAAAGATTTATTTTTTTAGTTGTAGTTGGGCACAATATCTTTATTTATTTATTTATATGTGGTACTGAGGATTGAACCCAGGGACTCACACATGCTAGGTGCGCACTCTACCACTGAGCCACAATCCCAGTTCCAATGTGATTAGGGTTGAACATATCATATTTCATTTAATAGCAAAGCTTGATATAGCATTTTGCTAATTACACACATTTGGAATACAGCAGGAACACCAAGTTTTATGTTCCTTCTATAGAAATTTGTTTCCTGTCTTTCTGTTAAGACTACTCAGGAACTTTAATGAGTCTGTCTTTTCATCATGTGATATGGTATTTTTGTACACATAAATGTTATATCATTAAAAAAATAACATTCATGATAGGATTATGTATATTTACTGGTACATTGAAATAAAGCCATTTCCTCCAGATGCAGGCTTCATTTGGAAATATCTGAATTTGTTTGTCAATCTCTAGATAGAACATCTGTTATACTAAAACTAAATCACACATGTTAAGATGTGTGGATTTTCTATATTCCTGATTCTGTAATTTTCTTGCCCAATGAATAACAGAAATATTTCCACATTTTTGATTAGTTTGTGGCTGTCCTTACTTATATCGTTATTCATCTTTGGTCTTCTTTCTCCCTCCCAACATCAGGTTTGCTGATGCCTTGCTTTTTCTATACAGTGGCAGAACTTACTTAATTTATATAATCATAAAACTAATTTTGAGTATTTAAAAAATTATCTAATCTAATACATATATAACTCAGGACACTGAAGTTTGTACCCAGACATGGGAAATATTATTTATTTTCCCTTTTTTTGGTAAAACATACAAAACATTAATGTAGATGTATATGACATACTCATGTACAGAAGAAAAACTCACTTTAGCATAATTTCTTATGCTGCCCCCAAATTTCTTACCTTCAATTTAAATGGATAAAGATTAAGAAATACTTCTCTAAAGATTTCATTTACTATCTAGGCACTTTCACTCTTTCTTTTATTACTCAGTTAATTTTAAAAAACACGCTTAAAAAACCTTATAAAAAGTTCAAAACTTTGATATACAATAAATTTCCTTTAATGCTTCCTAGGAATCAGATGTTCTTTATATACTAGAAATAGAACCATTGATGCAAAAGTCACAAATTTGTTTCAAAAAAAATCACCAAAAATAGCATCAAAATTTTTGACTACATCTAATCCTAAAGGTAAAAAATAAAACCATAATTTTCATTGATTGTTAAGTCAAATAAACAACATGTGTAATAGGTTATAATTAATAAGCATACATCATTTAGAATTAATTTTAACAATGTGCTTTAGGTACCTTCTATGGACAAAGCATTATGCACTAGAAGATGAGCAAAATACAACAACAAATTCAGTTTTAATTTTAAAGAAATATTTTACTGAGAAAATGTAATCAATAATTTGTCTCTCAACCTCGAAACAATTAAGTTGTCCCTGTTTTCAAATACCCAATTGGAGAGTTTCCAACTTTCCTATGTCTCTATTGTATTATGAATAATGTTTCTAGCTCACTAATTTTGCTGCTAATCAAACACTTAAAAGAGATTCTTTATACTTTCAGATATGCTTTGAAAAAAAGCCCTCCCAACATATGCACAAGGGAATTATAAGTTCATTAGTATACAGTTTTTCAAATCTTAGATTCATGGTTCATTATGTTACCTTAGAGATAAAAATACAATTTTACACTTATATGACAGTTAAAAGAATTAGAATTAACATCTGATTATGAGTTTTAATTTTGAAATTAATCTACAGGCATCTCTAGTTTAAATATTTCAAATCAAAAACTACTTTTAATATTTTATCACAAACAATATTTAAAATCTAAATTATATCCATTTAGAGAAATGCTTTCCAAAAACAGGAAGCATTTTGGGATTTTAAAAGAATTTCCATATTTTATAATATAAAGTATACAAACCTAAAACTAGATGCAGTTTTTTCATTGTAGAAATGCTTACTATGATTATTATTTGGTTAATTTTTATTCAATTAAAGTTTATGACTGCATATTTCACTGGGAAACAGAGATTGCTCACAATCTATGATATGTTATACCAGTATAAATCACAAAAGCATATATCATGTATGTTCTGACCATAGGAGATGCCTCTTGTTAATAATCTATGTCATGAAAGCCTCAATTGGACAGAGATCAACCCAGGATGTTTAAATATTAAGCCTTCCAAAAAACTTCTCCTAATTTGGAAAGACTTCTGCAAATTTCTACAGTTTTTTTTTAAATGAAGACAATCCCAAGAAAATCAATATATTTATTTTACATAAAAAGAGCAAAATTGGAGAGTGAAAAATAGCTTTTGTCCCAATGTCTCAAGTTTAAATCTTTTCTCGGCCTTTACATGATATTTGGCGAATCACTTTAGGATTCAGAATTTGTTTTCTCATATAAAAATGTATTAAATCTTTTCTCAAATGAAAAGTTATTTTGAAACTCATGTTATAATGAATGTGTATACAGTTTAAAATTATGAATTTTATCTACAATTTTATATAATAGAATATCCAGGTTGTGGACTTGAAGAAACCCAACCCAGCTCACTGCAATTTATATTCTAGGAATATAAACTACAGGTCTGCTTTTTTATTATTAACTCTGGCCATAACTATTTACTAGGCACAGAGTCTGTCCATTGAATATTGTTAGCTTTCAAATCTTATAAAGATAATAAATTCCAAAAGGACATTTGTCTCTTAGTCCCTGTGATATTCTCAATGCAATTACAAACAATAATATGCAATAAATTGATATATAGTACTCTAAGATAAATTTGGGACCAAAATAAGAATTAGGGCAGATTTTTTTCATTTTATTTTTTATGCTAACTAAATCATTCCTTCAGTTCCTAGATGAATATCTTTACTGAAACATTTTTTCTCAAGACAAAGACACACATTTAAATAGACAAAATACTCTTTTTTTAATATCCAGTCAAAATATTAAAAAATCATGTCCAGAATAAGAAACTGAACAGAGTAAAACACATACATCCATATATATGCACCAAAAAATCACTAAAGAAAATCATTATAAACAAAAACTTTCCAGTATATCAAAGGCTAATTTTTCAAAGCTGTATATCTCTTTATTTAATGTATCATGGAAGAGCCCAGTCTGATCATCAAAGTTTCATCATCAAAAGATTTGAATTTGTGGTTAAGAAATCTTGATATTGAGAATCACATGAAAACGTTAAACTAAGCTGCAAAAGAGAAGTACTGCTGTTTATTGTAACTATTTTATATTTAAAAATGTAAAATTTGAATTTAAAAATATTTTTGAAAACTAAAAAAAGCTGCTAAAAATACTGGATGTCAGTAAATTTTTATGATTTTGTTAAATCTCTCCCTCTTCTAGTATGAATTTCTGCCAAATCAATAATTCTAACACGTGATCTAAAAAGTAATTTCCTTGCTAAGTTATCTTTGGGTAATTCTTAATAATCTTTTCACCCATTCATGTTCTTATAAACCAAATCCTTATGTACCCTTCTTTTTAAAAATTTTTTTAGTTGTATATGGACACAATACCTTTATTTTACTCATTTATATGTGGTGCTGAGGATCAAATCCAGTTCCTCACACATGCTAGGTGAGCACTCTACCACTGAGCCACAGTCTCAGCATCCTTTGTGTACCCTTCTATGATGGTAACATTGCTCCTGCTGACATACCTTGGGACAAAGTTGTATCTAATTATTTTTTGCCTGGTATAGTCCAGTCCTTGCCTCATACCAACATGTCTTGCATTTTCTTGAATCATGCAGATAGATCCAAATTTTTGTTTCTGAATTATTGCAATAATTGAAAATTATACCTTAAAGGACTACATGTGGTGATACAGGTAAAAACCAGTAAATTAATGTGTTCCAAAAGTCAATTTATAATTTGATAATGCATTTACTCATAAAATGCAAATTATAATTAATATGTCATGCAATATATTTTATAGTCTGAATTTAATCAATACAGGTTATGGGTTATAAATTATAGATTAGAAATTATGGGTTAATGAAATATTAATTAGTAAGAATAAGAGGATTATAAGATAATTGTTATAAAATTGGTAATGATAAGGTACTCAAGTATGCCATAGTTACAAGTTAAAAAAAAGTAACAATACAACAATATAATCACTGTAAGATATAGGATTTAAGTTGCTAGCAATAAGATAAAAATAATGTAAGGAGATAAGTGTAAGCTCATAGGTCTAATATAGCTACAGGTAAATAAAGAGATGGAAATAGATTACTAGAACAATAGTTAAGTATAAGAAATAACTATAGACAAACATAGTAAGTATAGCTATAGCGACTCCATCTTCTCAGTTCCCGGATGAAACTTGTTACATAGGCTATTTTCAAAATGTTATTTTCAAATTGTTTTTGTGTAAGACCCATACAAATGAGGATGTAGATCCCATAAATGAGGATATGGTTTTCTGTTTTTGCTCTGCTAACTGCACTTTCAGCCCCTGTATTCTGCTTGCTTGTAATTTGCAAAATCTTACAAAATTCCATAGGAAAGTCTCCAGCGTTATAGTTTTCTTCCCTAAATACTTTGGCCACAAACCACTCCAGGGATGTTCTTTCAAAGAACCTCCATTCTGACAGAAACAGTCTATGTTACCACTGTTTACCAGTGATGAGTTCTTGCTTCCCCGAATGCTGAAGTATAACACCAGAGAAGCTGGTGTAGAGTGGAAATTGGAAGGCTTTATTAAAGGACAGCAGAAAAGACTTCTCTCTGGAGGAAGAAGGGGACCCAAAAGAATCCTCATGCAATACTTTGGATAATTCAAAATATAGCTGAAATATAGTACTGATAAAATAAAATTTCTAAACTTACAAAGAAAAGATGCATACTACAAACGAACTCAAAAATTGGAAGTTAAGAATTCATCACTCCTTTATTTTCTATTCTTTGTTGCTCCCTAGTAAATATGTAGTACTGGACATGTAATAGATGCTTTGTCTGGTCATTCATTGCTTCAAAATAAACTCCCCTAAAGCTTACTAGCTTGAAGTAATAACTACTTAGTTTGCTTATAATTTTGCAGTCCAGGCTGAGCTCAGCTGCTGATTCTTCTGTTTTTCTTGCTACTGGACACTTTTATGGGTGAACTCAGTTGGTAAGGCAGCAGAGAGATTAAGAGAGATAGGCATCTCTCACTCCCCATGGAGTCCCAGGGCCTCTCTTTCCCCTTGGTGCTTCTTGCATTATGTTTCTAGACATATAGCTGTTGGAGGTTCAGGGCTCCTGTGATTTCAGAAGTGGAAATATACAAACTTTTAAGGCTTAGGCCAAGACTGGTAAAATATTACTTTGACATATTCTTTTGATTATGCACATCATTGGTCCACCCTGATTCAAAGGGAGAAGATTGCACAAGAGATGAATACCAGCAAACTCATTCACTGGGGGCTACCAGTGGAAAAGACTGCCACGGGGCTTAATTACTACTTATTGAGTTGGCTGCTAGTAATACAGAATACGGTATGCTAATCTCTAATTGCTGGGAGGGAAATGAATTTTGGCAATATGAAAAATTCAAGTAAATGGGAAGCAAATCTTTAGGTATGTACAGAGTATGAGTTGATTATTCTTTTGACAAATTTCCATTTCACTGCAAGTTAAGCTATAATTCCTAACAACTAAATTTAGAAGTTTTCATTTTTTTCTGTGATCATTTTTGGTTTTTATGTTGAATAGTACTTTAAAATAATGTCCCACATTATCCTAATTAACATGTAAAGCACTCATTTCTTTCCCCTACCCAAATAATTGATTTGAAAAAAAGGTGTCTATTTCATAACTTTGTGTGACTTCAGAAAACAATTTATTAGTATCACATATAAAAAGTAATTAATCGAACCATCCCATATAATGAACTTTCCGGGTTAATATTTAAAGGTGCATTACTTATCATGTTTTCACCACAATACGAATATTAGTTCTAGTAACTTATAATGAATAACTTCAGAGTAATGTGGAAATTTGAACACCCTCTTCAAATTTCAATCTCTCCATATCATTACAGGAAAAAAAATTGTGTTGGTTAACATCATTTGATTGCAAAGATCAGACACTTGGGTAATCTAAATAATGTTAAGTAGTCAAGATGAAGGTATAAAATATAAATAAGGAAAACGAGATTCTCAAGGGACGAAGAGCTCATTATAAAGTGACTATTGCATATATAGTTTCCAGAGATAAAAGACTAAATATAGCTGTGGAAAGGAGATCTTATCACTCACGCATCTTAGAAAGTTGTCACTAACCACTATTCACTTTCAATATTTGCTTTTATGAATCATAAATTATTGAGCTCTACTCTTTACCTTTTCTAGTTTTTAGTTTCTATTTAATCTGTGTCTGGCTATTATACTCATCTGGGATATTCAGTGACAGTTGGCATAGACATTTCTTAATTGTGTAAGACTCTTCCACACATTGTACATTATTGATTGGTCCTCAGACACTAAATGCCTGCAGCGTACATGGTCATTTCACAATTGAAAATACCATGACACCTTGCCAATTCCCATAGGGGGTGACTTCTGTCCATACTCGGGGAAGAATAGCATATGGCAATATCAGCGTTTTGTTTATTTTCTAGCTAACAAATAGCTAGTTGTCATGGTATATAACAATAGGACAAGAGATGAATACCAGCAAACTAAAAAATAGGAGTTAACAGAAATTGGTTAAAATTCATACCATATTTATTTGATTCAATACAATTAAAAAGACCGTAATTTTAACATAAAATCTAACAATTTTGCTTGTAGGTATTTTCCAAACCAATTTGAAATCTTATGTCCATAAAAACACCTGCAAATTGAGCACAAGAAAATATGTTCAACATTATTAGTCATTACAGAAAATGCTGATCAAAACCAAATGAGATATCCCTTCATATCCATTAGATGCCTACAATTAAAAATGATAATAAAAAGTGTTGCTGAGGATGTGGAGAATCTGAAACTCTCACACATTGCTGGTAGGAATATAATATGGTATAGTTGCTTTGGAAAACAGTTTGGAACTTCTTCAAAGAGTTAAGGATAATGATACCATATGACCCAACAATTCCAGTGCCAGCAAAAATACCCAATAGACATTAAGTCATACCTTCATATAAAAATTTGTACTTGAATGTTTATAACAGCATTATTCTCAATAGCCTCAAGTGGAAACAACCCGAAGGAATAACAACTAATAAAAGGCTAAAGGAAGTGTGGTATACCCATACAATGAAATAATACTGAGATATAAAAAATGAGTGTTAATTGATACATGCTACAACATACATGGCCTTTCAAAACATTATGTTAAGTTAAAGGAGCCAGACACCAAAGATAGTTTATTGTATGATTCCATTTATATAAAATATACAGATAAGCAAAGCTATGAAGAGAAAGAGAAAGTAGATTCGGACTGGAGAAAAGAGGGAATGGGGAGTAATTGCTAATGGGTATTGAGTTTCCATTTGGGGTGCTGAAAATATTCTGAAATTTGATAGTAGTATAGGTGCACAATATTGTAAGCATAAAACCACTGAAATATTCACTTTGAAAGAATGTATTTTTATGGTATATAAATTATAGTACAATAAACCTTTTTAAATTGATAAAGTTAAAATCATTTAGACATGTTTATAGAAGCTTTATATGTAGTGGCCTAAAACTGGAAGTTGTCTTCAGTAGGTTCAAGGTTAAACAAACTGTTTTGTATCCATTCAATGGATTTCTATTCAGTAATAAGGAATAAGCAATCAAGCTATGCAACAATAATGCACAAATTTCATCTACATATTACTAAGTGAAAGAAATCAGTCTGGAAGGCTGTCTACTCTATGATTTTATTTATATGACATTCTTGAAAAATAAACCTCTAGAGTTGGTAAATAGGCCAGTGGTTGGTGACATTCCACGAGAGAGCAGAATTGAATACATAACATTCAAGGAATATTTCAGGGCAACGAAACTATTTTGTATGCTAGTGTATTGGTAGATACATGATATAATGCATTTGTCAAAACCCATAGAACTTTATAGTACAAAGAATAAACCTTAGCATATGCAAATTAAAACAAAATCATTTAGGAGATCAACAAATCCCAGGATAGAATGCAAACTGTGACAAAAGAATTTAACTATATTACAAAAGAGTGAATTAACTTCATTTAGGGCAGTGGGGAAAATGTTGACTGAAGCAACTTCAGAAGTTAGTAATTTGTAAAACTAAAGACAAGAGGCATTGTATATAAGCTTTGTAGAGCAGTTGTTACCGTTTCTTCTCATGGGGCAGGGATTCGCAATTTTGATACTGCTACATATGTACAGTGAAATTGAACAATTAAGGAAAAGGATGATGAATAATGGAAATTGGGTTTCACACTGTTGATGTGGAGAGTTACAGAAAAGCAACTGGAGAAATTTACAATAATCATGTGGCAACTGAATAGAGTTGAAGGCATCAAAATGAACTAATGTTTAATTTAACATGTATGTTATTTAACTTAATATACATATTACAGATGGGATCATAGAAATTTATAAATATATATATATATATATATGTGTGTGTGTGTGTGTGTGTGTGTGTGTGTGTGTGAGCAAAGTTTAGTACACACACTTATACTAAACTGTTCTGTCAGTTCAGGAGGCACATAAGAACCATACTCTAAGAGCAATAAGCACTGCTCAGGGGTCTAGTTCTTGGTTTCTAATACTATTTTTCAACAAAAGGAAGCAAGGTATCTTGAAGAAATGATTTGCCTCTAGAATTTAGGCAAGGAATATGCTAGATGAGCTCGGAACATGTTGTAATGGCAAAAAGTAAGCAAGTGCTGGGCTGGGGTTGTGGCTCAGCAGTAGGGTGCTTACCTAGCAAGTACGAGGCCCTGGGTTCCATCCTCAGCACCACATAAAAATAAGTAAATAGAATAAAGGTATTTAAAAAGTAAGAAAGTGCTAACACACACACATAGACATATGTATACACATAAATGATGGGATATGTCAAAAGGACATGGGAGCAAATTGAAAGAGCTCCCAATGCCAATGATGGAATTTTTTTTGCAGAAAATACAATAGTATGGATTATAACTCAAAGTATAAAAATAAGAATTCACCAACCCATATTGATACAAAAAATGATTGAATAAGTAAATAAATGGGCAAACAATAAACCAAGCTTCTGAGAAGAAAAATTCCAAATAATTTATGTGGGTACTCAGGTCTTCAGAAAGCAAAGCATAACTCCCTATGCATAACTCCTTATGCTTCCGCATATGGAAGACCTACCCTCTTTTCAAGGTATAGCTCAAACCTCGTCTTTTATAGACATCTCCAACCCGTCATCATTGATATTTATGCTTCCTAAATATTAAAGTCTGAGCTTTCTGAAGTTATTCTATTCCCCCAAAATATGGTATGGACAAAAAAAAGGAAAAAGGAGTAGGTTTAGAGTGGAGTTGCCAATGATCAGGTTTAATATCAACCATGTTAAGTAAGGTAAGTAATGGCATAGACTCTTGACATGATGCAATGAGAATAGAACTTTACTTCTGTGCTCTTCCTTCTCAAAATCCTTAAAGCAGTCTACTCATGGGAAGAACATCAAATAAATCCTAATTAATGGACATTCAACTAAGTATTCCTCCAGCACTCCTTAAAAAGATCATATAAAGCAGGAATTATCTGAGGAACCGACATAGTCAGGAAGAACCAAACGAGACATGCTAAGTATACTATGGTACACCAATGGGGTCTTGCAATAGTAAAAACATTAAATAAAAACTAAGGAAACCTGGGAAGAGTATCAATTTTAGTTAATGATAATAGACCAATGTTGTTTTTTTCATTAATTTAATATATGTACTATACTAATGTAAGATGTTATTATAATGTGCTATCTTCAAAGTTTTTCTAAAACTAAGTTTATTGAAAAACTAAAGGGACCATCTAAGAAAAACACAGTGTCAGCATTAGAAATTGATTTCCAACTACATGCTTTATTATTTTTGTCAGGACTTCTGCCTAGACAACATAGTATCTTTGATGGCTGTGGTTCCAGTATAAGGCCAACTTCTTCACTGCCTAACTTAGCTGTGAGAGATATTTTTCAGGATCCTCAGAATGGTAAAAATACTGGGCCCAGTCTTTTCAGATATCCATGGAGCCTTCTGTTAAGACTCTACATATTGCGGGGTGGGGGGGCTCTACTCTGTGGAAACTGTATTATTTTACTTTTTTCTACTCCTTCTTGTTTCCTCTCAAGATGGAGGACCAAATGCATTACCCAATATTATGGTTTAGCCACATCATGGTGGCTCCCCAAAGTTCCTGTGCTGATGCAGGAATATTGAGAGATTAAATGATTGGATTGTGAGAATTATAACCTAATTACTCCATTCTAGTTTGAATGGACTCACTGAGGGTAACTTTAGGCAGGTGGGGCGCAGCTAGATGAGTTGGGTCACGGAAGGGTTCATCTTTCCTGTGGCTGCTTCACCTTGCTTCCCCTGTTTCCTGGCTACTTGAGCAAAGCAATGTTTTTCTATCACATCCTTCCACTATGGTATTCCACTATGGTATTCCACTTTACCTTGCGCCCAGAGGAAAGGACTTGATTGTCCACGAACTGAACCTCTAAATCTGTGAATACAGATTTATTCCTCTGTTGTTTTTGTAATATATTTTGGTTATAGCAACAAAAACCTAACACACTGCACATGTCCCAAAACATAAACTTTTCATTATCCTCTCCCATTCTCTCTCATAATATGGATTCTTATCTCAAGACATACAGCTTATTGGTTTGAGAAACCCTCTACCAGAATGACAAAATAATCTATTTATCTATGCTTGTTTGATGAGCAGGATGATTGGAAAATGAGTCCTTAGGAATAAAATAGCAGGGCTTCCTTCCCAGGAACCAGATGGAAGGAGGGAGGGAATTACATTTACAAGAAAAAAAATGCTTCTTCTCAAGCAGCAACCAGCATACAAATGAACAAACAAATAACCACATCCACTCTCACACCACCACAACTTCTAAAAGTACATTAAAAATGTTATTGGAAACACCTACATCTCCAAGTAGCCTGTAAGTTAGAAAATATGATTGAAATATATATACTTAGAGGAGAATTTGGGCTCTAGGGTCCCAAATAAACACTGGACAGTAAGGTTTTATTAGATGATACTGTATCATAGTGCAGAATATGACCAGTTACATTTGGGAAATCAGCTGTGAGTACCTACTATGCAGGATTTCTGAGTTTGGTAATTTCTCCAGAAAGGGAATTACTACTTTGGAAAATAACACCATTTCTTCCAAAGTGAACAACAACATTAACACAACATCAGCAACATATACAAAGAAAAATCTGTTACCAAGTAATATTTTGATAAATGGGTATGAATATTTTGCCTATTTTCCTCCTCTATGTTTTTACTCAGTAGGATTCTAGCTTTAGCTAGAGGCTGTTAAATGAGAATATCAGTGTGTTAGTCACCTTTCCACACTGTAACAAATTCCTGATATAAATCAATTTATAAAGGGAAAAAGTTTACTTTGGCTTACAGTTTTGGAGGTTTCAATACATGATATATTGGCTAGATCTATTGCTTTGGATAAGGCGGCACATCTTGGCAGAGAAAAGCTGTTACCCCATGCCATGAAACTAAAGATAGAAAGAAGCTAGGGTCCTATAAACCCCTTCAAGGGAATCCATCAATAACAAGAAGACCTCCCTCTAGGCCCTACCTTATGGGATTTCTATCACTTTCCTATAGCACAAAACTGGGGACCAGGTCTTTGTTTAACAAGTGGTCCTTTAAGGTCCAGATCCAAATTGTAGCAACTGATTAAAAAAGAAAGAAAGAGAAAGAAAGGAAAGAAGAATAAAATCTTAGCTTTTTCATTTCAAAGCTCAGGTTATATTACATCATAAGATTTGGGAGAATATTTGATCAGTCATTTAGAGTATTCCTCATCCTTCCAAACAAGGATGGAAAAACTAGTCACATGTGAATCGCTGAGGAAGGAACTCAATCCCTGCCTGTTTATACTTTATCATCAGTATACTATCCCTGACACATTCCCATCAGATTTGCAAAGGTACAAAACTCTTGAGTACTTATGACTTCATGCTTTTAATTGTATTAGTGCATCAACTCTTAACTGCAGGAACTTACTGAGTAGTTATTCAGTGCCCAATAATATGTTATATGATGTCAAAGAAAAAAATATGTAATTATTAGAATATTAGCACTCAATCTAATAGTGACAACAACTTAAATAAGCAAGAATTGGCATATAATAGCATACAAACCCAGTTCTTCATTCTAATCTGTGTTAAAATACTGAGCTGAATGCACAAGCATAGTACTTTCATGTGGGAAAGCTGACATATTGTGGTGAAATCTCAGGCTAGATCTTCAGATGCTTAAGTAGGATAATAAAGTCATAGAATATTAGGATTTAAAGCTATTGTTCAATCCTGGTTAAGAAAATAGGCTGTGGAGTTGGAAATATCAGCTTCAAACTTTGATATTTGATTCAACTCCTGAAGAAACAATTTACTCTATTTTTTTTGTAAAACAAGCTTAATAATATCTTCTGAGACTGATTTAGCATTGAATGAGATAATGTACATAATACACTTAAGGCAGTATGTGGCATAATGTAGTTTGTGCATGGGTAACAATGATACTGCATTAACTGTACACTTTTAGTGCTTCTATTCTCCTCTAGGGTTATCAACGTTGTGGCAATTGAGAACACCAGAAATAGCTATTTTATGAGAAATGGACCTGATGGCAAAGAAATGAGCTCCAGAGCACCGACCCAGTTCATATGAGCTACAAACAACCATCTTCAGCCAAAAAAGCCACCCAGTTGTGCCAGAGTCAGATGGATGACCTTGAGGCGAAAGGTTCCAGTATCACAACATTTTCGATCACTAAGGCCCTTGGAGGGCCTAAACGCTTTTCTTTAATATTCTACTGTGTACTTATTTTCATGGTTATAAAGTCATACTCAGATTTGCAATGATATTTACTACTATATTGCAAAGTATTTTAACTGATGTTAGTTCAAATCAATTCTGGAGAAACTTTCCAGCCAAGGGAATTGCAAGCTAGCTGGTTGACATTGGAGGTCAAATACTCCAGGGTATGGGTCTCAAATCACTTAATTCTTCACAGCAAATTAGAAATGGGACTCCAGCTGGTGCTAAAGAATAAGACAGACTTGCTGTATAAGGACAAGCTGCTGCTTGGATTTCGAGTCTTTTTATTCCTAAAATAAAAAAATATGAGACTCAATTTTTGCCCCCCTCCATCTCATTCTTTCAGAGTAAAAGATTTTTAACAGCAGCAAAAATCTGGCCACCTGATTTCAATACATAAATCTTGCCAAGGTATAAAAATAAAATATGATTTAAACAGCAACCTGTAATCTCCTGTTGACGACCAGCTGTGCCTCCTATTAGTATTAATGGAAGTTACACAGGCATAATAAGAAGGAGGGGAAAATGCCACCTTATGCTTTTTGAACACCTTAACATTTTTACATCAAGTCTGATTACAAGGGTTTACTTGAGCGGCAATTAAACACTGATTGATTACTAAGTACAATTTGTATTCCAGGCAACATGCAAATGGCAATGAAATTCTCAGATAAGGGATGGAATAAATTCTTCTCACATCAGACAGAGAATCACATTTTAAAAACATGATATGCTTTCTTATATGCAGCAAAGAAGTTCACGATAAGTTTTTTTAATAATGCATCTTTCCCTAAAGACCATAGCCTTGATTCAGTTTTAGAAAGAATAAATGGTATGAGTTTTGCAAATTTTACTTTCCAGTTCACCTTAGACTATAGCACTTTCCATGATAAGCATAATATTCCATCATAAATGTATTGACTTTGGCTATAGTCACAACCATAAACAAATATTTTCACCAGATTTTGAAATTGCAGAAATAAAATCTACTTTAAATTGAGAGTAAAGTGAAGGGTTTATTTATTAAATGTCTATCATGTTATGTCCTATTCCAGGTGTAAAGAATATGAAGTCCTAATGATATATAAAAAGCAGATAAAAGAAAGTATACCAATATAGATATAATATCAGTTTATAAGGTGAAGAAAGCAGTTGGGAGAAAGAGTTGCACATTGATGTGCACTTTTGCCTATGTATATTCAGGAGTAGATGATGGAAAGAGAGAAGTCAAAGACGTTGCACTTGCTGTTTCCTACCTATGGAATATTTTGATTGGACATCCTTGAATGGTTGCCTGCTCTGTACCATTTTTATATTAATCCAAAGACAAAGAACAGAAAAACCTAAGAAGTTGGCATGCTGGATAAAGAGTAGTATCTCAGTGACTGACATGGTGTGAGTGGAAGAATGAAGAGGACATGATATCAGAAATACAACAAGGTTCAGATCATCTCAAGCTTGCAAATTGTTCTAAGGAATGTGGGTTTTAGTTTAATTTTAATGAAGAGGTACTGATAGGTTATAAATGTGGTGTATTTTGGAATCTGCATTTTTTTCTTGAAAACTGGCTTATATACTACCATTTTGACTTCTTTTTAAAAATTTATTATTTCTTTATTTATTTGCTTATGTTGTGCCTATGTCCAATTTAGACACATAATTATTTCTATTTTATTTTAGCTCTTTTGTGATGCAAAAGGCAATAGTTAATTCTTTAAACCAATGTCACACCTGTAATTCCAGCTACTCAGTAGGAGAAAGCACAAGGTCAGAACTTCAAGGCCTGCCCAGGTAACTTAGCAAGACCCCATCTAATTATGAAATAAAAAGGCTGTGTTGTAACTCCAAGATTATTTATGCCGCATGCATAAGGCCCTGGGTTTGAATCCCAGTATTACAAAAAGAAGCTACAGTCAACTGATTTTCCTGGAAACATTTGTTGTAGAAATTTTCATTTTTCCTGATATGAAATAACACATTAATCAGTGAAAAATATCAAGCAGGTTTAGTCTGACTATAAGTTTTAAGAGAAATGCAATTAATAGTCTTATATTCAAATATATTTAAAAATAAAGGCCACAAATTAGTATTGCCTTAAGGCATCGTGATCATAATGGTAGGGAAAGGTAAAAGAAAAGAGTGAGTTAATAACGCCTATACCAACAAAATTTAGAAAAAGTTTCTTGAGATCTTGTAGTTCAACAGCTTATTTTGGTGGATGTTGAGAGGTCTGGGGTAAATAGTTGCTTGCTATTTGTGCATCTTTATAAGTATAAAGAATTCACATCTTTCTTAGTGGTCTGTATTAATGTTTTGTCTTTGACATAGAGAAGTTTTTTTTTTTGTTTACATTCAGTTGAACTGTCTCTTAATTTACTGAACCTATTTCTTGGCCCATTAACATAACAGAAAAAATTTCTGATGATTCTTAGTTTAAAAATTGACTTAAACACAATAATTTATTCAAGGTTACCTAGGTTTGTCTTCTGTAGGCTAAGTTATCTCAAATTATTTAATCATTCTCTATTTTTATCATATTAGTTATGTTTTTCTTATTATAAGAGTAAACTGCCTTAAAGAGTTGTTTCTTGAATCACTGTATCACATGAGCTACTTAGAAATTTGCATTTTATGCTTAGCAATTTATCTTAGTTCAATGATGGGAGAAAATGATATAGTATTTAGCACATTATATTTATGTCAAAATGTGTCATAGAGCTCATCCCATAGGCATTACTATATATATATATATCAACTGCAAATATATAAATATACATACATTTACTTAGGATGTGACTGATAACATATGGTCATAAATGTAACATATCTAGTCAATAATATGTGTGTTTGCTTCTTATTGTAGCATAAAAATATGACATATATATTATAATTCTCCAAACATCAGAATTAGTATAGGTCACAGGCTAGACTAAAAAGGAATAGGTTAGAGTTGAACAGAAAAATAAATTCTATAAGGGAATATGTTACTCTACTTTAAGAAAGAACAGTAAAATTGAAGGTGTACTGAGTTAAGGAATCCTAGGCAAGATTCCAGCACCCACCACCCTTTTCAGTCTTGTGAGTATATAGTATTGTTAAACCTCATTTTTAAAAACTATATGACAATTAATATAAACAATATAATGCACCATTTAACAAAATATGAATGCTAATTAAAAGTGTAATTATCCATGAGGACTGAAAATACACTTTATATCCTATACTGCATTTGGAACAAATAAAATCTACAAATTTCTATTGTTATTTTAATAACACCCACCAAAAATAAAAATTAAATGTCAGAATCTGTAATATAACACATAAGTATCAGTTACCTATCTTTAATGTCAGATCATTGTGATAATCAAATCAAAGATTATGTGTAATGTCCTAGCATACAGTACATGATCAATAAAGTTTGCTATTTTTATTAGCGCTAAGTAAAATTAATGATTAAGCATGCGTGATCCAACAGAGGATGCAAGGCAGCAATCGATGGTAGTTAAGACTTGTACAGATGGGAAGGTGGCTCTGTCCATATACTCTAGTCATTCATTATCCAGGAACAACAAGTGTGGGCCAGAAAATCTTTCCCTAGAACAATAGTGGATGCCAAGATCCTAACCGTTCAATACAATCTCTCAGAAAGAAACATTTGGTGGCCTTTAAATAGAAAGCATGATGCCAAGAGAATGTTTTTGGTTCCACATTTTTTAAACCTCCAAATTGCAAATGGTTTTGTTGCAAAATCTTTCTCAATGGAAGGATGTATTATATTCTTCAAGGAACCAAAGTCAAACCTGAAATATATTAATGTTGTTCTATCCTAAAGGTGCTATTGGGTTACTGGTGGGCAAATGAAAATCATAAAGCTCTTAAGAAATAAATGTGTATGAGTGTGTGTGTGTGTGTGTGTGTGTGTGTATGTGTGTGTGTGTCTGTGTGTGAGAGAGAGACACAGATGGCTGGAATAAATTATGGAACTCAAAAAGCAGTTCTGTTTACTTAGTTTTCAAATCCATTTGGACATTTATCAAAGATCACATTGTGTAATGTATTTGTGCTACTTGGAAGAGCAACAGTGATCAGCAATTCCCAACCCTCCCCACCTCAAGAAAAGATAAAAACAGCATCAACACCTAAACTTTAAGTTCTTTCAAGTGACATCTAAAATTAAATAGTTGAATTTATGAGTTCAGTGATGAGTCATTTTGAGCAATTGGTGGAAAAGGATGCTGAGGTCTTAGATCTGTCTGTCTATATGTCTACACACATAATCACCATCTTTTATAGGTATGTATACACACATACAATGATATAAACTTGTAATATATCAGTTATTTTAAAAGAATGTTAAAATATTTTATGAGTTGTTATTCTGCCTAAGATAAACTAAAAATAATCTTTCAGTTGAACTCTGTATATTGAATGCAAATATTAAAAGAAAATAATTTAATAACATTTTCAATAAATGGAGAATAGACTACTCAGAGAATTAAAAAAAACCAAAACTAATAAAACTCTAAATGTGTTGAAGATGAGTAATAGAGAAATGGGAAATGTTTTCACATTTACCAAAAATAGGTACTTTGCATGGAAGGTTATATTTATCAAATATTGTCAAGAGATTTCTTAAGATAAGGAGAGGAAATGTGTTTCAGAGAAAACCTTTAGCTTAGAGTCTTATTGATTGTCATAAATGATAAGTTTCAATTTTTAAACATCAAAAGATGCACTAGAGTGGGTGCTATTGGAAAAGTACACAAATATGTCAATTTTTAAATCCATTTGTTCATTCAATCAACACATATTTGAAGGACATCTATATGATTCCAGGTACTAACAAAAGAATTTTAAGAAATTTATATTGTAGTAGGAAAGGCAGACAATAAAAAAAAAACACATGATGAGGACAACTAAAATTATCATTTTTTGTGTGTGTGTGCCATGGAGAAAAATAAAGCAGAAAAACAGAGGATAATGAATGTAAGAAATGGGAGCTGCAATTTTAAATATGGTGGTCAGAGAAGCCCTTGTGCAGAAAGTAGCCTTGAAGCCAATGCTTATAGCAGACAGGTAGGTAGCTGTTGGAATGTGTAGTGGATACTATTGCATGCCGAATAAACAGCAAGTGGGGGACCCTGTCTGGATGAGACTGGAGTGAACAACAGAAGGAACAGGAGGGAGAAAAGACAGTGGCTAGATCACACTGCCTGTGAACCACTGAAAGGACTTTTTCCTACTGAGTGAGATGGATTTTTTTAGTTTGGAACAAAAGACTGACATGATTATTATTTTATAGATTAAATAAACCAAAATGTTCAAACACTTTTTTGGTAATAGAACATTATTTGAACATTCAGATTATTTTGTCTAGTTAAAGTAACAAGAAAATAGTTTTATTTTCCATTTTCTGTAACTCTTAAAAAATTTGTACCCATCACTAGAATAATATTAAAAATTCTATTTGCCAGCTTATATAACTCTTAAAACTTTTTTTGCCAAGACTGTGATGACATTAGTAGTTACTTTAGATAGAATAAACTGCAGAACATTATAGACAATTTTGGTATTCAGTTTTATTTCATATACAATACCTAATATAAAAACTACACTAATATGTGTGAAGCACCAGAGTAGAATTATTGAGGTTTTTACATATATGAATACACATACAATTTTATGAAAAGTATGTGCATTGGTATGTTTTCTCTCATGTAATGGAGTTTTTAAAATAACTTTTACTTTTTCTACAATTAGCTGATATCTATTAGTTTCTTTTCCATATATGTTTAAACCCTACAATATAATGTTATTTGATCTGTTGATATATAAAGATTTATGTCTTTCTATATTTTTAATATTTTCCCACAGCCTCATTACTAATGACTGCTTAAAGTTGAATTATATGGATTCACTACAGATATTAATCAATCACCTGTCATGACATACATGTTATTATCTTTTTATTTTTCTATAAACATCTATGAAATGAACCATGTTTTTGGATAAACTTAACATACAAGAATGATTCCTTTTGAAAAATAAAAACACGAGAGATGAAGTTGCTGAATCAAAGAGAATGCAAATATTTAAAATTTGGCTACTTCTATGATCTGAATGTCCAATCCCGAATATAACTTAAACCCTAGTCACCAATGTAACATTTTGTGGTGGGGACCTTTGAAAGGTGATTAAATTATGAACATAAGCATCCTCATGAATGAGATTAGTGCCCCTATAAAAGAGGCCAGGAAATAAGAGAAGGTACCATCTATGAACTAGAGATCAAGCCTTCAATGACAGTACCTGCCAATGTCTGGATCTGGGACTTCTCAGCCTCCAGAATTGTAAGGAATAATTTTTTATTGTTTATAAGCTATCCAGTTTATTGTATTTTGTTATAGCAGCTAGAATAGACTAAGAAAGTTATGCATACCTGAATTGCCTACCTATATACTGCACCAAGTTTTCACCCACTATAAATCTTATGAACTTCTTACTTTTTCTACACTTTGATCAATCCCTAAAAAAGAATTTATGAGTCTTAGATGGGAAAAGATCATTTGTCATATTTTTTTGGAATTGCTTTGATTATTTGGTTCAGTTTTTACATTTTTATAAACTGTTTTTATTCTTTTATGTTAATTGTCCATTAAATCTTTTCCCCTTAGCCTTTCTACACTCATTGTCATATTTAGAGAAATAATGAATACTTGTTTGCAATGAGTTTTTAAGACTAGAATATAAAAATTATTACTAAATATTTACGTACCCATTATGTATTAGGTACTATGTTAGATGTGGAGAATTACAAGATCAGACCCACTTAAAAAACATTATGAAACAAGTTGCAGAGGGAGGAAGAATAGCATGCCATTCACTATTCAGGTGAGTAAAACTGAATGATTATTGCTTTGTTTTGGAAAATAGAAAAACAGCCATTGATTTAGAGACAGAGATCTCCTTTTTAACCTTTATGGGGTATGGGTTTCACTTTCCAGTCTCTAAATAAAAACAGAGTTCATTTTTTAAGTGTTATAACATGCTAAATAACAATGGTATTCATAATATAAGAATTTACTCTTTTGGTAGCATGTGGACTAGCACGTGGAGGAAATGACTGAGCCCATGCCCAGCAATTTCTTACCTGGGTTGATTTTCACACATTCACTCAAATGAGTATGTGAATGTACAATTACACATAACTTGCAATCAGAGTGATACTTCAAACACACTTTGATCCTGTCATTCCTCTGCTTTAAAAATGACTTCCTGGTTCTTACAGGATAAAGTTCAAAATCTTACACAAAGCTTAAGTCCCTATAGACTTAAGTCTCTATAGACATACCCAGTGTGTCCCTCTACTACTAGTTGCCTGAACTCTGAACCTTGGGGCCTCCAGACCTTTCTGTCAGGACATGGATGACCTTGGAGCCTTTGAAATTTCCTTCCCTCACCCAGATACTTTGATTGCCTCCTTGTACCTTTTAAACTCCTGCTGTCCTTTAGATGAGCAACAGGGTCATTTCCTCAAGGACTCCTCCTGTGTTTTTCTAGGTCCTTCTGCTATAACAGCCCTCTGTTTTTCCTTGATATTGTCATCTGCAGTAACTATTATATTTTTGTGTGATTATATGTCAAATGTTCATTTTCTTAACTCATCCGCCAGCTGAATGAACATATAGTTCACTTCTAATTTGCTCATCATGTTGTTACCTGTAGTGGTTTTCACTGTACCTGTCCTGTATTAGGTACACTGTTATTTGTGATAAGAATAAACAAATACAGAAAAATATCAGAACATAGTAATAAACAGATTTTTGTTATGTAAATTTTTATATCTAGGCTTGAGGGTAATTTAGCACATTTTACAGGCAGTATACCACTCACTAAATAACTTACAATGGTAATAACGTAGCTTAGTTTCCCTAGGAAACAGACTCTAAGAGATAGGTGCATGCAGGAAGTTTTATTGGGAAGCATTGTTTGGATGAGGACAAGTGGGGCAGAGAAATGAAGGAAGATGCACAGAGGGAGAAATCCAACTCTACTACTCAACAATGTCTTAATTGATCTCTTCAGGGACCTCTGAAGTTGGGATGGCTGCTCCAAGAAGTCTTGAGTTAAGGCACCAGTCAAGCCTTTATATCTTCACAGGAACTAGTCATTGGATATATGTTACTGTAGGAAGAGGCATGAACCTTGGATAGATGGCTCCTTTTAAGCTAGAGGCAATTTCCCAAGAGGGACTCAGCAGAGAGCTGTAAATCTCCAACACCTGCAGGAGTTCAGGGAATGAGTGCCTGGGTCTTGAACAGGTAAGAGTGGGTGGGTGGAGTTGCAGGTCTGTGAGGTACATCGTCATATTCACTACAGACAACCAAAAGGAACAATGGATAGTTTACAGCAAGGTTCTGTCTCAACTTTAGATACAAATGAACTTGAAATTATGAAAAAGTAAAATTCCAGCAAGAAAACAAAGAAACCGCATTCCATGCCAGCAGCTGTAATTATGGAAACTTCTAAAAGAAAGAAATAGCAAGCTTGAGGAAAAGGTTTATAAGATGTGAGGGAAATTCAGAGATTTCTCATTCCAGAGGATGTTCTCCCTCCACTTTAATAAAGTTAGATAATGCTATAAAACTCTCACTCACACTGCATTTTACCCCAATTGCTCATAGGCAATCATGTTCCAATTGTGTTTTTCTAGAAAGTGAGCACTGGAGAATTGAATCTTTAAATTTTTAATATTTGACTTACATTATATGGCCCATTGCAATTTGCAGACTACTATCACATACATTTTGACACTTGACTCTCACAATAACCCCATTCAGTTAAACCACTTACTCAAAATCACTAAGTGGCAATATGTATTTTTGAACCAGTAGCAGCTAAAGGTAACAGAGACAAATGTCTTTATTGTCCACTGAGGTATCACTAATGCCTATCACTGTGCCTGAAACAATAGCACTCAAAAATAATTGTTGAGTACATTTCTATGAGGTATTTGTAGTTCTGTGCTATCTATGATTTTTGATACTTACATAATATACGCTTATAGGCAATCAAGTAATTATTTCCTGTTTATTCAATAAAATACAAACTAATATGTGCCTTATGGTCTTTTGGAGTAGGAATACTGGAAATATTTGCATCTAACTGATCTTTAGTCATTATGGCCCAGATCATGATTACTTGGCCCTATAAAATCAGATGGAGTGAAAAATGGGTCTCATAATCAATTGAAATCTCTGAATTTTTCTGGAGAAAATCAACTTCCAAAAAGTGTTCAAAAATAAGTATCTAAAGCTAGGCTACAGAGAGAAAATTAAGGCATATGGAAAACTGAATTTTTATTGTGTTTCTAAATTTGGGATATTGAATAACTTTTCAGATGTGAAATTAAAGATGACTCATCAGCCTTACTTCTGACTATGGTGATAATAATAATATTCATTCATATACTGTAAACTATTAAGTTGAGAGATGAGCTGTCTCACCGAAGCCTACAAAAAATTAATGTGGAACACCTGATATTTGACTGTGCTTCCAGATGGAGGGACAGCTTGACAAATGCCATCATAATTTACAACTTTTTAAAAGTGTGGTGTGAATGCATTTGCAGTAAGCGTTAAACAGCTTGGATTATTTACAGGTAAAACTGCATTCAATGTGAAATTTCAATGGATTTAAATATTATTAAATTCAATCACTGATCACAGAGTATAGGTGTGGCATGTGAGTAATGTGGTTAGATGCCTTAATTAAATATCTTAGAACAAGACACATCTGTTTGGTAAAGTTAGGGTATCATAAAATAGCATTTAAATTTTATATTTAGTTATTGGCTGTCATTCCTGAAGCTCTTACCTTGGTAAAGAGTATATTTTGGACTTACCCTTACCATTCTGTGGTACTTTAGGGAAATAATTATCACAGAAAGAAAATATGGAGACAGTGTCTAACTCATGGAATATCCTGGATTCCTATACTCATAAATCAATTATTGTTTATTACCCTGAAAAAGTACAGAAGTTCATATGCCTGAAAGTTAGAAACTCAACACTGAATTTTACCCATTAAACTGGAGAAGGAATAGTATATAATATAATCATATACATCATACATATATTATATGTTTGTCCAATACATTTACTATGTATACATATATAAAGGACATAAATATTCCTTTATATCTGGATATATGATTATGTGCATATGTATATGTTTATCTGCATGTGTGTGTGTATCTCTAAAATATACAGATAACTTTGGAGATAAGTAAGGTATGATTATAGGGAGATGCAAGAACATCTGACTTTGAAACATTACCACCTGAAAAGGAAAGCAGTTAGTTTGACATATTTTAACTAGAAATTCATTGACAGATATTGTGACTTCTCAGCAATAAGTGGAACACTAAGAAGAATACATGATGAAGTGAAACTAAGGTTTCTCAAATGAACTGCTTAGTGCATAATAAACTTCAGGGTCTATTCCATTTATTCAATCACTAAGTGTTCAAGTTTTTTTGGTCTTTTGTTTCAGTCCCAGGCTAAGAACTGAGTACCCATATCAACATGGGCCCTCTTTTCCTGAAGAGTATACCCTAAATAGAAGACATATATTAAATAAGTCACATTCAAATAAATGTAAAACAAAATTTGGCAGGTCTATTATAAAAATATGATATTAAAAACTAGAACAATACAGAGAGGGTGGGTCTAATTTTTGCTGGTGGTAAGGGTGAGTCAGAGAAGCCTTCTTTGACATCTAAAGCATGAGTGGACCAGAAGAATTTCAAGTGGAGGACAATGACAAAGGGAGGGAAGTGGATGGAAGATGAGAAGATTATTCTGTGGTTGGAACATGAGTCAGGGCAAGAGTGGCGCTAGGGGAGGTTGGAGAGGAGGTAAGGACAGGTTGTCTAGAGGTCATTAGGAAGTTTGCATTATATTCTGACTATAATGCAGCATTGAAAGATTTATATCCTGTGTGTGGGGGAGATGGGGGAGGAAGAAAGAGGGAAGAGCCTATTAATACTTTACTCTGGAGTAGAGAGCAGGTAAGAGATAAGACTGGAATACAGGTGGCTTTGACCATGATGGATGATTGAAGATGGAGAAATGAAGAGTGATTCAAGATGTACTCAAGAGGTTGACTCTTTAGAACTTGGGACGGAATTTCATGAAGATGTGAGGTAATGGAGTCAAGGAGACCCCAAGGTTTCTATTTAACTTTGCCTAGTTTCTCATAATAACAATTTTGATTCAAGGACAAGGTATTGGACCCCTAGTAAGTTGCTGGTTCTTGAAGGCAATCGTAGGGTTTGTTTAGAGAAACCTTCTCCAGTCACTCAAAAATGTACATCTCAGTAATTTCTCTATTTCTGTTTTATCTTCCAAGCAGCATCACATTTGACTTTAGTGCTTACACTGAGTCTCATCTCAATAACAGTAATATCTTTACTTGAAGACTGTATCTGAGAACCTAACAGTGTTGGTACATTGAAGCTGCTCAATACATATGTATTGAGTGTATGGAAGGATGCATTAACTAATGAAAAAATAATAACAAAGGGGAAATACATGACTCCATGGAGTCACAGTCCGCCTGGAAGATGGAGTGTCATAAACACCTAAATAGAGGTAAGTACAAAATGTGATGAGAGAAGAGGATGCATTCAGCTCAGAGAGAAAATGACAGAAGTTTGGAGTGCAGACATCCTCAAAGAAGCAGTGAATATTTTCTGATTTGGGGCGATTTCTAAGTGAAATCATTCCCCTCTTCCTATCCACCTCAATGACAAAACATAAAAACTCTTAAAAATTATATTTTAGAATAATGTTTTTTTAAAAACAAACATGAAATAGATTATTCTACAATAAAACACAACAAAAACAAAACAAAACAAAAAAATAAAACCCTCAGCCTTGATCATGTACACTAACAGCACTTAACTGCAATTGCAGTTGTCTGTAGCTACTGGTGCTGGCTTCTCTTCCCCAGCTCCAGGGACTGTGCACTCTTGGAAGACAGAGCTTTCCTGTCCTCGATGGGGCCCAGAGTCCTGCCAGCCTATCTACTTGCTGAATTACATCTACTGTCTCTCATTCCTGGGAAGTTCCTGAAGATCCAGTTGCTTCCAAGACAACGTTTCTCCCGCTCGCGGGGTTCACGCGGGAGGAAACGAAAGGAACAATTTGTTACTTGTGTCCCTACAGCTTTTACCGTTAATCCTGGGGCTCCCTCACTCCGGCCCCCGCCTACCCAGCTCCGCCTTGACTGGCTCCCAGAGCAAGGCTCCGGTCTGCGGCCCGCAGAAATCCAGCGGCCTGGCGGAGCGCGGGCCGGCGGGGCTCTGGGAGCAAGGGGGCTCGTGGGCTCTTGGGCTCCACAGGAAGCCGGAGCCGCGGGACCGAGCGCGCGGCCCCGCCCTGGGGGCGTCGCCGCCCGCCCCGGCCCCGCCCCGCCCCCGCGCCGCCGGCCCTCGCTTCCGACAGCTTTTCCACTCGCGTTCCCGCAAGCTGTCGTTTCGGTTTCTGGCTGGCGCTCGAGGACGCAGGGAGGGTCTGTGTGTAGGAGACTCCAGACTGTAGGCGCTGCCATGGCCCCTGTGCTTAGCAAGGACGCGCCGGACATCGAGGTACCGACCAGGCGCCGGCTCGCCCGGGGCGGGTGGGGGGCCGGCTGGTCTCAACCCCAGGCCTCCGTGGGGCGCCGCGCCCGCGAGTGGGATACGCGGGAAACTTTGCCTCGGCTGGAGATCTGCGGGGGAGGCGGAGGATCGCGGAGCCAGGGCCCCGCGTTGGCAGGCGGGACGAGTGGAGGACTTTCCGTGACCTCAGGGTGTGCCTTTTGGTGGGATCTTCCTGTTTACTTCGCAGGAGATTTCAGAAAGCCTGTGTGGACCTGTCCTGAGCAGCAGTGGGTGAAGAAGCTCTGGAGTTCAGAGGGGTGGGCTGTAGGGGACAGAAGTACCTCTTTCCCATGCTTTCTGCCGGGTACCTACCATTTGCCCCCTGTAAGTCCTTTTGGGACACCTGCCCACAGCCTCCAACTCCAGTAGCTGAATGCTGCTCTTTGCAAAGATGGAGTATGAAAGTAAAAACTCTTGTCAGCTTTGGCATCCTCCCTTAGCTTTTGTATCCCTGTTTATGAAATAATTTAACATAGCGGAGAATGGAACAAAGTATTGAGAACATAAAAAATGCAGAGCCCTCAGAAGAACATAAATAAACTGTACTTTACTCTCAACAGTTTTTGATTTCCTTTTGCACTTCATTTCTGTAAAAATGTCACCTTTCTTTCTGTAAATAAGGTCCTATCTGAAATGACATGGCCTTTTCAATTGAATTATTTCTAGTACCTTAATTTATGCCATGAGAAGAATTTAATTATAAATAGTGATTTTAGACATACTAAGCCAAGGCCAGCATTTCTGATCTAAGGCAAACTCCTTTTTCCTGTTTTGCTTTGTTTTGGGGTTTTTCCTTGAGTTTCTTACTCTGGTAGAATATTTGCACTCTCTCTCTCTCTCTCTCTCTCTCTCTCTGTGTGTGTGTGTGTGTGTTTAGAAATACAGTTTTCCTTTCCTCTGTTTTGGTGGCTTACATAAAAGTTTTAAACCACCTGTTTGCAGAGTACTTGTTTTTGCCTCATTTTGCCTCTGTCATTGATGAGAGAAACTTTGTCCTCTTTTAGAAGGAAGATAGCAGCATTTACTCCTAATTCCATACCTTGATTTGAAAAATCCGTTTTGATAACAAAAGCCAAAGTATATTATGTTAACATCTTTAGTTAGTTTTCTTGTGATTTCTCTTGTGGGTTGTTTATTTTTTAAAAATCAATATGATTTATTTACTGAAATGTTCATGTTTGTATAGGAGAAAAGATACCATATTTGATTTAGGTTATAGTCCTTTTTGGTCCTTGTGACTTTTATTTAATTCTTTGTTTTTAAAAAAGCAAGTCAAATAGCAAATTTACAACAGCTTTCAGGCAGTACTGATTTCACAGTGTTATGTGTTTGATTTCTTTCTCAATATCTATTCAAATTGCCTTTGAATTTAATTCTTACCCACATTCTTCATAATAAAAATATGCTACTGAAATAGTAAATGTCCATTTTAATTTCATATGTTGTTTTATGCAAGAATATTTAAGAAGTCTAAGCCATCCCACTGCACTCAGCCTAGTCTAATCTTAGTCTGTGGCCAGTTGGCCTGGTGGTACTTACAATCTGGAATGATGCTATTCAAACTCTTTTAGCTTTTGTGTTAATCAGTAACATCTTTTATCATGTACAATTCCTTACTTTCCCCTCAAAGTAATACCTATGATTCATGAGCTAAAATACCATGAAAGAGCATGAAATTAATCGTTAAAATATAATGCGGTGAGGAAAAATACATTAAACCTAGGGGAATACACTGAAGCATGGATGTCTCAGTTAATCCTACTGGTTTGCCAAAGTTCATTTTTGTGTTGAATCAGAATGAATCATAAGGCTGTTTTTTAAGTCAAATCTTTCCTTGAATAAATTGATTGACATCATAGAAATTTATCTGACCATGATCATTGTTTTAGCTTTAAATTCAAGGAAAAGCAAGTAATCATTTTAAAAATTGTTGGTATGACATAGATAGTAAATGTGATAACATTACATTGATAAAGTACTTGATAAATGAAGAAAGAACAGAAAGTGATGGTGACAGTACACTCTAATGTTGGTTTAATTTTCCCTCTGAGCTACTTACAGAATTTCAGGTTGCATTGAAGCAGCCACGAGGTATCTTTGTTTCTGAGGACAGAAATTATTGAAGTACACAAAGTCACTTTGTGTGCTTATTCTTAATCTTCTAAGCCTCAATCTAGTATCCCATCAGCATTGAAGGGTTAGGAAACAGGAGGGCAATCAGGTCACTAAACTATAGACCTGAATATCCCTGGCTAGAATAGGTAAGGAAAGGGTGTGTTACTTGGTAATAAGACCTAGCTCATAGAACCAAAAGTTATTGTCCTTGTAGTAATCCTAGAAATTGCATGAGAAGTCAAGTCTTTCAGACACATTAATATAGTATAGAGCTTCGCCTCTGGAGCTAACTGCGGGGGAATTGAGGTCTAGAGCCGCCCCCTTTAGCCATGGGACCCTGGGTAAGTTACTAGCTATCTCTAAACTGCACATGCACAATCTGCTAAGTAAGGAAAATAATAATAGGAAGAATAATAAACATGTCACAAGTTGGCAGCTTTATGTCAGCAAAAAGGGAAAATGATAAAAAGTATTTTCCAGAAAGTCACTGCCAATGAGCTTGGCCTCCAGAACTAACTGCCTGGAATTGAGGTCTAGAGCCACCGCCTTTAGCCATGTGACCCTGGGCAAGTTACTAGCTTCTCTAAACTGCCCTTGCGCAATCTGGTAAGTAAGGAAAATAATAATATGAAGGATAATAAATACGTCACAAGTTGACAGCTTTATGTCAGCAAAAAGGGAAAATGATAAAAAAAAAATTAAAATATATTTTCGGGGAAGTCACTGCCAATGAAAAGATTGGTACTTTAAAGTTCATTAACAAAAATAGCATATGCTTTTCAAAACTTTGAATTTTTATTTTGCTTTGTTGAGTAACTTTGGATATTATCTAAATTTTGTCAAGGATGACTTTTGACTACAAACTTTCCTGGGCAGGTTTCAAAGAAGGTGAGTACTGGACATTGGTCACTTTCCCTGACCTCAGCAGTAACTTCACTGTACTTCTTTATTTAGATTGAATTTCTGGGCAATATAATGTCAATATCTGTACACTTAAAATCAAATAAAAATGCTTTTCAAGACTCTACTTTTATTCCATATCTTGTTCACTTCCACTGACAAAGATAACTGAGAATAGACTATAAAAGTGTATAACATGTCTGTATCTGCAACAAGCTTTTAACACTATTCATACTAATAATTCTGGTATTTATAGCCAAACTTAAGTTTCTGCCTACCACACTACTGCTCCCACAATCATAAATCAAAGTTCATTTTTTGAATTCCCAAATAATTAATGTTAAAAGGTTATAAACATAGTTCAGTTTTTTCCTGAGTCAGGGATTCAAGTCATTGTCCATAGAATCAAATATATGTTGAACCAAATAGACATGGCCTCTGAGTTACTTATCCTTTGACTTATATTTATTTGAGAAGGTAACTTAGAATTTACTATATTTAATAGTTAATAAAATGAGGTTTAAAAATAGTGGATTTGGAAAATGGGAGCATAAGGGAATTGACTTGAAGAAAGTGAATTTTAAGGACCATTTGAAAAAAAGGAAAGGCATGGGTTATAAATTGGCAGAGATGGCAAAAAAATATTTCAGAACACCCTTTATCATAATGCTTTTGACCATGAGGAGGGAGAAGGGTCATGGATCCAAAGGAGAACATGAGAGTTCAGTTTTTTAGTATCCATGGGTTATTTATTTATTGATCTAAATTTATACATTTTTAAAACTGAGTATGTAAGTAACAGTCCTTTCTCCTCTCCTCTCCTTTTATCAGTTGAGTACTACAGATCTTTTGGCATTGCAGTCTTACCGTGTTATGGCTTTAAGGCTTTTTATATCTTTAAAACTTGTTTTGTGAGTTTTAATTGTGGAATATGCACTTGACCTCCAGACCGTACTTGATTTTACTTTAGGATTGTTTTCCCCTTTGTGAGGAGTTTATGGGGCAGTAAAATATGTGTCTGAGTGTCTGATTTGAAGTCACTGATTCCACTGATAGCCCCTTACATTTTAAGGAATTACACATTGCCGGGTTTCTGTTCTCGTGACTAAAAGGCTCAGGAGTCACTCCAGGTAAACTGGGCTGACTGGGCTGCACGAAATAACCACACAAGAGACACAAATACCTTTTTCTTTGGGGTC
Source organism: Ictidomys tridecemlineatus (assembly GCF_052094955.1). Taxonomy (NCBI): domain Eukaryota; kingdom Metazoa; phylum Chordata; class Mammalia; order Rodentia; family Sciuridae; genus Ictidomys; species Ictidomys tridecemlineatus. The sequence goes on along the minus strand of NC_135487.1, from coordinate 80,624,429 downwards.
ACTGTGATGGCTCCTCTGACCTTAAGGGTCCCCAGGAAGAGAGAGAGCACAAGCTGACCCCTTTTATTGAGGAGAAGCTATTCAAATGAGGCAAGGGGTCAGGTTTCAGGGGACTGAGTCTATCTTCATGATGTCCAGTGTCAGCAGGTTGACCAACACCTGGGTAGGCCACACCCACGGGCACAGTAAGAGAAGGGGACACACATATAAGGCACTTCCATGGAAGATTCTATCCTAAACAGGGCAAGGGGTTATATTACAAAGGAACAGGTGAGCATAGCTTCACCCATGGGGCTGTAGCAAGACACACCCATGCAGGAGACACCAACCCTGGAACCCAAGAAAGGTGGGGAAAGCTCTGCCACATTTCTGTGACTGAGCGCCTCAGCACCCAGCTGGGGAGTGTGACTTAGTCATGTGCAAGGTTGGTCTCCCACAACACATTTCTATAGTTGAACACATTTATGTGTATTTCAGTATGATTTTTAAAAAAAATTCTCTCTATTTCACAAGAATTCAGAGGATGAGTTTTAGTAGTTTAATTAAAAACTATGAGATTAATGACAAGAGGGAGATTTTTTTTAGATTGGCTCTGCTTAATCTCAATGATAGCAGATAGTGTTGACTGATTGCCTAATTGTAAAATGTACTGGAATTCAATAGCCACCTTTCTTAATATTTGACAGATAAATCCACATTTTGAAAGCTGAATATTAATGATAAGGAGTTAATAAAAATGCTAAGAAAATCTAGAATCACAATGCTGAGATAATTGGATGATCTTTAAGCAATCATATCTTTCTTTGTAACTATTTGAATTAAGCATTTTGCCAAACTTTATATGCAGGAAACAACACTAGGACTGGAACCCTCCAGTAAGGGGAGATGCCTGATCACTGTGAGAGAATTCTAAAGCACAAGTTAAGTTGCAAGATTTGGAACACTAAGATGAAGAGACAATGAGACTGAGAAAAGATTGTCATAAAAATCATAACAAAGAAGATTTGATGAGAGGTTGGATTGAATCCAGGCTTCAGGATTGCTGAAGAGGTTGAAAAGTAGGATTGGCTAGTTTATTTTTCTGCCTCTTAGCTATATGATACAATGATAAATATGTCACAGAGGCCTTGTGTCCCAAAAACTGTAGAGAAATTTTATTTTATTTATATTCTACCATAATTAAAAATTAATTTAAAAAATGTTTAATAAGGCATTCATTGATTTTAAATTTATTTATAATCAGGGTTTTGATTTTCAAATGTGACATATGTTTACCTTCTGGATGTCATTTGCTCTCAGTCCTCCATATCAGGACAGAAGGTGTTTTTTTGGCCTCAAACATCAATAGTGTGGGTGTTCACAGATATCCTGGAGCCAATTATACTAGAGAGATAACTCTTAATAGGATTATGTATTTCCCAGGGTTTATAATTATTGCTGCTTTCATTGCTTTTAATTAAAATGTTACATTAGTAGATATGGAACATTTGCATATAACTTCTTTTTTAGGCGGTTCAACACAATTATCCATTTATTGGTGTTAGAAACTAAAAACTTTTGTATGAAGTTGTTTATTTTGTATTTCACAAAATCAAGCTTTATTTCATGGTGCTTTAAAAAGAATCATATTAAAACAGACCTGGGTTCAAATCCTTGCTCTTTTATTTGTTTATCTGTGTAACTCTGGGCAGCTTTTTTTTTTTTTTTTTGTCATTTCTTCCTCTGTAAATTGGACTTAATCTTATTAATTCACACATAATAGGATTAATTGGAGTCATATACATAAAATGCCCCAGATAGCATCTGTCACATAAAATAATGCTTTTAAAGTGGTAGTACTTACTTCAAATATTACTACATATATATATTATATAAACATCAAATGGCTGAAATTCGTTCATTTCTAAGAATTAATAAGCAGTATTAAAGCTTACCAATAGAATGTAGAATCTGTGAGATGGAGGGAGAATTAATGAATTTAAAAGAATTATGAGGAAAACTTATTATAGATTCATAAATGTTGCAGATACGTATTATGAAAGTGTTATTGAATTCTATTTTTTAACATTACAGGTGGGATGAAAGAGTTTCTAAAACTCAGGTTAAATTAGAGTCCCATTTTATTTCTATTTCCAAATATAATTTTAATACCTATTGTATTTCCAGGCTTCTAGCATAAGCCTCAGGGAATACAAAGGAAGAAGCTTAGCCTCTGTCCACACAAGACTCCCCATATCTGCTAAATAGGGGAATCAGATTCCAATCCCCATCTCTAAGGTTTTTACTTTAGCATGCATATGGATTGATTCTTCAGTGTTTCTGAGACTAAATCAGGCTTACTGCATGGGTGAAAAAAAATTATTTTTGGTCTTCTCATTGAAATTTTGAAGGGATTTGATATTACTCTTTCCTGTAAAGAAATTCTTACACAATTTAAACAAACTGAGATAGTTTTAAACTAACTGTATGAATATTATCTTGTCTCTGAGGAAATTTATGAGCTTCAAGGAAAAGTTTTTTCCTAGACTTTTAAGCATCTCTGAACACACTGCATTTGTTTATGAATAATTTATGAATAATTTTTAAATTCCTAGGACAGAGTGGGTTAGAGGTCAGCCTATTTTGTATCAGGAAAAGGTAAAGGGTACCTTCTTTGAAAAAGGACTCAGGTAGTAAACTTTTTATATTAATTATAACTATTTTATTTTTTTGGAAATTTCAGTTTGGTTGTATAATAGCATTCTTGCTATCCTCTACCTCTCTCATAATAATTAAAGAGACAATCTGTGTCTCTACCTCCCAGGTGCTTGGAAATTGATATTATGAGTGCTTATGAATGTCCCCTTGAGGCGCTCTTGACTGGGCCACTTTGAAGAAAAATCTCTTCATCAATAATTAAGCCCTGAGGGCCACTTCTCAGGGGACCCACACAAAATTACATGTCAACTCCAGGCCTGATTTATACAGATGGTGATCATGGATGAAGCCCTAACTGCACCCTCCCCTCCCCCATAATTCAATCTGGCCACTCTGCTGATCCCCCCTACCCACCCCCACTGCTTTTTCTTTTCTTAGAAAACTTTATCCCCCAGTTTTCAACTCCTGTTACCTACCCAGGATTAACTCATCTAAGTATATTTTTATCTTTGTGAAATTCTTTAAAGGTGTTATGAAAAATTGGGTATAGTAGCATGATAAAACTTTAAAAATATTAGTATGTCTGATGAAAGAGTTATGTGAAAAATTTTAAGCCAAACAGTACAAAAGAATATGCATTTACTAGTTGTTAATTAGAACAAGTATTCTAAGACAGGTGGCAGCTTGGGGATGGTTTCACTCTCCAAATGAGATCTGTTGCTCTCTGACCCTGTGGAAATCATTCAGCCACTTGTAAGGAGTTTGCTGATCCTTCAGCGAATTTGCTATTGATCAGTCTTTTAAAGATAGTTTCTTAATAAAATGTGGCAATAGTGAAATTATTTGGAAATGTGTCCTGCTGTGTGATCATATCAAGGAAATGTAGAGATAGTCCTGCCATTTAGCTATTCCATTTACATGCTAGGTAGGATTTCATCCACTATTTATACCATTATAGAATTTAATATACTTATTCATCTGATTTTTTAAACTTTCTTCATGACTGTCTACCTCTTTTTATTTATTTATTTTTTTAGAGAATTTTAAAATATCTTTTAGTTTTTGGTGGACACAACATCTTTGTTTTATTTATTATTTAAAGAGAGTCTTTTTAATATTTATTTTTTAGTTTTCGGTGGACATAACATCTTTATTTTATTTTTATGTGGTGCTGAGGATCGAACCAGCGCCCTGCGTATGCCAGGAGGGCATGCTACCGCTTGAGCCATATCCCCAGCCCCTCTTTTTATTTTTAATGAAATAAGTGAGCCAATTCTGAGTACACAGAGAAAATCCAATCCTACCTTATATGACTGGAGTTCTTTGTGAGAATGATCTGAAATTATAATGCTGTCTTTAACTAGAACTTAAGAGAGGAAATTAAAAAATGGAGGTAGAACTCTTAGCTAGTTTCTCTGGTGTTTTCCTTGGTTGATGATCTCCTTTGGAAACCAGAGGATAAGCAGTGGGAATCCTGGCCCCAGGGGGGAAGACATTACCTTTCTCTGGCTCCTTGTACCACAGTGACCTGAACGCTTTGGGAGCCTTCTTACAGATATTCTTCCATGCCAAGTATTGGTTAGTGCTGGGATAAAAAATTTGAAATCTACCATAATTCAAAGATGAAAGCATTTAGTTCTTTTCACAGATCCCTAGCACTAAGAAATGACAACTTTAACAGCAAAATGCTCTTTTCTGTGCATCAACTTTTATTAAATTTGTTTTGCATTTTTATGATTTAATTTTTAAATTACTTTCCAAGATCATAAAGCACTGTGTTGGAAGTACACTTGAGATGGTTGGCTTCAACTGCATATACTGCATTTAGGCTCTTCACTTGTCACTTACACTTCAGCTGATTTAAGCATTATATAAAAGATGATTTTTAAAAAGGAAATGGGGTCATTCTTGGGTGCAAAGACAGAGAGAGGAAATGGAATCAGTTACCCATTTACTTCATTGTCCCCCACTGATTCTGTGTTTCAGAACACCGGGGCATCTGGATGTAGTTTTCTGTTATGTGGGTGTGACTTAACTTTGAATCAATGCTGACTTAACACTTGTTAGGGTTTGGATCTGAGGTGTCCCTGAAAAGTTCACGTGTGAGACAATGCAACAAGGTTTGGAGGAAAAATATTTTTGGGTTATAGCCTTAACCTATCAGTAAATTGTTCCCTGATGGGATTAACTGGTGACTAGAGGCACTTGGGTTGTGGCTGGAGGAAGTGGCTCTTTGCAGGTTGGTTTTGGGGTATATATATGTGGCAAGTGGAGACTTCTCTTCTTCTTCTTTCCTCTCTTAAGTTCTAGTTAAAGACAGCATTATAATTTCAGATCATTCTCACAAAGAACTCCAGTCATATAAGGTAGGATTGGATTTTCTCTGTGTACTCAGAATTGGCTCACTTATTTCATTACACTCTTCTGCCATGATGTTCTCCAAGGAATGGAGCTGGCCTTATATGGACTAAAACCTCTGAAACTGTGAGCCCTCAAATAAACTTTCCTCCCCTAAAATTGTCTGATCAGATCTGTTAGTCACAGTGGTGAAAAAGCTGGCTAAAACAACCCTTCTTTCTAGATTATAGTTTCACTACTTGTATAATTCCTTATTTTTTTTCTGCTCTGAAAGAATAGGAAAGTATGATTGGGCCTCAGGTTGTTCTTGAATAGGTAATTTTCATGTTATCTTGAATGGATAACTGTAGCACTAACTGCAGCTGGGTCATGTGACCAAAGAAAGAGCCATTCATTTTGTCCCAGCCTCTCCAGCTCCAGGATTAAACTACTCTGGCAGACCATGTTTTAGGCTGCCTGCCTTAGCAGTATGAGTGATGAGTGCTCACATACCAGCTTGTGCATGCATAGTTTTTTTCTTCTTAGTACTCAGGAAGAATAAAAAATCTGTGAGTTTAAATGCTTTTTAGTAACATTTTTATCACAATGAGAAATATAAGAAGCCCAAACATTCCTGGAACCAAGGAGTTTATGTCTTGGATATGTTAACCAAAATAATTCTGAATTTATGCTACATTTTAAAGCTAAGTTTAAATGTAACCTGAACTCCAAAACATTGCCATGCTTAAGCCTCTGTTTTGAAAAAGATTTAAAAAAATTTGCAGAGGAAAATTCTTATATGGTTTATGGACATTACTGTCCATCATTTCCTCTATTTCAAAACTAGACTGCTTTCAAATATTCTTTATATTCTTTTTAAGACCATATTGTTATAATGGACATCTAGGAGGTAATTTATCAATGGTAGGCATGAATATCTTAAGGATCTGAAATATTTTCAAATTTTCCAGATAATAATACAACCCATGTATGTGGCAGCTAGCATGGGTGAATGTATATAAAATTATATCCTTTCCAGTGTTAGTAATTGTTTTTATTTTTAATTAGGTGAAAGTTTCCTGTCTGCTTAATTTGAGTGATTGAGTTTTGGGAAATTTGAACATTTTTTTCCATATTCTTAAATAGAAATATTCCCAGACTTTAATTAAATATTAATGAATAATAAAATCACAACAAAATTAATGCTGTTATAGAAACATGCAGTTTATTCAAACTAACTTTATATAAATTCAGAACTAACAGTAGACTAGTGGACTTGATCTATTGTTAATATTTATTGATACTGAGTAGTGGCTCATTCTAATTTACTTTAATTGGAATGAAGGGCAGCATAGATTAATGGTTAAGTATGCAGGTTCTGGAACCAAGGAGTTTATGTCCTACCTTTACCTCTTAGAAATTCTAATTTTGGCAAATAAATGTTTGTTTACTCATCTGTAAAGTGGGGGTTAATAATAGTACCTATATAAGTATTGTTATATGGTTGAAGGAAATACTATACATTCATAATTTTCAGTAGTTCTAACACATGGCAAATATGTCGTTAGTGCTAGATATTAAAATTTTAATAATGACTATCATTGTTTATATTTCAGGGTTCTTTTTATCTCTTTGGAAAATTTTTAATCTTTTTTTAAAAATATTTTTTAAATTGTAGATGGACACATATCTTTATTTTATTTGTTTATTTTTATGTGGTGCCAGGGATCGAACACAGTGCCTCATGCATGCTAGGCAAGCTCTGTACCGCTGAGCTACAACCCCGTTCCAAGTATAGGGATTTACTGTCTCCTTTTTCTTTTTTTATTCAAAAATATTTATTAATTTATTTCTGTTTGTAAGAAAATTGTATTACAGTAGAGTAACACTAGACAGTAGAATTTTAAGAATTTTTTAATTACATAAATACAGACACACATATATATTTTGACTGGGGATTGAACTCATGGACATTTTACCACTGAACTATATTCCCATGTCTTTTTGTTTTTTATTTTAAGACAGGGTCTTGCTAAATTGTTGAGGCTGGCCTCCAACTTTTGATCTTCCTGCCTCAGACTCTCATGTTGGTGGTATTATAGGTATGGAATTATAGGTGTAGGCCACCATAGCAAGTGAGCCTCCTTCATATATGTTAGAGAAGGCCTCCTTGAGAAGTTGACATTTAAACTGAAATTGAAAGATAATAAGGAGTCTGCAAAGACTTAAGTTTTGAATATTGAAGCATTTTGAATTTTGGACTTTTGGCTTTAGGATGCTTACCTGGTAAAATTTATGAAAATCTTGAGTGCCAAAACCTCTGAAATCTGAAATGCTTCTCATCCTAAGCATTTCAAGTGAGGGATACTCAACCCTATATATTTTTGTAAAGCTTAAATTACCAACAACATATGTTATACCTTCCTTGAATCTCATATGTAATTTCTAAGTACTTGCTACATGATAGCCACTACATTAGATAATGTGTGTGTGGGGGGGTCTGACTGGAAAGATAAATTCATCTTTCCTAAAGGAGCTTATGATGCAGAACAGCAGATGAGGAAAATTAGCAAAAAACTATAAATCAAGACAAAATAAGTGCTTGGAGTGATGGCACAGAATTCTGTTACTAGGATTAAAGTAGACATGCTTTAAATTTACATTCACACACCTTAATGATTTAGTTTTACATGGTTATTTTGGTTATATTTGATAAGTTATAGTTAAGGAATTCATGTAAGTTTTGTTACAACCTCACTCCACCTTTGCTTCAGTATGCAATAATTCAGGGGTCAGAACATGAGTTAGGGCATCCTTGTCCAGGGGTGGGTAGAGGAGTGCTGTCTTGGCTGAAATGGACCAGTTATAAGACAGTGCAGTAGAGCAGCTGGCAGAGTTGGACTTCACAGGGTTGACTGTGGATATGCATTCAAGGCATTTTTTTCCCCCTCATACCCTGCTTAGGAACATGTTTCCATTCTTAGGAAGATGTATCTGTTTCAGAAATTGTGAAACCAAGGACATAGAAAGGTTAAATGGCTTGATTAAAGTCAGTAGTGAATTGAAAACTAAAATCTATGAATATGAGCTCAATATTATGTTGCTGTTTATTCAGACATTAAAATACATGATATGAAAATTAGGAATCAGAAGTATGTAAGTGGGAAGTCCTTCAAAAGCTACCTCATTTTTTTCTGACTGTATGCATTCACAGAATTTCTCAATAGGATGTTTAATATTCGGTTCTTCAAGGAGCCCTTCACATGTGTAAATGAAGCAAGGTATGAATGGCTTTTAATCGAGGCCAGATGGTTGCAGTGGAGGGAGCTGAAGTGACACCATCAATCACTTCTCAACATGATGTCAGCTGACCGCTTCACCCTCTACCAGGCTACTTTGACCTCTGACAGGACAAAATCTGTATTTGTTGGAGAGATTAAGAGAAAGAAATAGGCAAAATGGGCTGCAGGACTTGAATTTGCTTTTGAATTGTTTTTTCTTTTTCTTCTTTAATGTCTGTATACAGTTGGATATGTGTTATAAAACTTTGATTCACTGGGGACTTAGAATGAAGTGAATTTTTCTTTTCTTCCTACTTTATGACAACAATGATGTCACCTGTCCAGAAAGCCAATTCATATTTGAGGACTAAAAAAATGTAATTACAAGGATGTAATGGAAGATTAATTTATATTAGCCTAACCCTTGCCCCTTTTGCATCTTTAGGCCTGTATAATTTTGAACTAATTATGCTATGCTGGATTTTTAGGTATGCATATTGGGTAATTATAATTTGCAGTATAGTTTTCAAAAAAGAACACTTTGTGTAATTCTCACTTACCCTGAAAATGAAACAAATCCAGAACCTATGCAATTGTTTAGTCAATTCTAAAATATAATATATTTCCATAAAACCTATGGCTTAAAAATACATGCACTTGGGTTTGATAAGTTTTATCCTTTGTGTCAACTTTCCTGGGGAAATTAAATGATGTTGCCTATGATAACATAAATTATCAAGCCGTATCTCAAGATCAGCAGTGTCTTTGAATACCCATGGCAACCACTTTGGATTGATATGAGCTTTGAGTTTGAACTGTAGGGGAGTAATAATAAGCCCTAATAGGTTCTTAGTTGGATTGGACCCCTGTTATGAAAGATTAACAAGAGAAAAACAGAAGTTTATTAATGTGCACATTTCAGACATACATGGGAGATGCCCAGAGGAGGAGTAGATTTTCAGGAGGTGGCTTTGAATTCTAGCTTACATAGCATCTTCAACAATGAACAGTACATTTTTAGAAAAGTGTTAAGACAAAGGAAGAGGACTTTGAGTCTCTTTGGGTGGCATCTTCAAGGGAAGGAAAATGAAACGGCGGTTAAAGGCTAGTAGATCTTGTTAATGTAAATTCCTTTAATATCATTGTCACGATAATGAGGACCACACCTCTCTTCAGTGGTTAATTTTGTTCTCCCTGGTAGAGGGAGGCTGGACAATCTGTTGTCTCTGTAAATCTATGTCCTGCTTTTTGGCAAATGGAGGGCAACCAGCTCTTCTGTATCCATTTCTTCTTAGTTGTCTTCAGCTCAGCAGTTCTTCATATTTTGGGAAGGCTTATTATTATCTTCCACACTCCCATTAACCCTAAAGTGTTGTCACTGAAATGTTATGATTACCTTGATGCACGGTGGGTCCTGTGGAGTAGTCCTGATACTGATATTGGTAGTGATATTGATTATCCTTTGAAAAAAAATGTTTATAAATTTGAATAATGTAAGTTCTCTGAAGTCTTATAGAATATATGGATCTATGTAGTCATGGGAAGTACCTTTTTTTGAACACCAGGAAGTTATTATAGTTACAGATTGAAATGGAGAATAATAGGTGATTGTTTCCTAGTGGTGTGCCCCATTTAACAAGTGTCACAAAAGGTAAAACAGTTCTCTTAGTATGCATGTAAACAAAATATTCAATGAATAAAGTAATAAATCTTACTAGAAGTTAAATGCTACTAATATGAAAATACTACTCGTTACACAACGTAATTCTGCTTAAATTTATGTTCAGTATGAATCTAAAATGGCAGTTGAAATATAAGAAGCTTCATATTGAAGGTAATGGTGTTAATTTACTCATCTTTGAGTATTTCAGTGGTAATGGCAAACTTTGAATGCTTAAACAATTATTTTAAATATAGGGATCATCTGATCTTTCCTGTGGAAATGAAAGAAATCTAGTTTTACTCAACAAATCTGAAACTCTGAACTTATACTGTATTCTGCCTCTCACATTTTGGCACCAGGGGTGCTTAATTATTAAGCCATATCCCCAGCCCTTTTTTATTTTTTTTTAATTTTGAGACAGGGTGTCACTAAATTGCTTAGGGCTTCCCTAAATTGCTGAGGCTGGCCTTGAACTTGTGATCTCCTGCCTTAGCCTCCCAAACTCCAGAGATTACAGATGTATTCTTTTGGGTTTGGCTCACTTGTCTTTATTATTAATATACTTCTGATTCTAGCTCTTATTCTACTTTTTTATGTAACTTCCTATCAAAAAATAAGGTAGTAGGCAATATTAAATAGTGGCTAGTTAAAAATAGTTAGGGAACTTCTTTGTAGTAATATATTTATAAGTTTGTGTGTTGTGATGAAGTCAGGAGGCTTGGTTCTAATCTTGACTTCTGCCTTTAACTGGGTTGTGTTTTTGACCTTAGTAATTCCATCTGTAAATGGAAATCCCTATGGCTTCTATACTTTAAGAAAATAAAGTTCAATTTATTATAAGCCTCATTTATATTATGCCCTATACAAGTTACTAGAGATACTGAGATGAGTAATAGTATATATAGTAATCTAATAATAATCATTAGATTCAATAAGCTTAAATTTAGTGGGGTTGGGCTGGGGATGTGGCTCAAGCGGTAACGCGCTCGCCTGGCATGTGTGCGGCCTGGGTTCGATCCTCAGCACCACATACCAACAAAGATGTTGTGTCCACTGATAACTAAAAAATAAATATTAAAAATTCTCTCTGTCACTCCCTTTCCTCTCTCACTCTCTCTTTAAAAAAAATATTTAGTGGGGTACATAGGCACATATACATAATATTTTAGACAGTGTAGATTTCAGTTGAAATGCTAGAAATTGAGAGTCTAATAATATACATAAAAGTTTTCATAAGTTGGTAAATGTTAAACATGGAAGTTATTTTATAATGGAAGTAGTATTACTTGACATTTCTGAGTTGTAAACTATATTTTTGGTACCAGAGCATCTGTGATTTTTTTTTCACAATTAAGAATAACTGTTGGCTTTTTAGATAAGATGCCTGGACTTAATTCAAATCCAACAATTAAAAGGCATGGGAAACAAGCTATATTTCACTGTCAATTTTTTTTTAGCCTATATGTCATTTGTAAGATGACAGCAATATTTAAGTGATGTGCCAAAAATCTGAACATTTGTTCCTGAGGCAGTTCCTATCCCAACTTGTACTTTCTGTGATTACCATTCCCCATATAATCATAAATGGTTGACATGAGAGGTACATTTACATTTCTGTCTTTTCACAACCTATATTGTTTTCAAGTGCCTACTAGAGCTTCGTTAACAATATTTTTTGAGATTTGCTTCTTACTCTATTTCATCCAACAACAGATGACTAATGTATACCAGGAACTTTTGTAGATACTGTGGCTAATAGACAGATGGTAGAATTTTCTGTAAGTCAGATTTCTTTCAGGTTTTATTGACATAGTTATCTGCACCATTGGAAAACAGATTTCAATATTTACAATGCATGTACAGCAATCCTTGAATTTCATGCTAAAAATACGAAAAAGCTAACATTATTGCTGCCCATAAAGGCGGGAGTGTAGCAATTAATACTATAGTCACTAAAGTCAGATATGTAAGTTAGAATTTCTGTCACTTCTTGGACAAGTTACTCAGTTTCATTGTGATTTTGTTCCTCATCTGCAAACTGGCAATAATAATAATACAGTGCTATCAAGGGATTTTTGTGAGGATGATAACAGTTCTCACTTGAAAACGATTTAGTGAAGTGCCTGGCTTACTGTAAAACCTCATTCAGTATCATTTTACAAACAGTGGACTAATGCAAGAATGTTAGAAAAAAAATTTTTTTTCCAAGTAAGAGATACAATATTTTGAGAAAAATAGTTTAACGGTTTTCTTTTTGAATTATATATTAGGTTGAGAACAAGTCCTAAAATTAAGTCAAAATAATACTGATAGAGACTGTTTTGCATGGCATATCTTGGGAGCCCAGAATTGTCTTATCTACCACAGCCCAATAAGGGAGGACTGAGTAAAGAATAAAGATCGGTGGGGAAGGAATTGTGTGCAGAGGATGGTTATGGAAGGTTTCCAAAAAATGTTTGCAAAGGAGCATTGGTAAATTTTTATTTTTATCATTGTGTTATTTGTAAAAAATTTGTGTCAGACCAAATGGAGAAAACTATTATTAGTCAATCATGGAGATTTAAATGAATCATCCCCCTAACCCCATGCTAGCAAAACAAAATTTCCATTTATCATTTTTTTGAAATGAGTAATTTTTGGTTTAGGATTTTTGACATCTTGATGAATTTCAAGAAAATACTACCTTATGCTGATGTGATTTCCCATTTGTCTTTTAATACATAAACCAAATGCTTTTCTTTTGAAGTTCATATGCACCCTTTTTCTGGATATTTTAACTTGTTGTTTGAACTGTTAGTGCTTCCTACACCTAGTTAGCTACCAGAGAAGCACACTAAGAACCAAGTTATGAGTCATAATATAGAAAGATTGATAGAAGTAATTTAAATAAGTTACTCAGAATTCTGAGTTTGGATGATGGCAAGTTTAAGACCAGCCTGGGCAACTTAGTGAGAATCTCTCTTAAAATAAAACTTAAAAATGGCCTGGGAATGTAGCTTAGTGGTAGAGCACTTGCTTAACATGCAGGAGGCCCTGTATTCAATCCCCAGTACTACAAATTAAAAAAAAAGTGGCTTTAATAAGATAATTTATTTTTTACCAGTTAAATAAATTCTATAGGGCATGTAAAATATTTTTGTCAATAGGTTTCTCTTTTTGCACTTGATATCTTTAAGTTCAGGTTCACTTGTTCAAGTTGGAAGCTAGAATGCCAGGAGGAGGGAGGGAGAGCAAAAAAATAGTGTGTCCCTTCCTTTAATGAGACTTCTTAAAATACCATCAATTCCAAATATATCTTATTGGCTGATTTATAGTCTCCAGCTTAGAATGATGGCCCTCTCAAAAATTATAGGGGCTTGCTAATAGGGAAGAAGGGTGGAAAGGATGCTCAGGCAGAGATTCTCAAAATATGTCAAATATATTTGTTAAACTGGCTCCCAGTAACCATCCACAGAAAATTACTAGGTGTATAGAGGGATCTCAGGTACAATGTTCTCATATCGCTGTTTCAAAAAAGAGTATCTGTGTTAATCTTTTCTATTTGAAGGCTCATGATTCCAAAATCAAATGCAAATCTTTAATACCTTCATATAAGATTCATAAATAAAAGTGAATGGATGGGGCTGGGCTTGTGGCTTGCCTAGCACATGCAAGGCCCTGGGTTCAATCCTCAGCACCACATAAAAATAAATAAAACAAGGTATTAAAAATAATAATAATAAGTGAATGGAGAAATATAGCATTCCAAACACTTTTCTGTATATTTGACATGGGACTCTACAAAATTAAGCCATGTGGAAGGGAGTACCCACTGAATTGTGATACCTTTACTCTACTTCTCAGTGCTCTAGGTGGGAGAGTAGGGGATGTGTTTACATTTTGTGTTATGAGTCCAAGGCCACCCTCAGGTTCACCAATTCACTGTATATACTCTGTGTACTTAGAGTTTGTTATATCATGAATACAATTCATTATGATAAAAGGATAGATTAAAATAAAAAAGGGGTAAGGCACATAGGTCAAAGGCCAGTGAAAACCTGCCACAAGTTTCCAGGAAATACTGAACCTCCTGAGAAATAACTTGTAATGACATGGTATGAAGTGTTGCTAAGCAGGGGAGCTTACCCAAGCCTTGTTGTCATGTAAGCATGACATGCTGTGTGCATTTCATTTGGCTATGAGAACTCTTCCAAACTCAAGAAATTATGATGATAAACTTATACAATCTGGTGGAAAGAATGTCCATGATATAACACAACTTTTATAATTGTCAAGTTTCAATTAGAATAATCTAGAAAATAGGGCTAAAACATTCAGCAATCACATCATTCCAAACTATTAAAATGAAGTCAGGGAATGAGGGGATGTAACTCAATAATAGATTGCTTACATAGCATGTGTGAGGTCCTGGATTCAATCCCCAGCACTACAAAAACTTATTCACTTCTTTGGAGCTCACCACTGTGCTGATCTTCTTTTTCCCATCCATTGCTCTCAATAGACATTTGTTGTCTAAGGGCTTAATGCCTTCCACAGAACCCTTCCTCCGTGTGGGTTTAGTTCAACCATCATACTTCTTCAAGGTGATGTACACTCTGCCCCAGAACTGACACTTCTGGAAGAGCCTGGTCAGCTCTGTCAGGAATTGCTTGCTCTCCAGGAGCACCATCGCAGCGCTCCTGGATGCTCCTGGCCAACATAAGCACCCAAGTGTACCCTTTTCTACACACATTTCTACCTGAAACTATAAAAGGGAAGCAATTTATCTAAAGCAATTGTTTTTGAGACACTGGCTATCTGGCAAAAAGACAGTGATCTTTGTGAAGTGGAGAACAAATGAGTGTAGCCTGGATTTTCCTTAGCTTACTTAAGGGAGTTTATAAGCTGCAGTTCATAAAGTCTGGTGGATTTCCTCAATTGAAGAGACAGAGATGAGAGTTCAGGGAGACTAAACCAGCTGGACTTTTTGAATAGAATAACACAGAGTGATTCCGAGAAACCTGGAAATCTGTGGACATACTCCTACTCCTCAGTACTCCACAGATTGATGATCAGTGCACGACTGCATAAAGAAACATCTAAGAGAGCTAGAAAGAACAGTACCTGACATGGGGTCTAAGAATAGTGCCTGATCCCACCACCCAGCCTGAAGAACACCATGAGTCACAGGACATTGGGTTCTATGAATGAAAAGCACCAGAAGTTTCTTTTCTCAGTAGTGAGAAATAATTAGACCCAAAGCAGATGCTGTTCAAGTCTCATTTCACAAATCGTAAAATCAAGACCTAAAAGGATCAGTTGTTTCCAAGTAATTCACCTGTGAATCAAGAAAAAACATAAAAAAATGTGAATATAAAACATTACATACCCAATTAGTTGAAATTCACAATGTCTGTCATCAAATTAAAAATAACCAGGTATGTAAAGATGTAGGAAAATAACGACCCATAAGGTGTATAAAATAAGTAAATAAAAATGAATGCAAAAGTGACACAGATGTTTGAATTATAGAAGTTCATTAAAACTTGAGTACAACTGTGACCTACATGTTCAAAAAGTTAGAGGCATGGAAGATAGTGGGAGATTAAAGATGAACTTCTAGAGCTGGCAACTATAATGTCTGAGATGAAAAGTACACTGAATGAGATTAAAGGGAAATTAGAAATTATAGAGGAAAGACATTAAGTTTGAAGGCACAGAAATAGTGACAATTCCACATGAAGTACAGAAAGGAAAAAAGAGAAAAAGAAAAGAGCTATAGGACAACTTTGACTATCCTTACATAAATGAATCTCCCAAGCAAAAGAGTGAGAGAGATTGGGGAACAGAAACAATATTTGAAAAAAACCAAATCCATATGTTCAAAAGCCCAATGAAGTTAAAAAAAAATAGGAAGAAAGTATGCTAAAGCACAACATAATCAAATTACTCAAACTAGTGAAAAAGACAATTCAGGTCAATCAGAGGAAAATAAAAAGTTATATAGTATAAAAGGAAGATAAGACAACAATATATTTCTTCTTCTCTCTTCTACTCCTGCTTATTATTCTCCTGAATATTGAGACCGGATACAGGTATGCTGTACATATGAGCTATATCCCCAGCCCTTTTTATTTTGTTTTTGAGACAGGATCTCTCTAAGTTGTGGATGATTCTCCTGCCTTGCTCCAGAGTGGCTGAGATTACAAGCATGAACCACCACTCCAGGCTAACAGCAGATTTCTTATTGGAAACAATGCCAGTAAGAGGCAATAGTGAAGCAATATATTTAAAGAACTGGCCGAAAAAAGCTCTCGACCTAGAATTCTATACTTAGTGAAATTAGCATTCAACCACCAAGAAGAATACAAACTTTTTCAGGAATACAAAAGATGAAAGAATTTACCAGCAGGGTCTCTTGCATTCTAATAGATGTTAAAGGAAGTCATATCCTTCAGGAGGAAGAAAATGATGCAAATTGGAAACATGGATGTACTCCAAGAATTTAGAAATGTAGAAATGATAACTACACAGTAAATATGATCTTTAATTTATTTAAATATTATTAAAGGATAATTGCTGAAATATAAACAGAAAGCATATTAGGAGATTTATAACATAAAAGTAAAAAGTACAACATGGAGAAACATTGAAAACTTTATGCTATGTGAAAGAAACCAGTTACAAAGGACTGTATTTTATATGATTCCATTTATATGATATGTCCAGAATATACAACTCCATTGAATCAGAAAAGTAAATTAATGGTTGTTTAAAGCAGGGGGCTTTAGGGAAATTGGAAGTTACTACTAATTGGAACATTTTTTTTTCCCTAAGAGAGGGATCGGTGAAATGTTCTAAATTTGAGCATGTTAATGATTGTGAATCACTAGCTAAAATCATTGAATTTTGTCTTTAAGGTGAATTGTGTGGCAAGTGAATTATACATATTTCAGTGAGGCTGTTAAAGGGCTGAGCCTGTAGCTCAGTGGTGGAGTGCTTGCCTACTTGCCTAGCATGCATGAAGTCCTGGTTGAAACCCCAGCACTACAAAAAATTTAAAAAAACAGTGGTTATAAAAATGTATTTATTTACAAAAGAAAAAAGTAAAGATGCTGTATATGAGGGAAAATATGTATGTATAACACAAATAGCATTGGGCAATATTTTCATCATCAAAGATTGACAAGAGCATTTCTACTGTACTGGAGCAGAAACTGATTTTCAGTGAAGACTCAATTGCTGGCTGAACATTTCTTTTTTTCCCCCCTCAATTGGAAGGATGCAGGCATTCTTCTGGGAACTATTCATGACCTTTCCTATTTGTGTAATGTTTTCATACTAGTGTGTACACTATGTGAGCAGTGTGTGTGTGTGTGTGTGTGTGTGTGTGTGTGTGTGTGTATGCATGCATGCATGTGTGTATAACTGTTTGTCATATATTTTTTTTGTGGGGAGCAGTACCAGGGATTGACTCAGGGAGGGGTACTAAGTCACTGAGCCACATCCCCAACCCTATTTTTATATTTTATTTAGAGACAGGGTCTCACTGAGTTGTTATATTTTTGGATGCATCTTATTAAAGTCCAGTGATTGTTTGGAACAATGTCCCTGAATTAGGATGCAAAATAAAACATTTATCTCTAGAGTCCATTGCAACTCTTATATACTAAATCTTAGGGACCCAAAGAAGATGTAGAGTGGGGATGTGGTAGGAACAGTTCAGGTCAATTACTTTTTAATTGTAACAGTAGTAAAAATAGAAGACATTATTTCTTTCTACTTTAGGTTTAAGTTTAAATTATTTTAAGTGAGATTTTTAGGCCCCTAAATTGGAATTTGCTAGTGGGTTTTTTTAAAGAATTAGGAAGTCTCAATGTGACTTCATATTACATATTTTTCACTAGGTAATAACACTTTTTAAAAGGGGACTATTCTTTCTATTTTTTCAAACAAAATGAGTCAATAAAGAAGACAAAATATTACTTCTTAATTAAGAGAATAAAAGTGAGGAAAGTACTAACTTTATACATGAATTCTATGTTATTTAAAATAGTATGTTAAATTATATATTTCTAATGGAACTAGTTTTAAATGAAGTATAAAATTGATCTTTTTTCTTTAAAAACTTTCTAAAACATCAAGAATATCAATTAATATTAATTAATACATTTTAAAACATGATTTGAATATGTAGGCATAAATTATGGTGTATATGTGGCATATGTATACAGTAATTCTTTTCTGCCAGGAAATCAAAGTCTTCTATTTTTCATTGCTATGTCATAAACATTTTTTTTCTTGAAGGAGATTTCTTAAAGGATACAGTTTTTTAATTTTAAAGAGCACAATAAAATCATTTTAGGAAATATACATCCTTCAGTACTTTCCTGACTTAACCTTCTGGGCTCACATAGAACCTGAGCATTCCTCTGTGAACATATTAATACCCCTTTATTTTATCATTATGTCTTCTTCCTTGGTCTGCAGCTTCTATTGTTGCAGGGAACAGTCTTTCATGTATTAGCGTTGTCTGTGCTGTCCTACAGAATACAAAATTTTGACCCTAGAAAGTTTTAAAAGAAAATAACAACAAGCAATTAATTTGATTTTCCTTTCAGAACTTGTTGCTGGTGTTATATTACCAGAGATTGCAAGGTTCAGTTCAAAGTGTTGCACTGCTTCAGCAAGTGAGTTGCATGATTAAACCTTTGAAACCTCTGAAGGAAACAGAGGCAAAGGCTGAACTCCTATTACAGAGTGGTTAATGATTATATGACTTAAAATCTTTGTAACTGCTGACAAGGAGTGATTGGGGTTCCCTTTGTCCCCTGGAATAGACACTAAGAAGAAAACAGAATTCTGCTGATTGTTCTGCCAGGAGCAGCAAGCTTCCACTAGAAAGTTTGTTGCTAGTGGAAGTTTGATGCTTTTTCTAAAATTTTTTAATTTTGTTTTTTACTGTTTTCTTAAGAAATGTTTCCATTAACAACTTTTTTTGGGAGGGCACTGTTAATATCTTTTCCGATGAAGTACTGTGCTTTGCTTTGAAGTCCTGTGGATACATAAAAACTATTTTTGCTTTTGAAAGTTTTAATGACTAGTTTGATGGGAAAGAACACATGTTAACAATTACTTAACATAATTTCCTACACCTCAAATGAAGGACAATGGCAAGTTTCTGTAGCAGTTCATGGGTATAGTTTAATATATAGAGAGGGTCCATTCTGAGTTTTTGGAGGAATGGTTCTAGTTAGAACTTAAGGAAAGTTAGCATTTTAGACTAATGTAAAGCTGCCACATTCTAGATACAGTAAACTATGTAAGAAAAGGGATGGAAATAGGATTTTACATAGATTTGATGAATGTATGAAAAAATTATAGGTTTTAGAATATGGATTTTCTTAGTTACCTAGTGGACTTAGTATTTTTATGATCATGTAATAATGGCCCATCAATTCTTCTTCTTTTGAATTTTGTTTTGGGTTCTGTATAAATTCATGCATACATTCAACTCTTTTTTTATATTTATTTTTAGTTTTCGGTGGACACAACATCTTTATTTTTTTATGTGGAGCTGAGGATCGAACCCAACTCTTGCAAATATGAGACAGTATTCTAGCATGGAATTTCATAGTTTTATCTTTTCTAAATATTTGTTTTAATTTAAATATATAATGCACAAGTGTTTTACAATATTAAGAAGCTTATAATTTATGCAGTGAAATTTTCAAATAAAATGATGTCTCATCTTTTTATGTATTTTCATATCATTTTGCACATATTTTATTTTCAATTCCTATAATGAAAATATGAAAATAGTACATTTTTCAATGTTATTAATGTTTCATTTTTCAAATTGTTTAAAGAATAAAGGAACATGTATAATTAGTAGCTAGTATTAAATTATTTGGCAAAATTGTTTTTATTTTATTTTGTTGAATTTAAGCAATACTATGTTATATCTCCTTTGGATATTATGAATTTTCTCCTTGAAAAAAAGCAACGTATAGAATCAATAGGATAACATTTGCAGTCTTAAGATAAAGTATCTTATAAATTGAAGCCTAGTCTTTAACAGTGTTTGCCTTCCAGAGGTAGAGGAATACTTTCCACGTCTGTTATAAGACTGTTTTTATCCTCTTAGAATTTACATGTTAAATCCTATTGCCCAATGTGTGATATTTGTAGATGGAGCTACTGGGAGTTAAGGGTAGTTGAAGTTATGAGGGTGAAAACCTCATAATGGAATTAGTGCTTTTGTAAGAACTGACAATCTAGAGCTTGCTCTCAATCTCTGCCTCTGTCTCTGCACATGAAGTCATAGTGAGACAGTAGTCATCTGCAAGCCAGGAAAAATGTTCTTAACAAGAACCAAATTACTCAGCATCTGGATCTTGGACTTCCTAGCCTACAAAATGAGAAACAAATGTCTAAGCTACTCAGACTATGGTGTTCTGAAATAGTAGCCCAATAAGACTAATACAGTGTCTAAATCAGAACAGTAACCACCTTTGCTCTGCTCTATATTAAGAATTATATGGTGAATATCAAATGTGTACATTATGGTTTCTTTGTTTGAATTCTTCATATTTTTTAAGGAAAATAAAATGACTTTTTTAAATTAGAAAGAACGTGGGTACCTTTTATGGGTGTGTATTTTATAATGAAAGAGAGGCATGTACTAGACCCTGTAAAGCCAAACAAAAGGTTCATGTGGCAGACTTCAGCTTGCTGAGTTGGTGAGTGACACGATAGATGTGAGGTGTTAAGTGTAAACTATTTCTTTTGTGTTAACTATTTGTTCAATAGAAATGAATCATATTTCTTGGACAACATGACTAGCATTTTGAAAGGGTTTATTCCTTTCCACTTGATGAGTTTTTTGATGCTTTATAAATCCCCTATATTTTATCTGACCTGTCTTTCTTGGAAAGAAAATGTAATGTAAATCACTTAAACATGTTGGGCCGAAAGGTCCATGAGTTATATACAGTTGTATGTGTTACAAAATGTTATCTTCATTTCTATATATGTGTAATGGATGTTAAAATCTGTATTTGAATTTCATGACCCTTCTACACTGCTGTATTAATTTGTGAAGTGCATATTGGCATTTTTCAGGCAGTCTGCTTTTTAAATTGCAGAGCAGAGGCCAATGATAAATTCAGGGACCCATGACTCAGCTGGTGATTTGGTTTCATCTGAGATATATCTCTATTTTTCATACTATCTTATTTATAGTTACCTTTTTACCTGTTGCTTTCATTTTTTTTATATATTCCAAAACTTTTAAAAATAATCCCCCTGTGTTATTTAGAATTGACAGTACAGGAACTTGAATATATATTGGTTGAATGACAACTATAACCTAGTTTTCATACAAATAGATGAAATATAATAAGTACTTACTGTGTAAATCATTCTAGTTTTATATATTATTTAATTCTCAAAACAATACTATGGGATAAGTACTATTATTGGTCTACATTTAGCAGTTGATGAAAAAGAGATTGAGGATTTAAAAAACCAGAAAAATAGAAGAGTTAAGATCTAAGCCCAAATTTAAACTCAAACAATATGCATATTATTCTGAAAATAATCAATAAAATGAAAGTTGTAGGATTTAGAACTGTCAGTGATTTCCTTCATCAATTGTTCATTTACTGAATGAGTTAGTTCCTTGCATATAGGAAAAATTGGTCTTTGTATAGAGGTATAAAATGAAAAAAAAATTGAAGATGACTTTCATTTGCTGTCATTACTTGGAAAAGTAGTCCAAAGTAGTCCAGCCTAAGGGGGGAAAAAGAGCTGTGTCTTGACAGAAAATAGAAGTACATTAAAAGAAAAAAAAAAGATAGCTGTGTCTTGACAGAAAATAGAAGTACATTAAAAGAAAAAAAAAAAGAGTCTGAAAATGTGATCGTTCTTGCTCAGGACCAGTTACTGCAGATTTCCAAGGTTTTCAGACTCCAAAGTTGTCTGTCCCAATGTGGAGGTGCATTTTTCCCTGTTTTGCTCCCCATTATCCAGGAGACTGACTATAGGAGTTCTGAACTTGCCCAGTGTCCAAAAGCACCTTGTACATTTGTAAGATACTGTTTAAACTAGTTCTATTTTTTTTTAATATGGCATTATGTAAAAATGTGGATGTGTAACCGATGTGATTCTGCAATCTGTATACGGGGTAAAAATGGGAGTTCATAACCTACTTGAATCTAATGTATGAAATATGATATGTCAAGAGCTTTGTAATATTTTGAACAACCAATGAAAAAAATAAGAAAATAATCAAACACTAAAAAAAAATTAAACTAGTTCTATACTAAGACTACTGACAGACTTGGAAGCGGTTGAGACAGAGATGGAGGCTTTATAAGCAAGGGAATGTTAAGCAAGTAAGTATTAAAAAGTGCAGTTCTCCATTAGTCAACATATGTTGATTGGTACCCGGGAGAGGCAATAAGTATTAATCAAAAGCATTAATAGATTGGTATTCTATGCTCCTATTAGTTGAGAATATTTGTGAAGGAAATAAGTGGATGGCAATATAATGTTATCTTGAAATCAAGTTACTTTTGTCCAATTATGAAAAAAATGAGAACAGTATGATTTTTATTGTCAGTACTTTTTTTTTTTTGGTACAAGAGATTAAACCCATGAGAACTTAATCACTGAGCCACATCCCCAGCCCCTTTTATATTTTGTTTTGAGACAAGGTCATGCTAATTAATTTAGGGCCTTGCTAAATGGCTGAGGCTGGCTTTCAACCTGTGATCCTCCTGCCTCAGACTCCTGAGTTGCTGGGATTATAGGTGTGTGCCACCACCTCCCGGCCATCATTTGTATTTACTTTATTCAAGTTGATGAACTAAAGAAAATGATATGTCATCAAAGACAAAATTTAAACATAATTCGAATAAGACAGTATTTAATTCATCAATTTAATTCTGTAAGCACAAATGTTAATATATATGTATCTTTTTAATTACTCAGAATTAATGTAAGTACTAACTAGGATTGAACAGGAAACATTTGTTTATAATTTCAGATGCACAGGGTGAAGAGAGCTTAATGGTGCATTATATTTGGTCAATCAATATTGCACTACAAAACAAAGCCACATTTTTAGAAAGGGAACATGTTGGTCAAGTGGCTTCCCACAACTGAAAATGAGCTCTCAAAATATACTTAAGTTGCAGTATTTTAGGGCTATGGTTTAGTGTCTTTTTTGTTAAGCAAGGATTTGTGATTGTTGATTGTAGTCAGTATGGGCCCTCTTTCTGCTCTCTGAGGAAATGCACAAAACTGGTTGCAGAATTCCACTGTGTGTTGCAGCCTCCAGCTGCTTCCCAGAACAGAGTGAACAAAGCAGGAACAATATGTAACTCACTTGACTTCCTGTGTACTGGCCCCAAATCATATTCTATCATTTCTTCAACTAAATAAAATTAGCACAGTTAAATTTTCTCAAATACTATTTTTCTGCTTCCAGAATCACCACTATCTCAAAATGATTGGCAAACTCAAAGACCAAATTCTTTGATGAGAGAAAATTCTCCCTCCGTAGGTAATAACCCTATATCTGAAGGGTTAATGGCCCTCTTAAAGCACTCGATTTATCTAGAGAGGGGGCTCTGTGACCCTGTTAGGACCTGGCTTTGGTCATTTCTTAGGAAGAATGTAATTTAGAACTCTCCTATATTATTCTGCCAGCTATTTAGTTATCGATGATATTGACTTTTAGTTTTAAAAAGTCTTGCTTTGGAAAATTGTTTTTAACAGCTCTCAACCACTCTCATGTCCTGTATTTTTATTTTATATCACTTTCATTTGGAATATTATTAAGTCAAATCCTTGGTAACCATTCTCCACAATCCAATTTATTTTTACCCAAGATCCATTGAATTCAACTCAGTGCCTTTTTTGCAAAAGGTTAACCCAATATTTCATGTTATGTTATACTTTCTGCTTACCATGTGAAAGAAAAGTTACTGTGATAAGCAGCCAATAAATTACATTTGGAATGTTTATTCTCAAAAGTTACATTACTATGCCGACATAGATAAACATAATCATTTATCACAGTATGGATTGTGGAAATAAAACCTAAAATAAATGCAGCCATCTTTCTTGTGTATTACCCAGTTTGTTTGCTTTGAATGTTGGCCAGTATACCTTTAAAAAGTGTCATCATGTTATTTATTAATTTGGATTACAATCTGAGATTAGTGTGGTTCGAGCTGAAATAAACAAGCAAAAAAATTTTTTTAAAGAAGACAATGTCTTTAATTTTTTCCTTTAAAATGAGATGACTTGGATTTTCTAATACTGACTTTTGTTGATGAGTTGCTTTGGTCTTATGTCATTATGAAGACTAACCATTTGAAACTACAACTGTTTTGTGCATTTGTTGTTTAGAAGATACCTACATCTCATCAGATAGAGTAAAGAATTATTCTTTCACATGTAGGAATTACTAAAAATAATCTTTATCAGATTTTTATTTGTCAACTAAAGCAAGTCCCAATGACGTTTACTAAAGTGGGTACATTATATAGCTAAATCAATTGAATATAACAATTTTTGGCTTTTTAAAAAGTTTCATGATGTATTAATTCACATATCACCCATATAAAGGGTAGAATTCCTAGACTCTTCTGGTGTATTAATAAAGTTTACCACCAGTACCACAATCAGTTTTCATCACTCCAAAAAAGAAACTACAAACCCTTTTGCATTTGCTTTCTGTTCCCTACCCGCTAGTCCTAGGCAAACACTAATCTACTTGCTGTCTCCATACATTTGCCTTGTGTGGAGATTTTATATAAATGAAAGCATATGTGGTATTTAGTAACTGTATCTTTCTATTATGATGATTATAATGCTCACCCACACTGCACAATTTTAAAAGTTTATTTCTGTATTGATATCTAATTCTATTGCATTGTGATTGGAGAACTACTGTGTATTATTTAGTCCTCAGGTTCTTTGAGCTTGTTTTTCAGCTAACATATCCTAGAAAATGTTTCATGCATACTTGAGATTAATAAATTATCACATCTTGATGATGTATAGTGTTGTTAAAATCTTCTGTTTCCTTGTTATTCTTCTGCCTGTGTTCTGTCCAGTATTTAAAGTGGGAAAATGAAGTCTTCAACTAGTATTCTCTAAATGTCTGTTTTCCTTTTAGTTTTGCCCTTTTTTGCATCATGTATTTTGTCTTATTGGGCACACTTATGTTTAGAATTGTTAGAGCTTCCTGATGGATGTTTCTTTATCATCATAAAACATGCTTTTGTGTCTAGTAGTACTTTTTTGTTTGGTTTGCTTAAAGTCTGTTCTAATACTACTATAGGTCACTCAAGCTTTCATAAGGTCACTACTTAAATGGTATATCTTTCTCAGTCCATTTACTTTCGTTCTATATGTGACATTGAATCTGATGGTTGCTCCTAATGAACAGCACATAGTTAGATCTTATTTTATTATCAATATATTTTATACCGACAGTATATATTTTATATTATTTTTTATAATTGCAGAATTACTTATACTCTGTTATTGACCATTGGTTTTTTTCCTGTGAACTTGAATACTATTTATAGTCATTTACTTTTTGCCTGAAGAATTTCTACTTGTACAAATTCTCTAATTGTCTTTTTTGGGGATGGGAGTGTTATATTTCACCATTATTTAATATTTGAAGTATTTTAAAATTATTATGCTTTATAATTTTTTATTATACATACACATATATATAAAACAGTGGGATTCATTTGACAGAATCACTCATGCATGGAATATAATTTGTTTCATTTCAGTTCCCAGTACCTCCTTTCTCCCTTGCCTTCTCCCCTTACCCCTGGTCCCCTTACTCTACTTCCTTGCCCTTCCCCCATCTATTTATTGTTTTTATAAATTGATACTTGTTAGGAATACAGAAAAGTGGAATTCACCATGGTACATTTACACAGCAAAATTTGATCAGTTTCATTCTACTACTCCTCCCCTTTTCTGCCGTTCCCCCTTGCCCAACACCCCTTCTCCATTTTTCTGATCCTCCTTCTATTTTCATGGTATCCCTACCATCTTCCCCTTATTTTGATCTTCTACATATCACAAAAATACATTTGACCTTTTGAGTTTCTGAGTCTGACTTATTTCTCTTATTATGATACTTCCAAGTTCCATTTACTAGTAAATGTCATAATTTCATTATTCTTTATAGCTGAGTAAAACTCCATTGTATGATATGCTATATTTTCTTTATCCATTCATCTGTTCACAGGCATATGAGGTGGTTCCATAACTTGGATATTGTGAATTGTACTGCTATAAACACTGATGTGCCTGTATAAATATGGTATGCTTTTAGATCTTTGAGGTAAATCCCAAGGAGTAGCCTAACTAGGTCATATGATGGTTGCATTCCTACTCTTTTGAGGAATCTCCATACTTCTTTACAAAGTGGCTGTGCTAATTTGCAGTCCCATCAACAATATATGAGTGTACCTTTCCCCCCACATACGCATTAGCATTTATTCTCATCTGTATTCTTCATGATCACTATTCTTTTTGAAAGATAGTTTTGCTGATTATAAGATTCTTGCTTGACAATGTTTTTAGTGCTTTGTATATTTGTGTATATTATCTCACTAATTTCTGGTGTCCATTAATTTTGATGAGAAATGAACTGTTAAAAGTTAGTTTTTTCTATATTATGCATCATTTTTCTTTTGCTGCTTTCAATAGTTTTTCTTTGATATTGACTCAGTATATTTGTTAATATTCTTTGTATAATATCTTTCTATTTATTCTACCATACATTTGTTGAACTTCTTAGATATGTAATTTAATAATATGTTTTATTTAAACAAAGTGGAGAAAATTTCAACTTGTGAATCTTGTATTTTTTCTCTTTTTTCCTCTTGTTCTGGTATTCACATGATTGTATTTTGTTTATTAACGATTTACCACAGACTTTAGGGCTTTGTTAATTTTTTCTTTATTCTTCTATTATTACATAATATTTTTTTAAGTTTTTTGATTTTGCCAGTTTAAATCTACTATTATATACTACTGTGAAGTTTTCATTTCAGGCATTGTATTTTTCAACTTTTAATTCTAATTAGTCCTTTTTAATAATTTCTTTGTATGGATGTGTATTTGATAGAACATTATAGTTATACTTTCCTTATGATAGCTATTTTGAAACCTTTGTTAAATCTGATACTTGGACTTTCTCAAAGTTGGTTTTTGTTGCTTGTTTTTTGTGTGGATGCAGATCTTATACAACCCTGTTTCTTTGCCTGATATATTACTCTGTTTTCTGTTCCTATAATGAAATACTGGATGGCATATATTTCATAAAGAAAAGAGATTTATTTAGCACACTTTTAGGGATTCAAAGTCCAAACCATATGGCATTAGCTCTAGAGAGAGCCCTTCTGTTGTCATGATGTTATGGCAGACAATATCTTGGTGTGAGTACATGCAAGAGGGAGCTCATGGTGAGACATGAAACCAGAGCATGGATAGGGGCTTGATAGATCTTGGAATCTCTCAATAATTTCTACCTACAATCTCTTAAAATTACCATAGTAGGTAGTGGCCAACTTCTAACATATGAATCATTGAGGTGGGTTGAGGAACACCTAAACCATACCCAGACCATAGCACATGGCTTCTAATCTTTTTAAGCATAAAATTTAGAAAATGTATTACAACAATTCTCTATACTGATCCCCACTCTGGAGGGATGGTGCACATGTCGTTTTTGGGTATTCGTTGAATGACTGATGGGTTATTTTAGAGAAGTACATTTCTCCTTTTGTGTGACCCTGCAATAGCCTCAGAGGGTGCAGCCATGGACATGTGCAGTTGTTCTGTCATAACTGGATTTAGCAGAGCTCTCCTTCCTTTTTCCACTGATCTCTGTTGAACTGTCTGCCTCTATTTGTATCTACCTAGCTCTTATTTCCACTGAGTTCTGATTGATTGCTTTATTGTTTTTGAAAAAGCCCTGGGATATAAATAGTTCTACAACGTGATGTGATTCAGTTAAATTTGTATCCCTCTTCATTGGTAGTTTTTGAGGTGAGTTTTTGCAGTTTTTTTTCCACCCCAGGAGGGCTTGTCTGAACTGTCTTTTCTCCTGGTGAACTGTCTACCTTCATGGTTTAGTTTATTGCTCTCATAGAGTTACTTGGTTCTTCGTAATTTTTGTTATCAAAATCTTAATTGTTCTTAAACGTACTCTTAGACTTGAACTTCCCCCACATAGGGGTTCAGATAAGATAAGTTTCTTTAGGAGTGCCTTTTCTTTTGGGAAAATTCTCTGACCATGGCTCCAGAATTTAGGATAGTGACAGTGGCTCACCTTGAGTGACACTACTCCTTAATAAGCAGGTTTGCTCATATGCAAACTGCACCCTGAGTGAGGTGAGGTGAGGGTGAAGGTCCCCAGTGTAAATGGTGCCCCTCAGGCAGAGACTTTGCTCCCTGAGTATGTCTGATTGTACCAAGAAAGACCCTGAACTCTGGGCTGCAGTTTCCTGGAGTTTAGTCCCTGAATAGCAGGGAGTGGCAGTATGAGAAATAGTGGCATTTGCCCCTCCATGGGAGACAACATGGCCTTCAGGTAGGGCTGGTGATAAAAGGAAACATGTTTTCTTGGTTGAACTCATCTGAAGTGGAATGACTTTGACACTGAACTGAAGTGGGGAAAGGGAGGGGTAGTTTATTTTTCAAATGCTATAGATCCTTACTACTCTTTTCAAGTTTTAGTAGATTTTCTTCAATTAATGTGCCTTCATTTGTTGTTTGCCTTTAGGACAATTTCCTGAGATTTTATTTATATTTTTATTAGAGCTTTATAAATATACATAGTAATGGGTTCATCCCCAAATAATCATACACACATGGAAATCAATTTCAGTTCACAATATCCCCTTTTTCTCCCTAACCCCCTCCCTTCCCCCGTTCTCCTTCCTCTACTCGGCTAGACTTCGTTTTTCACTCTTCTGTTTATATTTGATTGATTCTTTTTTACTTACACAGAAAAGAGGAATTCCCTGTGGTATATTTGCATATGCACATAACATGAGTTTTAAAGAATATCTTTCACATTGCCTCCCCTTTTCCATCGCTCCACTCTGCCTCTTTATCTCTTTCTACACTTTTGATCTTCCCTATATCTTTGCATATTCTATTCTATTATTCTCTTCTCCTTTCCTTTATTTTACTCTAGCTTCTGAATATCAGAGAAAACATTGGACATTTGGCTTATTTCACTTATCATAATATTCTCTGTTTCCATCCATTTACCAGCAAAGGCCATAATTTCATTCTTCTTTATGGCTGAACAGAACTCCATTGTATATATATATATATATATATATATATATACACACACCACAGTTTCTTAACCTATTCATCTGTTGATAGGCATCTGGGTTGATTACATAATTTAGCTATTGTGAACTGTGCTGCTATAAACATCGAGGAAGCTGTTCCAGAGATTTTAAATGGCTATTTTTTTGTCACTAGTTTTTGTCAGTTTGTTTTGCTGGTTGTTGGTCAGAAGAGGTCTTTATGCAACCATTCTGGGAATGATTTCCTAGTGGTTATGTTTTAAAGACTTGCTTGAGTTGGGTGTATTAGTCATCTTTTTGTTGTTATGACAAAATACCTGAGAAAATCAACTTAAAGGAGGAAAGATTTACTTTGGTGCATGGTTTCAGTCTATCATCAGATATTTACAATGCTATGGGGCTGTGATAAGGCAGAACACTACAGTAGAGAGGGTTTTGTTGGGCAGAGCAATAGTTTGACAATAATTCTTCATTGAGTTATTCAGGTTCCATTTAATATCACTTATACATGTGGTTATAAGTGTCTTCTACATTCTGTGTTAAAAAGATACATTTAAATGTATACTTCATCTTTGGATAAATTTGAATCTAAATCCCATACTCAGAATAACTGAGTTGTAATTCAATCTCTTCTCTAGATTAACTATGGATTTTAAGCAGGGTACTTATCTGCCATTAACTTATTTGATCATCAAAAATATTGAGCAAATAGTAGCTGTTTATAAGTTAAACAATATGATGTTTGTGAAACCATTTGACCTCTAAAATCTTAAAATTGAGAGTATGTTATTGTCATTTTAAATCAAATACACAATAAGTTGAATTGTTGCTTTTCTCATTTTATTCTTTCCACACTGATAAATAAATTTATAAATAAAATAAATAATAATTTCATACTAAGTATAAAATTTATGTTAGAAAAATATAATTTATATCATTTCTAAATCCTTCATATTATCATGTAATAAATGTTCTTATAAAATCAGCTAAGATATTACTTAGAAAATGATTCCTTTAGATCAATTTATTTTGGAATTACAATAATAGAAGGGGAAACAACATTTTTAGCATATGTCTTATAGTATGATTTTTTCCTTTATCTGTTAAGTTACTTTGGCATTTGTGACAGTATTTTGAGATCCAAATATGGGTTCATTTTCATATGCAAAAAAGATGAACATTATATACTAATTTTCAAAGAATCATAAAATCTCGATTTGGAAGATGATTTGGGGGTTGGTCAAATCTAACAGGAATTTCATTTTTAGGACTTATCTCAAATTCTTACTAAGCCTCCACATGAAGAAATCATGGACAGAGAATTGCTGTTGCACATAGCCTCTGGATTCCATTTTCACTCTACTTTAGATTTTAGGGTGTTTATAGTTTAGAAAGCATGTTGTATCATGTATTTTATTTATTTTTTACTATAGTATTTTGGTTTAGGTTATGGCCCATTTTGCATGTGAGGAAATGAAAGACCAAAAGGATAAGCAGTTTGCTGAAAGTTATGTGACCAATAGATATTAAGAACCAAATTCACAATTTTGAATATCTTATTTCACAGGCATGGGCATATGCTACTCACTTGGTGTAATATGTCAGAAATTCAGCAAATTCTCTACTTCTTCAATTCAAAGCATTCACTGTTTAGGAGGAAGGAAAATTCATAAAGCAACAGTTCTATTTAGGTTGGTGGTCCTTGGTAGAGATATTTGTATGTTCTAGGACAATCAGATCTATGCAAGTGCTCTACTACTTTTTTTTTTTTTCTCCCAGAACTGGGATTGAATCAGGGCCTTGTACATACTAGGCAAGTGCTCTAACACTGAGCCACATCCCTAGCCCCAGAATCAGATTTGGATTAGTCAGGAGAATTTTCCTGGGAAGAACAAGACTTTTGAGATGTGCATTGTTTTAAATGACTGCAATAAAGTTAGTGTGACTTCTAATGCAATCTTAGCTGATATTTTTTTTGAATATCTGAATCTAAATCTCCCTCCTTAAATATCTACAAACTTGATTCTGCATTCTCCACTAATTCAAAATAATTAAATTCCTTTTCCATATGAAAACTTTTCAGCTACTGAAAACCTCGATGTCTCTTCTGTATCTTTTCTCCAGGATTTTCTTCAGGTATTTCATATTGGTGTTTAACATGTAGAAATGCTGAAAGTTGTTGGGGAAATGTTAATTGTCATCAATAGTTCTTTTCCTGTGGCGGAATTATAATTTTGTAGTAGTTGTTAATATTTATTGGTTTATTTTTTCCTGAATAATAATCATAATTATTATTATTTTGCCAAGAGTTCCTTTTGGAGAATTATTAGGAATCACTCCACTTGTATTTTGTCCAGATTAGGTAACACTGACATTTAATGTTACCATTTTAACATTAGGTAAGACAACTATTTGAGGTGACATGTCATGTTTTGGGTGTATTTTGAGCTTTGGATCAATTCATGCCAGTAATGTTATTTTCTTTGTTAGTTTTTCTCCAAAAAACAATTTTCTCCTTTTCACTTTTCCCAAATAATTTCTGTTTTATTGGGATTTCCCCATGTAGTTGCTTTCTTGTTAAGCAAAATACAAGAGTTATCAGTTTTATTTATTTTTTAAACCCTCTTGCTAATTTTGGATCTAATTTGTTTAGACCTCATGTAATCTGTTTTCTCTCTCTCTCTCTCTCTCTCTCTCTCTCTCTCATATCATAAATTTTATATCCTAGTTGAACCTTTCTTTAGGAGGGGAATGGATGATTCCTAAATAAAATTTTGATTTTTTAGTGCCAACATATTTACATATTGTTATTTATTATTTATGCTGTCTTCAGAGTATCCTGGCTTTAAATCCTCGGATGCAAAATCATGCAACTCTGCGTTCCACTTCGGCCAAGAAATTAGACAAGAAACATTGGAAGAGAAACCCCGATAAGAACTGTTTTGTAAGTACAACTGATAACATGATTTCCTGATGAAAATTTTCTCGTTCTACACATTCTAAGACAAGATTTTACATATACTTAGAAATACAGTTAAAATGTGTAAAGTACAGCTGTGATTTTTTTCATATATTACATATTTTATATTTGAATATTATAAAAACTTTAATTCTGTTTTTAAAAAATCTTATGCAACACTTAAATTATATGAATTTAGTTTGATGCAAAATTTTCTTTTCCTGAAAATCCTTAATATTTATTTAAAAATTGTTTTGTGCAATAAAACAATGATATGAGAGTTTCTCTTTTAGATATAGTCTAACTGATGGTAGTTGTAGGCATCTACAAACTGTTTGAAAACGCGCTCTTGTGAAATTTCTGAACTTTAAAATGTTCAGTATAAACAAATAATATTTTCAGGTGAGGTGTAGGCGCAAATAAAGTATTACTCTGAGGTTTTTGATGGCTAGAACTTTATTTGATTGAGCCTATGAAGTTATCCACAGAGCTGGGACTGTGAGGTCATAAGCATTATAAGGACAACCTTGAAGGCAACATTTAAAATACTATCTGAGGGATATGTAAGTCTTTAAATTTGGAAAGAAGTTTCCTTTTTACTCTATTTCCGCACAATTGATTTTTCCAAAATAATTAGGGAAACCATTAATATTATGAGCTTACTTCACATTGACTCTTTTGGTACTTTGTGTATAATGTCCTGTAATATTCATGATTATAGTGTTGTTTTTCTCTCTCTACATTCTAAGGATGGGAATTGAGGATGTGTGCTCGTGTGTGTGTGTGTGTGTGTGTGTGTGTGTGTGTGTGTGTGTGTATTTAACTACTTTTAAATTTTTCTATCACTGGCAACCCAGCAAAGTTTTTGAAAGCAACAAAGAAATAAAAACACAGAGAGACAATATTGCATATGGCTTAAAAAGACCTTATAGCCACTTAATAGCAGACCTGGATTTGGAATTCAGTTTTCCTTGTTCTACTTCTATGAGTTTTGCCTCCAAGTTTCTAGTACAGGTCTTTGGAAGGACACTGATATGGTCTGAAGTAGATCAGGTGATTGGCTGACTGTGTACCACGTCCTTGCAAAAAGATCTGAACGATTGAACTGCATTCAGAAAAGAACCATGTAATTTTCAAATATTTCTTGAAGAGCACCAAGTTTCAGTCTCATTTTTAAATGTGTGAGACCTTGATCCAGAGAAATTAGATAACTTTCTTGAGGCCTCTCTTTCATAGGCTATCAAACTATGATAAGAGTTCTATTCAGAAAAAAAGGTTTCCTCTATTCTGATGGTTACTGTTGTTAGATTATTTCATGGAGATTATTTTTATTCTATAATATGATCCTACAAATTAACTCTCTTATATTTAAAAAAATATTGGTGAAAGTACAATGAGATAGGTCTTCTCCATTAAACATGTATTGACACATATTTTTAGTTAAGTATATGACAGTATTTTTGATAACGTTCATTAATACCTTTGTTAGTTGCTAGGGATACTAACAAAGTACCACAGTTTAGGTGGTTTAAAGAATGCAAATTTATTTTTACTATTTTGGAGACTAGGAGTCTGAGATCAAAGTGTTGATTTGTTCCAGAGGCTCTTTCCTGGACGTGTGGTAGCATCTTCTCTCTGTATTTTCACAGTCTTCCCTCCGAGTGTAACTGTGTCTAAATTTCTTCTGCTTATAATGATACTAGTTATATTTGATTAGTATCTATCCAAATGACCTCAGTTTACTTAAATTAATTCTTTAAAGACTGTCTCTAAATACAGTCACATTTCAAGGTACTGAGGTTTGGATTTCAACATTTCATGCATTTTGGAGGGATACATTTGAGCGAATAAAAATATCTTTAAGTTATCAAACACACCTAGTAATTCATCTTCTAGTAATAAATCTGAAGGAAAGAACTAGGAATGTAGGTGAAAATTAATTTGAGTTGAAAGAGGATTATCTGAGCCATTTTTTATTCAGTAGAGAAAATTGTAGGGGAAAATATACTGAATTCCATCCACTGGGTCTTGGTAAATTTGAGCAGATCCATTTGCTGGTAAATTGTGCAACCATTCCAATTATTTTTTAAATGGTTAATAATCTGGATAAAAGCTCAAATACACATTACATGGTAAAGGCATGAGGCATTACTGTATTCAGTAGTGATTGTGTGTACTTCTACACACCCATGTTTTGGCATGAATCCACACAGAATAAAGAAAATATACCAGAATATTAACAGTGATGATCTCTGCTATTTTGGCATTTCTGTACATTTCATATTTTCTACAATGAGTAACTGTTAGTGAAAAAATAAAATGAAAGGTTTAAATATATGGTAAAATAATAATCTCATTTGGTGACATCATATTAATTACTGTGGACAAAGTAGTGAGGTTCATTCCCAAAGGGAAAATATGGAGCTAAGGTTCGAAGTTAACCTCAGTGCACTTAATGAATGTTCTTCCTTTCACTTTTATTATTATCCTCCTTATGCTTGCATTAAGAATTAAATGAAATTATCACCAAAAAATACTTGTTTTTTAATTTAGGAGTTTTTGTTCTTGTGTCTTACAATAATCTAAATTGAAAATGCTTTGTAGGTAAATCATAAAATGATTTTGAAAGGTAGAAGGCAGATGAGCCAGGGGTACAGGAACTGAAGAAATCAAGTCCTTGAATTTTCTATTTTCCACATATATTCAGAGCAAAGAATTTGGAAGCCTGGAAATGCTAACAGGTATACACATGTAGTAGCCCCAATAAAAAAAAAACTGCTCTTTCTACTCAAAGAACCAGGAAAGGATCAGCTGAGTAAAACAGAAAACTCTTAGGTAGGAACTGAGGAACTGCTCTGCTCCAGCCAAATCCTAACAACAACAACAACAACAACAACAACAAATCTGGTCTTTCCCTGATCCTCTAATGAAGGCGAGTTGGGAACCCAGACTTCTATTAATGAGATAATGGGATGCCCCACACCCCTACTGTAGTGATGTCACAAGCAGAATAGGGAACAAGACTTTCATCTCCACTGGTTAGCTGAGCACCAGTCACTAGTTTCCTCCACCACCTGGAGGAGAGGAGGGCAGGGATGAAAAAAGAAATAATGGCTAGAAGCCTCCCAAATTTGACAAGATATAAAGTTACAGATTTAAAAACCTGGGTTCCCCAAAGAAATCTATAGGAGGCACACATAGTTAAAATGAAAACTGAGCACCAGAAACTATCTTGAAAGTGACCACCAGTCTTTCCTCAAGGAAGGGAACACTGTTGTGTGTAGCTGTGCCCCAGCTCTGTGGATCTGGCATTGACACTGAACCTGGCTCAGCCTTCCCTCCCTTTTAACTTGCTTTACCCTTCCTCTATGGATTTTCCAGAAGATTTTCCAACACTTACTCAGTAAATATGTATACCCAAATCTCTCTTGAAGTTTGGTTCTATGCAAAATGAACTTCAGATTCCTAAAATTGTCATTCTGGTCCTTGTTATGGGGAGCTGCTTCAGAAAACACTTAAGTCTGAATTCAAATCAGAGAGCTTTATTTATCTGGCCAGGGACTTTCACCCACCCACAGTGCTTCAGTATCTGTGGGAGAATAACAATTTCCTGGCCTGTGTCTTGGGAATTTAAGGACAGAAACTAAAGTTCAGGGACTTTCCTTAGTATCATGCAAGCAAGCCAATCATAGACGCTAATAGAGCAATTAGCACAGCAACTCAAGACAATTGCATCTTGGGTTTGAGCAGGTGTTAAGACAACCTTATCCTGAGTTCCAGCAGGTGGTTAGTGGAGGCTAGAATGTACTTCAAAGTCTTGGATCACCAAGACAACTATATCCTGGGTTGAGTACATTTTGTGGGGTATAAAGTACAGAAAACAATATATTATAAAAAAACAGCTTTTATTTCAGTTTCTCAGAAACAGCTCTTGTAACATAATTTTTATAGAAGGCAGCAAAATGGAATCTTAGGCCTGTCTATGACAGTTCTTGCTTTATAATTGTCTATCTCACTTATCAAAAACTTATAATTATAATCTATATTTTTACTAATTTATAACCTATAGCTTACACTCTTATTGATTGTATTTATCATTTCACACCACAACTGTCCTCACCAGCAGCACTCTCTTTACCCTGAAGTCTTTTCTTCACCTGTAGTATACTAGACTCATTGGTTTTCTTCTTATTTCATTGGCACCTCTTTTTGCTCCTTCTTGACTCTTTTATAATTCCTCATCTCACTCCTAACTATGGCTTAAATCTCAATTGATCTTTCTTCCCTTTCTTCTTTTGAAATACTAATTGGTGATCTTATTTTGTCTCTTAAAGTTTAATACCATCTTTAGACAAATGACTCCTTCATTTCTATCTTTAACTTGCATTTCCATCTCGGGCTTTATAACCAAATGTCTGTTCAATACCTCTTCTTAGATGTGTAATAAGTATCTCAAACATTTAACATGTTGAAAATCCCAAATTAGTATCTTGCCTCCAAAACCTATTTCTTGGAAATTTTCCTATCCATTCTTTCACTTAGACCAAAATGTTAAAGCATTTGATTTTTTTTTATTTCTTTCACTATCCATAACTAATGAACTAATCAGCTGTGTCTTCAAATATATCCAGGATTTGACCTGTTCTCACCACCTCCACCAACACCAACATTTTTAAGCCACCACCACCATTTCTCACCTGGTTTTATTGCAGTAGCCTTGAAATGATCTTTGTACTTAACTACCTTTTGTAGTGGAGAATATTCTTCACCCAGATGAGGAATACTTTTAAAAATTATATGCTTACAACCGTCCAGGATTTTCCAGCCAACTCAGGGTTTGCATAGCTTCCTTTGCACAATTTTCTTTGCACAATCTCAGCAAGGCCTTCTTTGGCTGCACTATTTAAAACTCTAACCTGCCTTTTTATATAGCTCTTCTTAGATTTCTTTGCTTAATTTTTCTTCTCAGCATTAATTACCACTTTGTATTCACAGTTTGTTTATTGTATTTTTCCACTAGAACATGAAGTCTGGTAGGGCAAGCATTTTTTTTGTTTGTTTTATTCATTTGATATTCAATTTCTTAATTGTGTTCCCAGCTTCTCAACAGTGCCTGGTGCTTACTATGTGTCTGTTGAGCAAATCGATAGATGAATAAATGAATAGAGCTCTTATTTTACCTATTTTTATATATTACATATAAGGATTACATATTTTCTTACTTGATAGTGCTTTCCATTTCCCAGAGACCTGTGTGTGTTGCATTTGATTTTAACCATGAGTCACTTGGATGACTCAGATTTGTTTTCTCATTTTACTGATGACAAAGACCAAGCTGAAAATGCTAAATGATTTACTTCAACTCTAAAATTAATTAGTTAGTTGCAGGCAGATCTGGAATTCTGGTCATCTGGACTAGTATGTCCTTTTCAGTGTATCACTTTTCCTTCTTAGAAAAGACAAATTAAGATTATGAAATTGATAAGGAAAATGCAGGTTATAATGGTTGTTACATTTGTAATTAGTAATCTTACATCATTTCTGAAGATTGAGTTACATTTTTACTCATTTTCTGGATGTTTGAATGCAAAGCTTTAGTTACTTTTGTTTGCTTGATTTTTAAAGAAAATTTTGCTTTGTCTTTATTATGTTCTGCCTATTTGATTCAGGTAGTAACTGATTTATCACTCTGTATAGCAGGATCAGTGTTGTGAGTGGGTTTCTCTGAAGTCCTGGAGAAGATTTTCTTGAGGCCTGTACAGTTCTCTGTCTTTTCCTGCCTACTTTCCTTCTTTTTATTTCTTTGGTGCTTGAAAAATCAATATTTCAGGCACTATATTGAACACTATTCAAATATTACAGTGGTCTATAAAATTGGTAATAACAATTGTTTATTAAAATAGATGCAAATTTGATTTTAATAAATAAATTATTGACTTCTTAGCAGGTAATATCTTTTTGACCAGCAGAAGTGCCCCAAGAATAATAATTTTGAAATTCTTGCCCAGAAATTTCTTTATTTGGCAGTTTTCTACCATTCTAGTACTAATTGGAAATTCTGAATTCATTAGGGGATTTAAACTGGCAAATGTGTTTATACTGGTTAATGAAGCACGAAGCATTTACTTCCAGTATCTTTTAAGCAGGTGTTTCATAACTGCTGTTTATTTTTGCCATTTTTGAAAATGTTGAACCATCCTAATTACATAAATATTTTGCATTCATTTTCAATGAGCAATTTTTGAAGACCGGAAAACGTTATGAATTAGAAAAAGTTTCCTGGGTGAAATATAAAGGAAAGACAGCTAAATTCATCAAATTAGACATATTTTTAATATGTCTTGCCATATTTTGGCAAGTTTATTGTAAATATATGACACACAGTGGGTACTCATGGTAAAAAAATAAAACATAGTGTATGTTAAAATTTTGCAATATTTTGTTTTATTTCTAAATGCTTCCTATGAAGTATTTTATTTTATCTCAAACTCACAGGTGAGGGAACTGGGCTCAGGAAAGCTTAGGAAACCTGTCCAATTTTTCACAGACAAGTGGTGAAAGTATAGATTAAGTGTAGATTAAGTCCATGTGATAAAGCATGAAAGCTGTTTAAGGAGAATGCTTTAAATAATGAAATAAAAATAAATTGTTGGTCTTTTTCTTGAAGACAGTGAAAATAACTAAGTGAAGTATAGGTTTGGGTACATCTTTTTTTCTTGTGTGTATCACATTCTTGGTCA
Organism: Ictidomys tridecemlineatus; assembly: GCF_052094955.1. NCBI lineage: Eukaryota > Metazoa > Chordata > Mammalia > Rodentia > Sciuridae > Ictidomys > Ictidomys tridecemlineatus. The sequence continues at coordinate 80,585,457 of NC_135487.1, read as the reverse complement.
CTATTTTTTTTCTGCATTTGTCACCTGTTTTCTATGGCCTTGTGTTGTGGCATTTATTGCATTGGAATAAAGGTGAATCTCATATAGGCTTCACCAAGAAGTTCTCACATTCTTCTGAAGAAAACAGAAATATCAACAAATAATAATAGAGTTCTTTGAAAGGAAGAGTAATGTAGGAAATTTAATTACTAATGTGTCAGCCAAATTTGTCTCTGGCTGCATCAGTTTGGCTTTCAGGGTGGAAGATGATTAACAAGAAAGATGGGTCAGCACTCTGAGATTGTTGTAGCAAGTTAGGAGACAAATAACAAAGACTAGGGGAGGTATGTATCAGAGACAATAAGTAGCAATTTATTTTTTTAGGAGGTATAATAAGTATGACTTTGGACTTTACATTTGCATTTATTTATTTATGAGGAAGAAATAATTTAGTTTGGGGTCTTTTGAGCTTCTTGTGCTTTTGGGTCATCCTGTTTGGCAAAAGTCATAACTCAGTGATGCAACAGAGACACATTCAGAGTTTTGAAACATCAGGATATATGTGGATGATGAAATGCCTATGGGTAGAATTTCCAAGTATATAGAGTAGGAAGAGGGAAGAGGTCAAGACTTGGGGGCCAGGACTGGGATTAGGGTATAGCATCTGACACCAGCCTCAGGTCTAAAATGTAAGGGGCTATGAAAAGACTCAGTAACCAAGAAAAATAATATTAAAAATAAATGAAAATTTAATGGATTGATAAGGACATAGTTCTGATGCAGCTCAACATGGCATTGAACCAACTCTAGAAAGGGCAGTGGAGATGAGAATTTGGCTAAGATGCACCAGGAAAAGTCAGATGAGAATGACCAGAGCACAATGGGAGAGTTCCCACAAGAAAGAAAAGGTTAATATTAGTTTTTCCTAACATATAATTTTCTGTATTCCTAATGCAGTTGTTTTTAAAAATATTTTAGTACTAGGGATTGAACCCAAGGGCATTTTGCCACTGAACTACATCCCCGGCTTTTTAATTTTTAATTTTGTGACATGGTCTCACTAAGCTGCTTAGGGTCTTGATAAGTTACCAGTTCCAAGTTGCTGGGACTACAGGCAGGTACACAGTGCCTGGCTAATGCAGTTAATTTTTATACTTTTGGAAACTGTCCTTAAGGTTTACCTTGTCTTGTGAGTCCATTTTTCCTTCTCAAGTTTACATGGCTAATGTGGGATGAAGTCCACCCTCGATTCTTATTCTTCTCGATTCCTATACATTGCTCCTGTGTCCTGTGTGGGCTATGAATTTTGGGTTTCCCTTGAGTGAAATGTGCTGGCTGAGAAATACAGTGAAAAATCACATGATACAGAAATAAATTTGAAAAACGAGGTTGGGAGTGCTCTGAGACCTTAATGGTCCTTCTTCTACACTGGAAGGAGAGAGAGAGCATGAGCCTGTGTTTGGTTTTTTTTTATATGGGGGAGGGGTAGACAAAAGCTTTTCCATAGACTATTCTTCACCAAATAAGGCAGGGGTGGGCTGTCCAAGCCCAGTGGGTTATGCCCAAGTCTGGGGCTATGAAAAAGAAGACTTCCTAGCAGATGGAAGGCAGTGATCATGTGTGTTGCACAGAGTAGGAGGAGCCACAGTGCAATGCCAGATCAAAACCTTCTTGGTTCTAGGTCCAGTTCAAGATGCTATCTATAATAGCTGAGGGGTGGTTCCCCCATAGTCCATATAGTTAATAAGGTGACTATTTAGTTTCATTCACTCTTCTTAGTGAGCCAGCTACATGGTTCTGTTAAATTTAATATATAAAGATCCTAAAATTGGTATCTCAAATCTGCATTATGGATTCCTATGTTTTAGCTCCAAAACTAAATGAACTTTTAGCCAGGTTCACAGAAAGAAAGCATTCATTATTCTACCATTTCCTGTTCTTACATCATACTTTAAAACAGTTTCTCAAGTTTGAGTTTGCTTTCTGGATTGTTGACAATAGTATTTTTCCAAAAATAGATTCAGTGCCTGAGTTTCGGGAGGAAAAAAAAAAAAGACCCAAATAACCAAGGTTCTTTGCAACTTAATACTTCCTTCAATAGGTAAAAATACAGTCTTTTTGTAGAGATACAACTATCTGATTAGAAACTCAGGCACACACGTAATACAATCTCTTATACTTCCCATTAACTGAACTTAATTTCTGTTTTGAGCAGTCTCTGGGAATGAACACCTCATCTCTTGTCACTTATAGAGTTTTTTTTTTTTTCTCTGCTTCCCTTTCACCCCCACCCATCTGTCATTTCTCTGGGTTGATATTTGAGATCAAGAGCTTTTGTGGCAAATGTGATAGGTGTAATGGGTCCAGTTAATTCTTCATGTTTTCTTTCCACTAATAACCATTATAGGGGTATTGGACTTGTTCTTCATTCCCATTTAGTAGAATCTTTTCTGGCCTCCACTTTCTGTCACTTTGAAGGCACTTTGAGCATATGATGATCATTCTGATGTTCTGCTCAACACGGAATCTCAAGAAACTTTGTGGTTTAGTCATCTCCCTCAGGGCTTCAACTACTTAGTGAGTCACAGATTCTCCATTGTGTGCTTTCTACACACCTGGCTTATTTGCTTCTGTGAACACATTAAGAAGCTGGCACTGATCTGACTCTCCAGGATTCACCATTGTCTCTGTGTCCTTCTGTCACATTTTGATTCTTTCTTGTCTCTCTATCCTTAAATATTTTTCATGTCATATATTGTCTAGTTAGTACTGTATGATATAATCTAAGTGGGAAGATTAAAAGTGGAAAAATTGCTTTAAATCTCATTACATATTTCCTTCTGAATTCACTGTCAATCACCCATTGTCACATTTTCACTCTCTGAAACCTTGACATGAAATCCTAAGCCCAGGAGAAATACCCTTTTTTGTAGTTGGATCCTTTATTTATAAAAGAAAACCCAATGATCTCATTGCCTAATAGGAGTAAATTTCTGAGAGGAATGAGAGGGATTATAGTAAAACTACCTCTAATCAATAAAGTCTGATTTTGAGTTTGAAGTTTACAGGACTGATGATAATCTGCTGTCCTCCTTTGAGCAAGTTCTCTGATGGGGGCTGTTGTGGTATGGGGAGACAGCAGTGTAAGTTCCTATTTGGAGTAGGAGGTATTTATTATAGAAAGAATGATCCTGGTAGGGAAGACCTTGGGAACCCCATGTTGGGAAGCTCCATCAGTCTTTGCATGACCCTGACATGCAGTGCCAATTTAAGTTTTGTGCCATAGAATCTCTTCTCACTTTATTACTGACTCTAAAAATGACTGCAAACCAAAGAATTTGGGGGGTACCATAAAGCCTGAGACCCAGGAATGTGTCCATGAACATTTAATCTTGAGAAGCAACTAGGAACCCAGATGAGTTTGAGTGGCACTGGTGGCTGCAGAACTATATGGCCTGGCTGCTTGGGCCTCCCTTGCCATCACATTAACTTTCCATTAACCTTACCACACGGTATGCATTAGTAAAGGTTTTGGAGCCATTGACCTAGAATGGTTTTACTGCTTACATTTAAAAATTTATTATTCCATTGCATTTTTTGAGACCATTGCAATTAATTTGAAAAATGAATATTTGTTTTGAATAAGTACATGTTAAGTGATCATTGATTGGCAGTGTCTTCCTTACCTAAAACAAATGATAGAAGTTACTACTTATAAATTTGATAATTAAGTTTTTTGTGTGTACTAGGACTGATATTTAAAGAAAATGCAAGTTTAAAATTTCAGCATAAGAAAAAAGTTACGTGTTACTATCTCCATAACCTGCCATCAGAATAAAAACAGGAATACCATGTCTAAAACCTTGCCTGTAGTCATTTAGACCTATGTAGAACTTGCCATTTTGAAGTTGAGGTGTGGTCTTCACTGTATAAATTCTGAAACATAAATAGTATTTATTTTCAAATAAGAGTAAACCTCATCTGAGAGTACACTTTTGGTAGAAGTTTTAAAATCTACTGATTTCAAAAGGGTAACATTAAGTAATCTCAGTTATGCCTCTTTTGAAAATTTCATATATTGCCATAGTTTCAGTGACCATCCTGTACCTATGGACAGCTAAACTAGTATCTCCCTCTAAGATCCTGTTTTTGTCAAGATTCTTATTAAGATAGTTCCACCTAGATGTTGTTCTGGTCTCTTCAGTATCACTATGTCTGAAGCTGAATTATTCAAGCCTACTCCTACCTGTCTTTGTTTCTGCTGTGTTGGTAGTTCACTAATTACATTGTCACTTAGGCAAGAAACATTGGGAATATTCTTGACCCTAAAATTATCAACAGTGCTGTATTTTATCTAATATAGTGAAAAAGAAGACTGAAGTTTAAAATTGTGAGATACATGCATTTCCTATATGTATTTCATTTGATTTTTTTGCATGGACACAATTTAGTACAGTATTATGGGACTTGTCATATTTATCACATCAATTCTAGGACGCACATTTTATCCCAGTTAAACATTTCTAGTATTAAGAATTAAGATTCATTTTACAGTTGATGTGATAGGAAGGCATTTTATCAGTTTAATTCAAAAAACTTTTTTTTGCTGTTTTTGGGGTAGTATATAAAAATGATATTTCTTACAATCTGTGTCGGTTTTGGCTCTACAAAATAAAGCATATATTAAGAGAGTACAGAAAATATTTTGATTAAAGTAAGTATTTGTCAATTGTTGTTGATGTTATAGGTAGATGTGAGTCTGTGTTATAGAACTAGAAATACTGAAAAGGCACTCTATTAAAAACAAAAGGACATCTGTGAACAATGATCATACTAATTACAAATTACAGTTCAATTTAGACAGAATAATTTCCTCTCCCTACTTCCAAAATAAATAAGGAATTTTTCCGAGAGTATGAATAACATTATTTTTAAGATTCCTTAGATATTTTATAGTCCTTTCTCTGAATTAATTTAACTAAAAAATGATAAACATTTGAATACACAGATCTGTTGCTTGTGTAATTTTGATTTGAGACAAACCCTACATGTACTGAGTTCTGCTAGTAAATTATATAAGCATAAGTGGCATAAATGTTCATGATCTATAAATACTTACATTTATCCTTTTTAATGAATTTATGACATATTTATACACAATGTGTGTTGGTATGTCTGATAAAAAATGCCTCATTTAGATTTTGTCTTTTTTTTCCATCTCTAAGAAATAAATACAATTTACTTATTTTTTCTGATGTTTTAAGATTAGGAACTACTTGTGAGGCAGGATCCTGCTGTGTGACACATTGTCATACTCTGAAAATGGCCATAGTGAAGATGGTGAAGACCATGAAGGTGATACCCTGAGCTCACCTCTTTACAATGATAATTAAACTTACTGACCAAAAACTCTAAGGAGCAAATTCTACCTCATGCATTTATTACAACTACTACTATTACTCCTACTACTCCTACTACTTCTACTACTACTACTACTACTACTACTACTTCTTCTTCTTCTTCTTCTTCTTCTTCTTCTTCTTCTTCTTCTTCTTCTTCTTCTTCTTCTTCTTCTTCTTCTTCTTCTTTTTAAATTACTTCACAGAACAATTGTCATCTAATGTACAGTTTCACATTTTACACTTTTATTTTTAGTTTCTTCCTATTAGAATGTAAGTTCTGTGAGAGCTATTTTGTTTACAGCTGTATCTTCAATACTTGGATCAGTGCTAGGCATATCTTAAGGACTCAGTAAATAATAACTGATTGAATGGAATAGATATTAAATTTTTGGTGTATGCCAGACACTGTTTTTGTGATAAGACTACAATTATATTCTTAAGAAATTACATTCTGGTGAATGAGAATTATTATTGTTATTTTACTAATCATGATTATTATTGCTATTTATTAATGGAGAATATTGTATGAAGCTTTAGAGAAGACAAATTAATTATCTAGTGTCAAATATAGTTGATAGAGCTAGTACTACTAGCTCTACAAATAGTTTACACATATATAAAAATTTATCTTGATTTCCTTTTGAAAATTTTTTTGTGTATGTAGTCAGTCTTATTGACTAACATCCACCTAGACTCCTTTAAGAATAAAGAAGTATTCCCTGAAGCAGCAATTAAAATAAGTCATTGATTGGTTTCTATTGTCAATATATGAAGTTTGAACTCTGAAGAGCATCTCTTGAATATTTTGCAGCATTAACTCAATTGCTCGAAAGAAGTTGTTTCTTTAGCAATGAACTCAGAAATTAATTTATTGCATCATGCTTTCTGATATTTTTTGACACCACTACAGATAAATTATTCTACTTTTTAAAAAAGTGGACACACTATAAGAATTGATTTGAATCTGAATTGTAAAAACAATTAATTACCAAATACCTAATACCTAATATGTACCAGCCATTGAGATAAATGGTAAAGAAGAAAGACTGATGTTGCCCTGACAAATTACAGTTACTCACACAGGCATTAAACTGGAGTTCATAATCAGGTCTTGTCAGTCCGGCTGAAGTATGTAACCTCATCTCAGGATTCAAGAGTGGCCTCCTCAAGGAAGCAGAATTTAAGTTCAAAATAAAGATGAAGTGTTGGGCCCAGTGGCACATGCCTCCCAAGCTGAGGCAGGAGGATCAAAAGTTCAGACAGCCTCAGTAACTTTAATTGACTCACTTAAAAAAAAAGATGAAGAAAGGAAAATGAAGAGGAGAAAACATGTATTTCCACCAGAGTGGAAAATATTTATTGGGAAGACCTATAAGGGAATATATTGAACAAAAAGGCATGAAATGATTCTAGTACCATGTGGCTGACTTTGCAGAGTCTGAGGGAGGCCATCAGGGAGTAGTGAGCTTACATACATACATACATACATACACACACACATACACACATACACACATGCAGAGATGGAGAGAGGGAGAGAGAGATAGAGAAAGAAAGAGCGAGAGAGAGAGAACCACTAGTTTTTTTGAGCACTGCCTCATAGCCATAAATGAATTATTTTCTTGTGATACTTTGCTATCCTTCTGCCTTTGCCATAAAGCCTCAGTGTGATGCCCTGATCTTGGCCATTTGTCATCATGGGCTGGAATTCTGTATTGTTTCAGGGAATTCTGCTGTGGTTGAGCCTGTCTTACTGAAGGGTTACTAAGTGCTAACCTGAAATGTGCTTCTCTTGGATGACATATTTACTCTCAATGTCTACCTGGAGATTTCTCTTAGGAGAAGAAGTTGTTCATATAGACTGTGTGACATTCAAGAATATTGAGATGGAATCCAAAAGATCTGGAACCAAATTGATTTGATTTGTTTACACAGAATTATTTGCATAATCACAAATATTAAACTGGAATTGTATGATGTATTGTAGGTCAATAAGTACTATATAATAAAGCAGATGTGTGTTAAGACTATGTCTACAAAAACAGAATATGTATATTTTAAAAGATATTAATGAAGCATATTACTGTATTTGCAAATAAGAAATATCTTGGCATATGGGAAAATAGAGTGCTCTGAACAAAAGAAATCAGCTAAATTGTCTGTAGAGCCTAATGGTATATTTTACCTTTGCAAAACATTTATTTGGTGCTCATAGCAAATAAATATGCGAGTTTTGCTGTTTTCCAGAATGGACATACAATGGCAGCTGTCTTTCTAATCGGTCGCCTATTCAGACACTAATCGGTGGAACCCATGTAGGATGCTAGACGCCTGAATAGGTAGACAATGGAGCAGCGTTTTTAATCACAGTCCTATTCAAGCACTAATCGGAGTGATGATTAAGGGACATTAGAGGGAGCACTTTGACATCTGATCCTTTGAACTGACGTCTGTGCAGGCTGCACTACACAGAGCTTACTTGGCCAGACTGATTTCCTTAAATAAAGTGCCCGTGATTTCCAATGTAGGAAATATTACATTAGAGCCTATTGAAATGATTAGGAATTGAGAATCTTTTCTTTTAGAGGGGATGCAGTGTATGCTGTGTATGCACTAAACTAGTGTTGCATGCACTACTCTAAATTCAGGGACCACAGAGAAATACTATGAAAAAGACTTTCTGCAGTCATGTACTTACAACTGAATATGAACTCTGCTATCCTAACTCTCCATTATTGAAGTTTATGAATTTTGAAATACTTGGGTTTTTAATATAACCTAATCACAATCTGTACATCTTAACTACATTGCATACATACTTTTGTTTCCTTTAAACCAGTGTGTTTTTAGTGCTATCTTGAGTGCTTTAATAATAATAAAAACATGTTTATACCCTATTTGCATGGTTAAGCTTTAATTTAATAGTCTTTAGTCAGATTGGAATCTCTTTTCTCTCAGAATTTCTCATATCCATTTAGGTTTCCTAACTTGTTTCCCAGAACATTCATGTAATCCTAAAAATGTTACTGTCTATTCAACATTTGCAGTTTGGAACAATACTTAAAATTTCAACATTAATATTTGAAGATATAGTTTCATCCAAATATCAATAACTATATACATATTATGTTATATGACTAGGGTGAAAAACTGATGAGAGATTAACATAAAAAGGCATATGGAGTTTATATGCTGTTAATATTTCAATTTGTGTGCTCAGAAGCTTTCATAGTAAAGTAATGAAAACCTAAAGAAGTGGTTAGAATCAGAGGCTTGTATACTATTTTAACAAAAGCTAATAAATTGTAAGGAATTATAACACAAACAAAAAGGAGTAATAAACAGAAGATAAATATATGGGATGATGATGGAAAGTAAGGTTGGTTTGTGGAGATCCAGCTTGGTACTGACTTTCCATTTCTAGTGATAATGGTTGTTTTCTTAGTTTTGGAGAGGAGAGAGGAACACTTTCACAAATGGAAATTTATATACTTCTAAGCAGATTGTGGGAGGGAAAAGACCAATTTTTGCATTTGCTGCTTCATATCTCTCTTTAGCTCAAAATGTTGCTAGATGGGGTTCCAAGAAATCAGATCTGGCCACTTGCCTCAAAACCAAATAGAAATATTAATGGTGAAAAATAGGACAGAAACTTTAATCAATATGGCTGTATTGGGAAGGCAAGTGATCTCAGTTCTGGTTTTGTAAGGTGGCTCTGGAGAAGTCTTTACCACTTGAGGGGGAAATCTTCATTTTCTTCTCAGGGTGTTTATCTATCCAAATTGTGATCCTGGGAGTGAGCAGTTTGCTTCCCATGAGACTTGATCCTGATTAGCGAGAGAGCAGTCTCATCATGGGCAATCTGCCTGTAAGACTGTTATTCCTGGAGGGTTTAGGGTAATGACTGAAGACTTCTAGGTGCCACTCCAAAGGTTCTGGCATTTGAATGTCCCTGAAAATCTTGAAAATACCTTAGTTTATACTTATCTCCATGTTGTCAGCCTTGAAGGTGTGGATTACCTGCTATGGATGAGCATTCCTTAAATGACTAACATGCCTGTGTGCAGAGTTGAGCAGGAGTAGAACCCAAAGTTTAGGTTAATAAAAGAGAGATAGGACAAAGAGATGCCAAGCTTTTATCCTTTTTTTTTTTTTTTTTTGGTTAACCTTGGGTATCACTTGAATTCTCTCTCTCTCTCTGTATTTCTTGTACTGGGGATTTACTACTGAGCTACATATATCCTTACGTTATCCATTTTTAGTTTTTTTTTTTTTAGTTATAATCAGACACAATATCTTTATTTTATTTCTTTATTTTTATGTGGTGCTGAGGATTGAACACAATGCCTCGGTTGTGCTAGGCGAGTGCTCTACCACTGAGCCACAACCTCAGCCCCATTTTTAGTTTTATTTATTTTTATTTTGAGTCAGAATCTTGCTAAGTTGCTTAGGCCCTCACCAAGTTGCCCAGACTGACCTCAAACTTGTGATTTTCTTGCCTCAGACTTCCTAGAATTATAGGCATGTTTCACCATGCCTGGTGACTACACCCGTTTAAACAACAAAATTAAACAAAGCTTCTTTAATTTTTATGATTCAATGAGTTTTATACTAGTGTTATCCTTGTTTAAAAAAAAGTGGCAGAGAATTAGAATGATTAAATACTTTGTTCAAGTCATGCAGCTATTAAGTGAAGTATTAACACCGGGAGGGGAAGTTAGATATCTTCATGTCTTAGCACAAATCAGAATGTATAAACATGTATTTTCATTTTTGCAAGAAGAAATTAAATGTTTGAGATTTTTTTTTTTACCTTAAACTGAAACAAGGCAGAAACAGTTGCTAGGTTTACCCATTTGTTTTTATAGTTGATGTTTTCATTACCAAGATACAATCAAGTGTTACTGGGTTTTCCCCAAATTCAAAAGAATTTATTTTTACTTTTCCAGAGAAACTTAATTCTCAATAATGTCAGGTTGACATGTCTGTGGAAAAATTATTGCTAAGAATTAGTTTAAAAGAAATAAATTATTAGTTAAAATGTAAAAAAAAGAATAAGAAAAGCATGTTTTAATTGTGTAAGTCAAAAGATTCTGTAATGCTGAAAACAGTCCTGATATGCTGAAAATAGTATGGTTGGTGGAAGATTTTTTTTTTAATTGAAGTTTTTATGGTATTTCAGTGTTCCATGGTCATATTCCCATTAGGTCTCCCATTCTGTGTGTTAGCACAGTTCTGACCTCAGAAAGGTACTTAGAATATCTGCTATAAGGAAGTCTTTGAAAAGTATCAGAAATGTAATATCAAGGTAGTAATTCTACCTTGCATTTATAGAATGCCTTCCTCCAACCGCCTCAAAACATTTGACATTCATCTTCTCACCTTGGTGAAGTAGGGTAGGCATTAGTGTTCTATTATGCCATTCATAGAAAGCTTCAGTCTTTTTTTTTTTGTTACCTAAACTTTTGTTTGTTTCTTTTGTTTCATTTTGCTTTTGTAAATAGCCAAATAGGAAATTTTATCTATTTAATTTTTCTAGCCAAAAATATTGAATCATTGAGTTCTCATTTTCTCTCATACATCAAATAAAATCTGTTAATAATTAGTGTGCCCTTCAAACTATACACAGGATAGGGGACAAGTTCTCACCTTCTCTGCTTCAAGGGAGGTTCATTTCCATGGTGATCAGGCCAGTTCTCTTAGGATGAAGTGTACAACCTTCAGGACCATATATAGGCTCACCAACTATCACCTTTGCTTGGGCATTTTGTTCAGCTCAAGCAAGAGTATAAATAAAGGCCCACAAGTCATATGTCTAAGTATTAAAAACTTTATAATATAAACAAAAGTATTAAGTAATATTCTATCATCCTACTGTAATAAATATATTTTATAATGACAGAATTGAAAAACATGGTCTTTTTACAAGTCTAAATTATCAATGGGCTCTTGATGCTTAGATGAATAGTAAACATGTTAATAAATTATTGCATATTTATATTAAGGGATTTATTTTTTATTGCCTTCATTTCAGTAGAATCACAAATTAGTTTGTGGTAATTGAGGTTGCCATGTAATTCTTCATTTTTCCTTTTGTTCTGGTAACAAAAATCTATTCAGGGATTAAAATATAATTTATTTAAAATGGAAAAAATTGTATTTTCTTTGAAAATGTAAATGAAGCCAATTTTTAAAAAATTACAAATTATTTTCATTAATTTAAAATTAATTTTATCTAAAATAAATCAAAATGTTACAATAAAATTATGCAATTAAATAGAAAAATGATTTATGATTAATATCTAAATGTTAAATAACTTTTAACTAAAAAATTCAAATGATATAAAGTCAGTGTATAGAAGAGATATTTATATTCCTATGTTCATTGTAGCATTATTCACAATAGACAAGATATAGAATCAACCTAATTATTCATCAGTGAATGAGTGGGAAAAGAAGTGTGTGTGCGTGTGTGTGCATGTGTGTGTGTGTGTGGTGGTCATGCCAACTAGGGTGACCTGGCCTGTCCTGGGGGCTTTTTGAGGGCAGCAGTACCTGTAATCCTATCAGTTCTGGAGTTAGAGGCAGAGGATTATGAGTTCAAGGTCAGCCTCAGCAACTTATTGAGGCCCTAAGCAACCCAGGAGACTCTTGTCTGAAAATAAAATTTAAATAAGTGCAGAGAATGTGGCTCAGAAGTTTAGAGCCTCTGGTTCAATCCCCAATTCCAAAAAAAAAAAAAAAAAACCCCAAAAGAATGTTTAACCCTTAGTGGACTCAGTCAAGAAGTTTGTAGGAGAATTCCTCACTTTTACCATCTGACCATTTGTTCAAAATGATTCTTAAGTTCTATAAGTAAAATGATATAATGTAGTCATCTTCTGAACTTTTGACAAAGAATACTGTTTTAGGTTACAAGAAGAAAGATAACAGATAATTTATAACATAGGACTTTAAATGAGAGATTTTTATTTAATCTGGAACTGCTTTGTATGAAAGCTGTTAAGAAGATAAGAAGAGCCCATTATATATATATATATATATATATATATATATATATATATATATATTCCATGGTTCCCAAATGAAATCATTAATAATGTTTCTTATCCTAATTCACTATAGACCTGGACATTTTATAAAATTGTGGCATTCTTGGGGGAATACTTTATCATATGATTTACAGGTTAAAATTTCACAAACATTGATCTAGCTAATGAAAGTACACTGATTTTACTGTAATGATTTGCAGTTCACCCAGTATTACAAATCATGAAAACCTCTCATGTAGTGCCTCTCAAACTTTTTAATTTCCTTTCTCTCTCTCTCTCTCTCTCTCTCTCTCTCTCTCTCTCTCTCTCTCTCTCTGGAACATCATGACACATACAGACTTTGACAGTATTTGCCTGCCACACTGATATACAAGGGAGCATTTGGTGGTATCTTTATGGGGCCTCCTGCATGTGTTAATTATATTTTTATGTCATATAAGGATAATTGATATCAACAAGAAGATGGAAGTGAATATTTAGATATCCATGTAATTATAAGTCAACACAAATGCAAATTTATCAATAATTGACTGAAATACAGAAAGTATCACATACAGAAGATAATAGGTAGCTAGGGATTTATTACAAAAAACTTTACACTGTGATATATTTCAAATGATTAAGATTAAAACCTTATCAGAAGAACCTATCCAAATAATAGTCCAGTAGATTTGTAAGTGTGATAAATTTTGAGTGACTCTAAAAAGTTTCAGTGATTTGTGTCACTATAACAAATGTATCACTTTATATCCTTCAATATCTACTGTCCCACCCTACCCATTTTCAGAAGGTCAACTGGGAAGCTCCATTTTTGAAATTGTACTGAAGGTCACTACATGAATGATTACTATACTTGAGCTTGTGGCATCTCCTGACTGACCCAAAAGTTTTTCACTTCAAAGGCTATGGCAATGTGTTAGGAGAGTAAATGGAAAATAAAGATTTATTTTAGATGTACTTTTGAAAATACTTTTTGAGGATTTGTTCCAGTCTCAAGTAAGGAAGTTTTCTGTGGGTGGTCTTGTCACTGCAAGATTTCCCATCTCTTCTCTTATAATATCCCAGAAAACTTCCAATATAGTACTTTCTTTCTGAATCATAGATAATTTGAGATACTTTAGGGTAAGAATTTCATCTCTGTTGTCTTTGCTTCATGTATGTGTGTATAGCCACTGAACATCTCAGAAGTTTAGTAAATAATTAAAAAAATAGAGATAGTGCGGTATATACCAATTTAAAATGAGTGTGAGTGTTGATATTTTCAATAATTTTAGGCACTTGTTTGCATTATACTTACTTATAAACCTTTAGGTTTTACTTAGAGGCATTTATGGAATGTTCTGATTTGAATAGTTATTCTCAAATTTAGTCTTCTTGATTTGCTGGTGTACAATTCTTGAGATTACATATTCACACATGTAATTGGCACTTAGTTGTAAAAGAAACTTTAAAAGTGTCAATTAAAAAATTATAATATTGTTAAAAGTAAAGCTCATTTTAAAAGTAAAAGCAATGTACTTATATTTTATGTAGTATAGGTGAAATTTCTGAATAACTTTTGCAAACTTTTTAACAAATAATATTGATTTGGCACTCATTTGAAATAATTTATTATTACATAACATTTACTCTTCCTTAAAGTACATATTTACTACTTTATTGTGGGAAGAATGGATCTATGTAGACAGCTGCAAGATGACTTAAAGGAATCGAAAAAATGGAATAAGAAAATAGTAGTAATAAAAATTCTATGGTAATTTTTCATTACATAAATGAATGAATATGCAATAATTAATAAATCATGCCTTTTAGGTGTCAATAGTTTATATTATTTGAAATGAATAATTTTGAGTATTATCATAAATATTTTATATACCTTCACAGATATTGTCTTAGAACAACCAAAAGCATAGAATATATGAGAACTTGAAAACAACTTTGGTGAGAAAACTTAAATGCACTTCCTGTGGTTCAGTGAACAACCTTGCTCTGCTTTTTAGAGCTGTTTATTTTTCTTTTCCTTTCAAATTCAAATAATAGGCATGCAAATCTCCCACCAGCCAACTAGTGTTGGTAAGTTACCTTGCAGTGTTTGATTATTCAAGTTCCTGGTGTTTTTTTTTTTTTTTTAAATGTCCTAAAGCCTATGGGAATAAGTGGACATGCACTGTGCAGTTCCCGTCTCGTCTCTTCCCTCTGCCTCTGCAGTAGTCTTTCCTACTCCATAAATACACACAGCTTAGGTTTACTACTACAAAAAATCAGTTCCTGTGTTACAACTTGAGGCACTCACAGATAGAATCAGCTAAATCTCTTACCATCATCTAGGGTCCGGCCTCAAAAACCCTCTCTATTCTCTAGAAATGCCAACCTCTCATTTCCCGCCCTCCTTCAAGCACAACAGTCTGGTTTCCACCTCCTCTGTTCCCAGAAAGTTCGATTAGGAAGACTATAAAGGCCACTGTGTAACTAGATCCATTGAGTGTACTTGCAAGTGTTTTCTTATTAGAACTTTGTAGACAATTTTGCATGGTAGGTGCCTTTCTTCCTGAGTGTTCTTTCTTTTCAGAATGTCTTTTCCAGTCACTATCCTCAGTGTTCACTAAGTCTCCCTGTCCATATTACCCTCATTCTTAGCAGCACCATTTATAATAGTAAACTTTGGAGCCAACCTAGATGCCCTTCAGTGGATGAATGGATAAAAAAAAAAAGTGGCATATATACACAATGGAATTTTACTCAGCAATAAAAGAGAATAAAATCACGGCATTTGCAGGTAAAAGGATAGCGTTGGAGAAGATAATGCTAAGTGAAGTTAGCCAATTCAACAAAAAAGAACAGATGCCAAATGTTTTCTCTGATATAAGGAGACTGACTCATAGTGGGATAGGGAGGAGGAGCATGGGAGGAATAAATGAATTCTAGATAGGGCAGAGAGGTGGGAGAGGAATGGAGGGGGCAGGGGATTAGCAAGAATGGTGGAATGTAATAGACATCATCATCTAAAGTACATATGAAGACAGGAATTGGTGTCAACATGCTTTGTGTACAACCAGAGATGTGAAAAATTGTGCTGTATACATGTAGTAGGAATTGTAATGCATTCCGCTGTCATTTATTTATTTATTTATTTTTAATCAATAAAAATGAAAAAAAGTTTTTGTCTGAGGATTCTCAAATCTTTTTACTGTTGATTGATCTACTGATTTTTGGATCTATATATGTTGTATTTCTTCACTATGATATACCACACAGGCATTAATTGCAAAATAAAAAGTTTTTTTTTAACTTTAATAGATTCCATTGCTCAGAGAATATCATCATCTAAGCAGTCTTTTATTTGACTCAGACCAGAAAACAGTCCTTCATCACTTAAATACATTCACTAAATTCAATCGTGTTCTTTAATCTCAGGTAAAATTTCCTCCCTTCTGGAGAACCTTTTCTGATCATTTCCTTGCCCCCCCTCTGCCCCGCTCTCAGGTCCTTGAACCTACTCTAATAAAACCCACCCTTCTCTTCTGTTTTTCATTTCTTCTTACAGAATTCAGTCAACTAGTCTTTGTTGACTTATCAAGTGCCTGGCACTGTTATCAGCTTTGGGAATACAACAAAACAGATATAAAAAGAATTTACTTTTTAGAGCTCTCATTCTAATCAGGGACAGACAAGAAAAACATATAACTAAGTAAATGATATTATACTGTTTGAAAAATTACTTATGTTGCACTAACATTCATTGTTCCCTTTCTTTGTTTCCAAGGATACCGTATATTCTTTTACCTACTTAGTGCCTGACACTGTGTCATGTGCTTAAAATCTGGAGCTTAGTGCTCTTGCCGAATTAGCCTGTTTTTATTCTCATACTCCATGATTTTATATCAATTAACTTTAGTTCTGCCTTCATGTTTTGTTAGGGCCTTGAAGAGATGCTCCTTCCAAACAGATCTAGATGACTCCAGTTTGAAAGTTCAGTTTTTTAATTGAAGGCTCTCCAGAATCTTAATATTACATATAATTATGTGTAATATTATATTTTAATGTCAATAGGTTATAGACTTTTAGAAGAGATGGCAGTAAGTTATGTAAGAGACCTTTTAACAGATTCCTGAGCAGCATATATTGATCTATTCCATTAATTTTAATGACTACTCTATAATATACATATGTAATTGTATATTTTTTTTAAAGAGAGAGTGAGAGAGGAGAGAGAGAGAGAGAATTTTTAATATTTATTTCTTAGTTCTCGGCAGACACAACATCTTTGTTGGTATGTGGTGTTGAGGATCGAACCCGGGCCGCACACA
The DNA here is from genome assembly GCF_052094955.1 of Ictidomys tridecemlineatus. Taxonomy (NCBI): domain Eukaryota; kingdom Metazoa; phylum Chordata; class Mammalia; order Rodentia; family Sciuridae; genus Ictidomys; species Ictidomys tridecemlineatus. The sequence continues at coordinate 80,568,717 of NC_135487.1, read as the reverse complement.
TGCCAGGCAAGCGCGCTACCGCTTGAGCCACATCCCTAGCCCCTGTACATTTAATAATCCTTTTAAAGGACATTTAATTCTTCCCAGACTTCGTCATTGCAAGCCATGTGCAGTAAACTTCCTAATATATACCTTGTTATATGCATATCTTCATGTTCTTTTCAAACATGAACTTGCTGGTTCCACCAATGTATGCTGACAGATTATCCTCCAGGAAGGCATTACCAATTTATACTCCCCTAAGATATGTGGACAACTATTTCCTGTCCCCTTTCCAGATGCTTCCCATGCATATATAAATGTGTATGTGTTTTTGTTTCATCATTTGATTATCCTATGGCATTTCCTTATAACAGGAGGAGAAATTTGTCCCTGGATCTATAGCCTAGGTCTTGTCTGCCTACTAGATGTCTTCACAACATCCTGTATCACATGCTGTCCTAATTACTGATGCCATTGTCACTGTTTCACTTATTTACTATCATTTCTTGCTTTTAACTTTTAGTTTTTGAGATCATAAAATAACAATAATTACAGTATGGACAGGTCTTGGGTATAAAAATTTTCTCATTTTATTCATTTTCTGAAAATTTTATTATTATTATAGTTTTACCTAATAGTTATTCAAAAGATTGGTGCAGTGTTTTTGTCCAAATGAGCATATTTTCCCTGTCCTTATATTTGTTATCTTTTTCTGATTATGTTTCATGGTGCTGCTATGAGATACTATGTGGAATAGTTGTTTTAATGAATTGTCTATAATATATCATTTAAAAATTGGTATAATATTAGGTTATTAATTTCAATGGCCTAAGAACAATTAAATGTAAAATACCTCTCCTAATTGCGGGATATCATGTTTGACATATATACATTAATTTGATCTCCTATCAGGTCTCTGTTTAAACAAATCTGATCATATGGTGTGCACAATCTAGTTACAGAAAATAAACAACAAAGAAATAAACAGATTTATTTCTGTTTATTTGGTAGTATGTGTGGTATATTTACATACTGTTGATATAAAGTTGGGAGAATTAGGAAATAGTGATAAGGAACTCAGGTTGGGTGTTCTCTGAGGAGGTAGCATTTAAATTCAGTTGCTGTTTCTTTTATCCTAAGTTTAAACTTTCAATTTAAACTTTGTGCATTGTATTTTACTTTGTCTTAGAGTATATTATAGGGATTGTTTTGTTTGCTTTTTAAAATATATTTTTGTCCATGATTTTATCTTTAATTCTGTTTTTCAGTTTGTTTTTTGTACCAGGGATTGAACCCATAGCTCTTCAACCAACGAGCCACATCCCCAGCCCATTTTATATTTTTATTTTGAGATAGAGTCTTGCTCTCTCATTAAGTTGCTTAAGGCCTCACTAAGTTGCTGAGGCTGGCTTTGAATTGTGATCCTTCTGTCTCAGCTTCCTGAACTGCTGGGATTACAGGTATTTGCCACCATGCCTGGCTCAATTTCTCAGTTTGTATCTGACTTATTTCTCCTAAGAAGTGTATGTTTGGATTTAAATATATTTAGTGTGTACAACTTTGTCTTTTATTAATGAGTACAAATCATTGAACTTATTATCATAAATGATAGTGCTTTGTCAATTGTTGAATACATTTTATGCATTTGTTTTTCAATATTGTCATTTTTTATCTTTTAGTATATGTAAGTGGCTACATTTTTATATATCTCTTGTAAGGATAGATATACTTGTAGGAATTATGATCTACCCATGCCCATTCTTTATTAACTTTGTATTTATTATTTCAGTTTTGAATTCAGTTTCTGGCTTGCTTTGGTATGGGTGACCATTGTACATTGAGAATGTCAATGTATATTTTGTTTTTAACTGAAAGGTCTCTTTTATTCAAGTGCCTCTTTGTTACAAGTATTTATATATTTAAATTTTTATTTCGTGAATTATTCCCTTTTATGCTTTGTTTCCCCTTACTGTTTTAGAAAATTTGATAATATCTTTTGTTTTATGTTATATTTATATTGTTTTTCTCTTATATACTTTTGACTATAAATACTTGTATATCTTTTTATAATTATTTTCTAGCAGTAAATAATGTATTCTGAAACATGATTTCAAAAAAAAATTCAGAATTTCTGTCTTACATACTTACAAAATCTAGGGCTATCTCATATCATCGATCAGAGAGAGATACAAAAATTATTACAATTATTTTTCTCATGTCCATAGTAGATAGTACATTTGACATTAATGTTGTTGTGTTTATAATGAATAGATACACAATGAAGAAAAGTTTTTTTTTTAATACTAGTATACTAAAGAAACAGCAGGGGAAAGAACCCTTATTGCTGCTACATCCCCAGTTCCCCACCGCTTTTTTTTTTTTTTTTAGATAGATAGATTCTCACTAAATTGTCCAGGATGGCCTGTAACTTGTGATCCTCCTTCCTCAGCTTCCTGAGTTGCAGGGATTGTAGACATGGGCCACTGTGCCTGACTGAGAGAATCATCATCTTTTCTGTTTTTTGCTTTAAAGAAAGTATTGTTTGAGTCATTTGGGTAATAAATAAGCACATATAAATTTAAAGGTGAAGAATAAAACAAAGGTAAAACATTTATTAGATATTTTAAGAAAATGTAAATGATTCAGGAAGGGCAAGGATTATTAAAATTTTGAGTAGAATTAGAGGAGAAAAATTAAGGAAAAAAATTAGACAAATAAGTATTACATGTACAGACAGCATTATAAATTTATTATGACACAGTATGTTACATCGAATCATAACTAAGAACTACTATTATTTAATATTTTTTAAATATACTACATTTTAGATTAAAGATTTCATGTATATATTCATTAAGTTTAAAGTGTGACTACTGTTAAAATTGTTTTGACAGTAGTGTCAATTTGATTATACTTAGTTGAAGTACTAGACAGTAATATCTCCTTCCCCATCAAAGGCCTGTATACTTAGATAGTTTAATTTTTTAAAACCACAGTTTATTTTGGCAAAAAAATTATAACTATGATCTTACACAGAAATAAACTTTTGTTTCAATTATTTCAACCGTAATGTTTCTCTTATAAACTCTGTATTACATCAAGTGCTATGGAGATGAAGTAAATAGCAAGAGTAGAAGTGCTATCTTTATACTATGTAGATATATAAGAAAGGAAGCACTTTAATCAGGGAATTCAATTTAAATAATCAACATTCACAAAATACTATCCTAGAATTATAATCCTATCATTTCTATAATCACTTTGATAGTAGACATAAAATAAAAAATAAAAGATGTTACCATTATTTTTGAAGGAAAATAGAAAATATTTGCTGTATTTATGGATTATTTTAGCAGACTTAAGAAAAATGCCATAATTTGCTATGTACAAATCAAGTAAGATGGAAGCAATGTACTTGTAAGATTCACATTTAAACAATCTAGAATTATAAAGTGTTATCCTCTGGATTATAATCTATCTAGCTTCCATTGGTGCTACTGTGTAATCACTTAATAGTAAAAGAAATAAAAGAAATATAATTTATCTGATAAAGAGAGAAGCTTCTTGCTATGGTTCTGAATTATTAGAAGTGGACTCATTAGATGGTAGGAACAAATAGTAAATTGACTAAATGCTGTTTTTAGGCCATATTGTCAGGAGACTATATCCAGTCCTACCATAGAGATGTTTCTTACATCAGGGAATTTCTGGGGGTGGGGGTGGGATTCTTGTTGAGGTTCCTCTTCACTACAGAATAGGACATAAAGGAGGGAATTGTCTTCTCAATACCTACCCCTGGGAACCCTTTCAGATATATGACTGTCAAGAGGGGGCAAAATTGAGATATATACAGTCGAGGGGAGAAATAAAGAATGTCTGCAAGCTTCTGCCCCTTTCAATGTTTTATTCACTCAAATTACTCCATACAATTTCACTCTATAGGTTCTTAATCAAGAAAACGACAATCCTTAATGCTAGGCACTGCAATAGACATAATCAATTCACAGCAGACAATTATAGATTAATTAATTCACAGCAAAAAATTCTAGATTAATCCTAAGCACTGCAAAACACACTTAATCATGATAGGCTAATAACATCTAATGTGTCTGCATACTAAGTTCAAAAGTCTTAAGCCTTAGGCTTTAAGTCCAGCAGATGCACACTCACTCAGACCATGGTGATCAGGTCTGGAACCAAGACAGGCATGGAGTGGATGACCAGTTGAGGAGGGGGTTGTAGGGAGGAGTTCTGGTTCTCACCAAGGTCCAGACAGGGCAGTAGAGTTTGAGAGCAGTGAGGATCACGTAGAGGCTCAGAAAACGATGACAAGTGATGGGATATCAGGTCCTCATCAGGCCCTCCAGCTCCAGTGTATCCTTATTTCAGCTGGAGGAATCCCTGTTCATTTGCTCTATCATTCATACTAAATTTGGGGGGGGGGGTTTGACCTCCTTTTAATCCATATCAGCTACCACCAGATTTTGCAGTGATATCACTTACCCTGAGGTCAGAAACATCTGGTCTGGTGGTCTCCACTCTGATCTTCTCACCTTTTCCTCTTATCAGGCAAGGACAACCTGTCAGGGGCTTCACTGTCTTTATCAGGTTGGGGGGAAATAACTTGTTTGAGGCCATACCAGAGGGAACTGTGAATGTGCCTGGTGAAACTGCAGGTTAAACTGGAGTTTTTAAAGTGGAATTGTTTAGGCTTAGGCCTAAGGCCATCCTAACACTGACTTATGACAGAAGGATGGAATGGACTAGAACTCCAGAGCAGGAACCACCATCTCCTTACCAGTGGACAAGCTGAGCCTAGAGAAGCTCTGAAGTATCTGTCAGTGCAAGGGATCCTAGAATAATCTTGGTTTTGTGCTTCTGGAGGACCTGCCATGTCAGGAAGAACCTTGCTCATGTGGTCTTACCCTGGGCATAGCATCTGGCATGAGACCCTCTTTGTGCACCATCTCTGTTTCATGCTCCTCTTTACTTGGAGATCTGGTCATGCACACACCGTTCTGTGGTGGTCCTTTCAGGAATCAACTTCATGTCCCATGTGGAATATCAAGGAGGTTAGGGTAACTTCATAAATATTTAAATTTTTATCAATTAAGTATCTAAAGTGGAGGCATTTTGTTTTCTCCTATAAGCAAAATTTTATCCAGCCAACAGAACTCTATGATCTGAGTATTTTTTGGTGGTGGGTATCAGGGATTGAACTGGGCCACTGAGCCACATCCTCATCCCTTTTTTTGTATTTAATTTAGAGATTCTCACTGAGTTGCTTAGTGCCTCGCCATTGCTAAGACTGGCTTTGAACTCATGATCCTCCTGTCTCAGCCTCCCAAGCCACGGGGATTTCAGGCATGTGCCACTATACATGCCTGAGTATTTTTCTCATGAGAAATAATCTGGCTTCGATAGTAAGCCAATGATTTTTTTATTTTTTTTCCAAAAGACTTTTGTCTTATATTTTATAGGTGTTCATCTTTTCACATGTGTGAATAATATTTTCACCTCCCTTGGAAAGATTCTCTGCTATGTTTATGTGGTAAATTCACTCTAAAATTGGATATTTTGTGAAAATGCATTTTACATATTTTTTGATTCTTGATGTTTTCCACCAGTATTTCTGCTTCCCTTTATCTTTGTGGGCTTTGTTTTTTCTGACTGCAAGAAGCATTTGTGAATCGGAAACAATTGCTGTGATCTTCAAGTAAATTTTTTTTTTACCTTTTTCAGTTAATTTAGTTATAATTTGTTTTTTTAAGAGTTTTTATTTTTTTATTGTTTTTTAAACTTTTTTTTAGTTGAACATGGACACAGTACCTTTGTTTTACTTATTTATTTAATGTGGTGCTGAGGATCCAACCCAGTGCCTCACATGTGCAAGACAAGAACTCTACCACTGAGCCACAACCTTAGCCCTTTAAGAGTTTTTAAATAGCATTGGAGGTGTATCTCATTGGTAAAGCATGTGATTAATATACACAATGACCTAGGTTCTATCTCTGGAATCCAAAGTACCAAAAAAATAAGCTGTATTAATCACATTCTTCGAAATTTTTAATTTTGACTTACCCTCTTATATGTCTCCCATTTTCTAATCCATTTATAATTCAATTCCAAGTTCCTAGCATCTGTTATCTTCTTTAAGAGTGATGGCTGGTTCACATTTTTAACTAGTTTTCATGTAGTTGCTTTATTTGTCTTTATTTTATAACTTGTTTCATATGCATTTGAGAGGTTTCTAACATTTTTATTCAGTTTCATAAGTTTGTTTTTTCTCTTTTCTGCATTATTCAGTTTCTTGTGAAAGCAGCTTTGTGCTTCTATAAAGATCAGAACTTTTATCCAAAGTTAGGTGTGGTCTGAAGTTTTTTTCCATTAAGATGTATTTTGAAGGCTGATTGCTTGCAGCTACCTGGATTTGATTAAGTTTTGTGAATCTTCTAAAAACTGAAACTTTCTTGTATCTTAAAGCCACCAGTTTAACATATATTAACATATAGATTTTTTTGTTTTGATCCTTTGCTACAAGTCCTTATTATAAACCCATATGAAGAGTTGTAGCTTTCCAATGCTTTATTAAACATATCTAGTTTATGTATTTCTAATACTTTGTTCTTGAATATGATTTCTGATAAACTTGATTCAAGACATATACATTGTTATTTTTAGTTTTTTCCTTTGTTTTTAATTGATATATAATGATTATAGATATGGGATATCTTATGATGTTTTTAAACATTATATATTATGAAATAATCAAATTATGGTACTTAGCATATATATCACCTCAAACATTCATCATTTTTTTTTGTGGTGATAACACTTAAAATCCTTTCTTCATGTAATTTTGAAATATATAACACAATATTGTTAGCTGTAGTCATGCTATGGTACACTAGCACACAATAACTTTTTTTCCCATTTAACTATAACTTTGTACTTGTTGATCCATTCCTTCCTATTCCCTCTCCCTTCTCCCAGCTTCTGTTAACCACCTTTTTAATTTTTATTTCTACAAATTCAGCTTTCTTAGGTTTCATATATAAGTGAGGTCCTGTGGTACTTGTCATTTCCTCTCTAGTTTACTTATCCTCTAGGTTGATCCCTGTTGATACATTTGATGGGATTGCATCCTTTCTATGGCTGAATGATATTCTGTTGTTTATGTATGCCACATTTTTAAAATATATATTTGTGCAGAATGATGAAAAATCCAGCAACTTGTTCTTTCTCTCTGATTGCATAAAGTAGTCTTTCTGATAATTAAAAGTCCTACTGTCATTCTCAATACCAGTATTTGCCTCAACAATCTGTAGAGACCTGTGCTTCTAGTCCAAGGGCTCTTGGCAGCTCTGTCACTACTGGTAGCAGTTCCAGGACCAACTTGACATAGAGTATTATGGCCATCTGCAGACCTCTATGGCCTCTGAGGCCACTGCTGAGCTATTTCATATTACTAAAAAATTGTACACCACAATCACTGCAGAGAACACTAATGAGCATTCTGCTCAGAACCAAAGAAGTGTCTGGAAACTAGGAAAGAAGTCAATGCAGGTGAGGGAGTGAGACCAAGCATAGTGGAATAGAGCCTTTCTACTTCTTTCACTTTCAGACACCAACAGACTTTAATAAAATCACATGACACTTTGGGGTATGCAGAAGGCAGAGGCAGTATCTTTGGCCTCTGGCTCCTCTGGGGCCTTCCCTGATGTCTTGAACACTGAGAGGATGAAGATCTCATCATGCCCCTAAAGCACTCAGGGCTTCACTGGTAAGCTTAACCATGTTGGATTCGCAGCTCCCAACCTTCTGTCTGTGTCTGCCTGGCCTTGTATGTCCATAAGAAGGGATCCTGGGATAAAGACTGAATTGAGTCTTTTTTTCTCTCTTTGCCAACATCACCTTTAACTATTGAAGAGACGTTCATCAGTGGTTTCAGAGTTTGCCCTTATCAAGAATGTGCATTCCAACTGTGAAATTCATGGTTTTCTAGTTCTTTTTTAATATGTTAAAATATTTTATTACCCAAAGATTCTTTCTGAATTCTGATGTTCAGAATCTTCTCTTGTGGTAGGAGGGGTGGTGCACATGATTGTCTTCTGACTACAGAGGGTGGCCCTGAGACTGGGGTTGTGTATTACATTAATGTATTATGTATTAGTTTTAGTTAGTATTGATTATCAGATAGGATTTAGAATATGCAGTGAGTTAAATAAATGTTTGAAAATTGAAGTATGGTACTAAATATAAATAGTCTACTTATGAAAGTTGAGGCATTTGTAAAAAAAATAATAATGTCTGGATACAAATATTTCCATGAATTTCCCTGTAGAAGGCTTTTGTGTTCCTAAACATTTTCAGAGATGTGCTTATCTTTCTTCTTTGCTCCAAAATTTATTTGCATAGAAGTTAGGAAAGTCTAGAAAAAAGACAAATAATTAAATGTTATAAATGCTTGATTGTTAATGTTTAAAAATCCCGGATAACACAAATGGTGAAGCAGTTTTTCCCTTTTATTCTCAAGATTTACCAATATAGTCAGCAGTCAAATGTGTGAGCAACAGATAGGAAGAGGAAACAAAGCACTGTTTCAATTCCCTTGCAATTAGGAAGGTCTTTTCATCTTATTTCTCATATATGATTTTTTTGTTATAAAATTTTTCTTCAATGAAAGACAGATTTGCTTCCACATGGAATGATTTATTTTAACTTAAAATGTTCTGAGGATAGTTTTATAGAACAAATGAATACTGAAAATGGAAGAACCCTCTGTTAACTACTCAGATAAGTCACAAATAATTCTGGTGAATTATCTGATAATATCCTTCATATCCTAATGAAAGATAATTGGAGCTGATATGTAAACATATTTTGAAAAAATTAAAAATTTTAAATAAACCATCCTGCTAATGTATTTACACAAGTTTAGTAGATTGACTAAACCTTTTTATTTGGGTAATGATCTGGTTTCAGACTCTAGGCCACATGTAATATAATTTGTAACATGCCTGGCTAGGAAGAAAGTTAGTCTTAAAGTTGTGTTCAGCAGTTTCATAAAGGTTGCTGACTATCAGATATGCCCACATTTGAACAATTAAGGATAATCTTAATTGTTTTTTATCAGAGTGGTTCACCAACTTTAGAAACTGAAGTTTGACAATGTCCAAAGTTTTCATTGAATGAAAAATGAAAATGTAATCAGAAAACTGTTATGTGAACATCAGGACAGTTGAATTTGAGTAAGATAAGTAGAAAGTTGGCATTATAGAAAGTAAATTTAACAATGGAAATGATTATTTAAAAAATGCATGTGTTGGGCTGGGAATGTGGCTCAGGCAGTATCGTGCTCACCTGGCATGTGCACGGCACTGGGTTCAATCCTCAGCACCACATACAAATAAAGATGTTATGTCTGCCGAAAACTAAAAAATAAATATTAAAAAAATTCTCTCTCTCCTCTTAGAAAAAAATTTTTAAAAATGCATGTGTTTAGTTTTCCTTGGATATAACTTCATTTGTACAACTTGGATATCATTATAAAAGGATGAAAAATAGGTATAAAAAATTACTAACTGTTTGATATTGAGGAGGTTATTTCAACCCTCTGGTCCTTAATTTCCTTATGTATAAAATGAAAAGGGTAATATATATACAGTAATATATATTAATAGTTACAACACTAGCATATAATATTATTGACATATGTGACTCATTCTGTCTGAAACAAGAATAAGCATAAGGAAAACCATAGTAGCACTTACAGAGTATGACTGTAATTGCAACTAAGACAAAACAGAAAGTAAATTGAAACCATTTGAATATTTATGCTCGAATGTGGAGATTTCTGCTTTTATGAACCTAGGCAGTAAGAGGGTAGTTACTTGAAATTCCCTAATGCTGGTCCTTGAGTGTGCATATTGAAACTGGCCTAGTTTCCACTCAATTTTTCATTTCTTCATTTTGTTTCCATCAATAATCATATAACTGTCCTTTTGACAGGCTTAAAGAAGCAAACTTTAAAAAAATTTTGGAAATGAAGGGAGACCCTCATTGCTATACAAAATTACATATAAGAGGTTGTGAGGGGAATGGGAAAATAAACAAGGAGAGAAATGAATTACAGTAGATGGGGTAGAGAGAGAAGATGGGAGGGGAGGGGAGGGGAGATAGTAGGGGATAGGAAAGGTAGCAGAATACAACAGTTACTAATAGGGTATTATGTAAAAATGTGGATGTGTAACCGACGTGATTCTGCAATCTGCATTTGGGGTAAAAATTGGGAGTTCGTAACCCACTTCAATCTAATGTATGAAATATAATATGTCAAGAGCTTTGTAATGTTGTGAACAACCAATAAAAAAATAAAATAAAAAAAAATTTAAAGGAAAAAAAATTTTGACTTATAGTCTTTATTCACCTAAAGTATACAAACATACACTTTCATACACATAGCTGAAATTCTCATTTATGGTACTTTACATCCTACAGAAAACTTTCACAACAGTTACTTTTAAGAGACCAGCTTACTTTTATTTTCTATTTTCTTTGCTGCTGCCATCATCAGCCACTGTGGAGATTGCAGAAATAGGCATCATCTAGTTTGCTGTTTGTAGAATTCTTGGAGTAGGGTTGAATATATATTTTTAACTGGTCTCAAATATTTTGTAAAATATTTGAAAAAAATACTAAACAGGGAAATTCCAAATGTGTCTGTATTTTTAAATCATAAATGATACTCCTTCTTGAGTTTTCATGGTATATATGCCGTTTTTTGGTGTTTGTATTTTTTCTAAATAGACTTTGTATGTGATATTTGTACTTATATGACTTAATACACTGGAGTGTATTCCTTGTAGTGTGGGGATAGGAATAATGAATGAAGTTACATATTACACTGGCTTTAAAATAAGGAGGATCCTAATCTGACTTCATAGAAACCCACACTTTCCCATTATTTGTAAAATATAATTAAATAAAGGTCAACAGAAAGGACACATATAGGAAGTAGGTAAATGGTAATGTGTGCTTTACATTGTAACTTTTTAGAGGCATAGAAAGCTAGTGTCCTGCCATATTTATATTTTTGTATTATAACACACATGCCTGTTTCTTTGTCAGATATCTCTTGGAGTATCATTGCTGTCAAATGATAAAATACTATGATATAATTAATTTACAAAAGTAAGTTCTGTTTTACTCTGTTTTCCATAAAATTTATTGTATTTTAATACATAGACAATGTAAGAAAAAAAAAACAAAACATTTTTTTCATTTGATTAGCAAATTAGTAAGGACTCTTGGGAGATAATGTATCACATTCTTACAAAAGACATGCATTTTAAAAATCACCATTGATTTGATTTTCAATATATCATTTATAGAAGAACAGATGGTGAATTACAGTTATAAGCAACGAAATACAAAAAATCACCTAGCCTGATGGCATTTAGTAGGCAATTTGCATGATCAAATTAAGTTTGAAAATATAGGAGACTTAATTCTATAGAAGACATTATTGGTAGTTTTATTTTCCATGTGATCTGTGTTTCTTATCTGTCAGATTGTATAGTGCCCCTCATATTATAGATATCTTCTCATTTATCCTCCTATTCAGTCACTCCTGTATTCTGGTGTTGAAGTTTTAGAGATTTAAAACCAGATCCCTATGCCAAAAATCCATTTATGTTAAAGAATTAAAATGACATGAAAGGGCTAATGAATCAAAGGACAAAATAGTTCATTAAGAAGCTCTGTAGAAGTGAATAATGTCCTGATAAAGAGTTTTGGACATCATTTCCATATCTAAGAATTTAGTTAAGCATATCTTAATTTACTTCTTCAGTTAATACGTACTTTAGAAGTTAAGTAACAGAAAACTGGAAATTTAACCTACATTTACCATTTGTAAAAGAGGTATAAAAATATTCTATACCAGTTGTAATCATGCATGACTTTAATCAGATATTTGGAGACCTATTTCAATTGCCTGAAGTGTTAGCTATTCAGACTCAAAATATTCTCTAAGATTTCCTTATAACTTGAGAACCAGATGACTCATTTCCCTTCGACAGCTTAGCTTGTGCAATTTTAGCTGTGCAGAATGAGCTGTCCATTACTCTTTATCACCATTCTCTGCTGAATGTGTTTGCTCTTTCTTCCTTTCCATTGCTTGTGTTTGTTTATCTAATTTGGATTATTAGCATGCCATAATGCTCTATAATTTTTTCCCCTAGTCATTTACTTCTCAGTCAGAAAATCTCTCAGTGCTGCTTAGGACAACATCATGTCATATATTTTTGTTTAAAAAAAGTCACACAATTAAAAGTTTGGAAGGGACTCATGTCTTTAGCAATAGCTCTTTTGAAACATTGGTGAGGAACATTTGTCTTTGTTTTTCCTGTAAATATGTGGAAAACAAGATAGAGCTGATTTTAGTTATAAATGTCAAACATGACAATCCTTGAATCCATCAACTTTGTTTCTTTAAATTTTTATATGAGTATTACAGTGCTTTGAAAATTATGAAAGCCAATTTAGTTCTTATTTGTGTGATTCCAGGTACCAAACTACTATACCAAGATTCAAATCCAGGTGCTCCAATTTCTACTCAGACAACCTTAGGCATTTAAACTCTCTGCTTCAGCTTCCTTATCTAGAAAAATGGCTATTGTAGAGTTTTGAAAATTTTATATGAAGCACTGAGAACAATTCCACATAGAGTTAGAACTTGGAAAGAGGTAGCTATTAACGAAATTTTAAACTATATAAAATTTAGGAAATACATATAGCCAGAACTGAGAAAAAAAGATTTACTTGAATCCTACCACCTAGAAATGAGTCACTAACATTTTGAAGCACATTGTTTCAATCTTATTATATATATATCTTTATTTTTATTAAAAATGGGATTGTAGCATATGCCTTAGTTTGCTATTCCATTTTGTTTACTTAAAATGACATGCCAGTTTTCCAGGCAATTATATATTATAATTCACATTATTTAAATGACTTATAACAATAATATGATAACAATAATATGATAATGTTGGTTATCTAATGCCATAGAACTGAGCAAATAATTTTTATACAGAGTCTCTTTCTTTTTCTACCATAATAAAGGTCTCATATAGTATTGTTCATAGTGGCCATTATTTCACAAAGTTTAGGTTATTTCTTTAGGGATATGTAAGTCATTTCTAATATCTAACATTTACTATTAGTTATAACTCAAACTGAAAGTGATCTCATGTCAAATGATTTGCAATATATGACTCCTAGTCATTTAGAAATATACAGGATGAAGTTCTTACCCTTTCCATATTATTTTTACTTGAGCTTCTCCAAGAAAACATAGTATTCAAAATGCTGACTAATGGCACTGTACAGAGATTCTACTTATCCTAAATTATACAGTGTAGTTTTTCTTTTATGACAATAGCACTGATTCATCTCTAATTAAGCATAATTGAATAAATTAGTCATTTTGTATATATATATATAGATTTATGTTAGTATTTTTAAAACACAATTTAAATGTGTATTGTATGTGTGTTTTAAACATTTATATGCTAGTGATGCTTGATGTTTACATGCTATGTACACATAAAACTTCTTTTAGTATATAAATCAATCCTAAGAACATAAAACATAATTGCATATTACTGTTCGACCTCCTGTCTCCTCTAAAGGGATACTATTCATATTCTCTAAAAGGATGAACTATCTTGGGTTTAGTTTACTTTACTCAATTATTACATTTAAGATTTTTAAAATGTTTTTAAAATGCAATGTATTTTTCACTGTGATTTATTGAGATGTGTTAAGTTTTTTATTGATATTGAATATTTTTAAGTATTTTAAATGTTTTTTTATCTGAGTTTTCTATTATTATATCTTATTTGTGGCTTCTCACATTTATCAGTACAGAACAATTTTGTGCTTTGTGTTTACCTGACCCATTTCTATATTTTGGAATCTTGGCGATTGATAGATTGATAGTGAAGAGATGTTGTACATATGGAATGGGCTTTTATTTGGTAATTTTTTTTATTCTGAGAAATCTTTCTTTCAATAGGGGAATTTAGCCATTTTACATAAATATTAATTTATATATTTTAACTTGCATTTAAATGCTATTTTCACCCCTACCTCACCTCCCACCACATCTATAATATTCCTCCTGTTTAAAAAAATTCAGTTTTTCTCTTAACTAATAAGATATACTGTACTTTTCTTATAAAATTTTTTTAGTTATACATGGACACAGTATCTTTATTTTTTTTGTTTATTTTTATGTGGTGCTGAGGATTGAACCCAGGGTCTCACATGTGCGAGGCAAGTGCTCTACCACTGAGCCACAACCCCAGCCCCAAGTCATACTGTATTTTGATTTTATCAGTGTTTAATATTATTTTTTAATATAATTGAATTAATTGACTTCTCTAATCATTAAATTTACCAAAAAATGACTCAATGAATAGAGTCAGACTCTATCAAGCCCCTGCATTTAACCTGATAAATTTAGCATATTTTTATTTCCTGCCTAACATCTCATTTTCTTATTTTGTAGAACAAGGCTATATTTGAAATCTGATTTACTTTTAAGTTGTTCTTATGTTACTATAAAATTTAAGAATAATTTTTAATATGTTCATGTAACTTCATAGATATGTTGAGGATATTAATATATTCTTAATGTTAAGTTTTTAACACTTTTATTTTATACTTATCTCCTCTTTCTATACTAAATCTTCTTTGTATTTAAGAAGTAAAAAGAGAGATTTTTTGTTTGAATAATTTATTTTAGATTTTAAAAAATAGGGATTGGATTCTTAGGCTTGAGCACTCACTGTATTTTCTGTTGCTTGAAAAAAGTATTTAGTTTCTTGAAAGAAAGTCATTTTGAGGAAAACTGTAAAGTTCTATATAAAATATTGTAAAACATAATATAGTTTTAAATTCCCAGTAATTGGAAAGGTAAGACTGATTTTTGTACTGAAGTGTTAGACTTGAGGGTGAACGATGCCAAAAATTATTCTGGAGAAGCTCTGTCTGCTCCTCCTCCTTCTTCTTCTATATTTCCACAAACTAAAAGGTATTTTCTCCATTGTGTTGTTATTTTTAGAAATTAACATTTCCCCCTTTTTACTCTTTATTGTCTTATAGATCCAAGATTCCTTGAGAGTATATAATTTTTATATACTTTGTAATTGTTTCTTGTATCCTCTCCTCTATCTTTTTAAGGTGTTTTTTTCTTGTTTGAAAAACTAAATGTCATTGTGTATATTTGAGGTATGTTATAGGACACATATATAGATAATAAACTGGTTAGTAAAGTGAAGCAACTTAACATACTATGTCACATAGTTATTTTGGGGGGTGTCAGAAGAGCAGGTAAAGTCTACTTTAAGAAAAATGCATGATTCAATACAATTTTATAAATTGATATACATTAGACCTCTGAAGTTGTTTGTCTTACCTATTTGTGATTTTGTACCCTTTGGCCTATATACCCTCCTATTCCATGGTAACTATGGTTTCACTCACTGTCTGTATTTGAACTTGTTTTGAAATATAGAAATGTACACTTCTTGAAGAATAAATATATCTGTTATGGGGACATGAGGGACTAATATTTTAAGAAGTTAAAAATCTGGTAAATAAAGAATAGTTATAAAATAGAACAGGAAGTATATGTTATTTTTTTTCTTTTAGGATGATAGTAAATAACTATTTCCCTGTAAAGTCTTTGTTAATATGAATTAATTACAAACTTCTTATCATGGTTGAAGTAGAAAAGCAAATAATGTTTTTGCTTTTTACATATGTCACTCTTGGTGCATTTCTTGGATATATAGGGTTTTCTCCAATTCTCTGTGGATATAAACTGGGTATACTGCAGCTTAATTCTGACACTAAGTGTAGTATTAGTATCAGATTCCACAGATTCCTGCAAGACTGCCTCCACTTAGCTCATAGAAGTCAAGAAAACCGTTTGATTATTAGATTACTGGTTTATAAAAAGATATAACTTCAGAATAGACAAGTGGAAGAGATGCATGGGGCAAGGGATGGGAGAAGGGATGAGGAACTTCCATGTCCTCTCTGATGCTTTACCCCTCCAGCACCTTCATATGTTCAGCAACACACACAGATGTTCTCTGAACACGGTCTTTTTGAGTTTTTATGGAGGACTCATCAGTGATCATTCATGATGAATTCAACCTTCATCCCCTCTACCCTCTCAGAGGTGGAGCAGTGGGACTGAAAGTTCTAATGCTCTGATCAAATAGTTTATTCCTCTGGTGACTAACTCTCATTCTAAGAAGCCTCCAAGTCATCATTAATTCATTAGCATACAGAAAGACATCTATCACTTCTGATATTCCAAGATTTTTAGTAGCTGTGTGTCAAGAAACAGGGAGAAATACAAAGGATAAATTAATATACATATTAATATATTATATATATTATTATGTCACATTGTAACAGTGTTTGGTCTTGATTTCATATAATCTACACCCTGTCAACTCTTATTTTATCTTCCTTTGTTGTGTATCTTATTTACCATACTCTAGGCATACTGAATTTTTAACTTTCCAAGTTCATAGCCAACATGTCTTTGCAATTCCTTTCCCTATGTAATCAACTTGGAAAGGCTGGCCTTGACCATTCTGTTTGTACTAGGTTAACATTTCCCTTAGGATCACAGATCACATAACTTCTGTTTCTTTTCCCCTTTCTTATATCTGAAGCTATAGATAGTGCTAAATCTGGAAATTTGAACTATGTAGGTTTATCATATTATTTACATTTATATTACAGTGCTGGGGATCAAATCTAGGGCCTTACACAATAGGCAAACAATCTTGTCACAGAGCCATACCCTCATCCTTATCACATTTTGAATAAGAAACTTTAAATGTATTTTGTATCATCTCTCTCCCCTCCATTAAAATATAAACTTTATGAGAGCAGAAGGGTAAAATAGTTAAAAGTATTTTAACTTTTTTTCTGCTAAATTTATACATATCAGATTTATTCAATGATTTATACAAATATAGAATGTCTATTTTTGAGTATTGTTTACTCAATTAAATGAACACATGATTTCTTAAGGAAAAAAATATGTCTATCATTTAATCCTGTTATATCAAATAAGCTCAGCCTGATTGTGTGCTGTGAATAAGTGTTAAAAAAAAAAAGCCAAGATTGTGTTTCCAATTTGGCCAGGGAAATAAAAGTTCTCATGCAGCCAATAGTATAATATTCCCTGGGAATTGTTCAGCCGGCTCCATAGACAATGGATTTGAGCCAGACAATGGAATTATTCAAAGCCATCATATAATGCCACATGGGTATTTTTAACTGTTTTGTTTTGTCTTAAAATCCTATTCAGTTTACATGTAATCAGATTATGCTAAGGAAAATTATGATAAAATCCTGCTGAATGTACTTAAGGGAAACATTATTTGCTATGAGGTAAAATATCCTCCACTACTAAATCTGAATGTTCCAGTAAGTTGAAGTGTCATTTATAACTCTGAAGAACACCTAAATAAGGGAGTGGAGGGAGAGTTATTGCTACAATGAGAAGCTATAAAGCAGTATTTTGTTGATTATGTTCAAAACTGAGTAAAATCATGAGGTAAGTTGTCCAGTTTTAAGCTGCATTAATAAGGAGATACATTGAGAACCTGAAGAGGATTTCTGAGTTAGGCATGTATATAAATTCAGACTTAAAAACTGATCAGAATGATGAAACAAGCCTACAGGATTGGATTGTTCAGGCTTGAGACTATAAGAGTGGGGAGTTAATAACAGTCTTTAAGGGTGAAGGGTTCTTAGAAGAGAAGGATGACTGCTAGCTGTTTTCCATCTCCACTGAGTGAGTATAGAGCAAGAGGATGGGATTTCACAAATATTTATTGAACGTCTCCAGTGACTGCAGAACAAGAGGATGGGAAGCATTACAGACTTTAGATTAGAACTAAAGAATATCCTGAGAGTAAAGATTTTAATTCCTTGAAAGGGTGTGAATTTTAGTTTTTGGAGGTCTTTTAAAGAGTATCGATTTTCCCTTCATAACTCTATAAATAGGCAGTAGTGTCAATTCACTTCAACTAACATTGATTGCTTTCTTAAAGCCTCTTCCAGTTCAGTGATTTCAGCAATCTGTCAATGAATGGAGTGTTGAGATCTTTGTAGAACTAGTCAACATTTAAGCTGTTTAAGATAATGATAACTTTCATCCTGTTAATTATGATAATAGTAATTTAATGGAATCAGTAAAGAGTAAAAGAAAAAAGTATTAATTATTGTATTTAATAGGAAATAATTATGCAATGTAAGATCCTACATGAGTTTTAGGAAGCATTAAGATATTTGGATTATTCAAATATGCTATGAAAATATCTTCTGAATAGAAATAAATGTGTGATGTGTTAGTAAGAGAGGAAATCATCTTGAATTCAAGCAGGATGTTTTCCCTTAAGAACATAGGTTTGAAAATTGAGCTCTACAAGAATTTTATTGTCTTTGCAATTTAACATATGCATTGATAATTTAATTTTATTGTACTTTTTATATATTAATAATTGCAGTAAAAGTTTAATTACTCTAGCAAGATAATTATTCAGGTTATAAATTGATATATTTAATATGTTTAACAAAATATTACCTTATCTAATACTAATGGTCATTGAAAAGTAAAATTAAGATAAGCTTTGCATCTTCCCTTGTGAATCTAATCAGCTTCTACAAATTGTATTAATATGGCACTGCCTATCAAATTTTCAAGTGAAATTCTATTAATACTCACAAATAGTTTTGGTTTACTAGACAAGATCTAGGCCATGAGTGCACAAGGGAGTCTTTCCTTTGTTTAATTTTAATATTCATGCAAATTTTGTATTTTCCTTATAATACGGTTTTTAATCATTCATTGAACACCTAGAATAGCATAGGCATTTCTAAAGCCCTTGGGATATAGTAGTAAAAATACAGAGAAAAATTTTTTGATTATGGAGATTGCATTCTAGTTTGATAAAGTAATGACAAGTAAAATAAGTATAATATGTAGTATGTCAGATTAGTATAAGATTTGTTCATTTTGATGTTAAATGATATTTCAACATTCTTCTGCTTAGGAACAAGTTATTTTTTCTCTTGCTACTTCTTTTAGTAATTGATGAGATTAAGCTAGTTTAAATGGAGCACTTATTTAAATTTGCATTTCAGCAACATGGTTATTATCATTCTTTAGTCTTCAAAGCACTGGAGATTCCACACTTTTCTGTGGGAAGGGATGCCATTGGTTACCATTTTGCTGCTTAGAAAGTCTGTCAAGATAATCACTAATGAGAGATATCCACAACCAAGTCAAAGAAGCAACACAGTGCAACATTTCCAGACTATGTTGCTGGAAATGTTGATAAGTGTAGTTTTTGATGACAAGTTAAACCACTTGTGGTTTATGATGGGAGGAAAATGTCACTAATCTTTTGGTCAGTCTTCTCTTTTCTCCCTGATAATCTCATAAAAGGACTGATTCAGGGAATAATGATGATTGATAATGCCATTAATTTCAAAACTGATACTGTAATTTTCATCACATGTAAATTATCTGAGCCTTGCAATCTACATAATCAACTCTCTTCATTGAATTTTCAAATTTCATTTTCATTGCAGCCTTTGGTCATGTACCATAAATATACTGGTTTCCTTACAATTATTTTTTATGAATCATGCCCCAACTTGTAGGAACATTTTAATAGGCTAAATTTGCAAATCTCTTTGTTAGGGTGAGCAGTAATTTAAGTTGATTTATTTTGTTTTAGTTATTAACCTTTAGTAGTGCATCATTTTTTTTTTCCCCCTATGGAGAACATTTCTTGGAACCAAGACTTTCCCACAGTGAAGTTTAGCAGAGCCAATGATCCATGTTCATGTATTTTCATTGGGAATTTCTTAAAAATATTTATTTTAGTTCTTTTGGATAAATACTAAGGAGTAGGATAGCTGGGTCATATGGTGGTTCCATGCCTAGCCTTTTGAGCAATGATTGGAAATTAGGAACTATTGATTTCCAAAGTAGTTGTACTAATTTGCAGTCCCACCAACAATATATAAATGTTCCTTTCTTCCATTCTTGCAAGAATTTGTTATTATTTATATTCTTGATGGATGCCATGTTTCTCTTGAATGAGATGAAATTTCAGTGTAGCTATATTTGTATTTCCCTGATTGATAATAATTTTGAACATTTTTCATGTATTTTTCTGGCCAGTTGCATTTCTTCCTTTGTGAAATGTCTGTTTAACCAATTTGCCATGTATTTATTGGATTATTTATTCTTTGGTATTAAATTTTTTGAATCATTTATACATTCTGGATTATAATGCTCTGTCAAACTTGCAAATATTTTCTCCCACTCCATAGGCTCTATTTTCATAATCTTAATTATTTCCTTTGCAGTACAGAGTGTTTTAATTTCATACTATCTCACTTATTGATTCTTGGTTTTATTTCTCACACTTTGGGGGACTTATTAAGAAGTTGATATCTAACGCAGAGGATCATAATTAAATTTTAATTTGGAGACAGGGAATTACTTACATAAAACTACATTTTTTTCATTTTATAAGGGTGCATGTTACATTTATAATTGAACATTTGATTAATAATATTTGAACTAAAATTAAAACTAAAAATGTCTACCTGTTTATAATACACATAATTTCAACAACTTTTTATATTGAAGGATATACTATGAAAGGAAGGAAGCTTAACACTATTTTCATCACTAAAACTTTTTAGAAGAATTTGATGTATTTTGTAGGAGAAAGTTTTGTTTGTTGGTATGACTGAATAGGAAAGAAGGCCTGTTTCTAAGGCTATAGACTTAATTTTTCAGAAAATTAATTCATGAGAATATACCGAAACTGTTAACTCTGGCTCTTGTGTTTCTTGTCATCCTAGCACTGGGCCTGTTCATTTAATTGTACTGCAGAGTTTATAATGATAACCAGTAGCAATATACCTGGTCATTATTTTCCAGTTATTGAATGTACAAAAGATTTTCCCATCAGAGGTCTCATCAAAAGAATACAACCGTGGGTAATATAGAAAATGTGACTCTACTGATTTCAGTTCTCAGCAACATTTTAGACCTTCTTTCTAAAATATCTTATGAGACTAATGTGCCAGGAAAACATGCTACTTTTCACATTTTAGAATACTTATAACTCTTACTGAGTATAATACTTGTTAGTTTAGCTAATAAAATATAAAGATCACTGAAACTTGTTTTTATCATGATTATGAGCTTATAATCAAAATTCTAATTTTTGTCTGATCTGTTTGACCAGAGAAAATAAAAAACATAGTTATAATTTATGATTACTATCTCCTATGTTAGATTTTTACCTAATTAATATTTTAAAAAATTATTACCACATTCAAGTGTCTTGCTCTTTAGGATGTGGAGTTCATTAAAACTGAGTTTATTTTTCCATATGATCAATGTATTGTTGATACTTAAAAATTTGGAACTGATAATCACTTGTTATTCTGGGAAATATGAATTATTTAATCAGTTCCAAACTTTTGAAATAACTGTCTGGTGTTTTAGAAACCAGAAACAAAAATTATAATAGGAGTTTAGACTATAATATATTGCTGCAAGCGTAATTATTAAGGGGAAACACAGCTGACGTTTTCTGATTTATGCACACAATCAGAGATGGAGTCCAAGGACTGTGGCATAATTATCTTCATGCTAACAATTTTTGTAAATCTCTTGACAGAATTTTAGCTAATTTTAAAATGCCTTCTGAAGATTAGCACTTAAAATTGTTGGGGAAAATAGCACAATTTATTAGCAAGGGTATAATTGTAAACCTTCTAAATACTCATTGTGAATATCATTTAGACAGTAACTCCTGCTTTAGCAGCTGGTATATAAGACATCGGTTTATGGAGTCTTGAAACAACAGAGAGTGGAATCTAATTAAAGAGGATTACATGCCAAAGAAAAATTATTAAAAACAGACTAATAGACAATTGTTATGAATTTAGAAGTCTCTGCCAAATTCTCTTTTTGACACAAACTCATGTAAGTAACTGTCAAGTAAAAGCCTTTATTCCTCCAGAACCAAAAAAAAAATCTGAAGGCTTTCTCTTTTGTGACTTACAAACGATTGCTGTTCTGAATTTTAACTGAACAGAAGAACTTAAATGATTCTATTTATCTTTTCTTTCATATTTAAATGCACATATGTTTATAAAGATAAATTATTAGATGTACTATTTAGGGTTTTATGTTTGATATCGATCTAGTATCTAGCATTCCGTGGATTTATAGAGGAAATGTTAGACATATTTTTCCTTTTTATGCAAAAATTAGTTTATCAATTTAAGTATTGTTTATTGAGATTTATGTTTAATTTGTTTCCATAGTCTTATTTGTAATGTATATTTAAAATTCATGATTGTTATCTTTCAAAATCAAATGTACTAAATTCTTTCTTTTTGTTTGAATTGACTTTTGTGATCTCAAGGGGTTTATTCCAAATAAGATAATTGAGATAGCTTACAATGGCATATATCCATCTGTTAATTATTTTAAAATTGAATTTTAAAATAAGAATTCCTTTTTAGTACTAAAGAAGATTACCTGTTATACAACTTTGCATCCTGCATACTCTCTAATTATAATGCATCATGTATTAGATTACACATACAGCCTTGTGATCTAAGTATACTTTTATAGATTTTGACCAAGTTCAACATACATTAAAAATTAATTGCTAAATACTAAGAATAATGTATTTCTATGTCTTCAATAAATGTACAAGCAAACACATCTTATTCAGTAAATGAGACATTTGTTTAACATTCTTAAGTGGGTGATAGTCCTAACAATAAATACTGTATATAAAAAACTTAACCATCTAAAATTGTCTTTGAGATTTAGGGAAGAACTAGTGATGCCAGAGTACTAGCAATTAGATTATTTGACTTTGACCTCCCATTCCCAAATTTCTCCTTATCTGTTTAGATTCCATTCATTCTGGCAGGAATTGCCTGCTGCTCCAGAGAAAACTCTTTAAGAACAAAGAGCTTGTTTTAGTGTAAAGCCCAGATCTCTTATCTTAACATTTTAGAGCACAACAGGGTAGCTGTGGGTTTCCTATAGAAATAATTAATTTAGTGGGGGGGTCTATTGATGTTATAAAAACTCTTATTAGATGATTATTTTAAACTTTCACAGGACAAATATGAATGGCTGGTAGACCATGTCCTCTATGGTCATTTTAATGTGTATTTCTCAGTGCTGGCATCAGTCCATCTATGTAACACCTCAGCCAGTACTATGAAGTGCTCAGGACAGAGAATTTATGAGTATTAAGAAAATTAACTTAATATACTTTTTTGGTAAAAAAGAACACATTTTAAAGAAGTGAATTCATAAAGATACATGAAGGCTTGTTATTTGGGAATATTCTCATTTTCTTCCATCTAGAGCCTTAGTTTTTCTTTTTAGTCTCATCTAATGTAGCTGGTTCAAAATGTGCACCAGAAGGGTGTTTAGAGGGCCATAGGGTACCTTATTCATTTGATGATCAAAGTAAGAAACTGGTGGTGGGGAGCAGGCATGGTTTAACTTGGTCTCCCACTCAGTGCAGCTGTTTTAAATTAAGAGTGTCTACATACCCGGTAGGAGACAGGTAGGTGACCACATCTTCCATTTCTTGTTTGGCTTTCCATCTAGCATCCCCTGGATCTTGAGTCATGGAAGGTGAAGCTGCTGGTAGGTTTTTGATGCTTATCAAAAAACTATATATACTTTAGTGTTATATGGCTGAAATAGATTAAGATTGCTGGGAATGAACTGAGAATTGATAACAAGGTCTTAAGAAAACAATGCAAAGGTAAATTATGATTTTTAGTATTTGACATTTCCCCCTACTTTTCTTATTTTTTACTAGGAAGATTCTATTAACACTATCAGTTTCTGGCATTTTTCAGCTTTGTTTTTTTCTTTTTTTTTTTTAAAAAAGCAATTTGTTAATATTGTATTTGAGGTTCTTATTTTCTTTGTAGTATATGTGACTTACAAATAATTTTATTTTTCATTTCTTTGCACCAGAAATGGCATTTGGTTGTGATTTATGAATATGTATAGGAAAAATTCTCTTAAAGAATTTGGGATATTGAACTGGCAGAGCTAGACTTAGTTTTTTTCTACCAAAATTTCTAACGAGAGGGCCTATCTTTAGAATCATAGGAGAAAATGCATTATAAAGCTTTTTATCTTTGAGTCAAGATATTTTTGTCTTTGAGTCAAGTAATTCAAACTAGTAATTCTCTTGCCTCAGCCTCTGTGGTAGCTAGGATTACAGGTGTATGCCACCGTATCTGGCCAAAAAATAAAAATAATTACTGTTTGGTATGATTTGTATTTAGCCATACTGATACACAGATCTCTATAGTACATGTTGAAATGATTATAATGTGTTTATACATGTGATGATTGTGTAAATCATGTCATATTCAATTAAAACAGCCATAGATTCTGTGAACAAGATTTATGGTAATTTTAAATAAGAAATTAAAATTAAAAAGCAAATACTTAATCTTTAATTTTCCTTGACACTCACCCCACATATTTGCAAATTGTGATGTTAAGCCTTTTCCTGAGAATACATAAGCAGTTTAGTTGCAAAGTTGAAACTGATATGGAATAAATGATCAGCAGGTAGGATTCTATAGCAGACTTTGTTATTTTTGTTAATTCTACAAAGTACTAAAACATCATTGTATTCTTACTGGTGAAAGATTTGAAATCTTAAAATATTTCAAATGTAGCTACAACACTTCTTGATTTAGACTGTGAACCTACAAAAGATTATTCTCTCCACTGTATCTTTATCTTGATGGCTACATCATGTTCTATATTTTCTGTCATGTAAACTAACAGAGTTAATTTTGTCAGTCCACTGACAGTGAATTTGCCTTTCATATTTTCTCCCATTAGCCAACTTAATAAGAACAGATGTACAAACTAGAGCATAAATTGCACTTATTCAATACATGCACCAGACTTCCATGACATGATGACATGACCAGTGGAATTGAACTTTAAACTCAAGGTGGAATAGCAAATAAAAATGGTAAAATATTTAAATGGTACTTTCTTATTTAGAATACATTTTCACATATATATAACCTCATTTAATTTCATCCTCATAACACTTTGAAGACCTTTAACACCTTTATTGATTTCTTCTTTTTATGGGGGAATATTTGCAGATTGTGATGTTAAGCCTTTTCCTGAGAATACATAAGCAGTTTAGTTGCAAAGTTGGAACTTGAAAATAGATTTCCTTTCTCCACAGCTCCAGCCTCTCCTACTCCATTATATTGCATTTCACTGTGACTCATATAAGATTCTCCTAGACAGGGCCTGATTGTAAGCTGGCCACCATTAGTGAAATGACATTAGCTAAATATGATTACATCTTAATGTTCCTTGAAAGGATTAGACTAGTTAAGACACACTGAAGGGAAAAGCAATTATCTATTGAAATATGAATCTCTTGATTAGAACTGGAAATTGTATCTTGACATTACAATGTTCATCTGGAATTTTAGAAAATCTGAATATAGTAATTATTTCTTACTCAAAATGTGGTAAAGAACTTCAATGGGACTAGTTTTGAGGACTTTTGTTGAGTGCCAATATTAAAATAGATCATTTTCCTGGACGAGTAAGTTCACCTAATTGACTCATTCTTTAGAGGAACATAGACCACAGGAAATTCCAACTACATGAGAAACATATGTACTTGCATTATTTTTCCCCTCAATTTACCTTCCAACCAAATGAAAACCATTATGTTATAGTAGGATAACTCACAGAGTGCCATTTTACTTGAATAGTCTTCTTATTTTAAAATGTGAAATATATGATTTCTTCCATAAGACTGATTAGTCTCCTTGGTGAAAATTCCATTTCCTGAGGATCCTTCAAAATGCAGCATGGGGCAGACTCCGAACCATCTAAGATTTCTAATCATCACTAATATATGATAATGCTTCTTCTTTTTCCACTAGATGTGGGGTCACACATACTTGCCTAATGTCAATTACCTTACTGAATGGAACTAAAAGAGATTTTTTTTTTTTAAATACAGATTTGTTATTTTTTTAAGCCTCTGTATCCTCAGTTACTAGTGTAGTATCTGGTCTTATTAGATTCTAAATAAATATTGAATGAATGGATATGTGAATAACTGGTTTTCATTTGTAGTTTTTCAGCAGGGTTGACTTTTGCATCATACTTCTGTGAGTGAAAAGAAATCTCAGGAAACTGAGTTAAGTAACTTTCCTAGGGATGTAGCCAGTAGGCAGTGATAGTAAGGTCCAAAGTTAGAGTTGATTCTGTTATGTTAGCATCTCTTGGCCAACTTTTCCTCTAATCTGGACAGTTTTAAAAGATTTCAAAGACATATTCAGAAGTAATAAACTCAGACTTTGGGGCACCCACAGAATTAATTCTATGTTTTCATTATATTTTGAGCAAGATGAGGTTTTACTTATTTACCTTTATATCCCTGTACTTCGTATGTTGTCCATCATTGTAAAATTTCAAGATTTTTTTTTTTCCTGAATTGAAATCTAATTAACTTGAGCTTTGGTTACTTAGCAATTCTGAGACTTAAGTTCTTACAGCTATGCCATTAACTCTCTGTGACCTTTCATTTATTAAAATTAATTTCCTAATGTATTAAATTTGGGTTAGTATATAAATTTTAGATCCAACTTATTTAATTTTAGTTATGATTATTTCACAAAAGAAATGTAGTCCCACAGAAATTAAGAAATATGGAAATATCAGTGGAATAATTTTCTTTAATAATATAATCTGCTAGCTTTTGTTTTTTACTTCTTTTAGATTTATCCGGCACATGATCAATGAATTTTGTTATTGTTTGGTACAGCTTAAGCAAGAATAATTTCTCAGCATTGAGAAAACTCTTTGTGTGTTTTTTTCTCTCAACTTGCTGTTGATATTCCACTCATTTGTTTTATTATACTTTTATGTAATCCTTAACACAGATGAGCTATAAAACACTATAAAATCTATCAGAGTTGAAACTCTAGACCTTCCCTCAACCCATGAGGATTCATTTGGCAGGAGGCCACCAAAACCAGTTCTTTTTGATGCTTTAGTTTCCAGTTTCTCCTTTAATTGCTGCCAAAATCTGAACACTTGGGAATTTAATTGCTCATTATATTTGTCATGGTGGTGTCACAGACCCAAATAAAGGCTGTTGCATGCAAAATATTTATGAGTATTAATTTGGCCTAAATGTGTATATTGGATTCCTTTTTTTTTTTTTTTTTTTTTTTACATTGTAAGGTGTGGCACATCTAGATAGAAATTAGACAAAATCATGCAAGGGCTTGTTCCCCACTTGGCTCTACTAGTAGACTATTATTCATCTTGTCCTACACAATACCTAAAGGAGGACCTATTCAGAATTTGATCAGTTACTTTATGCAGTTTACTCTTTAGAATCTATCTCCAGAGGTGTTTTGAGTCTGACCACTTGGGGGAAAATCCCTGCTTTATCTCTTACTTTATCTCTTACTAGCTAAGTAACCTTCTGCAAGTTATCCTAATCTCCCTGTGGTTGTTTCTTCATTTTGCAAAATAGGGGTACATATGGTTGTTGTGCAGATTAGATAGGTTAAGTCTCCAGAAAGGTTCCTAACAGACAGTAAATCCTCAATATTAACTAGTTGTTTACAGCTCATCCTTATATACCTAAAACAATACCACCAGTCCAGATTACCATGGTTGCTGATATGAATTTCTAGATTCCCACTCAGTAGGAGTAACCATTGCCTTTCACAGCACAGGGAATGTCTGTCAGGTACTATATTCAATACCTTTTATGACCTTCCAGATTTCCTGTGTGGTTCCACTTGCTTGCTCCCTGGTGTCTAGTCTGGTTCGCCTGCTTCTTGTTCTAGGCTTTGTATCTAATCACTAATTTTTCTTGTTCTTATTCCTACTGTTCTGAGGAGTACTTTGTTCATTTTTTCTTTTTCTCTTTTCCATTTCTATTTTCCCTTTCTCTTTCTTCTTTCTTACAACAAAAGATATACCACCTTATTTCTGCTGTGATATTTGTTGCTTTTTCATGCAATCATATTGGTTGAAGGAAATAAAGGAGGCCCTCGAAGGGTGGAGATTATAAGTCACCACCATGGACAAAGTAATTTTTTTTAGAATTGTTGGAAACTTTTTTTTACCATGGATAGTAAGCATCCTATGTCTATCTTATGCCTCAAATTGTATTCTGGGGTGGCCTTGTTAGCATAAAGAATGACATATTGTGAAATTTTTTACTTACAAATACATTCATAATTTATGAACTGAGCTGAGAAGAGACTTTGAAAAGAGGCCATTTGCTTGATTTTACCTATAGTTGTCCCTAAAGTTAGTGAAATGTTTTTGACTGTGAATATGACAATGAGGCTGTTGTACATTACCCAACAGATCTCTGATGTTTAAATTTATGGAGATTTGTTTAAATTTGTTTAAATTCATAAAGATTGTTTGAGAAATTTATTCCTTATACAAGAGCCTAAGTATTATCAGAATACGTATTCAATTTATCTGTTCAAACTTTGACACCTTTCTATTTTGTTCATGAAGCATAAAAGTAACTTGGACTTGTTTTTCATTTATGGACATGGAAGCATTTCTGGTCAAGGTAACAACAGATTGTTTGAATTCTTATAGTCTTCCTTATTTCCTTTATTGTTCTGTTGGGCACAATAAGCTTTAAGCATACTTGGAGTATAAAACATGGAACATTCTTTTTCTGTTACTCAACCTAATACCAATTTTGAGTTTCCATGCCATCTCATGAATGAACATGCAGTTTTGTATCTCCCAGATAAAGTCACAGCTAAAACGGAGGCTTTTGCTTATTAAAATGATGCATTTCCTTTAGAGGCTCTCTTTTAGCTAACAGAAATTTGACTTCCTCAAATTCCAGGAGCCACAGAGAGCTCAAGGGAGCTACTTCGGGGCTTTCTGTGTCCTCTTTTCTCTCTTCTATGTCCAAGATGATCTTTTTATCTCCTGTTTTCATTCCTGGGAAAACCAAATAGTCAATTAGTCTTCCAGTCCTACTGTTTACACTGAAGATGGATCTTAAAAAACTTAAAATCTAATAATTTTGTTTTTTCTTTAATCTTTCATAAACTTGTTCCATGATAGTGGTGGATACCAAAGTAAAGTATAGAATTTTAATGAGATTGACAAAGCGAAGGGAGAAAATGAGAAATTTCAAGGCCCAAAGGAAACAAGCAAACAAAAAATCATATATGTTTTTCTTTTGATACTGGGGCTTGAAATAGGGATACAACCCTTTTTTTTTTTTTTAAATTTAGAGGCACGGTCTCAATAAGTTCTTTGGGGCCTCCTAAGTTGCCAAGTCTGGCCTTGAACTTGCAATCCTCCTGCCTCAGTCCCAGGTTGGCTGGGATTACAGATGTATACTACCATGCCTGGCTCCATTTTTCTTTATGGTCTCAATAAACCACATTGTAATAAAAAGGAAGAAAATGCATTTTTTTTAGTAACATTTGGATTCCTCAGACCATCTGTATAATTTTAAAACTACAAATCTTAAAAAATAAAATTTCCTAAAGGATTTTGTTTTTAAAAGATTGTCGGCCAGGCACATGCCTGTAGTCCCAGCAGCTCAGGAGGCAGAGGCAGGAGGATTGAGAGTTCAAAGCCAGCCTCAGCAATTTCTCGAGGCACTAAGCAATTCTGTGAGACACTGTCTCTAGTAAAATACAAAATAGGGCTGGGAATATGGCTGAGTAGTCGAGTGCCCCTGAGTTCAATCCCCATACCTACTCCCCCGCAAAAAAAAAAAATGATTGTCTGCCTATCATATTAATGTAAAATGACCTAAAAGTTTGATCAATTTGATCAGATTCATTCATTTTAAAAAGGACTTATAAATTATGAAAAATAATACATTTATTGTCAATTTTTGTTTATTTCTTTCTATTATGAAGTATTCCCCCCGGGGATTTGTGTCATGGTGTGTTGGGAAGACAAGAGGTCCTGTGCTGTCCTCTGTGTTTGCTTTTAATTTCAAGGTCCTCTTGTCCCACTGTTAAAGTGGGCTTCCTTAAATCTTTGCTGTCCTTGACTTTGTTTTTCCTTGGGCAGAGCTGCTCCAGTCTAGAGAGTAACTTTAAATGGCTAAACTGAGATCTTAAAATTCCCTTTTAATTATAGTAGAAAAATTATCAGGCCTTCCATTGGTATTAGCCATTAAACAACACATTTCTTACAGCATTGCTGATCTGAAAGACAATACCCTACTGGAAGACAATTGTTTGTAAATAAGATATTCAAATATAATATTGTTTAACTTTAAGAATCCTGTTGGTGAATTCAAAGTTTCTACAGTTTTCTTAAAAACTAATCAAACTGAAAAAAAATCTCTGTCAGATGCACAGATATATTTTTGTTAAATGACAGGGGAAAAAAAAAAGGTTTGTGTGAACACATAAACATACACACATACCCACACCCACAAACACATGCACCTCTAGAGATTTATTGAAAATGTATTCATGAAAATTAAATATCTATTTCCACATCTGATTTATAAACCATCTCTGGGGAGGAATAAAGTTAATGAAAGGGTTTTTCTTATCAAGAATTTATAATCTAAAGTTTGGGAAAAAAATGATTATTAAACTTTCTCCCACTAGGATTTAAATGTAAGACTCTTAGCAATGATCTACCTAAACTGATGGGATTGGTCAGAGCAATCTAGATGCAAAGGAAAGTAAGTGTAATTAATATATGACAACTGAGAATGTATGTGTTGTATTCCATTAATTGTTAAATTGGGGAGAAAAAACATTGACATTTAAGATTAGAAATCCTGAATTTAATTCTTGACTGCACCAATGAAGTCTGTACCCACATACTTTAAAGGTATTTTGATGAAACGAACAATTTGAGTTACATGGCAAAATAGTTGGAATGAATACTCACCATGTTTTTCTTAAGACCTCTAATATTTTAATTAATTTTCACTCATCTGTTCCTGTCCTATGTTTGTAGTAACATCAGTATATGAATAAAATCAGAAAGAAATTGGATAAATAAATAATAACAATGGATTCAATGGGATATTCTGTAACCTTAAAAATTATCTTGCAAAGTCTGCTTAGAACCACAAAAAGATACTAGCCATATAATTCTAAGTATAAATATAGAAAAGTTAAAATAATATAGTCCAAATATTATAAACCTAGTAGTTGTATTTGGTCTTTAGATAATAATGTAGCCAGTGTAGCAAATAAATTAGTTTTGTAGCATGGCTTGATTTTATTTTATTGCTTTGTATTTATTTGTATATCTCTCCTTGGTGTGGGAAGGAAGGAAGGAAGCAAGCAAGCAAGCAAGCAAGTGAGCTGGTGATTGACCATTCTTTGGAAAATTTGAAATAAGAAAACTTTCATAAAAATATTGCCAATCAGAGGCAGCATAAACTTTAACCAGTGAAATATGTATTAAATGAAAAACAAAGGAAGAAATCGTGAAAAAGTCAAATCTTGTTTCATATTACTTTTATTGCTTACACATATTTTGTGGTATTATCTTTTACAGAAGTAGCAAGTTAGATATAGAAACTATGAATATTTCAAAAAACTTAAAAGAACTTGAAATCAAAAAGTATAAATTCATTGCTGAAATCTTGGACAATGCTAAAATTATAGAAAACAGAAACACACTCTCAACATTCTTAGGTAAAAAGTTCCTATTTTATTTATAGTGTTTATTGGTTTTGCTTGTTTTTTTTCTTAATTGTAATATACAGCATATTCAATTTTATGTATTTTTCTCTAGAAAAATTATATGCTGCCTATAATAAACATTGGCTTGTTAAAAATCCACAAAAGTAGTATTGGCAGTGAGTATATGACTCTCAAAGTGTCCTCTTTAACCTTTCCTTCAATTTTGAAAATTTCATATTTTCCCCTAATTTTTACTGTCATGAGTCACAGTGAACATTTGTAAGCATAAAACTCTTTTAAAAAATGAGTGTTTCTGCAGAAATATTTGAAAGGGTACTACAATCTCTAAGGTGTAAAATGTGTGTCTTTTTTCTTTTTGTCTGACTGCTAGTATTAAGGCAAAAAGTAAGGAAAACTGTTTTTAGAGGTCTGGGACTCTAATTGAACTTACTTTTGGTTCAGAATGACTGAATATATGTTTCTCAAAGGAGCCTCTAATTCAAATTAATTACTCATTTTTTAAATAAGTATATTTGTATAAATATCATTAAAAAACTATTCAATCTAAAAAGAAAAAATTATAATTTTATTACTGAAGTATCAAAATCTTATAAGGATGTTAAAGTCAGGAATTAAATCTTTAACACAGAATTTTTATAAATAATATAATTAAAAACAACAGCTGGTGGCTAATATTTACCATGTTAGAAATTTCATTTGCATTCTTTAATTTTAACTCTAGTGAGTTTGAAGTTTCATTATGACTCTTCATCAGAATTCAAACTGTCTTTTACTTATCTGTTTATACATTTTGAAAAATATGACATTTTAACTGGTATATAAAACATAAAATTGTGTATATTAGCGGATCAACATGGAGTTTTGATACCTATATACATTATAAAACATTTAAATCTGATTAAACATATCTATCTCTGGAATTCTCTTAAAAACTTTTAAAATTTCATATGGAAAGATTAATTTTAAGTATTCAGTTCAACAGTTTTTTATGCAATTAATTAAAAAGTCTACCATAAGACCCCCTGTGCCTCTTATGATTATTTTCTGCCCGCTTCCAACATTATGGATTAGTTTGCCTATTTATAAAATAACAGCTTTACTAAGATATAATTCACATACCAAACAGTTCATCCCTAAAAGGGCAGAGTTCAGTAGTTCTTAGTATATTCGGAAAGTTGTACTCAAATCACCACTAATTCTAAAATATTTCCATCTCATCCCCAAGAACCACCACTCCCTTGAGAAAATCACTCCCCATTCTCTACTCTCCTGACCCCTGGCAGCCAGGAATCTGCTTCTTTTGATTTGTTTTTCTAGGACATTGCATATAAATTGAATTATAAAATGTGTCTATTTATATTTGGCTTTTTCACTTGGCATGTTTTAAGGCTTATCCATATTGTATAATGTATTACAACTTCCCTTTTTGTAGTCAAATGATACTAGATGTGTTGGTGTACCTCATTGTTTACTCCTTTATCATTTGGTTGGCTTTTAGGTTGTTTCTACTTTGTATCTGTTATTGATAATACTGCTATAAACATTTGTTTAAACATTTATGTGGACAGATGCTTTCATTTTTGTATACTCCCTGGTCATATGGTAACTTTATTAATTATAGTCTAATCATCCTTACCTGGTTCATATGATAATTATGTATTTAACATTGCAATGCAGTACCAGATTGTTTTCTACAGCGGTTATACTGATTTTCATTTGTACCAGCAATTAATAAATCCTCACCAATGCTTGCTATTTTTCTTCATTTTGATTATAGTCATCCTATATTGGGTATGGAGTAACATCTCATTATGATTTCAATTTGCATTATTCTGAGTACTGATGATGTTGAATATTTTAATGTTTATTGACCATCTTCATACCATCTTTAGGGAACTGTCTGTAGAAAATCTTTACTCATTAAAAAAAATTGGGTTATTTTCTTATTAAGTTGTAAGAGCCCTTTATATATTCTAGATAGAAGTCTTTATCAAATATATGATTTACTATTATTTCTCTTACTCAATGAGTTGTTTCATTTTCTGAATGATGTCCTTAGAAGCACAAATATTTTTAAGCTTTGATGATCTTTAGCTTATTGTTATTTTATCTATGAAAACTTTGGCTTAATCCACAATCACAAAAATTTTCCATTGTGTTTTCTTTTAAATGTTTTAAAGTTTTAGCTTCTACCCCAGTCTCTAATCTGTTTTACATTGATGTTGTACATTGTATTTGGTAGGGGTCTAACTTTGTTCTTTTGCATGTGGGTGTCCTGTTGCTGTAGCACAATCTAATGAAAAGACTCTCCTTTTCTTTATTGAGTTGTCTTGGTTCCTTTGTGCAAATTAAGCTAAAGAGTGTATTTCCAGAGTCTCATTTCTATTCCACAAGTCTATTTTGTATTTTTAAGCTAGTACCATACATCTTGTTTCCTATAGTTTTGTAGTAAGTTGTAAAATTGGGACATCAGAGTTTCATGACTTCATTCTTTTCTTTTTCAAGAATGTTTAGCTATTCTATGTCATTTGCATTTTAATATCAACTTTTGGATCAATTGTTAAAATTTAAAAAAAAATGTCAGCTGGGATTTTGATAGGAATTGCATGGCCTCTTTAGGTCAATTTAAGTTTTCCTTGAATTTCCATAGATACTTTCTACTTTTCAGTGCACAAATCTTATGTTTTTTGTTAAATTTATTGATAAATATTGTATCTTTTGGGTTATTGTAATTGTACCTTTTTGTTGAAATTCACTTAACTGGAATATTTTTGATGTTCTATTTTGCATGTCATTTCTATTGCTCGATTATTATATGAGATTCATGTTACTCCATGTAGTTTTAGTTTGGTCATTCTCATTGCTATATAGTTTTCTAGTACGTGAATGTACTACAGTTTGTGTAATTTATCTTAATATATCATGTACTTATTTCCAACTTGGGGCTATTTTGAATAGTGTTATTTTTGACATTATTGTACATGACTTTTGGTAAACATATACATTTGTTCTGGGTATGTTCTTAGGTGTGGAACTCCCAGGTCATATGGTTTTGAATGTCAGCTATTGAAAGTACTTTACAAAGAAATTGTAACAACTTAAAGTTCCACAAGCAGTGTTATTTTTATACTAAAAATATACCACTACCACCATATGGTCTATCTTCTTCACTTTAGATATTTCCAGAATATATAGTGTTATCTTGTTATTGCTTAAGTTTGCATCTTACTTATGAATAATGATGTACAACTTATTTTATTTTTTAATTGCCAATTTGGATATTATATTTTAAACA
The DNA here is from genome assembly GCF_052094955.1 of Ictidomys tridecemlineatus. NCBI lineage: Eukaryota > Metazoa > Chordata > Mammalia > Rodentia > Sciuridae > Ictidomys > Ictidomys tridecemlineatus. The sequence goes on along the minus strand of NC_135487.1, from coordinate 80,533,550 downwards.
GTATTTCTTTAAGCCTTTTGTCCATTTTTCTCTTTAGTTGTCTTTTTTATATATATTTGTAGGAGTAATTTATTTATTGTGGATATAAGTCATTAAGATAACATAACACTAACACAAATATGAAAAATAGACCAGTTATACAGAATGCACTATAAAACAGATGTTGCTTACATTGCAATTTAACTTATGAAAAACAGTGGCTCTAAATTATAGATGGTCCTTTGAATAAATATTATTGATTTACTTGATTACCTATCTGATGTTATTTTCTGACACTATGTATAGATACCATCTCAGATGAGTTATACATCCAAATATGAAATATAAAATAAAATTTCCTGAAAGAATATAGAAAACATATTCATAACATTAGAAAAATTTTCAGAGTTCTTTAGTAGGACATAAAAAGCATTCATTTTAAACTGGAAAAAAGTGCAGTTGAGACAAATTAAACATAGTAAATTCTCTTCATTAATAGGCACTACTGAAAATGTGAAATGACAAGAGGTAGAGGAGGAGAGGGTATTCATAGTGTATTATTCTGCAGAGGATGTTTTATCCAGAATTCCAGCTATTTTAGATCGATTTTGATAATCTTCAAGGTCTTCCTTATAAATTCTCTGACTAGCTGGGTACAGTGGTGAATGCCTGTAATCCTAGTGATTCAGGAGGCTGAGGTAGGAGGGTTACAAGTTTGAGGCCAAATTTGACAAGGTAGTGAGGCTCTATCTCAAAATGAAAAATAAAAAGGGTTGATGATACTGTTTAGTGGATAAACACCCCCAGGCTCAATCCTTATTACCAAAAAATAAGAAAACAAAAATATACCTGCCTTATGATAGCGTTAAAAGTATCTTTGCCTTAATTTGATTAAGTCATTAGAGGTTATCAAGGTGAACATAATGGGTTAGATACTTATAGATTTTGAATCAACTCCTATATATTGGAAATTGCTAATCTAAATTCTTTAATTTTCATAATTACCACATACTTATGTATAATTTCAGGATAGAACACATTAGTACTTTTGTTAATTTTTGTTTGTAATATAACTAGAACAGTACAACCAATTATTTTATTACCTAAATACTACTAAATTCTGCAAAAAATCTTAAGTGCCAAAAGACTACAATAGATACATTTATTAATCTAAAATTAAATTTTACATATTTGGTTCTCAAAATTTATTTGGGTCACATAAGATTAACTTGGTTAATAAGATTAACTTGTTTAATAAGATATATTAAGGATTGCAGTAAAATATTAACATATACTCTTAGAAAAGTTCAACCCAGTAAAGCTGTTGTATTTGCTAAGAGAGATATTTATGAAGTTTAAGTTGCTTATTGCATATTTACTTGATTTTAATAGTCTAAGAACTTGATATAATGTCAGTTAATTTCAAGAGTTGGTTTTATTTATATTTAAATAAACATATATACATATATGTGTACATACAATTGTAAATATCATGTAGGTGTGATTATAACATTTTGGTAAAATATTTTTGGAACTCTTATTATTTTAAGTGAGCTCTGCCCATCTTAGTAAAAGCTAATTTGTATAGAACAAGATAATTATCATGTACCATTCATTGTGATTTAAAATTTACTTTATTGATTTCTTTTTTCAATTTAAATAAACTTTGATAACAATATGATTTTAAAGAAATATTTGACAGACTCTAAACATTTTCCTACTTTTATGTAATACTATTTTTTTTTTTACTTATTTCAAAAAATGTATGGAAAAGACTTCTGTGACAGCTGTATCATGTTTTTATTTTGTTGCTCTTGAATCAACTGTCGATTTTAATGAATCCTGCCTAATTAAAGTGGTGTGCATATTTTTCACCAGTCAATATAATCAATTATACTTTTAGATAACTGTATAGATATAATTTTTCTCAGGATGTTGGAAGGCTAATGTAATTTTTTAATGTGTTTCAGAATTGTGAGAAGCTGGAAAATAATTTTGATGACATCAAGCACACGACTCTTGGTGAGCGAGGAGCTCTCCGAGAAGCAATGAGGTAAGTCTAGGTCACCATAGCAACAGTCACAGATGTGGTAAAGAAAAAGTCATTCTTCATTATTGGGGGAACAAATGAGTTCATTGCCACCATTCAGCTCTGTTCTCTAAGGTATTAATTTGTCAGTGGAGAGACTTCCCTTGAGGCTGTACTTTGGTTTTGAAGCTGCATAAATGTTAAGCCTCAGTGCACAGTAAAAAATGTAAATGTTTAATTTGTTACTTAAAATGCTTAAGGGGTGTCTTGTTTTATATTTATACTAAACTGTGTGATTGAATGAAAATATTGTTCATCTAAATTCTGCCTGTATATATAAAAAATAAACATTGTACAATGGTGGCTTAACAGTATTTCCTTCTAATTAATATTTAATTTAAAAAGAGGTACTTAAAATTTCATCTTCTATTAGATTTTATAGGATTATATTATAGTATTTTTAAAGTGATTTACATTTTCACACTATTACAAAGCATATAATTAACTTCTTTTCAAATATACTGGTCTGTAATGAGCCTGAATTTTTTTCTTTTTCACTTCTTAACATCACTATTTTTGAATATTTCTCTGAAATCCTACAAACTGGATGCCTTTTAAATAATTTTCAGTGAAGCATTCTTTCAAGCCATTTGATCAGAATCCAAAAGGAGTATTTTCTTTCTTTCTTTTTTTTTTTTTAACTAGAGACCAAAAATGTGTGAGTAGTAAGACCTATCACCCTTAGAGTTGGAAAACAACAAATGATACTGCTTTTAAAAGTTCTGAGCTTGAACCTTTGGGATTATTTACAGTATTTTTGTAAATAATTGAATATATTAATCTTTATTTTGTTTATGAAAATAAACTTATTTTTAAAATATATTTTCTGATATTATACTGCTCATTTTTTATGATTTTAAGTCTAACATTTTTTAAAATAAGGGAAAGAACAAAGCTAGGAGACTTCCTAGTGGTTTTGATACAATTTTGTTATTGCTCGCACACAGTTACCATATACTTTAGTTTAGAAGCTGCTCTCATTTAGCAACCTTCCTTTTACCATGCAAGCAGCAGGAGAAAGTAATTAAATTTAATAGAAGCTGCCCTCATTTTGAAGCCACTTCTATTTAAAACCACAGGGGGAGGTAATTAAATTTAATGGAAACAGTAGCTTCTACACAAAGATACATGGTACTTCTGTATAGATGATTATGATGTCACAAAAAGAGGAATAATATATTACTAGTACTGAGAAATTACCAGCTGGAGCAAGGAAGCCTATTTTATTGTTAATGTCTTTACTAATAAAAAAGGGAAAAAATAAAACTGAGTACACAATAGAGAGAATTTGTATCTATATAAAACATTCTCAGAAAGTTTAGTTATTGAAAATAGTCATAAATTAAAAATAAGGTCTAAAATATATTGTGGAAAGGCTAATACAGAAATTATGAATGAATTTTTCTGTTTTTCAATAGTCTTTATTCTTTAAAACTACCACAGTGCTATAAATTGAACATTATTCTTTGCAATGCTTATAGTAATGATTCTGAATACATTAAATGTGCCTAACAATATTTATTTAGAAAACTACAATTATTTCCTGTATTTTTATATCTATTCATTTTGAAGTAAATGCAGGGACAGGAAGACAAAGAGGATGACAGCTCTCATGCTTTGAATAAAAGAACCGAAGGCCAAAAACATAAAAAGAATTGAAAAGGGGCAATGTGAATGAATGTGGATGTGAGTGAGGGAAATATAATGAATGAGGAAAGGACATGTAATCAGTGTAGGAGATTTGTCATCTAGAAAAAAAAAACAAATTAAATTATAGAAGAACTGCATATGAAGAGATTATTAAATTCTGCCAAATTTTGCAGTATATACCATTTTAGAACATACCAGAATGTCATACTTTTAAAAAATAGTAGAGATGAACTGATGAGAAGAGCAAGTATTAATTGCCTAGTTATAGTAACCTCTCAACCAACCACACTATGAGAGAAAGCTGTAGTACAGACAATTTAAATCAGAATTTAATTACATGGCTGTGAAATATACTTCTTTGCACAGGTTGCACGTTTACACAGGTTGGCCAGGTTGCACTTAGCACACATGCTCATGTATTTTTGGTAATGTCTGGATAACCATTGAAACAGTTTACTAACTAGTAGTATTTAACAATTTAGTTTACTGTGGGTCAGACTCCTTGTTTTTTGAAAATTCAGTGAGAGATCATTGTTTTACCTGTGAGATTCAAGATTCTGAAAACAAACAAGTAAAGAAAATATGACATGATTAATAAGAGGAAAAATTCATGAAGAGACAAAAATTAATTATTCTGTTACCAGTGATCAGTTTTTCCTTCTATGAAGGATTTCTGAATTGAAAAAAAAACACAGGGTAAAAAATTTGACCTAATTTAAAAAGATGGACAGTGTTGCAGGGTGAGGGAATAGTGTAGATCGAAGGTGAGGAGGCCTGTAAGTTCAAGATGTATTTCAGAAACAGCAAGTAGTCTAATGTGATGGAGAACAAGAAGTTTTCAAGGTTTTTGAATCTTATGTTTTCTCATAAAACTCATTTAAGTGGAATTTTTCTGTCAATAATATGTCTCCTTATATACCATGAACCTGTGGAGTGGCAATGGAGCAGTAGAAGGTTGACAGGGATGGCAGGGCTAACTCAGCATCCAGTGTAGTAAGGAAGTGACTGCTGAGACAGGAAGGGATAACTTGCCTAAAACCTTAGCACAGGGGCTGGTCTCAGGAAGCTGACGGAAAATGTATTTGTTAATGTATTCTAGAGGCCAGTTACATATCCGACTTGCCTTTACAGAGAATTTAAATTATTTTGAGGAGTCAATGTGTTTTTTTAAGGATGGGAATGACCCTGTACTCTTATAGCTCTGTAAAGTTGGAGTACAGGGAGAAGATGCAATGTAGGGATAAAGATGATGATTCATTTATTTAATGAATATTTTTGGATATCTGTAACCGCAGAGAGTTTACATGTGTGAATGATGCAGCCCTTGCCTAGCTGAGCCCCAGTGGAGGAGGTAGATAGGAAGAAATCCAGGGACCCAGAATTTGAGTCTCTCTCTTGGTTCTGAATTCTAGGTGACAGCTTCTGTCTTGGTCCATTGGGTTGGCATAAGTGGGCTATGGGAACATCTCCTTCTCTCACTAGTTTGATCTCTTCAGCAACCTTTGGAAAACTTTGCATCCCATCGTGGTGCTCATGCCCTGAGAATGTCTAGCCAGGAAGAACTAGAGCAGAACTGGACTGAATTTGAAGATTAACAGATTGTGGTTCCTGTGTTAGGGCCTTTCACCAATTGAGCACCTTTATCTATTAAGGTTCTGTTATTTCTATGAGCTCAGAAAAGAAAAGAGAGGATTGTGTCCTTGCTCAATTCTCTGCCACCTCATCTAGTCTCTCTTTTGGCTGGTCTGCCATGCATTCTGATCCTGTTTTTTTGTTAGTATCCCAGTGCATGAATCATTTTGGATCCTTCCCATGCTTCCCCGATCCCAGATGTGAGGATGTGTGGAGCCTGGAGTCCTGCTATGTAAAAAGCACAAGGAAACTTTCCCTGGAATGTGCTAACTAGATAAAAAATAAATATATTAATTGAAATAGGGAGAGAGACAAAAAGAAGAGTAAAAATGAAGAAGATTTTGGTTTTCAGATGAATTTCTGACAGCTAAGGTAAACCCACATGTAAATATTCCATAGGCAGAGAGAAAACATAATTCTACAACTCAGGAAGAGGATGAGGAATGATGTCTACTTTTGGAAATTGTTAGTATTTTGATACTTCTTGTTGCCATGGGAAGCTATGTGATTTCAAGAATAGTGCATCAGGTTAGATGCCTGACCATCATCTCTCACCAGGGGAGTTCTCATCAGTAGAGAGGCCAGAGTGAGCTAAACCACATTCACACACATCACACATTTACACACTCTCTTCTTAGAAAAATTAGAATAAAAGGCAGATACATAACATAGTAATGAATGAAAAACCCAAAATAACATGTGTAATGTGACATGAAAGAGACAAAAGATAAAGCAATCATGAAATTCATATGGAAAAATAAAGACCTAGAATAGCAAAAACAATTCTAAGCAGGAAGTGTGAATCAGGCGATATAGCGATACCAGACTTCAAACTATACTACACAGCAATAGTAACAAAAACAGCATGGTACTGGTACCAAAACAGGCGGGTGGACCAATGGTACAGAATAGAGGACACAGAGACCAATCCACAAAATTACAACTATCTTATATTTGATAAAGGGGCTAAAAGCATGCAATGGAGGAAGGATAGTATCTTCAACAAATGGTGCTGGGAAAATTGGAAATCCATATGCAACAAAATGAAACTGAATCCCTTTCTCTCTCCATGCACAAAAGTTAACTCAAATGGATCAAGGAGCTTGATATCAAATCAGAGACACGGCGTCTGATAGAAGAAAAAATTGGCTCCGATCTACATATTGTGGAGTCGGGTTCCAAATTCCTTAATAGGACGCCCATAGCCCAAGAGTTAATAACAAGAATAAATAAATGGGACTTACTTAAACTAAAAAGTTTTTTTCTCAGCAAGAGAAACAATAAGAGAGGTAAATAGGGAGCCTACATCCTGGGAACAAATTTTTACCCTCACACTTCAGATAGAGCCCTAATATACAGAATATACAAAGAACTCAAAAAATTAAACAATAAGATAACAAATAACCCAATCAACAAATGGGCCAAGGACCTGAACAGACACTTCACAGAGGGGAGAACATACAATCAATCAACAAGTACATGAAAAAATGCTCACCATCTCTAGCAGTCAGAGAAATGCAAATCAAAACCACCCTAAGATACCATCTCACTCCAGTAAGATTGGCAGCCATTATGAAGTCAAACAATAATAAGTGTTGGCGAGGATGTGGGGAAAAGGGTACACTTGTACACTGCTGGTGGGACTGCAAATTAGTAAGGCCAATTTGGAAAGCAGTATGGAGATACCTGGGAAAGCTGGGAATGGATCCACCATTTGACCCAGCTATCGCCCTCCTTGGACTATTCCCTGAGGATCTTAAAAGAGCATACTATAGGGATACTGCCACATCAATGATCATAGCGGCACAACTCATAATAGCTAGAATGTGGAACCAACCTAGATGCCCTTCAATAGATGAATGGATAAAAAAAATGTGGCATTTATACACAATGGAGTATTACTCTGCATTAAAAAATGACAAAATCATGGAATTTGCAGGGAAATGGATGGCATTAGAGCAGATTATGCTTAGTGAAGCTAGCCAATCCCTAAAAAACAAATGCTAAATGTCTTCTTTGATACAAGGAGAGTAACTAAGAACAGAGTAGGGAGGAAGAGCATGAGAAGAAGATTAACATTAAACAGGGACAAGAGGTGGGAGGGAAAGGGAGAGAGAAGGGAAATTGCATGGAAATGGAAGGAGACCCTCATTGTTATACAAAATTACATACAAGAGGAAGTGAGGAGAAAGGGAAAAAAAGCAAGGGGGAGAAATGAATTACAGTAGATGGGGTAGACAGAGAAGATGTGAGGGGAAGGGAGGGGAGGGGGGATAGTAGAGGATAGGAAAGGCAGCAGAATACAACAGACACTAGTATGGTAGTATGTAAAAACGTGGATGTGTAACCGATGTGATTCTGCAATCTGTATATGGGGTAAAAATTGGAGTTTATAACCCACTTGAATCAAATGTTTGAAATATGATATGTCAAGAACTATGTAATGTTTTGAGCAACCAACAATAAAAATTTAAAAAAATAAAATAAAATTGTGATTTATATCTCCAAAGCCCAGGAGGGTTAATAGAAAGCAAACAAGCAAATAAACAACAACAATAAAACCCTCTATGGAATTTTAAGAGGGGCTTGGACTTCATTCCCAGTCTCAAAAACTTAAAAAATGGATGGATGGATAGATAGATAAAACTTAAAAGAAGCAAGAATAATTTATTAATGTGTTCATATTCAAAATAAAGGTAGAAATTTATGAGCTTTTATATGTATGAAGTATAACTAGTTAGTAGCTATAATTGATAATAGAGCTTATAAAGGTCCAAAGAAGTTATTGTATGATAAAGTACTCCAAGTCAGTTGGAGAATGTTGAATCACTCAGGAAATGGTATTAGAAGATTGTTTTTATTTTTGGGAAGAAAAATCCCTCTATTTTTCAGTTCCCTTGTGTCAAAGCAAATCATGTATATTAAAGAGCTAAATTAAACAACAACAACAACAACAAAAATGCTCAAATCCAGTGTATAATGGAAGTAAGTATGTTTTTGAGGTTCAGAAGAGAAAGAAATGATAAACTGAAAAGTATTTGAAGGAATCAACAAGCTTTGATTACATTAAAAACTTCTGTAAATGGAAAAAATTACAAAATTAAAAGACATCAGTATACTGTATTACCATGTTTGTGACAGATTTAAAACAGATAATAGCTCAATGGTAATTGGCAAAATATACCTAAGAAACTCTTGAAAATACTCAATTCTATTGGCAAATAAAATGTATAAATTTTGTAAAAATCCTACCAGTTTCTTGCATTTTGCTATTACTACAGTTTGGTAGGGAGGTGATTTTTGAGTGCTACAGATAGAATGGTAAGACAGACATACATTCCCAGAACTCATGAAGATTGGAAATTGCTGTTATATTTAAAGAAAGGAGTGTGACAGTAAATGTTAAGCTCCTTAGAATGAACACAGAGTATCATATTATCTTATTTTCTAGAAATATACTATGTAGAAGCATAGAAATTATGGACGATCTGGATTTGATTCTTAGGGACTATAATTTTGAACAAATTTAATAAAATCTAATTGCCTACTATTAAAGAAACAAAGATCTGTGCACATATACTCACGTATATATGATAAATTTTCGCACATTTCCTTCTCTTTCTGGACATGAAGATGACCTTTAACATGGTATTTTTAATGACACAAGAATTTCTGTGTTATAAAATTTGATGAAAATTCTAAGATACACAATTACGTATAGAACATGATCTTAACTGAATAAATAGAAGAGAGAGAGAGAGAGAGGGAGAGAGAGAGAGAGAGAAGGATAGGAATGAAACATAGTTATTACATCTGGGTGATGGGCATATAGATACTTTTTTTCAGGCTTATACTTCTCTTTTTTAAAAAAATATTCTGTAAGGCAATATATTTGAAAAAATTAGAAAAACAGTGACAAAAATAAAAAAGAACAGATATGAAACAGATATTATTAAAGAATCAAATCTGAGACTCTAAGTAATTTTAGGCAATTAAGTTTTAATTGTCTTCTGTAAAATAGGATCTAAAACCTCATAGAATTGACAGGAAAGAGAAAAATGTAAGAAAGCTTTGTGATTTATGAAAATTAATAAATATAAATAAAACATTGCTGTTTGTACATATTGTGTTCTTTTAATGATGTCTAGTACTTATATTAAAGAAAAATTTTTGGTACTAGGGATTGAACCCAGGGGTACTCTATTACTGAACCACATCCCAATCTTTTTTTAGTTTTTATTTTGAGTCAGAGCTTCACTAAATTTCCCAGGCTATCTTCAAACTTGTAGTCCTCCTGCCTCAGCTTCTCAAGTAGCTGGGATTTCAGGCATGAGCCATTGCCCCTGGATTTTATTTAAAATAATTTATGTATAATATACATAATTAATAGAACTGATTGTAAAACTTCATTGTAGTCTTAGTATATAGAATACTAAAGGGAATATTTTTTGCCTGACTTATGTAGAATGTATTATGCTCTGGCTATATGAAAATCTTTTGCAGGATCCCTGCAAGTAAAACATTTGAAGGACACATAAGAAAGGGTCATCTCTAGGTAAAATCTATGATCTATTGTATGATAATGAATTCAGAGGTAAATTTCTCAACTTCATCATGTTTTCTGCTTACCTCAGCTAATTCAATCCTCTTATGATATCTATGAGATATTATTTTGCATCCTGTAATAAATTTCTAAACATCATATGTAAAGATGGGGCCATTTTTAACATTGTGGATATCCTTCTTCAGATCCAGAGGCAGTAGTAGTACATGGGTAGTAGGTAGTATGTAGAATTTACAAGTATTTGAATTGAACTTGAGAAAAGGACATGTTAAATTCTGTAAAAGAAGAGGTACTTATAGAATGCAGTACAGTTCATTAAGAAAAAGAAAGTGTAATTTCCTTTAACAGTGGCTTAATTAATACATAAAAATACAGATGTTAGATTTTTTTGGATATATTGCTATAGCAAGAGTACAAATTATATTTTTGTAGTATACAACATTGCCAGTTAGAGGTTATTATTTTATGTGCAGAACCAAGTCTATTCACTGAGAGTTGTTATATTTAGAATATTATTAGAAATATGACCTACTAAGACAAATGTGTTTGAAATCTGTTTTCCTTTTTGCTTGGCTTTGTCACGTGTTAAGAATTTTGTCACTAGATGGTGGTGTTGAGTTGCATAATTTACAGTTACTGGCTTTTTTTCTGGTGTGTGGAATAGTATATGCAGGTACATCATAAACTCAGACACATATACAGAGTCAAGCATTTGTATGACCATGTCAATTTGGAAACTAGTTTTTAAGAGATGTAATGATTCTTAATATTATTTGAGTCAGAAGGTTAAAATTGCTGTAATGTGCTCATTTCTTTACTTTTGACTCAAGAGACTTTTAGAGATGGAAGGAATACAAATAGTAATCTCAACTTCTTAAACAAAAATTAAAGTTTAAGGACAGATTCCAAGATAGTTACACAGGTATTTTTCAGGTTTTTTGTGTCTATCCTTTCTAGATTTATTGTCCTAAAGTACATTTTTAATTTCACTCATCTGTTGGTATCCAGTGTTACTAAGGTGGTTACCAGCTCATCTAAGGGCTGCTTTACTCATGCTCTGGTAATTTAGGTGTTGTTTTATCTGTTTATTATTTTAGTTATGTTACTCTTGCATCCCTTGAAAAGACTACTGGTTAAATTACACTGGTATTTCTTTAACTGATACTTGAACATGAACTTGATTAAAGGATTATCTCTATGAGTAATTTTGTTCATCTGTATAAGATTGAAAGATAAGGATTATATCATTGTCCTGCTTAATTTTATTTCTGGAGATAAGCTTGTGTGTATGTGTGGTCATGTGTGCATACTTACATGTATTCTCTATATGTACATGTATTTACTTGTGCATTTGTATATGTAATAATTTCCCCCACTTGGTCAAGGGAAACTTGGAATGTATGACAGCATTTGGAGTCTAGAGCTCCCTTTACTTTTTACTTTAATCCATTAGGGTTATAAAGATACAAGAAGGTTCTTTTTAGCTTGTCATTTTATAACAAGCTAAAAAGATGTAGAAGAAAGAACAGGTACTCTAAATATTTGAAGCTAGTGAATTGATTAAGCAGTTTAGAAAATAATTAAAAGGCTACCAGAAAAACTGAAGTGGGATTGAAGAGAATATGAAATAAAATACAGAAAAAAATCAACACAATATTTCTAGTGAAATTAGAAGGTTGTTCAACAGTGTGGGAAGTAAAGAAATTTTTCTTTTTAAAATGCTATGTAATGTGATGTCAGAATCATAGAAGTCTTAACTTTTTTATTTTGAAAGTCATCAAAAATATAAATTACTTCAGTAATCAAAGTGCCCATTTATATGTGGGTATTTTAACTACATCAAAAGTTTGACAAAGTATAATTAGATTTAGAAACAATGGGTTAGCCCCTTTTCTTGATCCTTTCTAAATTAAGCTTCTCCAAGTTTTAGTTTTCTTTCACCAATTGTATCAATAGGAATCTTCTGAAACCTTCTTTAAACCAGCAGAGTATCCTGTTCTAGAGAAAAGAGAATGTCTTGTCTTTATCAGTCCTAAAGCAGAGCACTGCATATTGTACCAAGTCCACAGTAGGTTCCTTGGTTTGGTTTATAGGATGTAACCTGTGAACAAGGAATTCAGGCTGAATATGTTTAGATTTTTTGAAATATAAGTACAAAAGCACATCATCACTTTTCTAGATTATGATGTATCTTCTCAGATAAACATGATTGAAAAGCAGCTCAGCAGATATCTGTAATTGATTATATGTAATTATGTAACCTATGTAATTTGCTTCATGTGAATTGTACAAGATGAGTATATAATATACATTCATATACACATACACAAACACTTTAGCTGTCATCTATCTCCCACATATGTTAAAAATGTTTCTTTCATTAACTTACTTCAAAGATGAGTGAAAGCAAGATTTAATAGTTTCAGATAGCCCATTTAATTTTCCCACCATTCATGGGGCATAGAAGAAAGTGCTATATTATTTGTTAATAATGTTAAAAATCAAACATATGTTCAGCAATAATACTTCTGGATGACTTATGGGTTTGATAACAATTGGCATATCTAAGTTTATAACCTTTGATTTAAATTAGAATTCAAATATAAGAAATATTGATTACATAATCATCAACGATACGTTTTGTTTAGCAGCAGTACAAATGAAATTAGGCATAACCTAATTATTTATTTATAACATGCATTATCATATTTAGTGTAAGCATTGTTATATTCAACCTGGTGTTTACTGTGTAATAGGCAGTGTTTAGTGAGGAGCTGTATTTGTAGAAACAAATCAATCATTGCAAATGCCATTTTATGACAATTTGATTCGTTTGGAATGCTAAAACCAAAAAAAGAACACACATTCCATTTGTATTTAGGGTTTTTTATTTTGAAACACCGTCATCAATATCAACTGAGTAGGAAGCACTGAGCAAAGGTCAGGAAAAAAAATCACATTTTTACCCGTTCGTTCCATTGAAGGTTTGCATATTAAGACTAAAAAAGAAGGGATGCAGATTTTCTTGTGCTACCAAAGAAAAGTGCAGAGCTAAGTTGTTACTCTAGAATGCTTATCATTTTAGATACAGACTTTGAATGAGCAGCTAATAGCTAAAATTATTTAGGAGATAAAAATTGGTACTGTGAGGATTAGCTTTAATTTTAAGTATCCATAATTGAAGTGCCACATTATGATTTTAATGTTATGATAATCTTGTTAACAAGCTGTTGTGTATATACTATCATATTTTAATGTAGTTGCAAAGCTTAAGTAAACCATAAAGTAAATTGCTTTTTGAATCAGGCTTTTACAAGTGGAAAATTAGTGGTTTACATGTTTTGAATATGTATTTTGTAATTATATTTGGTGTTTTCTGCAACTTAGAATAATAGAATAGACTTATAGATAATTGAATATTGTTTATAAACACATTGGCATTTTTTGTTATTGACCATTCTAATTAATTTGGGTGCATTCCACAATTTACTAAAATATAATGGTTACTTCTATTGTCACCGCATTTGGAAAATATATGTTCATATTTAGCTATAATATTTCTCATTTATCATATATTAGCATGTTATACAATTAATTAGTTTTCTTATGCAATATTTATTGATATGCACTATCATTCATTGAGGGTGTTTTTGGTGTTTACTCTTAGGGGAAAAAGTCCCCTATTCTGATAAGTGGTGAAGGTAGCTAGTAAATTGAAGGGTTTTTTTCCTTTTGTTGTTGTTGTTGTTGTTTGTTTGTTGCTTCAGTTGACAAGGCATGATTGATAGTCTGATGCAGACGTAGCAAACATTTTTATTTAAAGGCCATATAACAAACATTTTTACCTTTCTCAGCCGTGTGGTTCCTGTAGCCTCCTACTCTGTTGTGCTAAGGCAGTGCCAAAGCCTCCATAGACAGTATCTAAGAGTAGGTTAGTGTGGATGTGTTCCAGCAAAGTTGTATTTACCAAAACATACCAAAAGCTGAATTTGGCCTGTAGGTTGCACTTGGCTGGTCCCTGCTTGGGAATAAACTTTGACAAATTCATTAGAATAAATTTCCAATTTCCAAGAGTTGTTCAAGAAATATATTAGAAATTTGTGATTGTTTCTGATGAATTTAATATTAAAATATACTATGAATCTCTTCCAATTTTATTAATAAACATGAGTAAAGAACATTAGCTTAGGTGTCATATCTCTCAATTTCTGAGCTGTTCTATAAAATTGAATATGTTACATTTAAAGATTATGCATTCAAGTAAATAAGCATGATTAAGAATTAAAGAGATAATCTAGCTTGTAAAATCACCAATATGCAACCAAGATGATGAATAGGTATTAATGCCACTGAATTAATGAGCAGTAATATCTGATATTTATTGTTTATATTTAAAATGTGAAAAAACCATTAAAGAACTACCTACATTAGGAAACAGCATAATGTTGCTTTTAGTTTGACACCAGTTTGCCACAATGTGGTACTTACAAAAAGGAAACATTGGGATATTTCAATTTATCCATTAATCTTAGATGAAGAATCCTTTTGCCAGATACCTAAATGGTACTGACTGGGAAAATATTGATTAGAATATATTATGTGGTACATTATTTTAACTGCTTTATCAGTTTCATATCCATGGAAACATCTAAAGAATTATGTCCTTTCAAAAGTTTAATCTATAGTAAAACATTGAATAAAATATTATAGTCCACAAAGAAAAGTTTTTGGGTTTTTTGTTTATTGTTTTATTTTGATGAAATGAGGTGGCATTTGGGATACTCTGGCTTCCTTTTAAAAAATTTGTTATGTGTCCTTGATGTACAGGTATTATTTGGTGACAGTTATTCCCAAATGTTCAGACATTCAATGATGTGGGAATAAATTAACCCAATTTTCAATGTTTCTTTCTGTGATATATGGAAGGGCCTTGCTCCTGTGGAAGGCCAGACTTTGCTCCCAAGCTCACATTGAGTCCTGTTTCCTCTAACCCATTCAATAACTTCCCTCTTATAATTATCCCCTCTCCTGCATTACTAATTTTTCCTTCTTTTGTGATTATTTCTGTCTGCAAACATGCATGCTTACATAATAATGTGTCTTATAAACTAACAAAACCTTCCTACTTTTTCCTTTTCAGATACTACCCCATTATTGTTTCCCATGTTCAAAACTAAACCTAATCAAAGAGTTGTCTATAAAAGTTTTCCATTTTCTAACATCCTATTCTCACAGGATCCACTCCAGCTGGGCATCTCATCTGCCATTTCTGTGAGGCTGCTTGGTCCTCAAATCTCTAACTTGTACATGACCCCTCAAGAGCATTGGCTTCAAACACCTTCCCTTCTTTCTTGAAACACCACCCTCTCTGCCATGTAAGCTTCAGTTACTCTACATTCCTTTATTTTCCCCTCTTCATTGGCTCCTTTTCACTTCTTTTCACTCTCCTGAGTGGCTATTACCTTCCTCTTTCAACCTCTAAATATTGACATGTTGCATCTGCTTTCCCTGCATAATTGTTATGTAAATAACAACCATCTACTGTGGAGGACTCTTCTATTTGCATCTCCAGTTTTGATAACTGTCCTGATTTTTATCTTTAAAAATCCAAACAGTTGGATATTTAATAGATAACTCAAACTACATATCTACATTTCCTCTTCAGGTATCAAAAGAGATATAACAATTTCTCACCACAATCCTCCACTAAACCTGCTCATTTGCTACTTTTTCTATTTGAGTAAAACTGAGTACCATCTACTTAGTTATTTGACCTCCAAATCTGGAATTCATTGAAAAATTTTCTCTCTTATACCTCATCTAATCAGTAAGAAATTTCTGTAAAAACTCTAACCCTAATTCCAGAAAAATACCTGGAATCTGTCCAAGTCTTCCTTTCTGCCTTGCCACATTCCTTGCCTCTCATTTGAATGATGGGTTTCCCTTTTTGCACTCTTTCCTTCAGAATTCATTTCCCAAGCAACATTCAGATGAGCCAAATTGTGACATTTCACTTCAACAGATTATTATTTACTTAGAGTAACATTTAAATTTCTTATTTTTATCTTCTCCTGCAGTATCTTTGTGACCTGCCACTGGCTACCTCATCAACCATTTTCCTGACCATTTTTAACTTTGCTCACAGAATTCCTGCCCAAGTGGCCAATTTTTTTCTCCTCTAAAATTAGAGATTGGGCGCCATGCTGTCTTTCTAACTCTACCTGGCTCTTCATTTCTTTATTGCTTCTTGACTTTCAGCTTCAGTGCCCCCCCCCTTTAAACTGGTGAATAAAAACTGAATGAAAGAGGCAAAGTAATTTGAGCACATAGTGCAAAATTGGAGGAGCCAGAATTGGAACTCAAACTGATTTCTCTTGCAGACTCATTACTTCTCAGAAATTTCAACTAATTAATTTTGTACCTAGGACATGAAATAAAACTACTATGTCAGCATACTTTTACTAACATATTCGAAAAAAGCTACATTAAAAAATAAAGAAAGAAAATGTTAAGTACTTTATTATCTAACACATTTATATATAATTTAACTATACATATTAACTACACATATATTAGTTAATGATATTTAAATTTTAAACTTCTTAATGTTTTACAAGGAGCCTAACAAGTTCAGTTTAATTTAGTACATTTATAAATATTAGCCTTAGAGCCCTCTCCCATTTTAAAGCCCATTACTTTGGCTGGGGAATAGAAGAAGTAATAGTGGTAATTTTATTTAGAGACCTTTTATAACATCAACTTTTAGTGAAAATAGGTGTTTGTCATTGGGCCACAGGTAATCCATTTCATTGATATCTGTGGTATGTTTACAAACGAGTTATCCTGCCAGTATTTTCCTTTATCTTTCAGGAAGACTTTAGAGGAATCCCTTTCACGGGGAAGAAAAATGATTTACAATAAAGTTAAATTACTTACTGGTATTGTATTTGTCATTGTCATATTTTTCCTTCATATTTCCTTTCTTCCTTCACCCCTTAGATGTTGTTTATAATTTCATATTCTGTGAGGGAATATTGCTTGAGACACTTCTCACCCAGAAGTAAGAATTGGGTAAAAATTTAAACAGCTTGGATGAGAAATATGTTTGAGAAATCAGACATTTTTTATATTTAATAGTGAAATAAGGATAAGATTTTTTCCTATAAAGAAAATATTACTAGTTTGACACACAAGTAAAAGCAAATGATTCCACATGAATAAAATATAATAAATAATTTGGTGAAATGTGAAGGACATCATTATCCAAAGTACATGTAAAAAGACACAAATTAGTGTGAATATACTTTATATACAAACAGAGATATGAAAATTTGTGCTCTATATGTGTAATAAGAATTGTAATGCTTTATACTGTCATGTATTTAAAAAAATCAATTAAAACATAGCAATAACAAAAAATATTAATAATACTCAAGAAAAAAAAATCATTGGGTAGCCAGTTAGAGCTGGTTACTACCATTAATTGCAGACTGAGAGTTTTTCCTCGAGCAGTATCATTCCAGTAAAATGAAAGTCTATCATAATTTGGTTTTAATATAAGACTTTTCCTTTAATTTCTATGTATGCAGGATTATTTTCTGCTTATATGACATTTTATGAGACTCAAATGTTCCTTCAGTGCTTATACCCAAATATCTGTTTTTAAGGGATGTGACATAATTTTGTCACACATATTTTCATAGATGATACGCTATTCCCAAAAGATATCTGGACTATATCAATATTAATATATACTTTCTGAAATCTGTATGACCAAACTAAGAATTTCTAGACAAATCTAAATTATTGAATGCATCTGGTTACTTATTTATTTGTTTGCTCATAGGGAGCACAAATACATTTAAATATGATGAAAATAGAAATAATTTATTTAAACAAATAGTTTTAGACTATGAATAAACCTTCATAATGTGAGTTTTATATTTTATATCCTTATGATTATGTAGCATGGCAGATTAATTTGACTTGACTAATTCTTGGTTGTTTTTACTATTACTACTTTTACTATTATTATACTTATTTGAAAAAAATGCATCTTGCAAAAAAATTCCTAGTGTTTGTAAACATAAACGTTATAGTCCTACATACATATACTCTACGCGTGCGCGCACACACACACACACACACACACTCTGTGTATTGTTATTCAAATTGAATATCTTTAAATGTCTTATCACATTCCACATATCTCGATTGATACAGAAAGTGATCTTAGTTACCTTATATGTTTACTAAAAAAATACTCAGCAAAGCTTTTTCTATACTTGATTACTACATTCGGTTCAGTATAGCCTTGCCAAATTTTATTAAGTCTAAGGTTGAGAGCTGACCATAAGGTAAACAGCCCGAAATCTCTACTTCCAAAGTGTAGTGTGTAGAGATGGACATGCTGGCAAAAGAGGTAGCTTTTTGAAAGTGTTTAGATGAAAGATAGTGATGTGCATAAAATGTTGTAAGTCATCAGCATGCATTTATTCATTTTAAAATCTTGAGAGAAGATTAAAACAAAACCAGTAGGGAGTAAGCATTGGGTAAAATTGAAAACATAGAAATAGACTCAAGGTAACTGATAAGGAAAAAAAAAGAAGAAAGTGATAATTCAGCTGCATTTAAAAAATTTCCATTTATGATTAGTGATTTTCTGGTTTCTTTTGATATTCTTCAAATATATATGTATCAAATTTTTATTTATAATTTAGTTACTATCTCTATGTTAATGACCTCAGGCTATTTATGATTGAAAATTAAAAGGTTTTAGGTTTTGTAAGGACTACCTATAGCTAAGAATTATAATACACCTTAACATAAACTGAATTTTATCCCATAGTTTGGAAAATGTAATTGAGGAAAAGTTAAAATATATTTGAATCTGCTTCTATTTTCACATAGAATTTTAAATATGTGTGTATGTGTGTGTGTATTAGAATGAAATTAAAAATAGTGAATGTAGTATAGTTTATTGAATTTTAAGAATTATGTTTTATATGCAAGGGTCTCATATCCTCTCTGACATGTCAGAGGATTTTAGTAAGGAAGAGGGCTTTGTAGTTGCACTTAAATATTTAGTGTTTTGAGCAATCTTTGTATTTGTGTTAATAGCATTTGTATAAGTAAGATGACTCTAGAATAATCAGAATAGTACAAGGCCATTGAAAACACAGTGCCATTGAAAGCATTGAAAGTGGAGATAGTTACTCTTACATCTGGTCTATACTTTTAAATATTTACTTATACATGTAAAGCATTAGTACACATTAGAGATACAATTATGAGCAGACTTTTATGAACTTTACCCTTATTGTGTAATGGGAAGGAAGGTGGGCATTGATTAAATAACTACACAAAAGTATATAAAGTTATAATTAAGATAATGTTACAAAGGAGGGGGAGTATTGTTAAGAGTATGAATTACAGAAGTTTTGACAGGATCCTTCCCCAAACTGAACTGAATGGGATCTGAAAGAAGCTATGGGGATAGGCGAAGAGAAGAGGATAAAGCATGAAGGGGAGAGTATTATGGTACAAAGCCTTTGTGGGAATGTGATGGAAGCAAGGAAACAAGAAGACTAGGATGGTGGAAAGCAGAGAACAAGGAATGCCATGACAGAAGGGCAAATGCAAAGGCATTTCAATGGAGAAATGGTGGTCTTTTCAATAAATGTTGCTGGAATCACTGGACATCAGGTGCAAAAAAGTGAGGGGGAGAGAGAAAAAAGGAAGAACAAACCCATAATTTAAATACAGACATTATACTTTTCACAAAAATTAAATCAAAATGAATAATGGACCCAAGTCTAAAATATAAACCTATTAAATTCCATAAAAATAATAGAAAATATACACGAATTTGCATTTGGAAATGATTTTCAAAATACAACGTTAGAGGTATGATCCATGAAGAAATAATAAGTTGGAGTTCATTAGAATTAAAAACTTGTGCTCTACAAAAGGCACTATCAAGAGAATGAATACACAAACGATAGACTGGGAGAAAAATATTTGCAGTACCCCCCCCCCTTTTTTTTCTTTTTACACAAGTGGAGCACAGCTTATCATTTCTCTGGTTGTACATGATGTCAGAAAACCATTTGAAAGAGGACTGTTGTAAAAAAAATATAAAGAACTCTTATCACTCAACAATTGAAAAAAAAATTTGATTTAAAAATGGGCAAAAGATCTGAACATATACCTCTCCAAAATATGTAGATGGCAGATCTGTGTGTGAAATGATGCTGAGTGTCATACATCATTAGGGAATTACATATTCAAAAACTCACATTCATATAACAGTGAGTTACCACGACAGTATTGGAATGGCCAACATTCAGAACATTGATAATACCACATGCTGACAAGGATGTGAAGTGATGCAGAGGCTTTGGAAGGCAAATTGGCAGTTTCTTACAAAAGTAAACATAGCATTACCATACGATGCAGGAATTACATTTGTTGGCGTTTGCTTGAATTGAAAATTTGTCTATATAAAAAACCTGCACATACATGTTAATTGCATAACTGCTAGACTTGTAAGCAACAGCTGTCTTTTAACAGGTGAATGACAAACAAATTATGGTACATCCAGACAAGGGAATATTATGAGGCACAAAAGAGATACTACCATATTATCAAAAGGCACAGAGAAATCTTCAATGCAAAATACTAAATGAAGGAGGCGAATTTGAAATGTTTATATAAAATTTTTTTTTCTAATTATGTGGCATCCTGCAAAAGGTGAAACTATAAATATAGTAAAAAGATCAGGTATTGCCTGGGGTTTAGGAGGAAGATGTGAATAGTCATAGCACAGAGCATTTTTTTAGGACAATAAAAACACTTTGTAGGACATCCATAAGGGATACATGTTATTATACGTTTACCAAAGAACATAGAATGTACAACAGCAAGAACAACCACTACTGTAAACTGTGAACTTTGTATGATAAAGATGTGTATTGGTTCATAATTTAACAAATGTGGCAATCTGATTTTAGATGTTAATGGTGAGCAAGTATGTGTGTGTATGTGGGGCTAGGCAGGAGGTATGTGGGAATATTTGGCTAAATTTCTTATGAACCTAAAACTGGTAAAAAAAAAAGTGTATAAAATTTTTAAAAAGAGTCAAAATATTTGAATAGGAGTTGTCATGAAAGATGATATTCAAAATCTAATAGTCACATGAATATGATTAACATTAGTCATTAGGAAAATAGAAATGAAAACAATGGTAAGATACCAGTTTACACCTTCTTGAATAATGAATATTAAGAAGATTGACAAAAAAACAAATTTTGGTGAGGATATGAAACAAGGACATCTCTCTAACATTGTTGATTGAGTTCTAGATTTTATTGATATTGACTTCTAATTTATGGACCAAACAAAATCTGTTAAGAATTTAAACCTTTGACATTTATTTTTTTTAATTTTTTATTTGTTTTAATTGGTTATACATGACAGTAGAATGCACTTATATACTTTGATATATCATACATAGATGAGATATAATTTCTCATTTTCCTGAGTGTATATATATTGTAGAATCACATTGGTCATACAGTCACATACATACATAAAGTAATAATGTCTGTCTCATTCTACTATCTTTCTTATCCCCGCATCCCCTGCCTTTCCCTCCTTTCACTTCCCTCTACCTAATCTAAGGTAACACTATTCTTTATTCTTTTTTTTTTTTTTGCATTACAATTCTTAATACACATATATGCCACAATTTTTGTATCTCTGTTTGTATATAAAGTATGTTGACACCCAATTCAAGTCTTCATACATGTACTTTGTATAATGATGTTTATCATATTCCACCATCCTTGCTAATCCCCTGCCAAAAGAAACAATCTGTGAGGTGAACAGAGAGCCTACATCCTGGGAGCAAATTTTCACCCTTCACACATCAGATAGAGTACTAATCTCTAGGGTATACAAAGAACTCAAAAAGCTAAACACTGAAAAAACAAATAACCCAATCAACAAATGGGCTAAGGACCTGAACAGACATTTCTCAAAAGAGGATATACAATCAATAAATAAATATATGAAAAAATGCTCATTATCTCTAGCAATCAGAGAAATGCAAATCAAAACCACTCTAAGAAATCATCTCACTCCAATCAGAATGGCAGCTATTATGAAGACAAACAACAATAAGTGTTGGCGAGGATGTGGGGGAAAAAGATACGTTTATATATTGCTGGTGGGACTGCAAATTGGTGCAGCCAATTTGGAAAGCAGTATGGAGATTCCTTGGAAAACTGGGTATAGAACCACCATTTGATCCAGCTATTTCTGTCCTTGGACTATACCAAAAGGACTTAAAAGCAGCATACTGTAGGGACACAGCCACATCAATGTTTATAGCAGCACAATTCACAATAGCTAAACTGTGGAGCCAATTTAGATGTCCTTTAGTGGATGAATGGATAAAAAAAAATATGGCATATATACACAATGGCATTTTACTCAGCATTAAAAAAAGAACAAAACCATGGCATTTGCAGGTAAATGGATGGCATTGGAGAAGATAATGCTAAGTGAAGTCAGCCAGTCCCCAAAAAACAAATACCGGATGTTGACACTTGGTTTTTAATTGAGAGATGGCCTAGTTCTTGGTGAATGTTTTATGTGAATTGATGAGAATGTTTATTCAGCAATCTTTGAGAGTAGTGTTTTATGAGTATTAATTAGGTGGAAGTTGTTAATAGTTTACCTAGAGCTTCAGTATCTTTACATCATGCATTCATTCTGAGAGAATTGCTTGAGTTTCCAGCTAGGATTTGAGATTGGCCAGTTTTCTCCTTTGAAATTCTGACAGTTTTCTTTAGTGCCTCCAACCTTCTCTACCATGTTTTGCGTTCTGTCTGCCTTTCAGTTGCCATTAGCCTTACTAACAGTTCAACATGTCTCCAGTGGGGAAAAACTTTCCAAGTAAAACACACCAGCCCCTTACCAATGATCACTTGAAGTTTTCAGATTATCTCCTTATTTCATCCTGAGAAAGTTCTTTCTTATTAGGAACATTAGTTTGTGAAATCTCCTTCCTTTCTCCAATCTTGCATGCCTTGAAAAATATGGGTGTAGGATTTACCCAGCTTTCTATAGTTTTTGGCAGTGGTAATATTGACTGGCCTCTTGTGCCTTTATGTATTCTATTTCAAAGTTAATTTTGCCCTCTGTGTCTCTTAACACATTGTTTTGTCATGAAGGGCATGCTCTACTTTAAAATAAACAATTATATGGCATAAGTTCAAAGGAAAACAAATCTGTGTTATTTATAATTTATTTTTGTTTTGTTCATTTCAAGAAAAATGTTTGATCCACTGCTGGTTTTCATTTCTCTCTGATGTGAACATGCCAGGCAGTTTCATTCTGGCATTTTCTTTCTCTCTATTCTTGCCTTTGGTGAACTCATCTGTTTCTTTGTCTCTCTCCACAGGCTACCCCTCATTGTCCTCTCTGTCTGTGTCATACACCCTAGTCACCCTCTTCAACTCCAAACACAATTCTAAATGCTTACCTGACATTAGATTGCTCTGTAGAAACTTCAGATTCAGCATCAAAAAACACAGTTTATTTTATCTTTATCTTCTAGCTGGTCTGATTTTGATTCTGTTACTGGGACTAATTTTAATTTTTAGTAATTCTTTATCCTGTATAAGGTATAGTTTTCAATTAATATTTTATTCAAATGAATCAAAATATGGCTAGGCCATTGCTTATTTTAACCAGATATTTTACTAACCAACAAATATCAATTAACATTTTTTTTCAACATTGTAGTAGTAGTATATATTAAAACTAACTCATATATAAATGAAATGATTTACTACTTTGGTGAGAATTGGTTATTAATTAGTCTGGTTAAATAAGGAACACTAAAGGATAACTTGGTTCTGTCTACTCAGTTCAGTGCTCAAAAGTGTAGGTTAACAAATCCTATGAGACAAAGTTAAATTAGTTTTAATTGAGCTTTTTATATGACCATTTAAGCACTTACCTTTCCTAAAGTGTCTGTTTTTACAGCTAGAATATGCAACCTGTTATCTTCTAATTTCTTTAATTCCCTGTTCTCTTCTCTGGAGAGAGTTCTGTATCATTGAGTACGCTACACCTGGGTGAACACAATCAAATGACTTTAGTGTAGGGAGATAAATATCAACGGGATTCTGTAGGGATAAAGTCAAAGTTACATTGTAGGATGTGTCTAATTAAAGTTTTATGAAATAAATGCATTTGTTCTGTTTTCTTGGTGATTTTATATAATACCTTAAAATCTTGAGGTCTCAGAGTTTTAGGAAGAATTTAAGGACATTATCCTATAGGATGTAATTTTTCTGGTTATATATAGTTGTTTTCTCCCTCTCCCCCTCACTCCCCCTTCTTCCTTCTCCTCCTCCTCTTATTCTTCCTCCTCCTCCTCTTCTTCTTCTGTTATATTTACTAATGTGTCTACTTCTGAGGAAATTATATATGTGTTTTATGTGAAGTAAAACTATGGGTATCCGTAAGTCTGATTCAGAAATAGATGATGTTTATACAAAGTTCCAAAGTGGATATTATATCCCTTTACATATGATGTTTTTTAAGACCCTTAAAGGTATCAACATTAAATAAGAATCAGAATTATGAAAAATACCACTTAATATAATAACAAATTTTGTGTTTTTTTCTTAAATAGACTGAGAAGACTTTGCATTAATCAGTAGAAATGAAATTTCTTTGCTATTCAGCAAAATTATTCAAAAAGTTTCTTTTACTTGAAAACTATTTTAAATGAATTTTATTATTTCAGTATCAAAATAACTTCATTTAATGTTATTTTCTTTTTTTTAAAGAGAGAGTGAGAGAGGGTGAGAGAGAGGAGAGAGAGAGAGAATTTTAATATTTATTTATTTTTTTATTTTATCAGCGGACACAACATCTTTGTATGTGGTGCTGAGGATCAAACCCGAGCCGCACGCACGCCAGGCGAGCGCACTACTGCTTGAGCCACATCCCCAGCCCCATTTAATGTTATTTTCATTTGAAAAATTATCCTTAAACTGGGTGTGGTCATCCATGCCTGTAATCCCAGCAACTGGGGAGGCTGATGCAGGAGGATCACAAGTTCAAGGCCAGTCTCAGCAATTTAATGAGCCCCTAAGCAACTTTTCGAGACAGTGTCTTAAAATAAATTAATACATTTTTATTTAATAAAAATATTTGGGGATGTGGTTCAGTGGTAAAGTATCCCTCAGTTAAATACCCAATACCAAAAAAATAAAAATAAAAAAATTCCTTAAATGTCTGAGGAGAAAAGTGTATTTAACCTGATTTAAGTTTTATGTAATATATATATATATCCCACTGCTTGGTCTCCCATTTATATGTCCAACTTTTATGTTTATTTGTATCAGTTAAAAAATATCTTAATATATGAGAGCCAGATAAACGTGAAGTGAAGTTTTTCAAGTATTTTCTGAAAATAATTTTTTTTTTGATTCATTGATGAGGATATTAGTACTTTCATAAAAGCTATTTACTTTGGCAAAACTATCCATGGAACACATGGTAAAATATAAGCATCTTGGACTATAACATTAAATTACAGATTCCAGAAATGAATTTCAAAATTAATTTATATACAAGGTTACATTGATTTTTAGCCATATTGCATTTAATAAACAGAAGGGTGAAAACCAACTTTATACCTTTAAATAGTTAGATATGTGCTATTAATCTGTATTTTTTAATTGGAGAAGACATTTTTTGATGTCTTCCAAGAGATTTTCTCATTTCTATTTTGGTAGTCCCACTACCTAGATATTTGGATTGAAATGTGTTTGCCTGTATTTCCATTTCAAAACACATATTCAGGCATGTTATGAGGAACAAGTACCATTATAAGTAGTCCCCAAACACCTTTGTGTTTAATGTTTTTAAAGTTCTTTTCTATTATTTTATTTTATCTTTGACATAAGTAGCAATTCAGAAACACTTATGCTATATATAAAGGAAGAGTATAAAAATCAGATTATTACAGTAACTCAATGACATATTATAAAAAAGAGTATTTCCTGTAGGGTAGTCCAATTACAAAATAGTAAAACAGGAACAAAACACAATAAAGTATTTTCTTTCTATTTGTTTCAGTAAGTTTAGCACAGCAGGAATTGTGGCATTCTTCCTGGCTGGTGTGTCAAATCTGCAGTTTGAAATGTAACTGCAAATGGGAATTATTTTAAAGACATCATATGTAAGCTAATAAACTTAGTCATACAAATGAGATAATTATATAGAATTTAATATATTTAATTTGCTTTTATTATAATAATTTTATAACTTCAGTTTGAGAAAATAATATGTTCATTTGAAAAATATTAATAAACAGGTATGTTGAACACATGTAAGACTAAACCTTGAATCATTTAAATGCAGTCTTTGCCTGCATCCATTTTTTGAGGTGTCTTTTCACTTGTCCATATCTGTCTTGATGAGCCAGTTCAGCTTTTTTTGGGGAGAAGATTTTACAGATATTATAGACTAAGGCAGTAAACATAATGAAAACTTTATATAGGATCCAAGAGAACTTTTAAAAAATATCTTGACATCTCTTTAAGACCACATCTTGGACTATAGAATATGGGAAAATATATTCATTGTATTGATTTGTGGAGATCAATACCATGTTTTTTTTTAAGGCAAGAGGTCTACAAAGGTCAACCAAGGAAAGAAAAATAAGTAGGAGAGCTGGGATGTATATCCTAAAAAGAATAAGATCCTCAAAGTCACCTGACTCAGTGAGTCTTGAAAAGAGATATGGGGAACCTTGGTAACAGAAATTGAAGGGATAGATCCAACACACAAGAAGGACAATGGTGCTTTGAGTAGTGGATGCTGCTTCCAAAGGGTCCCACACACATTTTGTGTATATGTTCATAGTTCTTACTGGAGAAGAGATGACTTGGAACCTGTGTGAAATGCACTTATTGATTCCTGAAAGCATGGCATTGTATAGTCTACAAATATGGAGACTGTAAGATGAATTCAGGAGAAACTTTTTGTCTCACCCTCTGGCATCTTGGCAGTTTTTATTCAGGCAGAAGAAAGATTTGTCTTAATTAAGACGTATGTTCCTAAGTTCGTAATTAAATGGTTTTAAAAACCTGAAAGATTGCACTAGAGCCAACTGTCAGAAATGTGCTATATCCAACTACAAAGGTATCTGCAAGGTGTTTCACTGCCAAGCTTTTTGACTGTGAAGTCCTGAACAGTGTGGCCCCATGTCTTTACCTCCCAGTCAGACCTCAGCCCACTATAATCTGACTTCTTTGCCTCTTATCTTCTGTTAGACATAAAGTTATTATAACTTTACAAAGTAAAATCTCAATGGACATATTGATGTATTTTAACTTTATTTATTTTGTTATTTATCGTTTGTGTCCTGCTTTCTTCAAAGATATTAAAGGATCTATTAAGTTTGTGTGAAAATTAGTTAGTACTTGTTGAAAATAATAATATATTTATCACTTATTTCAAAGTACACAATTAACAGAAGGAGTACAGAAAAATTTTTAATAAATCTTGCTAGGCAGTAAGTAAATAAAATACAAGAAAAAAATTAAGGAGAAAAATGGCCCCTTTTATGCTGTTGTCTCTGCTCTCAGCAAGGGGCTAGGCATCTTTATACAAGCTATTTGAAATGATTAAAAATACAGTTTAGACAACAAAAACTGACATGAACTAAATGGATTAAGAAAAATTGGGTAGTCCATAGCAATAATGGCAATAATAACAACAATAACGACAATAATAAAAGCAGCTATCCTTTGTTGTTTACCTACAAAGTGCCAAGAAATGTTTTATATACATTATGTCTACTGATGACAAAGTTATGAAGTATAGGTATTGTTACTACTTAAAGTGTTAATTTTACCTTAACTGAAGTTAGTATCAGATTATATATGTAATAAATAGCAAATATGGATTTGAACCCTTTGATATCTAGTTCTTGTGTTTTCACTTTAAGTACTTTGTTACACACAGAGTGTGTAGCAGAGATCTTTGGGAATGTAAGTACAGTCCTAATGGGGGAACTGAACAAGTCAAATTGTTTGAAGATTGGTGTTGGAGGAGTGGGATGTTTGAATTAGTAAAATTCAGGAAGAATACATTGAGGTGACAAGAAGTTTTTGTTCTTGGCAATGTGAACTTTTTTGCTGCTATCCTCCAATGGAACAATTCATCACTGCAGGTATAAAATGCCTTAGTTACACTTACTGAAGATTATCTTTTTCGTGTACCATTTTTAAAACAAAAGAGTTTTGATAAGACATTGAGCTCCTAGTAATTTTGTTATGGATTTTTAAGAAAATGGATTAAAGTGTTCTCAGTGAAATCTCCGCGGGAGAACATCTTGAGGTACAATCTCAAGAAATTGGTCAGACTGGGATAAAGACCAAAATCACAGAGTAGCAACATGTGTTTATTTCAGGTTACAATGGATCACATAATTTGTACTTCACCTTTGTTATTTCAGATAACTAGCATAGACTTTCAGAAGGTGATCATTTTTTTCAGGATGAGAAACTATTCATGAAGGTACATCTTTGCCTTTAGAAATTATTGTTATCTACTTAGCAAATTCCTTGAATTTTTCTAATTGATCATATAAATCAGGTCCACTTTAAATTGCAAGTTTAGTTTAGTCACTGGTATTGCCTAGGAAGTACTAAAAAGTTTCTCAAATGCACAAGCTTCATGGGAACCTACTATTCTTGATTTAACATGCCTCACTTGGTTTCCATGGGGTGAGTGGAGGTGTTCCACTGTGGTAAAGTATGTGCACTTCCAGGCCCATGTGACATAAGCACAAGCTTGGCTTGTGTGAGGACCCTGGAGAAGGCAGTTTGAGTAAAGCTTCATGGAGAGATGAGTTCTCAGGCTGGATTGGACTTGTTTCTTTGTTGTGGAAAGGAAAATGAATTTTAATTAATTATTAATGATGATAAGCAGATGGAGCCATAATTTCTGGCTTTTCTTTTTTGGATGGGCAATGGGATTTCAGAAAAGTAGTTTGTATACAGGAACTGTCCTTTGTGATAGGGCTGGAACTTATATTCCCATCTGGATGACTCCTGTTCTTTTTTTAATACCACCTATATTACCTCTTAATAGAAAATATTTCAGTGTTTTTAACCATACAGGGGCTATGGGAGATGGATGATAAAGAATTCAACCATTGAAGTGAATGCATTTTAAAGAACTTTAGATACGATTACTAAGTAAATTGTAACTATAGCATAAGTGTTTATTGTGGCATTTCATCATTTAAATACAACTTTGCATGAATTATCTTGTTCCTTCCTCATAATAATCCTGCAATATACAAACTATTTTTATATCCATTTTATGTATGAAGAGAAATTCAAATGGGTCAATTTTTTTCATAATCATATACTAAGTGGCACATTTATAGTAGTGAAAACAAGTTCACTCTTTTCTTGATTATCACAGATAATTCTGTTAAAATGGTTTATTAGACTACTCTGTAGTTATTCTAGTGTGACTTTGGTTGTAAGAATTTTTTAAAGATTCCATGATTCACATTCTTAATTATCTTTTCTAAGACAATTGCAGAGGGAATATTCAAAGATCTGAGTGAGAAGAATAATTTTGGAGAAGTAGATGTCAAAGCAGAGGACTCTAGGTATACATTAGGACCATGTCCTTTTTAGAAAAATAGCCAAACAAGAATTTTAAAGATATTTACCTGTTTAACAAATATTGGAAATCTACTTATGTTCCAGACACTTGGAGGTTGGGAGCCAGATAAACCCAGTAAACTTAACTTATGTGACTTAATACTTACACTGAAATTGTCAGAACCTAATTCCTTGACATTAGTTGTTTTGCTTGACAAAAATCTATGATATACCAAAGAAAAGGCTCTTTAGTAACTGTAAACTTTGCATTGCATAAATATAGGAAGTATTTGTCAAAAATCTATCATAAATCTTAGGATTCAGTCATATCTGTAAATATGTTTTGGTCATCTAAAAAGCAAAAATAGATTTTAAAAAAGGCTTAGAGTTTGCTGAAGAGCTCTCACATTCTGTCTGGAACATGGAAAGATAGTGTCAGTCTTATGATGCTGGGTTTGGCACAGGCAAATAAGTATTAGCTAATATAAACAGTATACCCAGCCAATTCATTATTGTTCTATATTCAGTTTGGGAAGATGAAAGATGGGGGTGGGATGAACCAGCAAAGCTGACCTCTACCTCTACTTGTTAAACTGTCAGCAGCTTGGGATGCATGATCTTTTAACTAAACACTTCAAATTCAAGATTTCTTAAAATGTCATACAGGTATGCTTTTCATTTTAATGTAATCTCTCTTCAAAATTCTGTTCTGAAAAGATGAAATGTAGGTTATCCCTTTGGCCAATGTTCAACTTTTCCTTCTGTGCTTTGAAGTTAGTAGACTGCAGAGTAACTGATTGTTCTTAAATGAATTTCCTTAAGCAAAGTTGTTTTAAAAAATATGTCTGGTGTCTTTGTTTATTCCTAAGGGTTGTCTAGATATCAACTCTCTCCATGCTTTTCATTGAAGCATATACATTGATATATATGTATATATATATATATGTATATTATACACATTTGTAGGACCTCTAATCATGTTGTAATTATTTTAGGGAGAAACTAGAATAGAGTAAGAGAAATATTACATTTTTGTACTTCCTTTTTGCAGCTTTTTTTAAAGATAAGAAAGCTCTGTTGCTAAGTATAAATTAGTAATTTGACCATTACTTGTGATTTATTTGAGCTAGTTTAGTCAATACATAATGGACAGTGAAAATATATATAAATATATTTATATATTTACAAATATATACATATATATGAAATTTTTTTGGTGTTGCTGTGTGTTAGACTCAGAGCTTCCTGCTTATTCAAAAGGCACTTTACCACTAATGTATTACCTCTAGCCCCAAACAGGTTTTTTTTCCCCCTTTCTTCCCCGCCCCAGTGCTGAGAATGGAACCCAGGACCTTGCATATGATAGGCAAGAACTTTACTGTTGAGCTGCATCCCCAGCCCTGAGAGAACTCTTTTGCTAAACCATGCAGCTTTTCCAGAGATGATTACTATGTTAGGTGTATTTAGATAGAAGCTTTTCATGTATAATCAGGTTACTGCTGCCCATTTTACTGCCAAACAGTTCTTCTCTATGGTAGCATAATACTGTTACCAAGGGAACAGCTTATGGCTGACACATACAGTAGAGCCACAAATTAATTTCACAGTTATCAGGATATAGGGTGATAACAGTAACGTGAGCTACTGTGAAATTACCATTGTTCCTAGGGAGTTACAGTGTAATTATTACTTTTGTGGTAACTAAGCAAATAATTTGCATCACTACTTCTGAGTGTTTATTCTCTCTTATGTTTCTCTGTCCTACCTCTTTCTGTGACTTCCCTTTCCCTCCATATACCTCCGTCCTTTGTTGGTTCAGGGATCTCCCTGTCCCTTTTTTCCATAAATGCTGGCATAGATTACTTTCTACATTGGCATTAAGGAGGGTTAAGGTGAAGTAAGGTGAAGACGTATTGTGTAACTCAAGTGTATAATTAGGATGTTCATTTATGTGAAAGACATAAAGAACTAAAACAGAGAAATCCCTGGTATACTGAGAGGATATGTTCCATTTGTGATCCAAGTAGACTGATACATTCCAACTTTAAAATTAAATCCATATGTTGAATAAAGGATAAATTTCATGTGATTAAAAGCACTGGGAAAAATGAATACCTAACTTTCTTATCACTAGCTCTGGGACATTGAGACAGGGAAAATGGCCTCCTTCAGCTCTAATCCTTCCATCTATAAAATGGGAATAATAATATGTACAGAATTGGTATGTGGCTTAAAAGAGATATGTGTGAAAGTGAATGTTAAAGTGCACAACATAATAAAGGCTTTTAAAGTATTAAAATCATTACTGTATCTTTGAGGCAGTATCTCTTTATCAAAAAGCTACTCTAATAATAGAAGAAATTTTACAGGAAGACTGCAAAATAACAATAGTAATATGGAAAAGAGGGAGTTTTATTGCATTTGATTAGAATTAAAAATAATATTTCACTATATCTAGGGCACAGTGAAATGTGATATGTGATAATTATAATTTAATAGTAATTTTTATAAGGAGATTCTCCGGAGAGTGAAACTCACATTTTATATTTTTATTGAGCATGTGTATATTAAATAAAATTTAACCATTGATACTAAGTAATAGTTTAGGCATATATATATATATATATATATATATATATATAATATTTTCATTGCTTAAAAAACTAAAACTACAGTGATGAACTAATGTGAATTTTAATTGTCCACTATGTCAAAAAGTAAAATTGTTGAAATAAGGGTAAAAATATATAAAGAAAGGTTGAAATTATGTAAGAATGTTTGTTCTGATTATTTGCTGTAATTATACTATGGGATTTATTCTCTGTTAGTTTTTTTCTTAGATATATTTCAAATATTCTCTTAGAAGGATTGGCATATGACTTAGAGTTAACATTTGTCTCTAAGAGTTTTAAAGATGATTATTTATTTATCATTCTGGTACTATTGATTAGATAATCCTAGCATAATTGAAATAACTTAATAAAATATATAGGTAGATATACTTACAAACTTAAGAAATAATGATGACTATGTAGGAAGCTACCTTTGATTGCTGAATATGTTCCTGGAGACTGTAGGGAATTACAAATATTCATTTTGAAATTGCCCATCAGTGGTAGCTTTTACATAAAGAAGTATGATTTTAACTGAGTTTTCTTTTCATTCCATTAATAAAGACTGTCTTTTTATATTATTTTGATGACACGCCAGAGGTATGATGTTGTGTCTCAGTTTTATCATCTGTAAATTGGAGTAATGATGCTGACATTCAGTAAAGACTAGGTAAGAAAATACATAGCACAAGGAAGGTTTGATGCAAACCACAAAGGTCAGTTGCAATGTTTCTTTCCCTTCCCCTCTCTCTTTTCTCTTTGAGAGATGGGCAATGTCGTTTGACTCAGCTTCTATCAGGACAATGTGCATTATAGTCATTTAAAATATCTCCATTCTATATACTATATTATGACTATGTATTAAATTTCAGCAGACAGAAGGTTCTCTTTGGCTTAAAACTATTAAAAAACATGAATCCATTGCCTTGGAAAAATACCTTTTTTTAGATTTGCAATATTCTGAAATGATTTTTAAATCCAAAATATTATGAGTACTACGCTTCATAAAGCGATATCAAGAAGATTTTGTTTCTTTTTTCCAATTACTGATGTACTTTTCTATTTCTTTGAATTAACAAAATAGAAATATCTATTAAAATATTGGTGTAGTTGAAAATTTAAATGAGCAGATTTTGGTGATCAGATTAGTTTTAGGCAGGTGTATAAAATGTTTGTTTTCTTTTTGTTCACTGTGTGCATATACTGATTGTGATAAATTAGCTTAGTCTGTTCACTATCATTTACTTCTCAAAAGAAAGAATATTTTAAAATAGTTTAAAGAACTATACCTGGGGCTAACTGGTTCACAAACAGAAAACCACATAAAACCATGGTTTCCCTGGAAGGTTTCTGCAATTATTGCAAATGCAAATCTCTTACTCCTTTAAAAATATTTCACACAGCTATACTGAAATAGACCATAAAACTTGTTCCAACATTCTAATGCTGCAGTTGCAAAAACAGATCATACTGGTTTCCCAGTTAAGTAGATGTTTCAGTGGTTTGGTTTTGTGAAGATGTTTTCTCTCCTAAATCATAAAATGAATCTAGTAGCTCTTAACCAGGGTTTGGGAGTTCAGGGGGCATTTGGAAATGTGTGGAGGCATTTTCATTTGTCAACGATGATACGTGTGTGCTCTGTCATTTTATAGGAGAGGTCAGAAATATAAAATCCTACAGTGCTGTAGAAAGCATTTCACAAAAAGGAAGAATTAATTATTCCTTACAAACTGTGAATTGTGCCTCTGGAGAAACTGTGGATAATATTGACGTCATATAAGATAAATGCATATTTATTTCCATTGTATATTGAATTCTTATTTAGACCCACTTAAATGAACCAACATTCTATTTTTTGATTGAGTGTATAAACATTAATAAAGAAGCTATAAATTCAGTACAGTAACATTCATAAAATATATTTAATTTTATTTTATAGCCTAATAGATATCTGGAAATTTGTTTTTGATTGCAGCTTACATTTAAAAAGGAAATATTACCATTTGATAATTATAGATAATACTTACTCATTTCTACAAGTTTGATTAAATTATTTATTGATTTGTTTTTTCTAATAGACGACCTTAAACTCAGTGGAATGTCTTTCTAGTAATTCTATTCTTTCCTATTATGTAACCTCACATGAGCCTAGTGTTTTCAAGAATTCTGGAGTAAAAAAGATGTATAGAGTGAAATGTAATAGCCAAATGATAAGAGAACATGGAAAATAACCGCACTGTTTTTACGTTTCCAACATATGTTATTATTCACATTTTGCAGAAAAATAGAATGTATTCAGGCAATTTCTCTGAAACAAATGTCAAAAAAGTAAGAGAACTATATAAATCACATTGTGGCAGAATTCTCTGTGTCCTCCATGGAAACATTGTATTTTTGTTTGGAATGAATAAACTATGAAAAAAAATAAGTTCTCTCCAGGGTCCTCTGGTACAGAATCCCTCTGGGCTTTGTACCATCCTTTTAAATATGTTTAAGAAAGAACTTTTAGAGACTAAACTACTAGTATCATTGTTTCCCTTATGCAGGAAAAATGTCCTCTTCCAGCAGCAACTTTTCTTTTTTCTAAAGATTGTAATTCTTAAGTCAGTTGAGTATAGGAGTAGTGCCTCTTTTGAGCCTAGACTACCTTGGAGACAATTTTTTTTTTCTCCATCTCCAAAAGGAGTTCACTCTTAGAAATTGTTAGTAGGCAGTGCCAAGATTCTTGAAGATTTCCTAAGGGAAGTGGATGAAAGGTTTAGAGTGCAGATGCCAAGTTCCTGTTAATGTGGATCCTCATCAGTCTTGTTCCTTCCCCAAAGCAGCCCTGCCCACACAAATCTCCTGTTGTGTGGTTCTATTCATACTTGATTTTTTTTTGCAATCTCAAAGTCTTTCTTTTTTATTTTTTCCTTAACTATACATCTTTAAGTCTATCAAAGACATAAAGCAGTTATATAACCATTTTAAGTTAAAGCTTTCTTGATAGTAACTATACTCAGAGTGTGTTGGTTTTTGGGGGAATGAAAGTGAGTTATTTGCGGACACTGAGTCTTTTGGGAGGTATATCTGTGAAAACATATTTATGTTGTATTTTATTTTGTTATTCAAATATTGATTTTCTGAAGAATTGAGAAATTTGAAATAATAAAAGGAATTCAGGCCAGCATGAGATCCCATGGTCCGTGGAAACACTATGGCAGTTGGGAAAAAAGCAGAAAAAAATATGAGGTATTTAAAATTTTGCTTAACATCTATAATAAGTAATATGATTTTTTTCCTGGGGAAAAAAGCTTAAACTTCATATTCATAAAGTATTTTCCCAGAAGTTAAACTACTAGAATTTGCTACACTGCATTTTGTATCTAACTGATCAATAGTAAGCATGTGAATAATAGCTGTCATTCAGTTTTACAAAAGAAAGAAATGCTGTTCAATGGTTGATAGTTCTAGGACAATAAGAAGCTTATCATTAAGTCAGATTTCAGATGAAGTACTTCTGAGAGAGACTTCACTTATAGGTCTCAGTGATGTTTGTTCCTGAAGTATGTATTACTATTACAAGTAGAGTGCTTTAAAAATGTTAATACTGCATAGTTAATAGATAAGTTGGGGCTGTTAGTGAATCTTGGCCACATTCTGGATCACCATAACATTACTACTGCATGTGGGTACAGATGTGTACATGAGTATGAGCCACTTTACCTCTTAACTCATTAAGATGAGTTGTGTCCAACCACAGGATTTTGGATTAAATTTGGGAATACATCTTGTATTTTGTCTTTGCACTATGATTCAGTTCTGGATGGGAGTTCCTGGGAGCTGGAGTTTTTGCTCTCTACTAGCTGACAGTTTTTAGGGAAACCATTTTGGTTCTGTAAACCTACACACTCCAAGATAGAGTTTTCCTCACTTTATATTAGTTATCTATTGCTGTATAACAAACCATCCCAAAATTTAGTGGCCTAAAACAGTAACAATTACTCTTTCTTACAATTGTGTCATTTGGTTGGACTCAGTGGTAGTTCTGCTGGTCTTGCATAGGCCCTTGCATAATAGTTTTTGTACTGGAAGAATTAATAGGGTTGGTTCTCACTCACTTGGCTGACTATTGTTGGTGCTAGGTTTTCACAGAGGTATGTTTGTTCTCCCCCATGGCTTCTCATACTTCAATATATGGTGTAGTACTTTATGGCATAGAACTTGGAGTCTAAGGGAGCAAACTGAGCATTGCCAGCCTTCTTGAACTGGGTTCAGAACCAGTACAGCCTCACCAGAACGTATAAAAGTAGTCCAGGTTCAAATGGATGAGAAACAGACTAGATCTCTTAATGGGGGAAGCAACATACAAATAAGGACACGATGGACCATTGGCACTTTTGTTGAAAATCTACCACAGATTGCTAATAAGATAGTTGCATTTTATTACAATGTCCTCACTACATTATAATTTTTTTAGAGAAAGTCTTATTGTTAAATTGTCTTTCAGATGTTGGTAGCAGTTGACTAATAAAGGTCAATGGCAGAATGATCTCTGTGTAGAAAATAACAATAATTGTTAATATACAACTACAACGTGTATTTCAGTAATCACACATAAATGCCTAGTACTTGTTTTGGAAAATAACATTCTTAATTGTGTTTAAATGTTCTCTATTATTACCATAGGTTTATTCAGTTGAATTTCTATTTTTCTGAATTTCCCCAAAGATTTAGCATTTTTTTGAACAAATGAAGTACATCATAAAAATTGCAAAAGGATCCTTATTTTGAATTTGTATCTTAGATTTGTAAACTTTGCCAAGAATTGTTCTTTAAAACATTTGCTACTTCTCTGCCTAAGGGTAAGTTGAATCTTGTAAATAGAGTTCTTTCTTCCTCTTCATGTGATACAGACTAGCAGGGGAACCTTGCTGTGGATGACTGCCACTCTTATAAATGCATACTAGCAGTGCAGGGTGGTAGGGTAAGCCAGCAGTTATGATATAATACCTTGGAACTTTTTTTTTCCCAAAGAGTTGACATTATGATCTACTTTACTGTTTAGGATGAAAGTCTCACTTATTCTATTTTACTTTAGCTATAGATGCAATTATGTCTTGTTAAGTTATGCTTTCAACTATTTTCACTGCCTATATGAAGTATCCTGCTGAGAAATTTACAAAATAAGAGGGGAAGTTTTATTTTCTTCTGAATTTAGATGTTTTCTATGTGTATATATAACTTGAAATTTGTAGTAGACTTTCCTATAATTGAACAAAATGTTCAATTTTCTCATTACTATTGTATGGAGAATAGAAGACTGCATAAATATTTTCAGGACTGTTCTTAGTTCACAGTGACCTGTATATTTTTCTTCCAGATCTGAGGAAATAAAGCATAAAATATAAAGTAGTGATTGACTAATCTAGAAGTTTATAACTTCCATGCCATAAAGAGAATGATTTCTACAATTTTCCCCGTCAGTAGTTATGCTAGCATTAGCTTTTTTCTTCCATACAAATTCTTGCAGGTATATGCTATATTTTAACAAGCTGTCTTTTGCAAAATTTTTTTCTATTTTTAGGTCAAACAAAATAAGTGATAACTGCTTGTTGCCAAGATAGTGTAAGTTAACTTATTGGCCTCAGAATGTGTAAATTAAAATCAGCCCTCAGAAATCACACTCTTCAGCCTAAAAAGCATGCTACTCTTTAGGTGTAAACTTCACGTGTCTATTCTGCCTCATTCAGACAAGAGCAAATAAATGACTAATACTAATATCTCCCAGGTAGAGCCCTGATCCTATATGTGAGCACATTTCTAGGATGAAGATGATGAATATTTAATGGATGTTCCTTTGGTATAAAATAAGATAATCTTTGACAGATGGTGGTTTTAAATGAGAACATTACAATAATTTAGAGTGGACAGGCACATTTTATCTTTGTGCTTTAATAATATCATTACAATGTAGGTCAATGTATTTTGTGTAGAAATGAAGGCCAATTACAACTCACAAATATCCACTTGTTCAAGTATCACCCTGATTTTTTCACTGTACCTCAAAAGAATACATAGATTTCATTAGAAACATTATTATTTTTTTCAGGCACCAAACATCAAGTTTGTTGAAATCGATAGAGTGATGGCTGCTAATAAACATGCAAAAGAGAAAGAAATACTTTTCTAAAAATTGATTTTATTCTTTTTAGAGTAACAAGATTTAAATGAAATTCATTTTCTTTCATTGTCTTGAGTATTTTGGAAGGGAAGTTGAATCTTTGTTTGGTTTTTTAATTTGGCTGAGGCATATTGTTGACCTTCGAATTAAAGGCCAAGTTGGGCATGTATCAATGTAGTCAGGAGTCCGTTATCTAAAAGGAAAGGTCATCTTTCTCTTTGACCACATAAAAATCTATTAATAAACATGGATGTTTCACTTGCTTGAAACTCACTGCATGTTTAGGTTCTCTTCGTGTTTAGAGGACTGCTATAAAAGCATATGGCATGAAAGACTGTTGATGGATGGGTGTCATTGTGTAAAAGAAAGCTTCAAATCACAAATGTGTGTGCAAGGAGTTATTTTCTTCCATTTGTAAAATACTACTCTAAATATATATTCAAATTGAATAATATGCATAGCATAAAACAATGGTCCAAACTAGTGCTTCTGATACTTAGAGAGGAAATGTGTTTCATTTTACATCTATTATGCAAGATTAAAAAAAAAAAAAGAGAAAGAGACTTCTCTTATTCAGTAAGGCCTCTTAAAATATGTTAAATGTTTCCAAAATGACCAATGAAATATGCATATTTATTAAATGAAATGTTCAGTGGACTGTATGGTGTTTGAAGCTTGTTGAAAATGTTAGTATTTTTTTTCTGTGCTGCTGTGCTTCATTTTACAAATTAATGTCGGAGTTAGCTATATCCTCATTTAATGATTTTACCAAACAACAAGATAGGAATCTAATTCTCATTAAACCACAAAATTTTAATAAATGTATTTGTGTTTATTAAAGTCAGAACACCATGAAATTTTAAAACATTATCTTTTACAAATACCTATTACCTTTCTTATTTTTAAGCATAGTTTTACATTATTTTCTGACACAAAAGTAACTAACACAGAGATTGTTTTCTTAGTTTCTCTTTGTTGTGAATTTTTTTTCTGAACACACACATTTATGTATTGGCTATTTTGTTGATATATATTTAACAATAAAAAATATGGTGATATTGAGAAATTGGTATAAATGATTAAAACCAGACTCTCCTAAAAATATCACTTTGGATTACATGCAGCAGTCTGGTAACTTGAAAGCCTCACTTGTTTCTGACAGTGATTAGATGGGACATTCTGAAGGGAAAGAAAGGGAGTATTGATTTGGACATAGTCCATCCATGAGAAATGGAGTCTCCCAAGGCCCTGGGAGTTATAGGGAATAGAATCTGGTTTCCAATCCTCAGCAAATTACTGTTCAATTGTGTTAAATGAGAAACACCTAGAATATTTGTCTCCTCCATTTCCCAATACAGTTTGGACTTGTAAAACTGCATATATTTACATTTTTTCTTAAAACATGTAGAAACTTAAGTGTGTTCTCTTGTTGAATGTGTTCTGTCCCTCTAAAGAGCTGCTTTATATACCCCTAGATCTCCTTGCCAGGGACACTTGATTCCCAGATGGATATTTATACTCCTATGTGTTGGTATGAAGAGCTGAGAAATTGATTTTATTTACACTGGAGAATAATAATTTTAAAAAGCAAAAAGGAAAAACATGCTACACAAAGACATATGATTATTTGGAGTGATAACGATCAGAAATTGAGAGGGCACTAGTTTTGTTTTTATTTAATATTCCTCCTATATAGAGTATTCTAAATTTATTTGGAATAGAAATTCAAATGAGGGCAAGTATTGAACACTGGTTTTACCATGATGTGATTTCTATCTCTTATAAGCTCTTACTACTATTACTAAGAAAAAACACGAGCTGATACTGTCAGGTAGTTTCAGATATTCCTGTAGGCCAAGGTATGTTTATTGTTTCTGCTCTAAGCTTACCTCTCCTGAGATAGCATCTATTGTCATGGGAACTGTAATTTTATTAGAATTATGAGTGATTGTAGAGAAAAGCTGATGCTTTCTGTTTCCATGATATTGGGTTAGACTTGAGATTTAGGATCAGAAGAGAAGTGTGGCCTTCTGTTGAACAAAGTTGTCTTCAAATCTACATTTTTGTTCTTTCTGGCTGTAGTGAACCCTATAATTGATGCCTTCAAAAACTAGTTTGAAAATAAAATAACAAAATATAGATTCTTCCCTTATTTAGAAATATCCTCCCTAAGGTAGCACTCCACCTCCCCCCAAGAAAGCCTGTCTGATTTTGTATGATCTAAATCTGCTTGTATAAAAACATAATTTTTAAATATGATAATCAATATCTGTGTAGAACTAGGCCATGGGTTTCTTTTTATGCTAGGAGAGGCTAGTCATTTGTAGTCTTGTTAATTTAAATAATTATTTGGTCAAAAATCGGAGTTTTCTATGGTGGTTTTGTCTTTAATCTCTTGGTCCTTTTAGAACCAAGGAAGAGAATATTTAAAAAGTGGCAACATGGGGATTATAAAAGCTAACATTTTGTTTTTCTTGAACCTCACCCCTACCCCATACTTTTAGAATTCTCCAGGGCTGGGTACATTATCACACGTTTCTCTATGATGTGCCTTCATTATGTTGGCTCACATTTTATATTTTTTTGAGTTAAAGAGAATGATAGCAACACCCTGATGGTAGTGCCAACTGATATTCAAGGAGTATTTTCTCAGCCCTGATTCATATGACAACTGAAAAAAAGGAATTGAGCCATGCATTCTGTCAACTGTAGCAAAGGAAAATAATTTATTCCTTTGAATGACCTAAGCAGCATTTAATTAATCTTGCTAAATATGGACTGTATATCTGTATCATGGAGCAGTGACCTTGTGAACTGTTCTGTGTTGTCCTTACCCCCTCCCCTGGTCTTATGTTTGCATCACTTTTGGTCTTTGTGCTTTCAGTGGAAATTTTAAAAGTAAATAGGCAAAGGAGAAAGCTGAGTGCATCTTGATAGAGCAGGAAGAAAGTATGTGACTGTGTTGAGCTGTGTCCTCTGTCAAGTGGGTGAAGGAGTGAAAGACGCATATCTCAAAGTATGCTGAGCGGGTAGATTGGTTATTTCAAGCTGAAACCACTTGAGGAACTGTACTTTAGTCCGGGCCATTTGGTCTGTCTTTTCCTACATGCAGCAAGCCACAAAGATTGTTTGTGTAACAGAGATCAGTGAAGGAGAGGAAGGGGGATTGATGGGAGAAGGGAGGAATGGTGGAATGAATGTGACCAAACCTTACTATGTATATTTATGAATATACCATAATGAATCTCACCTTTATGTAAATTCACAATGCAGAAATTTTCAAAACTATAAACAAACAGAAGAAAGATCAGTTGAGTAGAGGAAAAGGAACAAGGGGAGGGAGAAGACAAGTAAAAAGGGGAAGTACTGAGGACTGAATTGTAACAAACTATATTTCATGCCTATATAATTTTGTCAGATTGAACCCCAATATTATCTTTACTTATAGCGAACTAATACAGAGTACATTAGAAAATAAAAGATTATCTTTGGACGAATGTCCTTCACTTACCAAGACTGGAAAATAAC
Organism: Ictidomys tridecemlineatus; assembly: GCF_052094955.1. Lineage (NCBI taxonomy): Eukaryota > Metazoa > Chordata > Mammalia > Rodentia > Sciuridae > Ictidomys > Ictidomys tridecemlineatus. Next base: position 80,491,618 of record NC_135487.1, on the reverse strand, counting down.
CTTTATCACCACAGCTGGTCATTGGGGCTGCAATGAACCTAAGCAAACAAACTCTCTAACATAACTCTAACCTTTCACTAATTTTTATATCCCTCTCCCCATTCATCCCTTAATTGCAGCCCTAGAATTCACAACCCTAGCCAAAATGTCCTTTTGTCCTGGCATTCCTTCAGTCTATTGTTCTTTGTCTGTAAGTATTAATGCATCATGCTTTGGTCATTTCATCAGACTTCATTCTTTGGTAAAGATCCCCATGTACAGGTAAAGTTAATAAAACTTTCATCTTTTCCTCTTGTTAATCTGCTCTTGTATTGATTGGGTTTCTAGATTCAGCCAGGGGGCACACAAAAAAACTAAGAAAGGTAGGAGTGGCCTCTCTTTGCTCTACAAGGGAAGCTCCCAGTGCAGATAATCTACTACAGCTGATGAAGGGCTCCCTGGTTTGGGCTTCCATTATCTGGGAGAGAGGCAGCTACAGGGGATTAGGACTTCCTGTGGAACACATCCAAGCAAGGTTCCAGAGACCACCATCCTTTACCCTGTTAACCACAGCAGCTCCCTGGTGCTGCCAAAGGAAATATATGGTGGGTTTGAAGCTGCAGTGAAGTGATGTAGGGTAGTAATAATTGAAGAAGTGGCAATTGTCCCACTTTCAGTTAGGTAACTCACAGAAAACAGGCAGCACAGATAGCATCCTACCTGGAGCTTTATTTGCAGTTGTTTGTGTTCCTTTCAGTGTTAAGAATGTGCAGAAGAGAAAAAGATGAAAGTAGTATCTGAGTTTACTAGCTTAACTTAAATTCTATTTTTCTTTACCTTAATAGTTTCTTTACATCACATGCAAAAGTATACCTTTCAGTGTTTAGCTGTCTAAAAGATTCCTCTGAGAATAAGGGATTGGAATTAGACATAGGCCTGATCAAACATCAGTTAGGCAGTAAAATCCAGGGTCCGCTGGGGTTCTGTATAGTCTTATGCAGCCTTCTCAACCTTTGTAACCCAGCTTTCTTATCTGTAGTGCTAGTCATTTAACTATACTGCATATAAATAAATAAGCATTCAAAAACATTATTTAGTAACAGTATTGAAATGTGCTATTGGTATAGAAAAATGAGAGTTGACTTGTCAAAATCATTTATATATATATTTAGAAGAGAGATGTGTGTTTGTTCTATAGAATTTTCTGAAGCATGTTAACAGATATAACATAGTATATATCTGTTATATAACATAGTCATCCTGGGTGTTAGGAAGCTTCCAGAAAGGTACCTGTTGTTTCTTCATTCTCAGTGATCTCTGTCACTTCATTAGGGTAACATAATCAAAGAAGTGTTGTTATGATGTGATTCAGGTTTTTGATAACAATCATTCTCTTTTAGAATGTGTAGACCATTTTTCTTGCTTCAGACAGGACTCTTAACTGTTAAAGAAATGTTTAGTGATATTGAAGGAATAGCTTCATGTAACTAAAAATGTATGATAGATGTTATGTAATAGCACTCAACAAATGTTTTTATGCAGGCACCCAAGAATGGATGAACAAATCAACACATTCCCAGTGACATCTCAGAAATAGTAAAGCTTACTCTAAATATGAAATAATTATGTATGTCCAATTTTATGAAAAACCTCTTGGTGGTCTTAAAAACCCTAAGTAATTTTTGTACCAAGAATACAAAACAAAATTACCTGTCTTGGTCTTTGTATACAATCACAATTAAACCTGCCCACAATATATTTAGAGTTATTATAGTAATTTCCTACAATGGATAGAACTAGAAGTCTGCAATGGAGATACAGGTGGAGGTTTAGCCAAAGCTGCACAGCTACGACTGCTATATCATGAATAATACAGCTTGTTTTCTCGGTTTTCTGTAGCTGTGTGCTCTGAGCAGATTGTACTGTTAACTGTTGTGAGAGATGGTTAGTCATGCTGCAGTCATAGTCATCCAGGGCATTAGGAAGCTTCCAGAATGGTGCCTGTTGTTCCTTCACTCTGGTTTTATGTTTAAGATAAAAGCATATTCCCATTGTCTTTACCTGTGTCGTATTCTCCTAAAGATATTTCCTTTCCCCAGAATAGCATCACACATCTTTAGTGTTCTTAAAATGTCAGAGAAATTATCCAGAAAATTTTGAGACCATATATTTAATGCTGAACATCCAGCGATCCATGCAGTATGATTTATAGTAATTCTTCATTTGCAATTTGACAAGTTGCATGTTTCCATCTGGCTTCCTTTCGGTTAAAAGAAGGGACAGAATGAGGTTTTGTAGAGTACTACTTGCTTGGTAGAACTTAGAATATACCTCCTTCTGAGTCGACAGCTGTTGCAGTATGTTCAAGAAGTATCCACGATTTCTTCCCTGTGGCGTCACCAGGTGCTGCAGTGCCTGGAGGAGATAAACGTGGCACCAACTTTTACAGATGTCACCATTGTTACCCACATGTAAGAACTCTCTTGATTAAACTTTGGGCTAACAGCAAATTAGTAATTAAACTAAGCAATATGTTTTTGTGAACAAATTATTTTTTATTTTGATTCCTTTGCTCATGAAATTTAAGCAAGCATTAGTGAATTGTTGACATTTTTTTCATTAAAACTACAATGTCAAAAAAGTCTTTTATATCCTTTATTTGTTCATTAGTTTCTTGGTTTTCCCTGGTCATAATTTAACTTCAGCTGAACATTAGTAATTAATAGTTTTGCTTAATTCAAAAGGACTATAAAAGCACAGAACAATAAGTTAATACTTGTTTTTTTTCCATAATTTTAAGATATCATTGACTAAGAACTGTTTTTTTTTTGGGGGGGGAGAACACTACTGCATCAAATGTAATTATAAAATATAATTTCAGAATCTTTGCTGAATCAATTATGGTAGAAATTCAGTCATATAAGTAGCCCTTGTATAACAGGCACATAATCCCAATAAATACTAGATATATCTAAAGTTATTTTGTCTCCCAAATTATAAGTGGCAAATTTATACTTTATCTTAGAGATGAAATAATCAATACTGTATGTTAACAAAGTTGGGATCTGCTTTTTCAATTCCAAATTTCATTTTCTTTTTCACAATACCAACTATATACACAAAAATGAAAGCCATTGGAACTATCAGGCCAAAGTGAAATTAAGGTAGAAAAATAAGATATAGCCATAAGTGGTAGTAGTTCACAAAAAGCATGGGATGACTTCTTATATATTTGATAAAGATGAACCATAAATTTGTCTATGAGTATGTTAGCAGCTCATGTGAAAATATAAATAGAACCCGTTACAAATATGAATCACTGAATCCATGGAGAAAAATAAACCAACTCTTGGTTAAAAGCTCCATGTTTTATAGTATAATAGAAATCTCTATTGATGACACACAAAAAAAGGATTTTTATATAACTAGGTACTTTATTTTGTAATAGTAGTAGTATTTTGTTAGTGGCACTTTATTTTGTCTTATTTTAAATTTCATACAATAATGAATTTATTCAGGTGTACATTCTTTTCTTAAGTTTAATTTAGTGTTTTTTTCCTTGCTCTCCTCCAAGCTAAGCCATTGCCATTTTCAAATGTGTGTGCATGGGTTTGTGTGTGTGTGTGTGTGTGTGTGTGTGCGTGTGTGTGTGTGTGTGTTTGTGTGTGTGAAATTAAATATGCAACAATAAGAAAATGTTTAATTCTAAAACTATAAGTGGAAAAGTGATTGAAAATTTTAGGTATATTGCCATACGTGATTAAAAAAAATTAGGTACAGTTATATCCTGGCTTCATGGATTTAAATATGCTTATATCATATTAAAATTGTCATTATTCAAAAATCAAAAAATAGTTTCTGAAATTTAGTAATTTTTGCTTAGGCTGCTTTTAATAGAGCTAATAAAATTATTATTATTTTCTTCTTAGTTTTAGATACATATCAGATAATTTCTATACTTTATGCTTGTATTTCTGGTGAGGATTTTTTTTTAAAATGGAATATTCTGAAAATTAAGATATAAAAAGAATTGTCATAAGGTGGCAGTATGTTGCAATGATTACCATCAGTTGGAGAGAGCTTGTTGCACTGAGTGGTTCCTTAGCCAGGGTTGAACATTGCATTAAAAGTCACTATAGGTTTTCTTGAGGAAAATTGAGCAGCTATTTGTTAGTGTGTATGTGGGAAATTATTAAAAATATTACTCTTTTGATTTTTACTACTTCTAACTTCAAAGATTGTTGGGAAATTGATTTATTAAATTACCTACTGCTACACAAAGGAAAACTGTTCCCTTCACTCTCCCTGTCTATGCTTGGGTACAGTGACACAGCAGTAAAAAGAAAACACCTCCTGCTATTGTCATTGAGGCACTTTAGTGAGAAGTGATAAGTGAGTTAACACATTTCAAAAAATATACTTTAGGTTATAATTTTTTTAAAATGTTATGTAACAGTTATATGTTTCATTTTGGATGCATTAGATACAGAAATTTGTGGACATGGTTTAATTTAAACAGTATTAGTCTGTGGAAAAGTGATAGAAAAAAGTTTAAGCTTCTGATAGCATAGACTTTAATTTGTAGCCTTCCTGCTCATTAGCTTTGTGACTTTAGCCAGTTATTTTATCTCTGAGATACATTTTCTGCTTAATAAATTTGAGAGACTAGAGTGCTTACCAAGCAAAGTCTGTTAAAGGATTCAATGAGATAATGTTTATGGGTGGGCTTACTAAACTTTGAAATGTTTTCTTAATTTATAATAAAACCAAAGAATATATTCACTTTCATTTCTGGGTATTTTCTTATTTTCAAAAGTGATCTTATTTTGAGGGGAAAAAAACTTTGAGGATAGTGATATTCATCTGTCGGATAATTATAATTTGGTATATAATTACTGCTTAACTATACAGGCAAACTAAGACAGCAACAGAAAAAGATGTGCATACCATCATATATAAACATTAAAACATTTTCCCCTTCTGTCAAAGTTATATTTGTGGAGGAGTTCCTAGGACATAGGTAACATGATCTCTGTCCTTGTTTAGTTAGGAAAATAAAATTGGAAAAGAAATTGGAAGACCTGGGTTTAGCTTTGCAATCTTGTAGGAGTCTCTGTGATTCTGTTTGTTCATGTGTAATTTGAATTTGATAATCTGTAAGGTCCCTTCTGGCACTTTCTTCCTAAGAATATTTTGTACTAAGAATTTGCACATAATTAAACACCAAATCGTATGTTAGTCGGTGAACATTCAATAGATGTTCAAAAAAAAAGAGAATTTAGGGCTTCGGTGTTTGAAAAATCTTTGGCACTATTTGTAACAGATTTAGAGCTGCTCCTAAGCAAAAGCTCAGTAATTTAATGACTAAATATTTTTTTTCTGTATGTTAAGTGAAAAATATACATATATAACATTTAAAAACCTGTGCTGTATTAATTTAAAAATATTTTAATGTTTTAAATAATCTGCATGAAAAAAATCAGTTGTTTTAAATTTTCACTGCCAGCTGGTAGGTGGCAAGTAATGAATACTCAGGGAAGAAAAAAAATGCAGATTAAGTAAATAAAAATTTAATTTATTGGTACTTTAATCATGATAAAGAATATCTACATCTTATGTAGTTTCTTTGATAATTTCATTCATGGTATATAATATTTGTCAAAAACTGAAATCTTATTTTAAGTAAAACTTGTATCTGTAGCTTTTGCCAACCTTTATGAGTTCTCAAAAGGTACCCAAAAAATGTCAAACCTTATAACAACAATGACAACTAAGTTTAACAGATAATTTAATGAAGTCCTGATGAAATACATAATAAGTACACATCAAAAGGAGTTCCCATAAGACAGTTGTAACCAGGTTTCATATTTTTGTTATGCCTTAGATTTACACCATAAAGCAAAGATTGCCTGACAGCAAGGGAGGTGGATGCTTCCATACTTTACCTACTTCTGCACAGTTTACAGTTTTGCTAATGATGAAATCGAGTATCTGTTCCTCTGTATTCTTCTGAACATCTCTGTCAAACAAGAGAGTCCCAGGTCACCACATCTTTCCTCCTTTTACATGTAGATTTGAAAATCCTAGAAGACCTGGAGAGAAAACCTGGGGAAAATAATTTATAGAACATTCCTAGGATGATTGCCCCAAGAATAAAGAATCACAGATTGTGCAAAGTAGGTGAACCCTTGGAGCAAAGCCTATATCCACTACCTGCTAGTTTCTAATACACTGCTGCAAGCTGTGGGGAAACAAAAACAAAAACAATAACAAAAAACCTTTGTGATAAGTACATGGACATGCCCACACCTAAACGGAATTTTATATGTCAACACAGTTCATGAAAAGCATGACTTCTGTGGAAAAGGTGGAGAATATAAATTGGGATAAAACAGGTAAAGAGATAAGGGTCCTGTTGAGAATCCAGAAACAATTCAATAAACCCCACCTTGGAGGCAGTAATGAGTTTAATTGTGATTGAAGGAAAATAAGAATAGTAAAGAGAAGGAGAAGTTTGATCATATCCAACTACAAATGAGAATGATAAACTTAAAAAATTATGTGAGACAAACTCAGTAATATTGATAGAATGATGACCTGATATGCAATTCAACTAATTTACTTAAAATAAATATTTTATCTATCATTCTGGTGTATGGACATACAGTAATGAACAAAGCAAACATTGTACCTCCTCTCAGAGAGCTGACACCCTGTGAAAGCAGACAGATTATAGACACGCAAAAATAGTAATTAATATGTAAGGATGTGGTAAATACTTTGAGTTAAAGAAAAGTAGATAAAGGTAATATAGATCAGGAGGCAGAAATAACTGTGTTCCAAAGACAAACTGAAATGAATGGAACCAAAACAATAGTCAGATATGTAATATAACATTTTCTTTAGCTGAATATAAACTTGAAATGGTTCTTTTTATTTTTCTATTGTCTAGTCAAGTTATTATACTACGACAATGAAGAAAGGTTCTGCTGAGATGTAGGATAAAGAAACAAAGATTACCAAGAGTGAAGAAAATAATTAGTTGGCTTTAAACATTTTCACAACCATGTATCTGAAAACAACATAGACATTTTGTCAACAGAATTTTCAGGGAAGCCTCTTGTGGTTTGATAATTTTATGTGGAGGCAAAATGATTATGTATGGTGGTGACAGAAAGATAATCTTGGACATTTAACGTTTTAGAAAATAAATCATTTGTATAACCTATTAGAAAAAAACCCTTAAACTATTTTCTAACTGAATGGAATATATTGTGAAATGAAGAATGGGGTTTAAAATATCTTTTTGTATAAGTAAAAGCAACATATGAATTCTTAAAAGAATAGATAATATAGTAACCATAGCAACATAAGAATTATAATCTGCATGTAAAACCCCAGATTATCATAATGAAGAATGAGTAGTTATGGAGTAAGGAAATGAACAAAGTTAACATGTGCATATTCATTGCATCATAGTCAAAGTATGCAACTTTATCTGACCAGGGGAAAAATATACTAATTTGTGCCTTTAGGCAAAACACAAAGAGAACAAATAGAAAATGAATAGGCAGTATATGTATATTATAAGACATAAAGGGGAAAAAGTAAAGAAAACTTTTATGCACCAGTTAACACTGCACTGATATTTATAATGTGAAGACTAGTAGAATTAAAAAGAGTGTTTGAGAACCTGTAATAGTGAGGTTAAAAAAAGAGGACATGTCAGCAAATTAGGATAGCCAAAATAGAAATAATGATAACTCAATCTAAGAACTGGTTCTTTCTAAAGGCAAGTAAATTATTTACATATAACAAAACAAATAGATAAAAATAAATGATTAAAGCATTTATTCAGAACATTAGGACTGATAAAGGGATCTATCCATAGATACAGATAAATTAAGTATAGCTTTATAGAATACCAGACCAGTAAAATTTTGAAATCTCAAAATTTTTAAGAACAGACTCATGCCTAGATTATATGAGTTCAGTGAATTAGAAGTATAACCAGACATGTAACAATGGAAGAATTAAGAAGGAGGAAAAAAAAGGTAAATTAAAAAAAAGTAAAAGAAAAAATTAAAAGAACTAATTTCAGATAAGTTTTGTTATTTAATAGGTGAGCTTTACCAATCAAATAATAATCATCAATTATAATTAATAATCAATTAATTATCAAATTTTCTATAATATGGGAAAAATGAAAAACTTTATACTTTAAACAATCTAGATATTAAAACCTGACAAAGATAACACAAAAAGAAGATTAAAATTGACTTACCTATTTGATAAAATTTCAAATAAAATTAGAAAATCATATTCAGCAATATATTGAAAAAATAATAGTAGTCAGTGGTGATATTCAAAATGTTTAGAAACAGGTGTGGTGTAAATCACCACTAATTTATAAACTTCGGTGGCAAGCTAGTGGTGGTACAACATTTTTTTTATATGTGTGTTTGTGTGTATGTTTGCATCATTATATCTTTACAAATAGTTACATGATTTATATATATATATACATGTATATAGTCAAAATATATACATATTGTAGGATCTAGTATATATTTCAATAACTGTATGTATAAATCCATATTTCTTTGCTGTGTGCCTGGAGCTGTTCTAAGCCTTCTGCATTTATTATCCTTAAGTGTCCTGTTAGATAAGATATTATTATCATTCCCATTTTACGGTTACAAAAGCTAGTAGCATAGAGGTTAAACAACTTACAAAAAATCTAATTACGAAACTTTTTTTTATTATTAGTTGTTCAAAACATTACAAAGCTCTTGACATATCATATTTCATACATTTGATTCAAGCGGGTTATGAACTTCCATTTTTACCCTGTATACAGATTGCAGAATCACATCGTTTACACATCCACTTTTTTATATACTGCCATAAATTGTATTCTGCTACCTTTCCTGTTGTAATAAACTTAATTTTATTCAAATATTTGAAAAATAAAGCCTGTAAGAGTGGTTTGTATTAAAGATAATGAAGGTGCTAGAACGCTACATTTTAGTTATAGAGTTTAATGAAACAACCAAAGATACATAGTATTTTATGTATTATAAAATCATTTAAGAAACATTAATGTACTGTTGAATGTAAGAAATAGAGTATTTGGATGAGATTTGTGCAGCAACTATATTTTTTTCTATTGAGATTTTTGGATATCAAATTCATATTTTATGACATCTCCTATATGTTTGAAAAAAAGAGTATAATGATTGTTAGATTATCTGATGTGCCTATACATAGCCAATATCAAGTAGCATCCTTGCAAACATGGGTTTTCTAGATACTCAGGACAGTTTGTTCTCATGTAAAGTGTCAGACACTATAATTATCTTTGTATTCCAGGCTATGTTTCCTCATTTGCATGTACAAAGTTAAACATTCAAGTGTTTAGCTTTTTTTTTTTTTAGATCCTAATTTGCAAATTTTGGCTACTAATAAAAAATGCATGTAAATTTTAAAAAATATTTTTATTTTTTTATTTGTTCTTTTTAGTTATACATGAAAGTAGAATATATTTTGACATATTATACATTCGTGGAATATATCTTCCCATTCTTATGTTTGTACATGATATGGAGTTACATTGGCCATTTCATTGTTTATATAACTGAAATCATGTTATCTTTTCCTAATAGCTATTAAAATTGGTATATTCATATTTCAAAGTTCTATTTAGTGATAAAGTTTGTGTTTTCATTAAATAAAGATTTTATTAATCCAGTGTTGGGATGTAAAGTCACATTGGTGATACTCTTCAGATTAAACAATTAGGACATGTAATCTCTGAACTCAGCAGCTTGTGGAAATACAACACTGAAATTTCAGTGACATTGGACTTTGCATTTGCACTGCTGCCTATTGAAATGCTCTTCATCCCTGATCTTTCAGCTGATGGCTTCTGAATAACCCTCAGGCTCAGTTTAAATATTGCCTCCCATGGAAAGTTCTGACCACCTAGTTACTCAAAGGGTCCCCAATCCTGTAAGAAATCAATCACCATGATTTTTGCTTATTCATTTATTTCTCAACATTTGTCAATAGCCAAAATTATCTTTATCATTAATTTGTTCACATATTTTTTCCAGTGTCCTAACAAGTTTTACTTTTGCCCAAACTGTAGCTCCAAAGTAGAAGGATAATATATGACTTCCATCTAATATCTTCTGTTTTGTGGTTTATTTCCTTAGCCACAGTGTCTTTTACAATAGATGGACAGAAATAACTTTTGCATATTTTAAGCTCTTGCCACATAAGGAATAAATAGATTATATGCTCAATTTTGAAACATTATGAACAATTTAATAATCATGAAATATTTCTAAATCAACTTAATTTTTGACTTTAAGATGTTTTCCACCAAATATTGTGAGAGCTAGTTTTGAGATATTGGGTGCTTGGAAAATGTTTAGACAAAAGAAAATAAATCTAATTTAAAAATGGAATTATTTAATGCTCACAAATGGTCTCATAATTATTTAAAATGAACTTAACATTACTTAAAGACAAATGTTTCCCTGAATATGTTAAAAAGCCTTTTATAACTCAAATATACAGTAGAGATTATTCTGTGCTTAAAAAATGTTAAAAATCGTCTTTTCAAAGTAAAAAAAAAAAAATCCCATTACAACTTTGTCGAAAATGGCTTTTCTGTTGCTTTAGAAAAATTTGTATAATTGTATCTAGCTCTTGTATTCTTTTGGAATGAAAATTATTATACCAGATAGTACTTCTTTCCTTCCAAAAAATCCTTTTCCTTCCCGAAGAATACTGCTACTGAATGGAAATCAAAGTATGATCAGTAATTTCTAAGTAGTTTGTAAGAATCTGGGACATTCTGTCAATAGAAAGATGAATAGCTATAGAAAGCCCTTTAATAAGTTATACCTTAGTAAATGCTTTTCTTTTTGTAATATCATATGAAAAACTGAATTGAGTTTTCACTTTTAAAATTTAATACTCTTTATTTTTCTATTTACTTTGAGGGGATTATGTGATTATGTAATTTTTAATATTATAAATGTCATTTTATTCACATCTCTTTTATTACTAGAATATGACAAATATTTATTGTACTTTAAAATTGTATTTCATGGAATTTATTTGGCTATTTTTAAAAGAGCTATAATTTAACCTTTCTTATGTGGTAGAGTAATGTAGTTTTTCCTTATTAGGAAAAGATATACTCTGAAATAACTATTTGTGATTTTGGAAGTCCTCAATGCATAAAAAGCAGTTTTTAACTTATTTTAAAAATTTTGGGGACATTTATTCTTCTTGTAGCAGAAATTTAGCTTTTGTAATTGAATTATTCCAATTTTCACATTGACAATAACTGTTCAACTATTTGAATTACAAAGTAAATGACTAGGTTTAAAATGTGAAAGAATACTTTAAATTTTTACATTATCATCACAGATCTTAATGTATCTTCCAAAATGACAATAACAAGGATGAGTGAATTTCTTTTGCTGTCAATCAGTGATTTGTGTGAAATTCTTGCCTGCATAGAGATGTCTGACAATGCTTGTATAAAAAGAGTATTTAGGATCATCTAACACTGAAATAAATTTTTATCTAAGCATATTCAAGACAAAAGTCCATATATTCTGAGTCTTAGACCTATGACATCATGATTAGGAAATGTTTTATTATTGTATTGAATATATATACACAGGCACACAACTTTTAGAAAATTGTAGATAATATGACTCCTGGAATTTAAAAATCTAGAGCTATTTAACTTTAAAGAGAATTCCTTTATTAGGAGAGTTCCATTATTAGGAAGATTATATTTAAGATTATATTTAAGAGAATAATTATAATTTTTCCAAAATTCTAAGAAATGGATTGCTCTTTTTCTTGCTAAATTGAACCACTGTAAACTTATTCACAGAATATTTAAGTTAAAATCAGCACTCTTCTATTGTGATAGTGGTTTTTCTTTTAAATATGCAAAATATCATTTCCTTGTTGTATTAGCAGGAAAAAATTCATTGAAAACCTTACAATGATGATCCTATTTTGGCCCTATTTAAGAAGAAGACTATTTAAATAAATTCTAGACCTTGTTAAAATCTAGTTATTATTTAATCTGAACTTGATATTTATTGAGGATCATTTCATGTATCAGATAGCTGCTGCTACATAACAATCAATTCTAAAACTCATTGGCTTAAACAGTAAGTGAACATCTATTATTACTCGTGAGTTTACTTATTCATCTTGTGAGAGCTGAGATTGTAGACTGTTCTGCTTTCTTTTGGTTAAACTCTTACATCTTTGGGACTGGCTGCCTATATGATGGTCTGGGGGTAGTTTTGACTTTAACAGCTACCTTATCTTTCCTTTCATCTTTCATTTTTCATCAGGCTAGTTTGGAATTGTTCATATAAAAATGGGAGTGCTTCAAGAGGGGTTGCAGAAACATTTAGGGTCTCTTGAGGCCTAGGTTCCAAACTGGCACACCATCATTTCTGCCACATTCTCATGGCCAGAACAGTCAACAACATCAGATGCAAAGTCATATGACAAAGGTATGGACACAGGGTAAAGAAATGGACACATTTTGTCACAAACCTATTAAAGACCACTCCTGGACCCATTTATACTTTTCTCTCACAAAAGTAAAATATGCTCACTCCCAAACCAGTTGCCAAAAAGTTTAATCTAGGTCTAGCATCATGTTAATGCCAGTGTCTCATAAACTACCTGAAGTTCTGACATAGATCCTCAGGTGCAACTCTACAACAAGGGAAAACAGGAGATAACTAGTCATCATTGATTCCTGATAATTCTGCAACCATGGTGGAAAATGTTACCAAGTTCCTCAAGGGCAAGAGTAATGAATGAGTCTTTCTTAAGTAATTCCTGCCTCTGTTCCCTAACTTCTCAGCCCACTTTTCCAAAGGATTCTTGACTTGGGTAGCTGTGATGACTAAGAAAGTCCATTGCTTGCCTTGGTTACTTCTGAAGAAAGAAATCATTTTGCACCTGTGTAGTTTTCTTAGATTTTTGCTTGCCTATAGAAAATTGGAGGTCGAAAGGCCATTTTGTACTTGGAGAAATTTAAGTCTCTTTTGTTACAGGTTGTGACTCTTAACCAAGGAAACTTTCTGTATCTGTAAAACCTTATGGGCTTTCCCCAGTTCTGACTATAGTACGCCTTGTTCTTCTTTAACAGCTATACTGCATTTGTTTTCATGAAATGTTTTTCTGTATACACTTAACCACTCCATTAAGATTTCCAGCAATACCACTCCAGTCTTTTTTCTGCTGTATATAACATGAATTTTTTCCAGAATCTTAGCAAAAGTTCTTATATCAATATCTTTGATTTGATCTTAGTCTTAGAGCTTCATTTTACATTGAAAAATCTTCTACCAGTTGGGAAATTAGGGAGACTCTAAATTATCTGAAATATTATTTTCCAACTCAGAAACACTTTTCCAACTCAGGCTTCTCTATGTTCCCTCTAAAATTTGCACATCTGCTTGCATATAAATAAATATTTTTAACTTTTCATACCTTATCATATGCAGTAATAATATAATGCCTAAAAAATTAAATGCCTAAAAAATTATCTTGATGAGGTCTGTAAATCTATTAGGTATATTATCTGGTGTTGCATTTCCATAGGAAATTGCCCCATGTTTACTGATATACACATGTATCAACATTTTTTCTAGTGTCCATCATCATTGCATCACTTTAACTAGTCCCTACTAACTGCTTATTTGTCATCTTTTAAAAACTTTTTTAGCAGTGCATAATAATTGTTCAGAATGTTGTGTTCTATTGTTGCAAATTTTAAATGCAAATAATATAATTTGTTCAGTGTAATTCTCCAGTAACTCGCATTTTCCCGCTCTCCTCACTCTCCTGATCCCCTTTCTCTACCCTACTGGCTTCTCTTGTGTTTTCATGAAATACTTTTTATATATTTTTTAATCTCTTGCTTCTACAGATTATAGAAAACATATGACCTTGAGTCACTTCAGTATGGGTCTTTTTTTTTTTTAAGATGATACTCTCCAGTTCAATCCATTTTTCTGTAAGTGACATAATTTCGTTTACTTTATGGCTGAATAAAACTCCACTGTGTATAAATTCCACATTTTACTTATACCTTCATCTGTTGACAGATACATAGGATGGTTCCATAACTTGTTTATTGTCAATTATGCTGCTATAAGCTTGGATATGCATGTATCTCTATAATATACAGACTAATTATTTTGGATAAATACTAAGGGGTGGTATAGTTCAGTCATATGGTATTCCATTCTCAGTCTTTTGATGAATCTCTATACTGATTTCCATAGTGGCTATATTAATTTTCTAATTTCCAATCCCACTATCTGTGTATAAGAGTTCATTTTTCTCTATAAAAACGAATGCTGGCATTTATTCTTATTTGTATTCTTGATGATTGCCATTCTATATCAGAGTGAGATGAAATCTCAGTGCAATTTTGATGTGCATTTCCTCAATTGCTAAGGATGTTGAACATTCTTTCATGTAATTATTGGCTATTTGTACTTCTTGTTTTGAAAAATGTCTATAAAATTTATTTGCCCACTTATTACTGGGTTACTTTTTTGATGTTCTTTGTATATTCTGGATATTACTTCTCTGTTGGAAGAAAAGCTAGCAAAGATTTTTTTACATTTTGGATGTTATCTCTTCATTTAATTAATTGTTTTGCTGTGCAGAAAAAGCTTTTTAATTTGATGCCATCCCATTTATTGATTCTTGGTTTTATTTTCTGAGCTATAGTGGTGCTGTCCAGGATATCATTGCTGTGCTGATATGTTAGAGTGTTTTCCGTGGTATTTCTTTTTCTTTTTCTTTATTATACTAGGGATTGAACTCAGTGATCCTTAATTAATGAGCCACATCCCCAGCCATTTTTTATATTTTATTTAGAGACAGGGTCTTGTTGAGTTACTCTAGGACCTTGATAAATTTTTGAGACTGGCATTAAGCTCACTGCTGCCTCAGTCTCCAGAGCTGCTGGGATTCCAGGTGTGCGCCACTGTGTCTGATTCCTTGTTTTTTCTTACAGTTACTGAAAAGTTTTTTCTCTCATTTATAGTTCTTATCTTAGGTTTTTGATCTATTTTGAGTTGAGTTTTGTGTAGATGAGAGATAGATCTAGTCTCATTCTTCAACCTACGGATATCCAGTTTTCCAACACCATTTGTTATAATTATATTTTCTCTAACATGAGATATTGGCACCTTTGTCAAGACTTAAAAACAGCATACTACAGGGACACAGCCACATCAGTGTTTATAGAAGCACAATTCACAATAGTTAAACTGTGGTACCAACCTAAATGACCTTTAGTAGATGAATGGATAAAGAAAATGTGGTATATATACAAAATGGAATACTATTCAGCATTAAAAGAGAAAAAAAATCATGACATTTGCAGGTGCCTGGATTGAGTTGGAGAATATAATGGTAAGGGAAGTTAGCCAATCCCCAAAAAACAAATGCCAAATGTTTTCTCTGATATAAGGATGCTGATTCATAATGGGGTTTGGAGACGGGGAACCTGGGAGGATTGGCCTAGATGTAGATAGAGCAAAGGGGAGGAAGGAGGGGATGAGGGTAGGAAACATGGTGGAATGAGTTAAAAATCATTACCCTAAATACATGTATGAAGACACAAATGGTGTGACTCTACTTTTGTACAATCAGAAATATGAAAAATTGTGCTATATATGTGTAATGTGAATTGTAATGCATTCTGCTGTCATACGTAACAAATTAAAATTTAAAAAATTTAAAAAATAGTGGCTACACTCTGAATCTTTACAGTTATTTAAAAAAAAAGAGTCAAATGAGTGTATCTATGTGGATTTGTCTTGAGTCTTCTATTCCATTTGTTAACATGTCTGATTTCATGCCAATACCAAGCTGTTTTTCATGCTATATCTCTATAGTTTAATTTGAAATCAGATATTGTGATGCCTACAGAATGACTTTTTTTTTTCTCAGAATAGTTTTGTCTATTCTGGTCTTGTTTTTCCATATGAATACTAGGACTTCTTTTTCTAGTTTTGTGAAGAATGCCATTGGTATTTTGATGGGGATTGCATTCAATCTGTTGATTGCTGTTGGAAATATGGTCACTTTAATAATATGAATTCTTTATATCCGTGAATATGGGAGATATTTCATCTACCAGTGTGTTCCTCACTTTTGTTTCCCAGTGTTCTGTAATTTCACTAGTTGAGGTCTTTCACCTCTGTAGTTAGATTTATTTCTTTTCCTTTTTTAGGATTTTGTGAATGGAATTGTTTTCCCGATTTCTTTCCCATTGGGTCATTTTATATAGACAAACTATTGATTTTCGTATGTTGATATTGTATCCTGCTACTTAGTTGAATTTTTTGGTTTTATCTGATCCAGAAATTTTCTGGCAGAGAATTTAGGGTTTTCTAAATAGAGTCTTATATCATCTGCAAGTATAAATAGTTTGACTTCTTCCTTTTCTATTTATAAATCTTTTGTTTTATTTGCCTAATGGCTCTGGCTTAAACTTCAAGCCCTGTATTGAATAGGAGTGGTGAAAGTGGAAATCCTTGTCTTGTTCCTGGTTTAGATAAAATATTTTCAGTTTTTCCCTGTTCAATATGATGTTGACTTTGGGTTCAGTAACCTTTATTAAGTTGAAGGAAGTTCCTTCTATCACTAGTTTTTTCCGGGTTTTTATCTTGAAGTTGTGTTCGATTTTGTCAAAGGGTTTTTCTGTTTTTAATGAAATTTTCATGTGGGTTTTGTCCTTGATCCTACTTATATAGTATATTTTGTTTGTTGACTTGTGAATGTATTACTGATGTTTTTGATGTAATACCTACTTCATATTTGCCCTATACTTTCCAATTTATTGTAATGTAGATTTTTAAAATAATCCCAAATTACCCTATGGATTTCAGTTGTGTCTGTTATGATATCTCTCTTTTTATCTCTAAGTTAATCAATTTTCATCTATCCTCTCTTTTAGATTGTTTGGCTAAGGGTTTGTCAGTCTTGTTCTTTTCAAAGAACCAACTCTGCCTCATTGATCATTTGTATATCTGTATTCTTTATGGATATTTATATCTGATCTTTATGGATACCTTTTCTTCCACTATGTTTAACACTGTTTTTATTCATGTTTTTATAAGACATTGACATGCATCTTTCTGTTACTTGACAGTTTTATGATTTTTTTATGTAGTTCTTCATGGCTCTGCCTTCATTGTATCCTATATGTTTTGTGGGTTGTATATGCATTCTTTAATTATAAAAATTTTTAGATTCCTTCCCTTATTTCTTTGATGATACATTCAGAAGTATGTATTCAATCTCCATGTGTTTTTGTAGTTTCTGTAGTTTTTCTAAATATTCTTGATTTTTATTCCAAAGTGGTATGATGATGCAAGGAATTATTTTGTCTTTTTGTGTTTGCTAAGACTTTCCTTGTGGCTAAACTTTAACCTGTATTGGAGCAAGTTTCATAGGCAGCTGAAAAATAATTTTAATTCAGCTGCTGTTTTATGAAATATTCTGTAGATATCAGCTAAGTCGACTTGATCTGTACTGTGTTTTATCTCTGTAGAGTCTTTGATGATTTTATCTGAATGACTTTTGTATTACAGATTAGAGGTATTTGAAATAATTCACTATTTTTTGTAGTTGGGCCTTTCTGAGCCTTTATATCAAATAGTAATTGACATGTGAAATTAGGTGTGCTGACATTCAAGGCATAAATATTTAGAATCATTATGTCTTCTTGTTGGATTGATCCCTTTCCTAATATGTAGTGACTTTCTTTGTCTTTCAGCCTATGGATGTCTTTGTTTCTTTTAGGCAACGTACAGTTGGATCTTGTTTTTTAATCTGATTTGCCAGTCTGTATCTTTTAATTAGAGAATTGAGACTACTTACATTTAGCATTATTATTATAGAGAGAAATGTATTGCTTCATGACATTTTGTTTTTATTTCTAGTATTTGACTTGACTTTAATTCTTATTTGCTTATCTACTTTTCTAATGATTGCTCTTTGTTATTTCTTTCTTCTTCTCTCATAGGATTTATTTATGTATCCTTGGAAATGCTGATTTAGTGGTCATGAATTTCTTTGGTTTATGCTTACCTTGAAAACTTTTTATTCTTCAAGGTTGAAGGATATTTTTACAAGATACAGCAATTATGGCTGGTGTACCTTTTTTTTTTAATTCTTTAAGTACATATTTACAAGCTCTCCTGGATTTTAGGGTTTCTTGTGAGAAATTCACTACTATTCTGATGGATTTGATTTTATAAATGACCTGGAATTTCTCTCTTGCAGCTTTTAAAATTCATTATTCTGGATTTTTGGCATTTTGTCTGGTTTTGTATATTTGGGGTTCTAAATGCCTCCAATATCTGAATTTACATCTTATTCCTCAGGTTTGCAAAATTTTATGATTTTATTTCACTCTATTATTTCACTAAATAGTTTATCAGTGCTATTGTCCTGTTATCTTTTCTCCTTCTGCAGTAACAAAGAGACTTATGTTATATTAATGTTGTCTAGGAGTTCCTGAGTATTCTGATCATAGTTTGCTATTTATTTTATTGCTGCCTGAGTGTTCATATTCATATACTTTGTTTTCAAGTCCTGAAATTATGTCTTCTACTTGATCTATTCTATTAGTGTGATTTTCAGCAGGTTTTCATTCGATTAACCTGTTTTTTCACTTCTAGAATTTCTTTCTCTGCATCTCTATCTCTTTATTGAAATGTTTTTTTATCCTGTATTTTCTCCCTTAATTTCATTTCTTAGATCTTCTTTTTGGTCATTGGTCATTTTAACAATCAACATTTTAAATTCTTTATATGGAATTTTGGTTACTTTGATGTCTATGGGATCATTTGTTAGAGTGATATAAACTTTAGGGGCATCTTATTACCTTGTTTTATTATGTGTCCTGTATTTCGTTGTTAATATTTGCATATCTGTTTGGGTGAATATCTCTTCCACTATTGTAAAAGGGCCTTTTTAATGAGCTTCTTTTCTTTATTATGTGCTCTTGTCCATAGGTATATTTGTTAAAACTCCCACTCAAGGTAATCATGATGCTTTGTTCAGTTACTAGCATCATTTTGAGAGAAAATAATTCCCAGTAACTGCAACCACTTCATAGCAAATCTACATACTAAAAACCCTTTAAAAACTTATAGAAAATATTCTTCACAACTCCACTAATCAAAAAAGAAAAAAAGAAGAATAATGCTCTAGTATATACTGAGAAATTAGGTATTGAAAATGTAAAATTACTGTTAAACTATATTCTGCATGTAAGTGATAAAGAGAAAAAAAATAAAGGATTAGTGGAAATGGGAGGGACAGAAGCAAATAGTGCAAGGAGATGAAGAGAAACAAAAGAAGAGAGAGTACACAAATGAACAAGAAGAGAAAAATATAGATAGACTAAATCCAATTCATACATTAAAACATTACATACATTTGGATTAAGGAATGCAATACCAAATAATGGGGATAATTCTGTCAAATCAACATAGAAGATAATAGTGAAACAAAACACTGACCTTACATTATTCCTTGCTGAGCTATTCAAGATGGAGAGATTTCTTCTGGAATGTTTACTCTGTTCTCTGCACTTAGATGCTTAGAAAAAACCTATACTTCCTCTACTTGACCTCCAGGTTTCTGGACATGGAAGTAGCAACCATAGTTGTCCCCTGCTATGTTGGGAAGCTGTATATCAAGATTCACTCCACCTCCCCATCTAGTTTAGTTTTTGGCTTCAAAAACTGCACAGAACCCATGTCATGGTATTTATGCCTGCAGACCTTGTTTAATCCACCCCTGACCCAAACCTAAAAGATTGTCTTTGGTGTGTCCAGATATCTAATAGCTTTCTGGATGGTAAAGGAAACATTTCATGTTTGTCTGTAGCCTAGTGGACTGGTGTCTCCCTTGTTGGGACTGCAGTTTTGAGTGCCCGCATGCAGACATGCTTTGTACACCCAAAGATTTCAAAACAGGTGTGAGCTCACCTATGTAGATTGGGGTATGTTGGTTTTAGTGGTCTACAACAGTGGCATAGTGGCCCATGGCACTGGTGCTGGCCATCCTATGGTAAAGTTGCAGGTTGATGTCCTCCAGCTGGGGTGCATGCTTTGGAGGGTCACTGCTAGGCTCACTTGGTGGTAACTAATTTCTGGGGTGTGTGTATCTGTGGGCTGCTTCTACAGCATGCACAACTTCTTCTGGCCACTGGTTTACAGGTAGCTGTGAACTATACCCAGGGAATAAGCATATGTGGAAGGCAACTGGGACACTTGCTGCTCCCCAGATGACCCACTCCCTGAAAATGTATACTTTGTCTTCCACTCCATTTGATTGCTTGCCAGTGACACGGGGTGTGGGGACTATCAGTGAACAATGTTCCTACTACATAAGTTACTCAGCCCATTTCAAAAGTGTCCTTAAAATAGTATTTGCTGCTGTCTGTAGGTGAGATGAAGTTATAGATTTATGTCGTTCTAGGAAAGCGGGCTAAAGCATGGTCTCTACAAAATGACACATTTTTCTGTCAGTAATTTGGGATAAGTTATATGTGTCTCACTTAGCAAGTGGCTTTGTACTTCCTGCCCTGGCTTAACTCAGTCTAACTTTCTTTTCTAGGAGCTGTTTCTAAAGTAAACTTGTCAACATTATTTTATCCTTTTATCCTCTTTATCCTTTTGTTACTCCTACCCCAAACCCACCCTGGTTGGGTCTCAAGATTAAGGAATGTTTTCTGTCCTGTTTTTTGTTCCAGTAACCAGAAATTCTAAGTTGCTGCAAATTTCTGACTATCCAGTATGACCATGTCTTAATGCATTCTGTTACCCACTTCTCTGACCAGCTCTTCTCTCACTGCTTTAATTCCAATCTACAGAGGAGAGAAGATTTACTGCCTTATTCTATCTCACTTGCTGTAGTTTTAGGTTTTGTAACAATTATTAACCTCTGGCCACTTCTTAATCCTAGAGATAGTGCCAAATATTTTTCTTATAGTAGTATAGGTTTTTTATGATAATAGTATACTTCTAGATATGATTTTCCTATTAATTAACAGTTTCATAACAAACTACCTTCAACCCATTGGTTTAGAACAATGTGCATGCTTTATTGCTCAAACAATGTGCATGCTTTATTTATTATCTGTGGGTCAGATGGACTCTCCTGCTGGTGTGCTGTAGGTTCATTTGGCTTTGGCCTTCTGATGAGTTGCCAGTACCACTTCATCAGAAACTACTTCTTTCTGATGTCCCTGCCCACTTGGGAGTTGTAAACTATTGAATAGAGATAGAATTTACCATTTCTGTAGTGAAGACAGCCTTGACTGCCACAGTTTCTGTCTTCCATCACTGGTTCTATGTGCTCTGAGCTTGCAACTGAATTGTTCCAATATTTTTCATTTTCATGGCCAGTAAGTACAATGGTCTAACAACCTGTCTGCAGCGTTATCTCATAGCTGCAGAATACATAGAAATGTATTCAAGTGGAAATGAAAACATTTTGTTGATATATGTTAAATGCCTATGCAAAGAAATAATAGGTGTAAAGGTATTCTTACCCACAAACTGTATAGATAACTCCTACAGCAAGTTTATGATGGTGATGTGTGGTTGAAACTAAAAGTAAAGAATTTCAATCTCATTTGGATGAAGGTGTTGGAGAACATTAAAACTTTCTATGACTATATGAAGTCAAGATATTTAGCTTTAGAGCTTTGGAAAATACAGGTTCTCTTGATGTTTTGGAACAGTAGAATATGATTAAAAAATAAATATTTAAGGAAGATTATCTTGGTAGTAGGAGTTGGATTAGAACAGAAGAAGCAGATATAAATGTGTCAAACATGTGAGAAGGTTAATTCATTTAGAAATTAATTAAAGTATGCTTAAGTTGTAACATCTCAATGATTTAATTCATTTAATAAGCATTTGTTCAATGGGTAAGCTATTGAGCACTGCTTAAAGATAGATATTATATATTAAAATTAATATTGATTTCAGAGTATTTTCAGTCTATAAGAAGGAGAAAACTATATAATAAATCTGAAGTAGATAAGATACAAAAAATAAGAGAAATCTATAAACAGCCATATAGATCAAAATAAAGTATAAATATTTATACTTAGCAAAATATCTTATTATTAGAATAAAAATTATTGTGAAGTATAAGTGAATAATGAATAGAACTAGTATACCTCTTTGTACATAAAATATAAAAACTGAAAATTGGACAGATAACTTTGTATAATGCAATAAAGTTAAAATTTATTCTCTGGCTTGGAATTGAATGGCAAATGCTAAGGAGTATTCACTATTATTAACTTGAACAAGTAATGCATATGTAATGTCACCTTTGCAGTGAACCCAAATAGATTGTTGTAATCTAAATCAAAATCTTTTAAGTGCTTTGGAATTGTACAAGAATTTCTGGATAGGAAATGGGGAAAATATTTTAAAATTCTGTCTTGGAAAGCCTGAGTTGCTTCAACTTATATCATATTTTAATTTCCTAATGCTAGAATTTTATATACTAAGTGTAAAATAAATACCTCATTCATCTACAATTTTTATTTCTCTCTGTTCTTTAGTTTTCTCTTTTTGTTTTCTCTCCTTTATTTTTTCTATGCTCTTCTTAGCTTTCTCACTCTTACCTTTGTTTCACATGTAACCCTTCATCAGTTCCTTTTCCTTTTATTCAATTCTTTTTGTTCCTTTTTCTTTTTTTTATTGATTGTTCAAAACTTTACAGAGCTCATGATATATCATCTTTCATACATTTGACTCAATTGGATTTTGAACTCCCATTTCTACCCCAAATACATTTTGTCCTTTTTCTTTCTTGCTAGGCCCTGCCCCTCCTTTTGTCCAGCTTCTTATTCTCCTTTCCTCTCTTATGCTTGCCTTCTATCACCAGTGTTCAGTTATTATTATTTTAATGCAGTAATGATATTCTATTTAAGTTCATTCTGAATTAATAAAATATGTAGTAGCTATTAGTACAAACAATTATGAACTGACTGGAAAAAAAGGAAAATTCTTGAGGATGTTTTCACACACAATAAATACATGATAATTAGGCTGGTATGAAGCTTTATTTTCAGTGAGAAATAAGATTCAGAAGAGGTGTTTGGATGAACATTGAGAATCTTAATTCTTTGTTTGATTTTTAAATCTTCATTTTACATTCGCTAGCAAAAATCAAAGTAACCAAATTACTAAATCATAAAAATTTAATGGATATATTGTATTTATCTACTGCTCTGTAGAAGCAATTTTAATTAGTGGGCAGGGTTATTCAAGTCAGTTCAACAAATTTGAATTCCTACTGTGTGTGAGAAACTAGGTAGGAATAAGAGTCTATTATCAGATATGATACTCAAGATCCCTTCTTTTTTTTTAATGGAGAGGTTAGAAAAGGATAGATCAGATCTGATGGAGATTTGGAAGTTAGATTACATATATTTTTTGCCAGAAAGAAGAACGCTGAAGAGAATGATAGAAATACAACAAAATAAGAGGAGAAGGTAAAGAAAAGTTAAGAAGTTTGTATTGTGAGTTTAAAACAAACATCGGTTACAATAGGGGTGGTAGATGGAAGATAAATCAGACTATAGCTACATTAATTTTTTTCATCTAATATTTATATCCCCCTACCATTAGCTGGGCACTGTGCTGGATATACATATGTAATTAAATTGACTTAAACAAATAGAATCATTGTTTAAGCAAAATAGAATATTTTTTAATTTTTTCTTTGTTAGACAGGAATATTAGAAAATTTATTTCTTGCAAATATTTATGAGGCTGGGTTAATATTTATTGAACATTTATTAATTTATACTTTGCCAGACTTTACATATATTTAATCTGCCTTGGTCCTCATAATAACTGTATGAAATATAAATCTCACTTATACAATTTTAAAAAGAGAGGCACATAGTAGTTGTAACTTATCACAATAAGAAGAACAATCAGAATTTGAATCCAGCTCCATCTGACTTTTGATATATAGTATTTGTGTTAGCTTTTCATCACTGTTTCCAAAATATCCTATATAACAAGTAGGAAAAGTTCGTTTTGGCTCACAGTTTCAAGCATCTTAACACATGGTCAGCCAGCTCCATTGCTTGTGACCTGAAGTGAGGCAAAAACATCATGGCAGAGGGGCATGGCAGAAGAAAGATGCAAAGCTCATGGTAGCCAGCAGGCAGGGAAAATAAGCAAAGATGGGGACAAGGACAAGATAGTCATCAAGGATATGCCCCAGTGACTGATGTCCTCCAATCATGCCTCATCTGCCTACAGTTTTCATCACCTCCCAGCAATCTGTTCAGATGTCAATGTATTTATCCACTGACGAGGTCAGAGCCTTCATGATCCAATCATGTATCTAAAGCTCTGCCTCTGGGTGCTACACTAGGGACCAAGCCTTCAACATATAAACTTTTGGGGGACATTCTAGATAAAACCATAATAGTGTTATGTTTGCTGTTGTATTTCAGGATTCTGAACTTAATTTGACAGTTTTTAGAAAATATTAGGGCTGCCACTCATAATTAAAATAAATTGAAGGTCTGCTATCACTTTGGGAAAATAAAGGCAATTATATTCTAAGCAGGACATGCTTAAGTTTTGTGCTAGGTAGATTGGAAGGAAAGGATGGAGATAGTAGTAACCATGGAGAAATAACCTGTAGCCAATGAGAGGGAAATTAAGAGAATCACTTTGTGTTGGGAGATGTCTGTAAATTAGTCAGTGGGTCTTCAGGCATTCCCATCCTCTGGAAGTGTGGTAGTGTGTATGTTGGAAATTTGGCAGGGCAAACGAAAGAAAGAGTTAGTTCTAGGCTGCCTTTGGGACATTCATTTGGTGACACTATGTGGAAAAATTTGATCTTTCCTAGAAAGACTGTACAATTTGTATGCCCTTGGATGCCCAGTGAAACTTTCTGAATATTAGAAATACTTCTTCTGAAAGAAGATGTGTGTAAGATGCCGGTTTTTCTAGTTAGTTGCATCATAAATACTTTACCTACTATATTTAATACTGAATGATAGCTCTAAAATTACTTTTAAATATATGAAAATGAGAAAAACTTCACAAAGAAAAATATTCCTTTTTGTAATAATGGGAAGTAAAATTGCCATCTAAATTTTTTTATTTTCCCAAGATAGGAATAATTCAGACCCTTAAAAACTATGCAAATACACAGTTGTTGTTGTTATTATTATTATTATTATTATTATTGTTATTATTATCATTAGGTCAGTTATTTAACAAGCATTTCATGAGCACCTGGAATGGCTAGCTGCTGACAACCCAAGACGGCTTCCATGACATCCCTGCCATGGTCAGCCACTCTAACCCTCAAATCCTCCTTCATTCATCAGTGCTGACTTTCTGTGCCACCAACATTCTGAGCCTCCTGCATCCTGATGGCATTAGCACATTTCTCTGACTCCTCCACTGCTCTCTTCACTTTGGGTAACTCCTGTTCATCCATGAGATGGCAAGAAGGCATCCCTGATCCTTTAATCCCATAGATCTCTGCTATAACTTTGTCTTAGTCTACAGTGAAATCTTTGCTTATTCATTCGTATAGCCCTAAACTACAGAAAGTATATGTGTGTCTATTTTACTTCCAATGATTTTCTCAGGTCATTGAACTCAATAGGTACTCAAACAATGTTTGATGAATGAATGAATGAATGAATGAATGCCTTTCTGGGAACTATCAGGGTAATTGAGGACACGGCTTAAAAATTGATGGTATTATATTTTTAAAAATGTAAGCACACAGAGAAGGAAATGAATAACCTTTAAGAGATGTGTGGTGGTTGAGGAAGCCTCCTACAGGAGATGACACTTAATGCTGCATCTTGAAGGATATCCAGGAACTTGCCAGATGGGAAGTGTGAGTGAGGAGCTGCACATTTTATATTGGGGGAAAAGCAAGAGTAAAGGCAGGAAAATTGAAAGAGTATAGCATGTTTAACTAAAAATACTGCTTTTGTATTAGCATTGCCAGAATCAATACTGTACTGTCGTCTTATATATAGAACTTTAACAACATCTCTTCAATAAAAGAGGATTTATGCACCCACTATGCTGGGAGAACAGATTAATATCTTCCTAGCTTGCAAAGCAATTTCCTCTCCATGGGATTGTTCTGAAAAGTTCACTTAGAGAAAATATCAAGAAGGGAGCAGGTGAGAAATTTCACAGCTTGAATAAAAAGGGAGTACATAAAAAATATTCTCTAAATTATTTTAAATACTTCATGTTCTTTTTCTATTTAATTAAATAGAAAACTTAGATATTTTCTCCTCATATGAAATGTATTTATGCATTGAAAAATATCCATTTTTTATGTGGAGAATAAAGGAAGCAAAAAACTTGGATCTCCATTAGAGAGCTTTCCTTTACAAAGGGAGTTTCATTTGCTGCCCTGCCCACTCCCAGCACCCTTGGCTTCAATACATCTTTTCATTGTTGACATATGAGTTTGCCTACACTACCCAAACATAGAATTGGTTACTTAAGCAGCGCATCATAGTCATGAATAACAAGCTAAAAAAGAGGTCACTTGGAGAAATAAGATAATGTTTGCCAAGTCATTGCTTAATATAACTGGTCCAGGGTAGCAGAGTGTCTATCGGGATCACTTCATGTTTGGTTTTGTGGGATGGCTACTCTTTTGTTATTAACCTTTGAATGTACATAGCCCTTAATTTTTTTATTCCTTGTGATCTCTCATAGTTACATATTTTATTTTTTTCAAAATGATATTTGTAGATTTCTATATTCTTCAAGTCTTCTCCAATTGATTTTGAAGGTTAAGATATTATTCATCATAGTTTCTAGATAGCATTTATTGAGCAGCTATTGTAAACATGGCATTGTTGGTACTTGTCATAATTATTTAATTTTTTCACAGTAATTTATGTAGTAGTATTGTCTTATAGTTTTCAGCATGACACTGTGCTTCCTAGTTGCTATTGAAGAATATTTTCTGCATTGTATTCTTCATTGTTTCTAGATAATAATGATAGTATAAATGATATGTATCAAAGACTTATACTATTGAGCTGTTTCTGTATGGCAGGCACTGTTCAAATGTTTCACATTATTATTTATTTAATCCCCCTGTAATTTAATGTCTAGACTATAATTAATAAGTTAGATGGGAAAACTAGAGCCTATAAGATTTAAATAACTTTCCCAAGAATACAAAACTAGTGCTAATACTGGATTTAAATCCAGAATCCATTAAACTATACTTCCTCATATGGTATTGTGTTGTGGTAGGTATCTAATGAATGGTGTATGGATAAAACAGAGAGATCAGTTGGAATAAGAAATGATCCACTGATAATGGGAGTGAGTTAAAAGTATTTGGGTGAGAGCTCTCTGAATCAGGTTTCCTGTGCACTGGTTACCAGCATGCCTGAGTTCAGTGAGACAGAACTTACTTATATGCAACAAGTTTATTACTTGCAGACATGCACTACAGGGCAACAGAAGCCCAGAATGCATTGCCAGCTGGTCCCTTAAGACTCAGGAGAGCTGCCAGAGCAGATCGTGCTTGACTGTGCGTGTGTGCTTTCCTCACCACTGCTGAGGCTTCATTGGAAGGCAGGCCCCTGGGTTTTATACCATAGGGTGGCAGGACTCACTGGGCTAAAGCACTGAGGGCATCCTGTTTCTAGAAAGGACTGTATCAGAGATTATGTTATTCCAATAATCCCTTCTTATCTCAGGATGTTGCATCCACACACATGCTACAAATTAAGAAATAGAGGACAAGTAGGTTGGCCTGAGGCCACCCAGAGAACTGTCCTGTGCCACTTTCAGTAGGATTGTAACAAATGCTTCTAGTTCCTCAAATCGTATGTCTTCCTTAAGCCATATACTACCTCGCCCCCAGAAGACACACAGACCTGTGTCTGCACACACATACCATGAAGGAACAAATTCATACCTTGTCATTCACTCAACAAGTTATGTTGAAAAGTAATCCTGCCTTTAAAATTATTCTAGTCACTGAAAATAGAGGAATGAACAGAGGAGTGCAATTCCAAACCTGTGGCAAGTATGTATATTCTGAATCTCCATCTCTCCATTATCATACCTCCACATCATCTGAGGATAAGCATTTGTTTTTCTGAATCATCCGCTGTGAGCTTCTTAAGGAACAAATCTGCATTTTATTCATTTTAGTATATCCATCTCCTAGTAAATTCTCCAGAAAATTATATAAGACTCTACAGATATTTTTTGATTGAAGAAAGGAAGAAAGAAAAGAAGGGACAAAAGAAATGATGTGTTAAGATTCTGTGCATCACAAACACATTTAAGTCCTATTACCTTCACTCAAATTCTTCATTCAGCTTTCTTAAATTTAATGGAGCATGTGACATTCTGTGACAGCACTGTCAGTGTTCTAATACATTTCGTAAGGAGCACAGTTGATGGAATTTTCCATTTTTAAAAAAATATATGTTATTTGCCTGTAGCTTATTATTTTTCTGTTTTTATAGTTTAAATCATATTAAGCTCTAGGCAGCTAGTTTTAATGACTATGTTCAAGATATTATCTCTGAACATTGTGTTCTTTAGCTTCTAGGCTAATTTTTTCAAGAATCTTCTGTTAATGATCAGCTCATCTTCATATCAGTTCATTTTTCTAACAGTGCTATTGCCTGGAACCTTGGTCCACCTTAAGATATGAATTAAATTGAGAAGATTAAACATTTATATTCTTATTGGTTTTCACCCATATTCATTAATTTCCTGAAATTTCTCCATATTCTTTAAGTGCCATGTCAGTATTGATTCTTAGACATTAAACTCCTAAGAACAGAAATAATGTCTTGATCATTTTCATAGAAAACTTTGTGTGAAGTGACAGTAACTTGCAAAACAGATTTGATGGGAACAAGTTTGGTTTTATCAGTGTTTTGCCACAACATATATTGGATAGGGACAGTCATTGTATATAGGGACATAGTGTAAGTTTAGTCATGATTATAGATGTTGAATATAAATTTTTATTTTGACTATTGGCCCATATTGTGATTTGCATATGTGGTTTCTAATTACCTTGATTTGTATTGTCTAGTATTTCTACTGGAAATGTTGATTTTATTGATTGATATAAGTAATTTACATATGAGAAAATACTTTGCAAATAATAGCATGATATGTAAGTATTATTGGCTGGCTCCTCCTAAATAAATGTGGAGTTTTTGTTAACTCATTTTTAAAATAGCCATCTCTACTATATTATGAGTGTGACATGTCTGATTTTAGTATATTATAATAGAAAACTTTCTGAAGTTCTCTGACATCACTGTCTATCATTATGAGAATGACTGGGTAAGGAAATAATTATATTTACAGGCTTTAGATTAAGTCAAACCTGGATCAGCGTCTTACATATGGATTTCACAAACTGAGGCAAGCTCTAATATTATAGTAAACTATGAGGATCTTAGAATTAAATAGAAATGGTAGAGCAAACTAGGAATCATGGACATTTAATAGAACTTAATTAACTTTATGATGATCATCAAAATTAAAATTGGTAATAAAATATTTAGTCCTAAATCATGAAAGGAAAATTTTACTTTAGTATATTTATTTAAAAAAACTTATAATAGCAATGGTATGTAATTTTGAAGTTTTCATAATTGATAAAGATATGAATTAATATTTATACCTATTGAATGATTATAACGATTAAATGAGTTAATATTTATAAAACACATAGAGCAGTTCTAGTGTAGAGTAACCCTACATGTGTATTTATTAAATGAAATAAAGAGCTTTTTTCATTATACTAGTATATGGTTTACATAAGTTTGAAGAACAAGTAGAAGAATAATTCTTCCAAACATTGAAAGCCGAAACTAGAGTATTGCAAAATTTCTGGCTATCTCTTTCATCTGATTTCGATGAAATTAGTCTATTCCCAAGAAGATTAACCCCAAAGACAAAAGGAACCAATCATTTTCTCACAGGAGGAAGATGTAGGAGAGATACCAGAAAAGTAAAGTAGCTGTTGATGTTCAGTCTGATCATAACTTTGATAAAGAACTCACAGGATACTTGGAGAGATCATAATGATACCACCAACGACAGCCAGGAGGCTCCAGGAGAGACACCTGAGCTAAATCTGAAGCTTATTTGAAGTATGGCTTTTCCAGAATGGGAAGCACTTGTTAGAATATGCACATGTTGGATGTGACTGCAGGGTCCTAATACATATAAGCAGGGTTCTTGTGTGGGGCAGATGTTAAGGCTGGAAACAGACAAGGCCCAGACAAGATTCTCCCTTAAAGTAGGAGACTGTCACAATCATATAGGCTCTCTAAAATATCACCAGGATTGTATAGAATACGTTTTGAAAAAAAGTGAGCCGAATAAATTTTCGTTTTACTTTGGGTGATCCACATAGATTTTGATAAGTGAGCAAATAGAAATTTAAATTTAAGTCAAGATAAATGTGATGTGTGTGTGTGTGTGTGTGTGTGTGTGTGTGTGTGTGTGTAGGTGTGTAGGAGCTTTAATTTAGAAAAAAACAGCTTGGCATGGTGGTGTACCCCTGTAATCCCATGACTTGCAGAAAAGAAGTAGAAGGTTTGTAATAGCAAGGCCAGCCTCAGCAAATAAGGGAGACCCTTCTCAAAAAACAAAAAACAAAACCAAAAAACCTGAAACCCCCTGTTTACCATGGAGCTACTGGGGATGAAGCTCAGTGGTAAAATTAGGGTTTCCAACTCCTGAAAAAAAAGGATAAACAAATAAATAAATAGAATAAAAGAAAAAAATAAGGAGAATGGCATCACTTTTGTGGAATAAAACTTAGATAACTTCCAAGGACTCTACACAGGAAACTCAGCAGTTGAAGGAAGAAGAAAATCCAGATCTGACTGTTGTTTTCCGAATGTGTTATTTCAGCCTCTGAAATAATCACAATCACTGTTACAATTACAGAGATTTTTTTAAAACTATGTAAAAAACTCTATTGAAAGCCTTTTCCATGAAGGAAGTTCAGTATATTTTTAAATCACCTTCATCTAAGTAGGATTCACTAAGTCCTCCCCTTCACCAGTACACAATTTAGAATATAGTTATTATTTAGTAATTTTGAATTGGATTATTCCTACTGCTCCTTTATATGCAGAATGCTAAAATATGGAAAAACTTGTTTCTAAATTTTATTATAGATGAATGCTGTCCCTTAATTTTAAGGGCAAGTTATTGTCTTCATAGTTGTTTTAATTAAGTGAGAGTGAGTGTTCCAGCACCTGTCCTGTCACCCACTCTGTTTCTTTGAGAGAACCTGACCCTTTATTCTGTTAGCTTTGTGAGCCACCAGCCCCTGACTAGTAGATTCCACTGTGGTCATTCTACTAAAACCCTTAATGAGCTCCTTTGTAAGACTTTGGAAAATGTTTTGAGAGATAATAAGTGTATGGGAGCACCATGGGTTTGGTTTTGCCTGATTAATCATATGAACATGGCAAAATATAAAAATTACACAAGATAAATGATTTTAATTGATGATCAACATTTGCATTTTATTTGTAAAAATTTTGTGTTATCCATGCTCATTGCTAAAAACAAAAAAAGTAAAAGAAAAAATATACAAACCCTATAGCATTGTAGAAAGTAAAATCTAACCCAAATCTTAATTCATACGCCCTTAAAAAGTTTACGTTTTTATAAATGTTATGTTTTCATAGTTACTGAGAATTGCATAGCAATAAATAACTTATTTATGGATTAAACTGTTTGACTTTCTGTTTCACATCTTTAATAGGAATCAGATATAAATCTACATATCAGTAGTACTATTATAATTATATTATTTTTGAAAAGGCCTGTAAATAAGTCACAAAATATGGCTTTTTTTTCAGTTTTGAAAAAAAAAAAAGCTGAAAAGCTTACTTCTAAGCTATCTTTGACTAATGTACATTACCTTTTTGTTACCTTTCCTAAGGGGACTTCACTAATATGCAGATAAGCATACAACAGGTGTTTCAAAAATTGAAAAGATAATTTACACAGTGTATGGATATACTACAAAAAAGAATGTTCTTTTTCTATGAAGCCTGAAAGGATGCTCAATATAAATCAAAGAGTTTATGACACTACTGGGGAAATAGTCCAGGTAAAATAAGATTATTGTGTAGTAGGAAAGCTATAATAAAAACTGTCAGTACTGTCACCCAGTTCCCTCTAAGGTCTGTAAAGGATCAAAGTGTATTGAGCATCATGTAACAGCTGTCGAAAATGTGAAGGCATCACAATTGTGGTGAGCTTTTATAATTATTTCAGAATGAATCCTAATGTTATGTGTAACTAAAAGAACCCATAAAATTTGTTTAAATTTAAACACTAACTTGCCCAATTCTGTTATGTGTAGATTGATATAGATTATACATACTTGGATTAAACAGTGCTGAATCAATTAAACCAATGTCTAGCAAAACCAGTATAGTGCAAAATGACTTTTAAGATTTCCATCTAGATACATGAGTGAGGGTGTGTGAGGTGTGATTAGTGTGTATATGTGGGTGTGTAGGGTGGGTATGTAGGGTGGGTGTGTGGGTGGTGTTTCAGAAATTAATTAAGTCATTTAAACTCATGGAGTATTAAATTCTTTAACAAGCATAGGTTGCAGGTCCAAATACAGTGGATGCTCGCCAATAAAAGAAGCAGGAATATGTCCTCAGATGTGTTGAGAATGAAATGTTGCTTATTTCATTACTCAATATAATATGTTTCAGTGTTATACTATGGAGTAAAACTGTCCAATCTCACTGATACTGGGGAAGAGGAATCATTCCCTCTCCCTAGAGAAAGATCTTGAATACATATATCCTGAATAGTTTTTGTCCTTTAAGTATCTGTGCTAAAGATTTCATATATTTTTATGGCCATGTTGAATCATGAAAGATTAACATTGATTAAGAATTATTCACTTTGCTTTTAATAAAATCTATAGTTGTACAATATGGAAATGAAAAAGTTTATCAGTAGTAAAAATATCTAAAATGTTTCATTGATTTTTAAAAATAATCTAATAGATTTCTCTTAGTATAAGTGTAATTACTTGGGGATTAAAATATTATATAATTGTTTATCTGAACTTTTGACTAACAATGTATTTCAAAGTAAATTGCTTTATAAAAGGGTAACTTTGCAAGGTAAAAGAGGAATTAAATGATTGAAGATAAAAAAAGTGTAATTTAAATATTTCTTCCAAGGAAAAATTTATGTAGAACTGTGGTTTACAATAATTGTTGACATATTCCCCTAAGTACTGTGTCTGTGATTTTTCATGGTATCAATCATTTAAAGCAATTTAGGTAATAACATTCTGACATGCATTTCTGCTATTTTATTTACACCATTTGCCTACATCATTGTAATTCAGTACCTTTCTGATTTGGTACAGTAAATGCTCTCTGTAATATCTATTATGGCATGGTCAAAGGATAATTTATTGTCAAATAGAAAAATAGGTCAACAATAATGTCACTTGATGATCACCACCCCCCCAAGTTTAATAAAACATCTCACCAGTATGCATTCCAGTGCAGTGGTTGATATTTTATTAGGACTACCTGGCTATAGCAGTAGTGTAATTACTGAGCTGTCAGAGTGATAAGTGGGATTAATGGCAGCCTGATGCACTTTAGTCTGCAGAGCGCTTAGAGAATTGCAAGATGGTATTATTATCAGAGTCTGCCCATTCTGGCATATTCATGGCACCAAAGAAAAAAAGAATGCTACAATTCAGGTTTGCGTTGCCCTGCCTCATTAACATCTGACATTTCCAACAGCTGTTATTTGTGAACTAGCTCAATAATAAAAGGAGAATTATTTGGTAAAGAAGCTTAATAACCACAACTAAAAATCCTTACATTGTCAGTGCTGTTAAGTGAATCTGTTTATGTTGAATTTAAGATTTCTCTGAAGAACAGAAAAATATGCTGCATATTAATTTAGTTCACTCATACCTGCTGACATTATAAGTTTATTTTTTAATTGCCTTATTATTCAAATTGAGTGTTAGAAAAAAGAAAAGCAGAAAACTTGTGACTTCATTAGGGATAATCAGAATCTATATGATGTTATCTAGCATTGTGTGTGTATATGTGTGTGTGTGTGTGCATGTGAGTGTCTGTATCTTTATTCTTGTGTAGTGGCAGATTTTTTTAAACTATTAAAATGACTGATTTATAAATTAAAAAAAATACTTAAGACAACACATAATTTGATAAATTTTTAGCCATGTTATTACTACGTTAATAGGAAATTCTTTCAATGGATTTATGCTTAACCAATTTATCCACATGACAGTAACACACATAAGAATCACTTCAATTCAACATCACGGACCAAATAGGCTATGCCTCTTTTTACATTGTTTTGCAATATATGCTGAGGATCACACTTTCGAGAAATTCTTTTTTGAGCTCAGTGACAGTGTTTCAGGAAAAAAAAAAGTAAGTATGAGTAGATAGGAATCCAGCTAAATGATAGATGTGAATCTAACAATGCTATTTAGAGAAATGATAGGGGAGAGGTTTAATGACTGCATTTCAGAGAGGACAATTGCTTATGAAAAGGCTTTGGTTCTCATTGTGTAAAATTTAATTTAGAGAGAAGGCTAAGGGCACAAACCAGAGGAAAGAGATCAGATTTAAAAACAAGATATTAATTAGGTACTGAGAAATTGGTTCAGACAATGAAAAGGACTCTTACTCACAAAAGAGTGACAGAGAATGGTATTGTTTTCTTGAAGAAAATGAACCCAGGTTTTTGCACATGGAAGTTGATAGATAATGAGCTAGCTAGTCACCTTTGTCACTGAGTAATGTAGGATTCTTTCTCAGTGAAAGTTCTTGGAGAATTGTGGTCTTCTGAAACATGAGACAGCTGTCCATTAAGCTGTATATCTGTAGCCTAATTTCTCTTAAGACCATTCTTGCTTAAGTCAGACTAACTTCCTTTAGTTCACTTACCCTGGTGTGTTCTTTTCTTTTCAATCCCTGACATATGTTGTTTCTATTTTTGAGTCATTCTCTTGAGTGACCCTACACTCTAATGCGCCATCATTTGTTACTGCAAGGTCTGTTCATTCCTTTAGCTTTCACTTATGTATTATTACTCTCAATAAGCTTTTCCTGACTCCCTCTAGGATTATTTTGTCTCCTGTTTTCCTTTAGCATTCTCTTTTTCACTGATTTACGTTGATTATAGTATATACTGCAACGCTATATATATATGTATGTGTATATATATGTATGTATATATATATATTATTTATTTATCTATTTATTTATTTCTACTTCCTTCAAACTTCAAGTTCCATGAGAGCAGAAATAAGGTGGTCTTTTCATTAGTTTTATATTTTTACGTCCCAGGGTCTTCCATACAGGATGTATTAGTCTATATTCTGTTACTCTAAAGAACTATCTGAGATTAGGTAATGTATAACAAAAAAGGAAGTTTATTTAGTTCACAGTTTGGGAAGTTGAACATCCAAACAGTGAAATTCTGGTAAGGTCTCATATGGATGGCATCACAGTGAAAATGTATGTGAGAAGGAGAGATCACATGGCAAGACAGAAAGCCAGAGGGAGACTGGGACAGGATGATGCTTGCTAATTTATGATAACACTCTTGCAAGAACTAATCAGGATTCCACATGAACTATATAAATTCTTTCTGAGACCAGAGCTCTCAGTGACTTAATTATTTCCCCCTAAGCCTTCTTAAAAAGTTTCCACACTATCACCTAACACCATCACATGGAGAGGACCAAACTCCTAACACATGAACACTTGGTGGACACACTCAAACTAAAGCACAGGGTTTCATTAAAAATTCATTAATGAGTTAGTGAAAGAGTAATTATACACATAATACACAAATAAAGGATGGTTCTAGCCAGTGGTTTTAGTTGTCCTCAAGAAGTAATTATAGCGTTATGCTTCTCAAAATATGGTTCTAACGACATCTGTCAGAATAACCTTCCAGGTCTTTTTGACAAAATGTAGATTCCTGGCCAATAGCTGAGACTCAACAGAGCCATGCTGTGGAATGCATGATGTATATCAAGCTTCCGAGGTGGTTCTTGGGTGCTCTGAAGTTTGAGCATATCTCTGGTCATTTCAACAGAATTAATATTCTGATATAGGATTGGAATTCAGAAGCTTTATTTGAAAGTCAACATCTGCAGAATAGTGAAGAAAGTGGGATTGGACACTAAGATTTCTTTAGATCCTGCAGACCAGGATCTGGGGTTAAGGAGTCTAGGTCTCTAACCCCCTCATTGACCTGTAATTGGATGTGGACTGCCACTAGAAGGGGGCATGACCTTGTTTGAAGTGTTTTCTTCATCTGAAGGAAAGGCAGTTGGGGAAATAAATGCTTTGGATCAGAAGATGGTGGGGTGGGTCTGGGAAGCAAGTGCTGCATTACCCAGTTGTTATGTAAATGAGATGCACCTTGAAAGAAGTTAGAAAAATGTAGGAAAGAGAGTGAGCTGGCTAGAATGAGGAAGAGAAGAAAAGAGGAAGAAAAGGTTGTAGGTGGTAAAAAAAGAATTTACCTTTGCATCTGTATAACAATTATGATGTTCAGATATGCAAACCTTATTAGAAAGAACTACTCCTTCTAATCATGGTCAGTGTAGTAAGGAAACAAAATAAGATTGACATAGGAAATGAGTAAGTGAATGATGCACATTAGTTCTAGAAGGCTCTGAGAAGGTGAACAGTTATTAGCCAGAGTGGTGCTCAGGAGGTGTGCAAAAGGTAAAATACAGACACTATGGATTTACTTTACTGCCTACAAAGTTTTGTACCTAAAAGTAGAATGATTTTACTTATATTTAGTAGGCATTAACTCTGAATGAGTATAGGGTAAAAAATATATTAAAGATTCTGTCAGTTGCTTTGTAGTTATCTTAACACAGTTATTTTTTTCCCCCTAGATGCCTGAAATGTGCAGATGCCCCCTGTCAGAAGAGCTGTCCAACTCATCTGGATATTAAATCATTCATCACAAGTATTGCAAACAAGGTAAATTCAGATTTATTGTAGTACAATAAATTAATAACAGCATTTGATCTTTATCTTTTTTATTACATTGGTCAAATCACAAAACAGTAAATTTTGTTGTAACATTAAAATATGATACCTATAACCACTTGCAAATATGGCACACTTTATTAATTAAGCTCTTCCAAGTTGTGATTTACTTGCTATGAAAATGCTATTTGTTGCTTTTTGACTTAAAAATAGTTGAAATTAATGGGCTTTAAAAAATTTTTAAATATATTTCTTTTTAGTTGTAGGTGGATACAATACCTTTATGTATGTATGTATGTATGTATGTATGTATGTATGTATGTATGTATTTATTTATATGTGGTGCTGAGTGTCTAACTCAGAGCCTCACACATGCGAGGCATGTACTCTATTCTTGAGCCACAACCCCAGCCCTTACGTGCTTTTTTCATGCAAGGCATTTATTGAATAGATTTTAGTTTAAGCTTCCAGAATGCTTACAGATAGGAATTGTCATTGATTATCAAAACAAATTTCAAACTTGTAAAACATCTTTATTTTAAAATGTGCTTTTGTATTAAATTGGCATACTAAGGTACATTAAGGGATGGACTTTTTCCTTTTACTGAAATTCAGTTAATTTGTTTAAGATTTGGGATAATTAATAGAGACAGAGTTGAAACTAAAAAGAAAAAAAAAATAAGGAAATAGGCTTTTATAATCAGTAATAGAATAAAAGAGATTTTAATCTCTCTATCTTTTTAAGTCAATGGAAGGCTGAGCCTGGTTTCTACTCACTGAGTGAATGGTTGATTGATTAAATAATTAATAGTACCTATTGTCTTTGTGAAAAGAGCACTGTGAGCTCTTGGCCAACTGTCTTATCCTTTAACTAATGAGCAAATGCTGAAGAAAGTCTCCCTAAAGTTAACAGCTATTCCTTTTACAAGGATAACCACTAATATTCTAAATGTCAGTAAAGGTCCACAAAGTCCTTCTTCAACAACTAGGTACCTTCTTAGATATAAAGATCATTTCTTTATATATCAATTATTTATAACAAATATTTTAGGAGGGGGAAATGATAGAAAAATTTATATGGCTAGGATTCCAAAAGAATTGATAGTTATTACTTAGGTGTTGGGGCATGACATTAATCTGCAGGGTCACACTTATTAGGATTTGACATCTGGGTTGAATTTTTAGATGAATCCTTAATATTAACCCTGGGAAAATTTCTTACTTCTTTATTTTCAATTATGATGGAATTATGAAGTAGTGTATATACTGAATAATTATATATAAAAGTGTCTAATGTAGTAATTACTTAAGAATTATTTTGTTGACATAGAATCAGTAATTTCTCTGTTAAGTCAATATGTAAATACTATAGAAGTGATTTCCATTTTTGTTGTTGATGTTATTTATTGAACACCTCCTAATTGCCAAGCATAGTGCTGGCCTCTAGGTAACAAGGAGTCCTCCCTGTGACTCTTTTTAGAAGTTTATAAAAGTTAAGACACACACTTTAAACAACAATAACAACAACACTAAATTACTTCTTATAATTCAAGGTGGATGGTGATGCAATCCATGCAACCCAGGAAAAGTATTTAGCATGTGGAAATGCTAGATTGTAAATGAATTCCTAACTGGTTTGAGGAAATGTAATAAATCAGCATTGGTAGAACAGGACCTAGATTACATGAGAAAGAATGGTGGGAAAGAGACAAAACAATTGGATAGGATTATATTGTGAAATATTTGAGCAACCTGCTCAACATATCAGACTTAGTCCTATAAATAGCAGGAAATCATAAGTTTTCTATTTTTGGTTTATAATTTAGAAGATGCATTCTGGGATGAGATAGATCTCTTTTATAAACTTCAGGTGTCCCAAATATTCATCATCACAGACTTATGTATGAAAACAAATCATTTTTTGTGAAATATATATGAAATCTTACTCTATAACCATCTTATTAGAAAAGGAGTGAAGAAAAATATCCAAAGTTTGAGGCATAAAATGTTTTGACTAAAAATATTTCCAAGTTAACTGTCCTGATATCAGACCTGGTGTTGTGAGAATTATGGTGGATCTTTGAAGATCGTGCTAACCAAATTTTCCCTAGATATTTGAAAAATCAGTTACCTTATGATGAATTATTTGCTTTACTTATTCAAGATCTATACAAACTTATAGGACAAGTAACAAAGAGGGAATAATGATATTCTTTGAAGAGTTTTTGAAATGTTTAAACAAGATCAGAACCATGTCTATTTTAGGAAAACCTCTTTTCATTTCATTAATTTGTCCACATTCTTTACTACCTAATGAAGCATTGTGCTTAGGTATTTATTTAAACAGATTTCCATATGAATATAAGAGATTTGAAGATATTTAATTGAAAATATAATCTTTTGTCAGGCATTTAAGAAACTATTGTAAGTACTGTTTTGTTGGAGAATCACCAGAGCAATCATAAAAGGTCAAAGATTCTTGTTCTTTGAAGCCTGCAGCTTTTTGGATATTTACTGGCTGTGTACAGTGGAGGCTGTCCCACACTGCTCTGCCAGTGGACCTCAGCACAGGGGGTGTTCTTTTCAGGGTAAGAGGGTAATTGAATCGCCTGACTCAATGAGCCTTGCTCCTCTTTGAGAAAAGGATGTCACTTGTGTTGTATTGTGTTAGGCTTCTGTGATTCAGTGGCGTTTAGGCCAATACTTCCATTCTTTATTTTCTTACAAACTGGATTACAGCTCCAGTTTCGAAAGGTACACTCAATTCTATTGTGCCTCCTCAGTCAGTTTTTCTCTGTTTCTTTTGTGCAGACTGTTGTTTGTAATTGTATCTCTCAATTGGAAGTACATGCTTCAGATTCATCAAACTGTGAATACTGGGCTATAGTCTTGATAGTTTTCCTTTTAAGAAACACTATTTTATATATAAACACATGAGGTCAATCTATATATGTAGTGGGGAAAAAATGTCTGTTTTTAAGCATTCTTGATATTCATGGTCCTTTATTTAATACTAGTGATAAGTTCTTTTTTTTTTAGAAAAACTATTATATTAAATTAGAAAACATTGGTTTTTCCACTAATGTGTACTCAGATTTGTGTGACTCTTATATAGACATAAATTTACTAGTAAATTTTAGAGAAAATCCAACTTAAATGGATTTTAATTCAATGTAAAATAAAAAGCTCTTTGTTCTAATAGATTCTTAATGAAAGTAAATGGAAACCAGGACAACAAAATCTCACCAGCAGAATTAAGAAATAGTACTGATAATAATAAGTATTTCTCTAAAAAAAGTGATCTTCAAAAAAATGTGTGCACATATGTGATCCATGTATATCACAAGTGTGAGAAAGCAGAAAAAAAATTTATTTTGAAAAATATGGTACATTCTTTTAGATTTACTCTTGAATTTCAGTGGTTAAGCGGTTTATACTCTTACAAAACAAAATGTTGACCACTTCCAGAATTGTCTAAAAGGATAGCTGTAATTATATTACTTCCTTGCTCAATAAACTTTGGTTGGCTCCTCAGTGCCTGGAAATAAATGTCTGAAGACATAATCTATTGTGTAAACTGTTTGGACTTTTTTGAATTTATATCAGAAACTTAAGAGCAGATGATAATATATTAGGAAGTTTATAGTTCATCACCCAGAAATCTTCTAAAATATAAATATTTTAGACATATAAAACAAAAAGTAGTTATAAGATTTCAAGTTTCCTTTGGTACACAAGGCCAGTTTTCTTGTATGTATCTCTAAAATGTAGAGCATCTCTATCCATTTCAAGAGGACTGACAGAAGTCTAACAACCTATATACTGAGAGAGGGAGCTTAAGAACAAAACTTTTTAAAAAACTGTTAGATTCTTCCAGGGTACACAGCTTGTAACCTGAAGAATCTAATGAACCCTATGGTTTAAATCAGTGGCTCTAAATTTGTGTGCCAATTTCCATTACAGATGAGCTATCAGGTATTTAGTATGTTAGGAATTTATGTCATTTAGCGTTTTAATCTGGAAGTGGGTCTCTGGCATCACATACTTGGAATTATTTTTTACATTTCAAAGGATACTGTTTTGTGCACATTAATTCTATTCCTTTTGCAACTTGAGGAGAGTATTAATGTTTTAGTTAATCAATGGAGGATTAGCTTTATTGTTTATTATTATTCACATTTTTTCAAATTTTTATGTTTTTTGGTTTCAATCTTGGAATTTCCATGTGGAAGCCATTTATATTTGCTTAGAATACTTAATTTTTTTCTTAAGAGAGGGTGTGTTGTTACCAAACTGCTCTAGTTTTTGTTGCTGAAACTGTTTTTCCTTAAATTTGAAAATAACTTAATCTATAGAATTCAGTTAGCAGTTATTCTTTCATCTCATGGAAGAAAACTATTCTTCCAGTGTCTTCTGTCATCCTTTG
This sequence comes from Ictidomys tridecemlineatus, assembly GCF_052094955.1. Classification (NCBI taxonomy): domain Eukaryota; kingdom Metazoa; phylum Chordata; class Mammalia; order Rodentia; family Sciuridae; genus Ictidomys; species Ictidomys tridecemlineatus. Next base: position 80,450,000 of record NC_135487.1, on the reverse strand, counting down.
ATGTGCTTGGAAGGTGAACAGAAGTCTAATCTCTGCTCATTTAAGGGCAGTATTTTTAAAGAAAAATTATTTTGAAAATCTTTTTGTTTTTGGTGATCAACAGTGTTACAATGATTTATCTAAGTCTAAATTTCATTTTATTTATCCTAGTTATTTATCCTAGTTTTATGGATTATTGAATATGTGGGTTGATGTCTTTCATCTTTTTGGGGAAAATTTCTCATTCCTTCCCACTTTGATCTTTATGGAAATCTTATTAGATATAAATTTAAATATTACTTTTTTCTTTGTGACTTAGCTTATCTGTCAATCATTCATCTAGATCACTTCCTTCATTTTTGTTTTGAGCTATACTAATTCTTCAGTGGTTTACAATTTTGTTAAATGGTCCACTGAGTTTTGAGATTCTGCTGTATTTTGTATTTAAATTGTTCTTTCTTATATTTATTTTTAATCTGGACTTTTGTTTTTTCAAACTACCACTTTTCAAAATACATAAAATTACTTATGTTTAGACTCTATAATTTTACCACAAAGAGTTCCCATGAGGCTCCTTAAACAGCCGATGTTGTTCCTGGCTACACTCATCATTTTGCCTTTGTATGTTTAACATTTTTTGTTGTTTTGTTGTTGTTTACTCATCTTATTTGAAACTCTCTATTAAATTCTTTAAGAACTGTGACAAATGTGTATTTCTTTAGACAAGACTTGTATTTGCTTCTGTCAGACAGTAGCTTTACTATAAATTTCCTGAAACCATATAAACTAAATTACTTGCTTGCTGTTGTATTAATCAGCCAGATTTGGGAATTAAAGCAAAAATATAATAGAGGACTGGATTATTATGAATTTGTGAAGATGTTTTTCCCCTCTTTGCTCAGTTCCAAATTTAAGACAGGAAGGTTTCTTTACAAATTCAGGTAATAGGGTACTATGTTTATTTTATCTTTTGGTGTTGGAGGTTTATGCAGTCCTGACTTTATGGTGAAGTTTTATATTGGACTCAAACTTTGGGTGACTTTACAACTTTGGGTTTTAAGAGGCCCTGAGAATGGAAGCTTGTGTTCACCAGCTTTTGGAAATATCATTGAGATGATTTTAGTTGTTTCTCTGGCATACTTGTCATCTTCAGTCCGTGGACATGCCTACTTAAGGGCTCATTTGAGATTTTTTTTAAATACTGTACTTATAATTTTAATTTTAAAATTAGCAAATAACAGGTTCTCAATGGAAAAGTACAAAATTACTAAAGAATAATTGAGTAGTCTACCTCAATTTTTACAAGTATAGAATGTGGAAGTTTCTACAAAATACTGTAATAGTGATTGTAAAGGTATATGGAAGAAAGAAAATTTTTAAAAAGCAAAAAGCAAAAAACAAAACACAAAAACAAATACAAAGATTTCCCATATCAAATATTGATACTCAAGATAAAGCTAATATAATACAAACACTGTAGTGTTGGTACAGAGTACACAGATCTGGGAAAGGTGAAAGTCTATAAATGAAATGAAGTAAATTTGAGTACATAATGTATAATGAAGAGAATGTATATGTGAGTTTAGTGGAAATGAATGGTGTTTAAATAAGTTACTCTAATAATTTTGACTTTTAAAAACTTGATAATCAGGTCATCATCTTAAGTACACATCAGTTTGTCTATATTACCCAACTATATACATATAAACATAAAGTATTTAAGATTTTAAATATTAGAAGCTTTAGTCATGTAAGAGAGCAAGCTTTATTAGATAAATTTTAAAAAGTATTTTAAAATGAAAACCAGACTTGAAACCACCTGAAGAATTATTTTCCATGTTTGTTTTAGACCAAGTGTTGTCATCCCTTTTAATTAGAGTTACTGAAAATTTGTATGATACATTTAAGATAACTATCAGCAAACATTATAAGATTATAGAAGAAGTAATGTAAGTGCTTAATAACCATATTAAGGCTGTCCTACATCCATATTAGACAAAAAATGTAAATCAAAGGATGAAATATGTTTTAGTCAGCTTTTTTGCTGCTCTGACCAAAAGATCTGAGAAGAATAAATTTAAGGATGAGAAGTTTATTTGGGGCTTACAGTTTCAGAGGTCTTATTCTGTAGGTGGCTGACTTCACTCCTTGGGACCTGAGGTGAGGCAGAACATCATGGCCGAAGAATGTGGCAGAGGAAAGTGGTCAGAATATCACAACATAGAGGCAAAGAGAGACCAAGCTCAATTCACAAAATATATAACAAAGACATGCCCCCCCGCCAATGACTTGCCTTCCAATGTATTAAATAACTGATTAGGTTAAGGCTCTCATAACTCAATTTCCACCTATAGACCTTCTTGCATTGTCTCACACATGAGTTTTTGGGACTATGTAATATTTAAACATAACAAGGTATCAGTTTTCTCTCATCAGATAGTTTAAGATAAAAAAATTTAATGACATCCTATGCTGTTCAGCAGGAATGAAACAAAACTCTCTTAAAATGAATATATGCTTGAAAATTATGAAGTTATGAAAAAATAGACTTATCAACAATGGTTTTATTATGTATTCTGCCTAAAGAAATAGAAACACTGATACATAAATGGGCATATGTACAAAGATGTTACCTGAAGCAATTGTGGCCTCATTTGAAGTAGCAAAAAAACTGACAATAATTCCAGTATGAGGTGAATATATTAAGCCATGTTTATATTAAGGAATGTTATGAGGCTGTTCTTAAAACTGTATTGTATTTTTTTACTAGAAGGGATTTCCTATTACGTTGAAAAAGACAAGTTGCATAGTAATATGAATAGTATGATGCAATTTTTAGGGAAAAAAATCTCTGTATAATTAATAATGATATCACAATTTACATTTTGTTTCCTGATTGATTCATTTTGGGGTAGGGAGAAGTGAAGTTATATTTTCCTCATGAATACCAATATTATTTTACTTCTTACAGTGAACATATATATTTTATAATGAAAATAATGTTTAAATTAAATGGTAAAATAAAATTAAGCAGAGAGGTTTCAAAGTAATATATGGCAGACCCTACTTTTTACTATGTTATGAAGAGAGAAAGATCCAGTTATTTTTTCCCAAATGGCTAATAGTTTTAAAGGTTTAAAAGTTGCTATAAACATTTGTTAATATATAAAAGTTTTTAACACATTTCCACACTAATCTACTTATGCCACTTATGTACTAATTATTTGAGTATCTTTCCAATTCTCTTGTTCTGTCCATCTGTATGAAAGAGGACTAAGCTGTTTTAATTACTATGCTATGTAATTTATTTTATTATTGGCTATAACCATCATCAATATTAAGTATATTTTCATAATAGTGTAGCTTTTCTCTACATATAAAACTAACTTTATAAACTGAAACTCTATAGTTATTATTGAGCACTATGTTCAGACCATAATACAATACTAATTTCAAATTACTAATGCAAATGTAAATGCATCTTGCCTAATTAATCAGTTGATGCAATTATTAACTGAATTTCTAGAATCCAGTCTTTAATTTTAATATATAACTTCTTATTATTGAATGTGGTAAATTGTACAATACTAAATTTACTACTGTGAAAGATAATGGCCTTGGATATTATTTTCAAAATGTCATGTCTTAATTAATGTGCTGAACAAGATAGATGGATGTAACATTGTCTATTGAATCATTCATGCTTATGTGTTTTGTTTGGTAATATATGTCTTTGATATTTTAGAAGGTTAAATTTTTACTTTTAATCATAGTTGATATAATGGTCACTGCTTTTTTTCAAATTTGTTTCAGTTGCCATATGTGGTTGTTTGAACCTGAAAAGGCTTAGCAAGTCTTAGTTGATTGTAAATTACAAAATGTAAGCAATATGGAATTGGAAAGTAATGTCCACATAAGGGAGAAAGTATTTTCTTTTTATGTCTTAAGTCAATTTTATATGAAAGAAGTAATACCATATTGTTTATTTAAATTATTTTGAAAATAGGCTAATGATATATAATATGTACATAGGTAAGTTAAATTGAAAATGTAACTTTTTCTTTAATATCTCAAGACCAAGAATAATCTGTATAAAAACATATGTCCAACATATATACATATAAACACATTAGATATTTTTCCAATATTAATAAGTAATATTAATAAAATATTAATAAGTAATCAATGTAATAGAATCTAGACCAAAAGATTTTTAATCTGGCTAATCATCTCACTGTATGTAAAGGAAATTTGAAATCCAGCAAGGCTAATTATCCCAGATTATATAGCTGTTTGAAAGTGTAAGTGGATATTCCAGAATTCTTATCCACTGTGCTTTTGTCAGTTACACTATCTACATGAATAAAGTATATATGCTTTCAAATTAATTTTAAATAATGTATTTTTATCAACAAAACTCTAAAAATATTACTAACATCTGGAGTGTTAGGTCTAACATTATTATCTAAAGTGTAACGCAGTGCACTTCATGTTTAAGAAACTTGAGTATTTTGAAAACCAATTTGGTAAATTAAAGAATTTTAACTAAATTATTACAATCAATACTAATTATATTTTTGAAAGTAGTAATAGATTTAAACTAATGGACTTTGAGAAGATACTCTATTGCAATATCTATTTGTATCTGTGTAATATAATAACACCATGCAGTATATATCACAGCATTCTGTTAATTAAGAAAATTCTCATATTCTTAGCAATAAAGAGCAAACCCTCAAGAAATATGCTGTTTTTTATCACAAAAAAATCATGGTGTGAAATTACAGTCAATAATGGCATAAATAACCAAGTAATCAAGTATATATATATGTGATTATTAAAAAATCTTTACATGTATATTTGGATAGGAGAGTTTTTGAGGAATGTATTCCTATCCATTAATTATCACTGTATGTATGTGTATGTATGTATGTGTGTGTGTGTATATATGGCGTAGATATGTATATATATATATATTTGTGTATTCTGTATATGTATGATATTCATTAATAAATGAGTTTACCTTTTTAAATGTTTGAGGTGAGAATATTTGAGCAATTTTTACCTTTAGTGTATAATTTTGCTATTACATGTATTTGTTATTGAAGACAAAGTGTTTTAATTAATCTGAATCTTTATTTTTATAACAATTTTTAACAGACCAAGAAAACCAACAATGACACCAAACTACAGTTTTTCTCTTTGTTATCAAACATTACAAACAGTGTATTTAAAATTAAATCAGAAATGAAATTATTCTCAGTTATTTGATGAATAGTTAGTAGCATCTGTGGGCAGCTTTATTCTTTTGTATAATATCAATTAAGAGGTAGACATACATAAAATATAATAATATATTTGGATACTCAACTCCTACTGCAAAACCTTGGAAATCAAATGCACTATTAATATGTAGTATGTGTTTGTGTGTGTATCTGTTCTAGCAAAAAGAATCATATTTGAGCCATAATTCTGGTTCTTTATGAAGATATACTATTTAATTGGTTGAAGTGAAAAATAACCCCAGTGAAAAATTAATCTTTGAATATAATAGAGAAATACTTTTTGTTTTGAGGGAGGCCTTACAGCAGATTGAACTCAGGGACATTTGACCACTGAGCCACATCCCTAGCCCTAGCCCTCTTTTGTATTTTATTAGAGACAGGGTCTTACTGGGTTGCTTAGTGCCTCACTAAATTGCTGAGAATGGCTTTGAACTCACATCTTCCTGCCTTGGCCTCCGAGCTGCTAGGATTATAGATGTGTACCACCAACCCAGCCTCAACATTTTTAATGTAAGATGAATAAGGAATTGGCAATGTTAATCTCACTTCACCTTTCAATAATTTCTCAAGACATTCTCCATTGCTTGTCAAGTTGTGAAGCATTTATAAATGATATTTATAGAATTCTAAACAAAATTTTTTCCTTAGTTCTAATGATCATTAACTCTGACATCTTCGTTTATATGTTTGAATTGGTCTTTAGATGCAGAAAACTACCCTGTCTCCTTGTTGTCAATTAATTAAATCATGAGCTAAGGTAAATCACAAAGATCCTGTCATACATTAAATAAACTAATCTTGTAACCTCTTATTTCCATATTCATGTTTCTTTTTAACCCATTGGGAATTAAAACCTTATAATGTCTTTAAAGTTTTTATAAAAACTATTGAATTTTATTTTTATTATTTTCTCTGGGTAAAAGGTGCTTTTACATTTTCACAACTTAGGTTTAAATTATTGGCTTTAATAGGTCATTCAAAAACTATGAGACATATTATACTCTTTCCATCTTATACTAGTAGATCATTGAGTACATGGTCATCAGTACTGTTTCTAGTATCTGTCCTTCCTATGTACAGGCAAGCATCATAAATTATACATGATCTCTGACCTTAATAAAATAAAGACAGTAATAAAATACACATCAGAAAAATGGAAGACCATCACGAATATACAAACACATTGATCAAAAGGCTGTCATACAGATGAAGAACATTCAGGCATTATTCTTCTAATTTGAAAATGGCTCAAATATTGGTAATGTTTTTTGTTGTTATTCTTTGAGTAATGGTAATGAAGTTTGAAAAGGATGAATTTGGAGACAATACTAATTTTTATGCATATGTAGTGCTTGTCAAATTATATCTAACATATTTGATAATTAATGATTGAGTATATCTACACACATACACTAGGTTGTTTTGAGTAACTCTTGGGGAATATTGTAACTTCTCAAGTCCATTACACAGAGAAGGGGAATGGGAAAATAGAAGTAGAAGTAATATTTATATATTATAAAGTATTATATCCCAATTTTAAGATCTTCAAATCATTTCTTTTTTTATAGCCTAGTAAATTAATGATTCCATTTCTCTCTGTACTTTCTGCTATTATTTACATTTCTGCCTTTCTTATTCTGAATAATTCCTAACATAAGCTCCCTTATATTAAAGTCTTAAACTCATAGGAGTAACATTTGAATAAATCCCTTTTTAGGGAGAGAACTTCTAAGGGGGAGGTTAGAGTAGTGACTTATGTCCATTAAATTTGCTGTGCTACATAATAAAATCAGCGTCATTGTACCAGTTTCAAAGAAAGAAGTAATGTAATTAAGATTAATGAAGAAGGCATTTGAATCTGCATTTCTCAACTGGTAAAACTGAGGGTTATAGATATCACCTTTCCTTTCACCCATCATATTGTTTTGTTGTGCCTGATGGGGACTCAAATATAGGAGTATGTAACTCCAAAGCCTGTGCGTGTAGTGTACATACAATGTAAGTGTGTGTGTGTGTGTGTGTGTGTGTGTGTGTGTGTGTGTGGTTTTTTCCAGAACAAGAAAAAAATTATTTTCTATCATAGTAATATAGTAGTTTTCTTACACATTTTGGTTCAATTGAGATCAGTTAAACTAAATTCATAGCTCTAAACATCTAATTATATTGTTTAAAATGTACTAAAATTTAGTATATGTAAGATATAAAAACAGGATTTTTTTTTTAGAATAAAGCTAGCCAAGTCTATTCCTCTGTTCTCATTTGTTTCGATGTGATTGTGAGTATTATGAGGGCAGACATTTCTGTGTATTCTCTTCATGTTGTTATCTCCAGTCACCTTTGCCAGATATCTGAATTCTCATGGGTTGTACATTGCGAGTGGTGACAGCTTGAGAGAGAGAGTGCTCTCTGTGCCTCTGTTTTCTGTGTGTGCTGCTAAAGACATTTTTATATTCCATTAATGTACACCAGTAGGCTCATCATTAGATAGCTCAAGCCAGAAATATAAGTAATGTTAATTCTCCCTTCTCACACATGCAAACTTACTGAAGTTTAGCCCGTATATTTTTTAAATGCAACAGATTGGAGTTTATCTTGGAAGGGTGCTTCCATCTGTGAAAACTGTCCCTGGAAGAAGGAAGAACACTTTAAAATAAATCCACCAGCTGTATTGATAATCTTGTAGTGATATGAAGGCCTGAATATGATAGGACTATTTGTTAAATTGGTTATACCATATGACAGGGGAGCTGGCTCCTGAGGTTTTCGTTTCTGATAATGACTTTAAAAATCATTAAATTGTAGAGGAATGACACTAATGTAGTTTCAAGCTATAATTTTGAAATAAAAAGCAAAGAATAAAAGTTATTTTAAAATTAACTCACCTAAATTGCATGTGTGATGCCAAAAACATGCTTTACGAATATTAAGGACTCATCAAAAATTCAATACCTGCCAAATATGACTAAAGTAATGGGCTTGTAAATATTCAATGCTTATACTTTTGTGTTGATTTATAAACAACTACCATTTCAAAAATCACCTTTCTTTCTTATATTTGTATTAAAAGAAGACATGAAAGTTTCACATTTTTTTACCTATAGTGACTTTATGCCCTAAAGATCAGATGTTTACCTTGCATCCCTCTTAACATAGACCTGTACATTTTTCTTCCCACAATGGAACACTCAAATACTTGTGACTGATTGAATGGCATGAAGAAACCAGTTGAAGTGCTGTGTATTTTCTAGAAGGAGACTACTGGGGTGTCTATAAAGTACCCTTGTCGATTTAAATTTTCTAGCCTTTACTTTTAAAAAGGTTGAAGAGCTCACAGAATAGAAGTAAGCCTCTTGTGTAGAAGGAGGACTCAAGAAATTGTACCACTTGCTATGAGAGAGAATTGATATTGATCTTGTTCTCTATGGGAAGAGTTGAGGAGGCCTTTCCCTTCTAAAAGGTTTCTGAATGTCTTCAACTCTGAGTACCCAGATCTCTAAACAATGGAGTTGCCTACATATCTTCAGTTATCTGAGAGAGTGCATTGCCAAGGTGACCTCTGAATTCTTGTTGATTGTTGGCCCAACCCAGTTTCAAACCCAGGCTTCTGTTTTCTGTGATTCATGCTGATACTTCCCTTTTTCTAGACATCCTTATGCTATCTTCCCTACATGCTTTCTCTTTCCAGTTCCTTTCACAGTGAGACTCTTCACATTCTCTCTTTAGTAATATCCTATTTAATCCCTTAATACTAGAACCCTTTTTAAAAAAAATCTTCAATTAAAAACCCTTAGGTTGGTGGTCAGTCTTCACCATAATTTGGTATAAACACAGTTTTCTAGTCTTCTATTCATTTTTGCCTGTGTAAATGAATGTTTCTAACCACGTCACCAAATGATTATAGCAATTCCTTCTTGGAATTTTCTTGAATATTTACTCCTACCAATTCAGATGTTATTCTGTCTCATCTTTTTAGTCCTATTCCACCCAGAGTGATTTTGATTGTCATTCATTTTAAGCTGATGCTGAATACCGTAATCTGAATGTTTCCTTCTGTGATGCTGAAACATTGCCAAACCAGAGAGCAGATATTTGCTTTTTATCTTGTTTAATGTCCATTATACATTTGACTTAAAAGAAAATCCTATAAATCATTATTATCTTTTAAAATATAAAATCTTCTTGCAAATTTTGTTTTGGTGCAAGAGCTCCATTTGTCTTCATGAGAATGTTGAAGAATTATTGGGCAATTTCATAGCTGATGACATGTAGTGGTATATTAGACTTTAGTAGTTTGACAGCTATAGCAAATCATGAACCATAAGTTATAACTTTAAATATTTTGTTTGTTGCATTTATGCAATATATATCTCTTTTTCTTCTAGTATTATCATTTGATGTGTAATTTTGAAACTAAAATCAAGACTCATGAAACAATCAGTGTTCTTATGGAAAGATGCTTAGATGTTTAATTGGATTATATTATTTCTAATATATCTATCTATATATTTAATTTTTTGTGTGTATTACAAGGGTACTTCTAATTAGGCAATATGATTTTTATGTTAATCAATCCTGTCAGAATTCCTAAAATGTCAAGTAAGAGAAGGAAAGAACACTGACCAAAGACTAGGATTATCACTAGCAGTGATTAACTGCACAGTTGCAGTTACTAAGTGATGTGATTAATTGGCTTAGGCAGCACCTAGGTTGTCTGCTTAGGAGCAGACTAATTAATTTTAAAAATTAGTAATTGTTCTTCTTGGCCATTACTGAGTAAAATAATCCAAAATCATCAATTAGGCCAAGGAGATGACTCTATCCTCCTTTTATCATACTAAATAATTGTTTGAATACAAGGGACACCAAAGTACTACTTAATTTTCCAGGAAAAAGAACAATTGGCTGACTCTGCTATGTAATATTACCTGAAAGTTCAGACTGCAAATTTACTTGTTAACTCATAGATTTATATCCAGTACAGATGCAATTATTTTTGTTTAGAAGAAAAAATTCCTCTGAAGTTATGTGTCATTGTCCATTTTTGTATATAATCTAGTAATCTTAACCAAATATTTATGTATTAAATTGTCTAAATAATTCCTGTTACCTCAAATGCACTTTAGGAAATATAACAAATTGACATAAAAGCCACATATCCCATATTTGTTTATGTAAATTAGTTTAATTTTGGTGAAGTCAAGTATTTTTGCAGAATTGTAACAATTATTACAGTCAATCTGAGAATATTTTTTATCATTTCAAAAAGAGACCCTATACATTATCAGTCTTTCTCCATTTTCTGTTAGACTCCCAAGTCCTAGGAAACCACTAATCTGCTCTCTTTGCTATAGTTTTTTTCTATTGGACAATTTATAAAAATGGAATCCCATAAAATGTGGTCTGTTATGAATAATTCCTTTCACTTAGCATAATCTTTTCAAGATTCATCCATGTTACATATCATTAATTCATTAAAGCATGTATCATTCCTAAATTATGTTTCCTTCAATCAGCAATATATAAAGATTCCAATTTCCCTCTATTCCTATCACTGCCAAAAGTTTTTATTGTTTGCCTTTTCAATAATAGCCATCCAAATGGGTGAGAAGAGTTATTTCATTTTGGCTTTGATTTGCATTTCTTTGATGGCTAATGACTATGAGCATCTTTTCTTGTGCTTGTTGGCCAGATATGTAGTTTAGAAAAATATTCCCTGATCCCTTGCCCATTTTCAATTAGATTACTTTTCTTTTTTTTTTAATAGTTTTTTTTAGTAGTTAGACACAATACCTTAATTTTATTTATTTATTTTTATGTGGTTCTGAGGATTGAACCCAGCACCTTGTACATGGTAGGCAAGCACTCTACCACTAAGCAACAGCCCCAGCCCAAAATTACTTTTCTTTTTATTATTGAGCTGTGAATGTTAGTATGTTCTATATAAAAATCCATTATTATATTATATATGATTTGTTAATATTTTGTCCTATTTTGTAGATCCTGTTTTCACTTGCTTGATAGTGCCCTTTTAAATACAAAAGTTTTTGAGGGTTAGGGAAATAGCTCAGTTGGTAGAGTACTTGCCTATCATGCACAAAACCCTGGCTTTTATCCCCAGCACCACCAAAAAACAAAAACGACTACTACAAAAGTTTTTAATTTAGATAAAATTCAATTTTGTTGCTGTTTTTTGATGTTATATCTAAGAAACCATTGCCTAATTCAATGCCATGAAAATGCACTAACAGAATATTTAGTTCAGAATAACAGTTCTATTTTTTAAAATAGATTCCAGCATTCCAATGATATTTTCATATTTTCTTCCATTTTATCTTTTCTTAAATATGTATCAAATTTAGTTTGAATCTCTTTTTTTTAAACTTTATTTATAACCCATTTCTCCTTATTGTTATCTTTAGATTATCAAATATCTGTGTTTTTTTTTTGCATCTATGAAGTTTCATTTAAGTACTCCATAGCTTATATAAAGAGAGATGGTTTGGGATAAGATGAAATAAAGGTCTTCCTAAATGCTGAAAGTACTAAGTCAACAAATAGTGAACATATTGATGTTTTTATTATTATCATCAATGTTTGTGTTTATTTTTTTATTGGTTGTTCAAAACATTACAAAGCTCATGACATATCATCTTCCATACATTTGATTCAAGTGGGTTATGAACTCCCATTTTTTACCCCAGATACAAGTTGCAGAATCACATTGGTTACACATCCACATTTTTACATAATACCATATTAATGACTGTTGTATTTTGCTACCTTTCCTATCCCCTACTATCCCCCCCATCCCCTTCCCTCTCATTTTCCCTCTCTACCCCATCTGCTGTTGTTTAATTCTCTCCCTTGTTTTTTCCCCTTTCCCCTCACAAACTCTTATATGTAATTTTGTGTAACAATGAGGGTCTCCTTCCATTTCCATACAGTTTCCCTTCTCTCTCCCTTTCTCCCACCCCACTCGTCTCTGTTTAATGTTAGTCTTTTCCTCATGCTCTTCTTCCGTGTTCTGATCTTAGTTGCTCTCTTTATAGCAAAGAAGACATTTGGCATTTGTTTTTTAAGGATTGGCTAGCTTCACTTAGCATTATCTGCTCTAATGCCATCCATTTCCCTGCAAAATCCATGATTTTGTCATTTTTTAGTGCTGTGTAATACTCCATTGTGTATAATGCCCCAGTTTTTTAATCCATTCATCTATTGAAGGGCATCTAGGTTGATTCCAAAGTCTAGCTATTGCGAATTGTGCTGCTATGATCATTGAAGTTGCAGTATCCCTATACTATGCTCTTTTATTACCAAGTATTTGTGTTTGTGTTTGAGAGTTTCCGTTTGTTTCTTTGTAGAAGTAATGTGTATATTCTCAAAGATCTTTAAAATTATGTTAAAACAAGTGAAAAGTAATTTGTATTGATACCACCATGTTAAATACATTCTACCCACTGTTTTCTTAAAATATTTTTTGTAGTATTTTTTGATTTACAGAAAAATTTTAACAGTGGTACAGAGAGTTCCCCTCTTCACCTGCAATAATCTTCATTATTAACCTCTTACATTAGTATGGTACATTTATTACAGTAGATGAGACAATATTAACTAAAATTCCTGGCTCGTTCAAATTTTCTGAATTTTTAACCTGATATTCTTTAGTTGATCTAGTATCATTTCTAAGATATCACATTACATTATTTTTTATGTGCCTTAGGTTCCTCTTGACTATTATAGTTCTATTGTAGTTTCTCAAACTTTTCCTTTTTTTTTTAAACAAACTTCATAATTTTTGAATGGGTCAGGCCCAGTGTTTGCTTATGATTAGAGGAAAAATACTTCCAGGTATTCAGTTCATTATATGTTCTTTATTCAGGATATAATAATGTGATTGTCAAATTTATGAACAAATTAGGTTCTAAATATTATTAATATGCGAGAAGTATTCTAAGCTATTCTATAATAGTAAAATGTGGGGAAAGGCATGATGAAAAGATGAACTTGTGGAAGTCTAGGAGTCCATATAAAATATGCTACATCTGCGTCTTTGATTAATGAGAAGATTTTAAAGGTTGTTAATCAGCACAGAGTGTCATCAAATACAGTAAGTTTCCCTAGACAAGCCATGCAATGGGAAGGGAGAGAGAGCTCTGTTTTTAATATAGTTACATGGATGAGGATCTTTTTATACATTGTTGTTTTAAAAGTTAGATTTTAAGCTTATTCAAGCAATGCTACCTGACTTAAATTTATTAAAAGTGAAAATAAGAATTAAGGGCAAGATATAGTTAAATAGCTTATGAGTAAAATGTTTTACAGATGTTTATTTTTTAAATTTCATTATTCTAAAATTCATTATGGTTTTATCAATAGTCTATGTAATAGATATTCCTATGTTTCAGGCACTCTGTTAGTTGTTCATTTATGGCTCCTGATGGTAAATAATATTATAATATACATCTTACCTACATCTTGACATCTTGATCTTCAATCCAGTTACCTAACAGAGGAGATGTTTGTCATGTTTGATATTTAAGGTACATTGTTACATAATAACTTTTATTTTATTTTATTTTGCAGAATTATTATGGAGCTGCCAAGATGATATTTTCTGACAACCCACTTGGTCTTACTTGTGGAATGGTATGTCCTACTTCGGATCTTTGTGTAGGAGGATGCAATTTGTATGCCACTGAAGAAGGACCAATTAATATTGGTGGACTCCAGCAGTTTGCTACTGAGGTATGTAAGAGGTGCATGTGGTTCTAGCTGCCCTACCACCAAACATACGTTTAATCTTTGGTGTTTTCTGATACTCAGAATTTTTATTGTGATGCACAAACCTAAAGATAAATGATTTTGTAACAAGCAATGATTTTATTCAACAATTTGGTTATAATAATGAAAGTTTACAAAACCATATGCCAAATTTGTTGCAATCCCAGTAGGTTATTAAAATGCTTTGTAAGTGTATAAAATAGATGATATAAAATAGAACTTACTCATGTAAGTGTAGCAAGGAGACCCTGTTATGAAAAGGCTGTCTCCCTTAATCAATTCTTTCCCCTAAAATGCTCTCTGATCTTATAGATTGGAAGCAGACCTGTTATTTAAATAAATATTTACAAGGAAACAAAACTAAGGATTTTTTTCCCTGATATTTTTGCCATAAACTTTGGTCCTGGGTTTCTCTTTTATGACTCCTTTGTAAATTACTGATTGTCTGGTGCTTCCTTATACTCTCTGGGGTCTCCTGTCTTGAGTCAACTAACAATTCCCATGTATCATTTAAATGATCAGCTTATATAGGTTTACAGTAAGATTTTATAATCTTAAGGGATTAGTTAGCTAGAAGACTGAATTAAACATGTGCCTACACTAGAGTTTTAGTTAATGACTTACTGTTTTGGTCAACTTAAACACAAAATATTCTTTGCATTAGACCCTTTCCTATAATATGTCTGAAGCTTAAGTCTCACTTTGCTTTCAGTAATAAATCAGTGTTATTTCCTCCCTGCTTTCTGACAGGTTAATTCTATGGAAAGCTCATGGGAATAACAAAATAGAAATAATTTGAGGTTGTGAGTTGTTGCAATAAATTCTTGGATATAATTTCTTTTCTTACCAAATTCAAAACTGCATTAGGCTTACGTGACCTGTGCAAGGTATAATCTTTATAACCTGAGTAAATCCTTACTTGATGGACTACATTCACTTGAATTGCTCCCTATCTTCCTTTAAGGACCTATTGTCTCTTCATTAAACCAGAGCATACTTTCACAGGATGCAGTAAATGAACGGCCACATGATATGTATGTGAGCTAACACGTTTTGTTTCAAAACAAAACAAGTTAAAGTGATATATATATTAGTCAGTATTCTGGACATGAGAAAGAGAAAAGATAGAGAGAAGGAGAGAGAGAAGAGACAGAGAGAAGGAGAGAGAGAAGAGAAACACCATTACTTTGAGAATTTTCACTTGGTTTTAATGAGCTTTTGTTACTCCTTCCTAAAGCAGTCTGTTTATTTGAAGGCCTGTATAAGAGCTTCAAAGATATCCTCTCCACTGTACAGAATTCATCAGAAACGGAGTAAGATTGACTATGTGGCCACACTTAGGACTTTCCATAAGTAGTACCTAATGAAGAGAGTTAAACATAGATTAGGATGGCACTAAATGCATGTTCATTGAATCAAGAACTTTAGAAAAGAATTTATTGTCCTATTTCATTCCAATTATACTTTGTACTTTTGATATAACTTTACTTTCAATATCAGATAATAAATAAATGTATCCCTAGAGGAACTACATATAAGTTTTCCATTATCATTTTTTTAAAATGCTAGCCAGTAAGGAGTAGCTGTTTTAGAGAGTCCTGTATTTTCTAGGTCAGTGTGAGTTTTACTTAAATTTACCTGACTGCCAAAGCTGTTATAAAGATAAGAAAAATATGAACAACCAGAAAATTCATAAAAAAATATAAAGCGAAAAATATAATTATAAGTCAGACTTCTGACATGAGTAGTTTAGGTTGACATATAACACATGCTAATAATTTTATGTTGTGATTTTTTGATAAAATAGTGATTGATTTTTGACCTTTAAAGAAATATGAATCTATATTTCAACCAAATTAAGCAAAGGTTAGGAAAGCAGACTAAAATATAAAATATTTTTAAAATTGTTTTTCCTATAACTTATACGTTATTTTTTAAAATATCAACTCTGTAGTCTGCCATTATTGGTTAGATCCATACCTTATACTGCTCCATTTGAACATGAACATGTGATTGGGAGGTATTGTAGTGGAAAAGATTAAATTGCACAAACGATAGCCTTCAGTAGAATCAGAGGCCAGATGCTTTCCTCCCGTCCTCCTGTCCTGTACTTTCACTGCTTTTTGCTATTCCCACATCTGCAGAATGATGACTGTGACCATGCTTTACATGCTTTTGTTTGCTTTTGCAATGAAGGACAGATTCTGATTCTGTAAGAGGCAGATTCTGATTCTGTAAGTTTGTCCTAGTAGCAATATTGTAATCCTGTAACAGTACAGCTTCAGTAAAATAACATAGAAATAATAGTTTGGTTTGTGGTTTTAATCTGATGATGGTTTTTTAATTTGTCTGCACAGATACAACTGTTAAAATTTTTATCTTGTAAAGCATTTTAGTATTCAATAGAATTTTAAAGAAATTATATCTTCATTATATTTAATAGACCAACTAGATTCTCATTGCCTCTCAAATTTAATTAATGAATTGTAGGAAAGGGAGAAAGAAATTAGGATGAACTTTTTATCTATTGCCTAAAGTTTGGAAAAATGATTTTAACTAGAAAACTAGATGCACATCAAACCAGTTCACTTCTACTGATATTAGAGATTTATAGAGGCATTCATAAAAATGAAAATTAAAATTCCAAACTTCTAGTGTTTAACTAATTTTAAAATGAATTATGTCCAGAAAATTGGTACTTAAAATTAGTACCTCAGTTTTAGCATTTTAGGAATCTATAAAATTTGGAAATTGGTATCTGAATGTAGTATGTTTTGAATAAAGTTTCTATGAGATTTTTTCTAATACCAAATATACTATCTAGTGTGATATATACTTGTTGGCATTGTATATTTATGTAGTTATAATATTTTAGTTAATAATGGAAGGGATAAATGAAATTACAGATTCAATCAGCTGACTCATTGACAAAAGTTATTTTTAAAATTTTTCTTTAATAGTAACTCTTAGCAGGTTTTTAAAATACCACCTCTGTTAGTCAAATTTGCATTTTTGTGACCATAATACCCAAGAAGAACAACTTAGAGGAGGGAAAGGATATTTTGGCTCATGATTTCAGATATTTCCTCCGTAGAAACTTTCTTGATTAACAAAAAATCAAGGAGTTGTGAGGTATGTGATAGGGCCTACTGTGACTCTGAATTGGAAAATCTGGGTCTATGTTCATGCCTGTTACCACTGACTAGTAACATTTTCAAAGACTGTGAAATAATGAGAAAAAAAATCCTAAGCACTAGGTTCATATTCTAGATCTTCCTCTTAAAATATAGAAGTTTTGGAAGTTAATTAATTATATGGAGCCTCCTTCTACTCTCATATAAATGGGAGATAACAACATTTACTTGAAGGATGATTTTGAGGATTTGTCAAGCACTAAATAAAGCACTTAACATTGTGACCAAGAGTTTGTTTAATGTCAACTATAATTTTTAAATAGTTTGATTCTTTGTTTTATTATGTCCCAAACAAAAAAAATATTATCAAATTTACAAACTTTTTGGGGTGCTTATGTACAGTTTGAAGTGAGATACCACAAAATTGTGTGGAAAAGCTATGCAGCTATGCACAAATGCTAACTGGACATGAATCACATCTGTGATTAGGGTGCTATATTTCACTTCATATTTTCCCCTTGTCTGATAGTTTCATCTATACTAATAAGATCTAATAATTTTCAAAATCAAGTGAAAAAATTAATGAAAATTGAGTTATTAGCCCAATATTACCAATTTAAATGTGTATGTTTTCTTAAATTTACCATGAAATTTAAGTTTTTCTATTTCATGAGCAACTACAATATTTCTTGGCTCCTGTAGTTTTTTGTTTGGTCAGTGGTTTAGTCAGCTTTTTCACTGCTGTGATGAAAGGACCCGACCAGAACAATTGTAGAGAGGAAAGGTTTGTTTAGGGGCTCACAGTTTCAGAGGTCTCAATACATAGATAGAAGGCTCTATTTCTTGAGGCTCAAGGTAAGGCAGGACATCATGGTTGAAGAGTGTGGCAGAGGGAAGCAGCTTATATGCTGATAAGGAAGCAGAGAGAGATTCTGCTTACCAGATACAAATATACACCCATTGCCATGCCCCCAACAAACCACTTCCTCCAGCCTCATCCCACCTGCCTCCAGTTACCCCTCAATTAATCCCATCAGGGATTAATTCACTGGTTAGGTTAAGGCTGCAACCTAATCATTTCTCTTCCAAACTTTCTTGCATTGTCTTACATGTCAGCTTTTGGAAGACTCACATCTAAACCATAACAGTTAGTTTATTTTGTTTTGTAAAATAATTTTTTTATTCTTAAACATTGATGCTAACTAGACATAAGTTACATCAGTATCAGCCAACTTTTTATCTGAGTGACCAAAATATGTGACAAGAACAACTTGGAGGACTAAATAGTCATTAATGATAATCAAAAGACTCAACTGATAAGAAATAATTTTATCTTAATGAAACATAATTAATATTATAATCAGTCTTTAAATTAACAAGAAATATTCATTGAAATAAGATGAAACTATACAACATTGAGTTTATTATGAAAAAGTTAATTAGAAATATTGGCTGCAAGGAAAATCACAATGGAAAAGTTATATTTTGCTAAGTGTAGTTGCATACCTCTGCTCTCAGCTATTTGAGGCAAGAGGATCACAAGATCAGAACAGCCTCAGCAATTTAACAAGGTCATGTTTCAAAACAAAACAAAACAAACAAACCAAAACCAAAAAAAAAAAAAAAAAGGACTAGGGGTGTAGCTCAGTGGTACATTGTACCCCTGGGTTCTCTTACTAATACTAGGTAGAAAAAAAGCGGGGTGGGGGGCAAGTGAGTAGAACAAAAGTTAAAATTTGGACTTAAAAAAAGAAGAAAAGAAAAGATCTGATAAGTTTAACCCGAACACATTAAGGATACAAAGAGATGAGCCCTTAAGTACAGATGTTAAGATACTTGAAAGACTCAGATATACATTAAAAAAATTTTTTTTCCTAAAGCAGAAAGAGGTTGGCAGAGAAGCAGCCTTAGAGAAGTTCAGGTAGGTGAGTTTTGGAAAGGAAGGAAAGACTTAAGTGCTTTTTCTGAACACATACTTATTGTAATGTTATGAAATAATTAAGATAAAAGGGGAGTCAAAGTTTCCAGAAAAAGAAAAGGGATTATTTTAAAAACAAAGGACTATTAGTGAGCCCAGATTTCCCATCAGCATTAACAGATGTCAGTGACTAAAAGAACGATATATTTAAAGGTCTAAGATAAGGAATTTTATTTCTTCTTTAACAGTAAAGACATTAGTAATGATATTTTTAGTCATTTTATATCTAAGGTAATTTAACATTCACCTTCTGTAAAGTCCTACTAAGGGTTATTCTTTAGGATGAAGGAAACAAACCTGGAAGAGAAAGCAGAAATATAAGCCAAGAAACCATCAAAATGTGGTGGTGAATATAATTAAATATTGGCTACAAACTAGTAACAACTTACTTTGAGGTTTTAAATTAAGATGGAAATAAAATTTTAATATTGACAAGAAATTTGTTTGGGAAAAGGAAAATAAGTAATGATAAAAGAAAAAATCTCTTTAAAGATGTAACATTCATAAGTTTATATACAAATTATATCATAGCCTTATGCCAAAGTAATAAGGTTTATTTGAATAAAGTTTATTAGATAGACTTAAGAAATATATAAAATTTCCTGGACCTGATTTATACAGGGTGAATGCATCCTTTTATGTATTCATTTATCAAAACTGAACACGTATTGGGTCAGAAACAGTTGCTGATAAATGTGTATTATATTCAAATCAGTAGAAACAGACTCCTTTTTTCTGTTAACCTGTTTAAGTTAGAAATCAAATATAGGAATATTATTAAAATAAAAACAGCAGCAACAAAATTATGTTTAGAAATTTTAAAATGTTTGTAAATGACTTATGTGTCAAAGAGTATATCACAATAGAAATTATGCAGTATTTAGATAAGCCGTTTTTGTTTGTGGTACAAGAATTGAACCTGGGGTTTGTGAGTATGATTCGAAAGTGCTCATACATGAAGCTATATCCCTAACCCTAGATACAAAGTATTTAGATGTGACTGACAACTTCCAATGATCAACTGTGGGATGTAGCCAGCCCTGCCTCCCCTCCACTCTACTCTTTTTTCTTCCCCTCCTCTACCTTACCCTTTCTTCCTCTCCCTTTTCTCCCCTCCCCTCAACTCCCTTTCTTTCATTTTCACACATTGAATTTAAACCCAGGACATTGCAGGTGCTAGACAGCTACTTTACCACTGAGCTGCATCCCCAGCCTCAGAGCCACTCATTTTTTCACATGAAAATTTATGGTGCTCATCAGCAAAGAAGAAAGATTATATATAAATGATTTGTGTTCATCTGAGGTAACTAGAAAGACAGCCAACAGAGAAAGAGAAGAGGGATAAAATATAATTTTTAAAATAAAAGTGAAAAATAGAGCTAAAAGCTAAAGTAATATATTAATATTTTGATAACTGAATATTTGCCACAACATGAATTTTTCCTCATTTCTAATATATAGGAATAACAGTTCCCACTTTTGTTGTCCATTTTGTAATTGTTGTAAAGAATTGCTTGTCAGGAAGTCTAAGTATGTTTCTTTTGAAAGGGTGCATGCATTGAATAGTGTCTACTCAATATTTGCTTTGACTTCTTTTCCAAAAGAAAGCAGGTTACAAGGAAAATTACAAAGAAGCCTCTACTAGAAGCATATAATTTAAAGTAGCTTACTTTTGGATGCACAAATAGCAATCTTTCTTCATTCAAGCATTCAAAAGATAACCAGACCATCATCCTACCAATTAAATAATCCAAAAAACCAAAACCAGCAAAAAGAAATGGTATTTTTATGAAGATTTCTTTTATACCTACACAGATGAAATAACTTTTTTAAAGAATTACCAGAAATTATTTTATTCTATAATGAAATCAAGTTTAATATATGCCAAAAGATAAGCCTCTTAGGAGGTATGCGGAATGCAGTTCCTTTTACAATTTATCTTTTAGCTAGTGGAGATGTTCTGAAATTTCCCAGAATATTGTATGATGAGGATTTCACTATAGTTTATTCTGCTATTGTTTTGTTACCAGGAGCAAACTGAATAATGAGGAAGAATTATAGCTATCAAATATTCATGTGTATTTTCCTTATGTACCATTTTAGGAAGTAAGAAAAATAAGAATTATACTTTAGAATTGGTAAATACCTTTGTATTTAAAATGTTACATCCTTTTTTGCTTTCTAGCTATTAGAAAATTATATTTTGTCTCCAGAATGTGAAGAGAGTTGGGAGAAAATCCCATGGCTCCCCTCTGTAGCTCAATCTTTCCATTTTTAAAATCAAGATAATCTCTCCCCTGTCTTGAAATAATATGAAAATTGTAGAGAAAATGCTAATAAAGTCAATTTAGAGTGATGAAGTAAATGTACCTTCTAGATGAGTGAAAGGTCAGGAATCACTGGATGATCATGTCAGGAAATTTAGTTAAAATTACTCTCACAAAGCATAATCACACATAAAAGCTGCCCTTCTTTGTCACTAAGGTATTGCTGTTTTCTTTCGTGACTTTTCCTGATTTGCCAAAGCATATCACTGGGGTTCAGTAATTTTGAAATTTCTCAAAATCCTGTTGAGTGCCTACTCTGTGGTAAAACCCTATTGTGCCCTGGGATTGCTGTATGAAAAGAAAAACTGACTAGTCTGTAAATTATTGGAAATATCAGATTGTATGTGATGCCATTAAGTGGAAAAAAAAGTGAAGTCCCTAGTAGAGTATCTAATAGATAATCAGTGTCTGTTGTGGGCAGCTGGGCATAATTTCACAGCAATAAACCTTGTAAGAAACCTCCAACTAGATATTTCGGCTAGTTGTAGGGCTTCCTTATGATTTTTCTACAACACTGTACTTTTTTATTGTAGGTTCTATAAATGTTTATTAAACCCTACTGATGAAAAAAGCAAAATAATCTTAAAATAGTCCAAGAGTTACAAATTTGTATGGAAATGAAGACTTAAAATGAATATAAATACTATACAGTAAGTCAAGATGTGTATAGGTATGGAAGGAAAAAATTTGTGGTTTTGTTCCCACATGAAGTAATTATCCATGTAGAGAATCCAAAAGTGTCTACAATAACAACTTGATATTGGCCATGATGGGAGAATAACTGATTATCATGAGATTACAGGATATAAGGTTAATATGCAAAAGTCAGTCACTTTCTTAGTACCATCAATAAAAATTTAGAATTTGAAATAAAAAATAAAAAAGCATTTCCATTCCACTAGCACCCTCAAAAAATAAATGCTTAAGTAAAATCTAACTAAGTAAATAAAAGATTTATATGAGGAATACTTCAGAACTCTGATAAAAGAAATGAAGGATTTAATATTTTTTGCATGTCAGTTCTTCCTAGTTTGGGCTATGGTTCAATACAGCCCTAATCAGTAAGTTATTTTGTTGGTATGTACAAGAGGATTCTAAAGCTTATTGTGAGAGGAAAAAGACACATATTATCCAACAGAAGGTTGAAGGAGAAGCACAAAGTTTGAATTTTGACTCTGACTGCAAACTTACTGTGTAGTTCTAGTAATAGTGTATTCATGTTGAAAGAATAGACAAATAGATCATTGGAATAGAATGGGACAACCAGAAATAAGCTCACATAAATGTAGTTAACTTGTCTTTGAAGATCAAAGACAATATATTGGGAAAACAAGTGGTGCTGGACCCACTGGACACAGATCTTACACACTTCTGCAAAGCTTAAAAATGAATTATGGGCCTAAATGTAAAAGGCAAAAGTATAAAACTCTTGGAAGAGAACGTAAGAAAAAATTCAGATGTCTAGAATTTGGCATTATGTTTTAGATACAATGTCAAGGGTGCAATCTATGAAAGAAAGTACTGGTAAGCTGGACTTTATCAAAATCAAAAACTTATGCTCTTCAAGACAATGTGAACAGAGTGAAAAGTCAAACTATATAATAGGGTCTGCAAAGGACATATCTGATTAATAAGTACACAGTGAGTCCTTAAAACCCAACAGTAAGGAAACAATCTGAGTAAAAAAATGGACCAAGAAGATGCACAGTTGGCAAAGAAGGATTTAAAACGATGTTGCCCTTCATATGTCATAAAAAATAACAACAGTGAGATATCACTATATTATTAGAGTGGTGTCCTAGTCTGTTCAGATTGCTGTGACACAATGCCATAAACTGGATAGCTAATAAACAACAGAAAAAATATTTATTGTAGTTTTGGAGGCTGGGAAATCCAAGATCAAAGTGCCTGCAGAGTTGGTGTCTAGCAAGAGCTGCTTTTTTAATCCCACAATGGAGCCTTCCTCCTGTCTCACAGGTGTGGAAAGGTCAGGGTAACTTTCTTGAGCCTTTCCTATGAGGAAATTAATCTAATTCAAGAGGGCTTCTCATGACCTAATCACCTCTAAGGTGCCTCACAATGTAGTCTGCTCCCAAAGACCTCTCTTCCTGATATTGGTGATTAGTTCAACATATGAATTTTGAGGAGACACATTCAGAGTATACCAAATGGCAAAAAATGCAGAACACTGACGATACCAACTACTGGTTAGATGTGGAACAACAGGAACTCTTATTCATCACCATTGAGAATGCAAAAAGTTCAGACACTTTGGGAAACAGTTTGGTAGTTTCTTACAAAATTATATAAGAATTAATATTAAATTAATTTATTTTTGTACTTTAGATTGAACCCAGAGGCACTTTACCACCTAGATGGCATCCCCAGCTCTTTCTTTTTTTATTTTGAGACAGGTTCTCACTAAATTGCTGAGTCTTCTTAAGTTTCTAAGGGTTGCCTCAAATGTGTGCTCCTCTTGTTTCAGCCTCCTGAGTAATTTAATTTAATTTTAATTAACTTTAATTTTGAATCAGATGTGGCTAGTAAGCCTCCATGTTGGACAATGTGAGTTTACATATATTCTATCTCATGTATTCTGAACACTAGGTGTAGCGAGAACTTCTGTTTGCTGTTATGACCAGGCACTTTTCTAGGGTATGTTACATGTGTCAGCTCATTTAATCCTCATAGTAGCTTTATGAGATATAAATTTTTAACTCCATAATTTATGAGTGTATTGAAGGCTAGAAAAATTAAAGTTCAATACCATGTTGCTTGAGAATGGTGGAGTCAACATTCAACTCCCAGAGGTCTAATTTCAATGCCAAAACTGTTAAAACACCCCCTTTTTTTAACTAAGGGAAAAAATCTAGTGCAATAAAAAGTTACAAAAAGCAGAACAAAACTAAAGCAGAACAGACAGAAATAACTCATAGATTAGTATATTGAGCAAGGTTATATATTGAATATGTATTGAGCAGATTGTAAGTTGTGTGACTTGGGTTGCATAAAGGAGGGGCTAACTATTATATAAATCCACTGCATGTCCATGGTACTCTCTGTGTTGAAAAGTGTGCTTCCTCTCATTCCTTCAACCCCCTGAGAGCTTCCTACTCTGTACTGAGTTCTAGCAAAAACTTCAATAAACATTTTAATTCAATATTTGCACTTCATAGCTTTTAAAGAAATGCTTAACTTTCATTCAAAAATATTAAAATATTCTTAGGTGAAAATGTATACATAGAATGTATTATTAGATAATTGTTAATTTATTTGCATACCACTAGCTAGAATTCATGTCATAGGTACTTGGTGTCTTAAAACTAAACTATTTCTTGGCCTCAGAGTGAATGCAAATTGAGTGAAGACATTTCATAAATCCTATTCTCCTTGTTTATCATGCCTTAATTTCACATTACAATAAGCTTTTTAGACTAGAATATTACATAAGTAGCCATGTAAAAGTATTCCATTGCAAAAAGTGTTAGCAATGAAAGATTCTTTTTTAAAAGTCTTATTTCTTCTTTTAAAGTTTGTTCAAACATCAAGTTCATTTCTAAATATTAAATTTTACCATGAGAAATTTAGAGTTTTAATTATTAATTCACAAAGCTAAGAATAGACAACAGAATGAGAAGCAATAAGCATTTAATCAAATTAGTTGTATCTCTCCCTCATCATTATTAAATGTGTGTGTAGATATCTATTGAGAAAAGTATGTAAAATGTTACCTTAGGAAAATTAGTAAATAGATTGCAACTAAAATTTTATTAATGTTTCATTAAAATAACTTATGAATTTAGTATTAGAGTTTAACATCCTGCTCAATTTGCCTATGAAGAAATAAAAGATAAAAATTGCAAATAATATGAAAGAAAATCTGTGCTATTTGGATAGTACAGGGAAGGATATCAATATATATTTATAATTTATAAAACCCCAAATTATAGCTGGAAATAAGAAATTTTTATATTACTAATGTAAACTTTTTATTAGTTAAAACATATATGCTTGTGTATTAAAACTGCAGAAATGAAAAGATGAGCTCAACGATGGTGTGGGCCCTTGAAGTTCTTATGATCTGAGAAAACAGATGTATATTATCAATAAAATGTGATAGGTTAAAAATGACAAAATTTCATGAGAATAATTATTGCCTCAGGATGAGAAATTTGGCCTTTTAGTACTTGTTGTCAAAACTCTCTTTAGTTTTTAAAGATTATTTTAATGTTCTTTGCATATTTTAAATAGCATACTTTATTCAGAGTAGTTAGTGGTGTATGTCAGATGAGGTCAAGAGGACATAAAGGGCTGTCTCACATTCTTCACACTCAAGAAGCTGTATTTCAATCTCAGTATACTTTCCTGGGTTTCTACAAGAAGAGAATTTTACTGTCAGAATCTATTGAATATCACTAACCTTAGAGGTAATCTACAAATATTAAAAAGTTATACATGATATGAATTTATTCATAGGTGACTTTTACTGATAGTCAAATTTTGAGGAGAAGAGAATAGTGAGGATATGTTGAATTAATTTTCTTTTATTTACTTTCTTTCATTGTGCAGTACTGAGGATTGAACACGCTAGCCAGGCACACTACCACTGAGCTATGTCCTCAGTCCTGATTAATTTATTCTACCTTTAATTCTATCAATTTCTCTTTGTATAGTTAAAATTGTAATTGAGTGCCTATAGATTTGGAATTGTAAAGACTTATGGGTAGGTTGAAATTTTTATTACAATGAAATGTTTGTCTTTAAGATTAGTAATGCATCTTGCCTTAAAGTCTAATATATCTGATGTTAGCATACATATACTAGCTTTCTTTTGGTTAGTGTTTGCATGGTATAACTTTCCCCTCTCCGTTAACAGTACTCATTTTCTTATATTTGAGATATATAGCTTTTAAAGCTTTTATCATTTAATTGGAATTTTAGTTTATTTACATTTAATGTAATTTCTCAGGCTTATATTTACATTTTCCATCTTAGTATTTGGTATTTGTTTTCCTTCCTCTCTACATTTGGTTATGTTTTTTTTCATTCATTTCCTTTTTCCTATGAGTAAATAAAGTATGTTATTTTAAGTTATCTTCTCCCTCCATTAACTAGTTATATATTCTTTTGCTTTGTTTTAGTAGATACTGTAGAGAAACAAGATGTATCCTTAACTCTTTATAGGCTGTATATATGTATTAGTCATTTTATCACTTCATTGACTATTCTATGGTCTGATACATGTTTACTATTTAACCTCTCATGCCTTGTATTATGCATTTTATTTTTTTCTTCAACTCCACATGATAGACACTATTATTGTCTATAGTCAATATTAATGTACATTTACTCCAATATTTAAATTTTTTGATGATCTTTATTCCTTTCTGTACTTCTTTTACCATCTAGGGTAATTTTTGTTTGTGAAGAATGCTTAAGTTTTTTTTATTATTCTTGAGGTATTTTTTTAAATTGCTAACAACAAAGCCCCTTAGAAAATGTCTTTATTCTTCCTTCATATTTGAAAGATATTCTCCTGAACAGAAGTCTAGGTATAAGTTATTTTCAGTTTGTTCAATGTATCAATTCATATTTTTCTGACTTCTGTCTGTTGTTTTGAGAGGAAAATTATTACTCTTGTTGTTGTTTATTGACATTAGTTTGTCCTTATGCTTTGGTTGCCTCAATTTCTTATTTTTCTTACCTCAATTTTCAATAATTTTACTTCAATGTTAATAAGCATGATTTTTTAAAAATATTTTTCATGTTTAATGTTTTAGAACTTCCTGAACTTATCCTTTCAGTTTTGGGAAATTCTATCCTGGTTTCTTTTCAAATATTGCTCCTCCCATTCTCTCTTTAATCTTCTTATAGGAATTCAAATCTCCGTTTGTCACCTCTCTTTTTGGTTTATCTTTGCTCTCTGATGTTCTTTTCTGTGTTTTCTTTTATCTTTTCTTTCTATACTTTGGCCTAGATTGTTTTTATTGCCCTAATTCCCAGTTTCTCATCTTTCTTGCTCTTTGTCAAATTTGCTACTAATACATAAAATTTTAACACAATTTTTGCACATTTTCTCTTCTATTTTTAAATATTTTTTTTTAAATTCCCATTTAGTGGAAGCTTATATTCTTGTTTTATATTCCGAACATATTGATCATAATTATTCTTAGGCCGATATTAGAGAACACACTTACTAGTTCAAGTATTCATCTATTTCTGTTTTCTTAGCTTTCTTCTTCTTTGCTGAGCCTGGACATTTTGATCTAAATCCAGACATTATAAGTTGCAATATTTTAGATGCTAGGTTGACTTACTTATTCTCCACAGTGGGTCCGACACTGTTATTTAGTGGATAGATAAGATAGATACAGTGAGGACTAATCATCTTCATTCATATCTGGGGGTGAGCTGACTCAAGACTGAGTTGATTGTCTCTTTCTGGTTTGCCCCACTTACAGTGTGAGACTTTGGAAGTTCCAGCTGTGTACAGTGTTTGCTAGGTTTTTTTTGTTGTTGTTTGTTTGTTTTGTTTTTTCCTTTAGTCATGCTGCAGTTCAGTTTTTTTTTTTTTCTGGATCATCAGAGTGCAAAAAGTCCCCCCAGCTTTACAGATTTCCTCTGTTGAGATCTTTTACTTTTTGTCTGACGTAGCTTAAGGTCATTTTTCTGCACTTTGAGCTTCTCTGGTTATTGGTATCCTATATTCCCAAACATTGTCTCTTTCCAGTTCTGGAACATTGCCAAAATCTCTCTTGCTGGTTGGAGTTGTGAACATCTTCAAAATTCTTGATTTTCCTCTTCCTGCCAAGAAGTGGCAAATGCCTTTAAGAGGAAAGTGACTCCAAGACTGCCATCCAACTTCTCTGCTCTTACTTTCTCTCTGAGATCTTGGCAGCTCCAAGTCTTCCTTACTTCAGTGGCTCTCTATTGCTTTACTCGGATTTCTAAAACATTATTATTCAATAACTAATCTATTCTAAACAGAAATAGATGTTATGAGATTATTTTCTCATTATCTGCCATGTGCCAGGTTGGTAGTAACTGCTGATAGTGTGTTG
This sequence comes from Ictidomys tridecemlineatus, assembly GCF_052094955.1. NCBI lineage: Eukaryota > Metazoa > Chordata > Mammalia > Rodentia > Sciuridae > Ictidomys > Ictidomys tridecemlineatus. The sequence continues at coordinate 80,421,455 of NC_135487.1, read as the reverse complement.
GTAATGTGCTTATATATATTTTCTTCTTAAGGAGCTAGCATTCTACTACTGACGCAGAATCTTACCACATGCACACATAGGTTGTTAAGTATTTATTTTGGAGGCATAAAAAATGTATTGAGGATGAGCTCAGAGGATGAGCATCTTAACGTGGCCTAGAGGTAGGAGGAAGGAAGGTGAATCAGAAATTCTTTCTAGAGGAAAAATTCTTGAAAGAAATTTCAAAGATTGAGAGTTGGGCCATAAATTCTCATCTACTTCATATAATACAATTTATGCGCCATTTTTAATGCTAAAAGGTAATGTTCATTGCTAATTAAAACATTAATAGAGACAAAGCATTAAAAAGGTGTTTGAGAATGTAAAATTTAATTTCAAATTTTAATCATGGCAATTGATTTCTCCACAGGTGTTCAAAGCGATGAATATCCCACAGATCAGAAATCCTTCTCTGCTACCCCCAGAAAAAATGCCTGAAGCTTATTCTGCAAAAATTGCTCTTTTTGGTGCTGGTCCTGCCAGTATAAGTTGTGCTTCTTTTCTGGCTCGATTAGGCTACTCAGACATCACTATATTTGAAAAACAAGAATATGTTGGTGGTTTAAGGTAATGCCTACATTTATTTCATGTTTGTAATGTCAAAAATGATACAGTAAAACAATTATGAATATTGTTGGTGCATAGTCATGTAGAAACTTGAGCTCACAGATGGCATTGTAAATGTTCTTATTCCAAATGCTCAAAATTTGATTATGTTCTTTACTTTAAAATTTGCAGTTGGCTTTCAGCAATATTTAAGAATTTCTCTGTCTAGTTCTGTGGGTTTGAGACAAATTTCTGGAAAACATTTTTTTTATTATAGGAACAAATCATAGAAAAATTATTGTTCTATCCCTGAAAATCTTTTCTTTAATGGAAGTATATCTGAAAATCATGGATATTAGAAATGAGGGAAACCTGGCTCCATAGCATATTGGACCATTAATTTTGTTGTCTAGATAAACATGTTCTACTCACATATTTTCAATGTAAAATTTCCATAGTCTTGCATTCGATTTTAATTTTTGTCAGAATCTCCTAGAAATGTTCTATTTAAATGTACATATTTGTAGGGTCTAGACTAATAATAGCTTTGTAATATTAAGTATTACTAGTATTACTATTGTAAGGTAGGATTCACTCATATAATCATTTTAATTCCAGATGGATTCATACATAGAAATGGAAGATGTTCACTTTGTATGAGTGACTTTCCGGTGTTTTAGTCAAGCTATAAAAATGGAGGGTTTTTAGTTTTTATTGTTCTTGTTTAAAGTAAATGGAATCTTGGATATGTATTACATTTATTATCATAAAGAAATAAAATGCATTATTAGTAAGCAGTGGATATTCCTTAAATATATAATTATTTTTTATGTTATTTTTTCAAAGTGTGTTATGTGACCATTTAGAATATCTATTTATGAACTTAGCATTTTTACATTTTTGTGGCTACAAAATTATTTGATAGACAATAACTTATCCTGTTTACTTATCATAAAATAAGTTTAATTACATTATGACTAAAGTTTGTGATGTTTCTTATGTTTTCTGACATTCATAAATATGTGGTAGTAAACGTACAAATTTCAATATCAGTTAACCCAACATAATAAGAAATTATTGATGTTTTGTTTTATTTACACAATATTTTGGTATATTTATTGATATAAATATTGATATTTAAGCTGCTGTTAATATAAAACTAGCTATCAAACAAAGTATCACATACTAGGAAAACATTTTAGAGAGGCTATAAAGCATATAACCTAATTGTCAAGTAAAAAATATTTTTCTGTGTGGATTTTTTTTTCTGTCAACTTTAAGAGACTGCATATATTTTATGAATTTTTCTAGGAAATAAAATAATAAATTATTTTTGTGAAGGATATACACCAACTTTTGAAATGTCATTTTAATACAGTTTATTAACTGGGAAAAATATATTAACAATCTATGTATAAGCATTGTGAGTTTTTTCCACAGTTTACTTAGTTGTAAGTAAATTCTATTACACGTAAGAAACATGAGTAATTCTCTATTATTTTACACATCTTTTCATTTTAGTTTTATTCTAATTTGTTATATATGACAGCAGAATGCATTACAGCACATATTACACATATAGAGCACAAATTTTCATATCTCTGGTTGTATATAAAGTATATTCACACCATTCATGTCTTTATACATGTACTTAGGGTACCAGACCTTAAACTATACTACAGAACAACAGTAACAAATATAACATGATATTGGCACCAAAATAGACTGGAAGACCAATAGTACAGAATAGAGAGCACAGAGACTAATTCACATAATTACAGTCATCTTATATTAGACAAAGGAACCAAAAACAAACATTGAAGAAAAAATAGCCTCTTCAACAAATGGTACTGGGAAAATTGGAAATTCATATGCAACAAAGTGAAATTAAATCCCATCTCTCCCTATGCACAGAAACATGAGCATTCTAATGCATTTTTTTCATGTTCTCTGACTGTTTTGAAGGGTTTATGGTTGCCAGAAGAAAAAATTTCAAAGACTTAAATTGTTAAAATAATGCAAAAGAAGAAAAAATGTTTTCATGAGAACAACAAACATGGGCAGTAATTATTCCTATCAAACTTTGTTTTCTATCCTTTTATCCTCCTTCTAACCATACAGTCTTCAAGCATAATATTATTTATTTTTTTCACTTCCAGTTACTAACTATAGGCAAATTACTTATACTCTATATCTTGCCTGTATTCTCTCTGTGGCTCTCTTCACCATAAACTTCACCATAATAATGTTGCTCCTCTTTGTGAGATTGCCGTCTCAAAGGTTGCCATCACTAAAAATATAGCAACTATCTTTAAATATGATAGCATGTATATTTTGTGAAAACTTCTTAAGTGTCTTCTTCCACTTTCTTCTCTATGATGTCCTTTACATCTCACATCGTATATATCTGTAGGTTTTTTGGCTTCCTAGTTTGTCTTTTCAAAGCCATTCTTTTAGTTTCTGAATGTAATTATAAGTCATCTATTTGAAATCTTCCAATAACTCCCCCTAATGTAAAGAGAACAAAATCCACCTGTTATAGAAAGTCCTCCATAATCTGATATTCACATGTTTAACCCTTTCTTTTTTTCTTTCCTTCCTTCCTTTAATATATTAGAAGACCAACTATATGCTGATCATTCTGGCACTAGAATTATATAAGTGAGTAAGAAAAAGTTCCTAGTTTTGTGGGGGTATATATTCTAGTGATGTAGAGATATATAACAAATGAATAAGAAACCAAATATTGACTGTATCAGGTGATTATTAAATGCAAGGAGTCTTTTTTAAGATGATAGTTTTGATGAGGGACAGAAGGAAATGGTGGAATGGTACCCTTTCCTGATAATCTCCCTGCAAAAACATCAATTTCAACAACTTGATGTATTCTTGCCATTCTGACAGGAGTGAGATGAAATCTTAGAGTAGTTTTGATTTGCATTTCTCTAATTGCTAGAGATGTTGAACACTTTTTCATATATTTGTTGATCAGTTTTACTTCTTCTTCTGTGAAGTGTCTGTTTAGTTCCTTAGCCCATTTGTTGATGGGATTATTTGTTTATTTGGTCTTGAATTTTTTGAGTTCTTTATATATCCTAGAGATTAATGCTTTATTGGAGGTGGAGGTGGTAGAGATTTTCTTTCAATCTGTAGGCTGTCTCCTCACTTTATTGTTTTCTTGGCTGAGAAAAAGCTTTTAAATTTGAATCCATCCCATTTATTAATTCTTGATTTTGCTTCTTGAGCTTTAGAAGTCTTGTTAAGGAAGTCAAATCCTAGGCCAAAATGGTGAAGATTTGGGCCTATTTTTTCTCCTATTAGGCACAGGATCTCTGTTCTTGTGCTTAAAATCTTTGATCCAGTTGGAGTTGATTTTTGTGCAGGGTGAGAGATAGAGGTTTAATTTCATTTTGCTACATATGGATTTCCAGTTTTGCCAGCACTATTTATTGAACAGACTATCTTTTCTCCAGTGAATGTTTTTGGCACCTTTGTCTAGTATGACATAACCATATTTATGTGGGTGTGTCTTTTAACAAGAAAGCACACTTTTTGGTTTGGCTATGATTGTCTTGATTATGTCAAGAATACGCTTTGGTCTATGGTCTTCCATTTAAAACATTAGAAGTTTCTTTTTAGTTGATTTGGGCCTTTTTCAATATTTTGTTAGTATCATTGTCTTTAATGAAGAAGACTCTTTAACAAGTTCTGTCACCTTGTTTTTGTTCTTCATAATCTGAGCTGGTGGAATGTGACATGCTTTAAATACATGCAGTTGCAGTCATGAATTTTATACCTTTACAGTCCTTAATCACGTTTGTATTGTTTTCAGGTTAATTACTCACCTTGGCCACTTGCAGACAACATTGGCAGTGAATTTTGTATGCTTAGGGGCTATGATGAATAAAACAATATAAAATTAAACCAAGAACAAATAAAATGGTGGGATTGAGAGTTAGGGTAACATGGGATATATGAGGCTATTGGTAGTTTAATATGGCATACTATTTTAGAGTAAACTTTGTTTTTTGAGATGGTGTCTCATTATGTTACTGAGGCTGGTCTAAAACTCTGGAACTCAGGTGGTCCTCCTGCTTCAGCCCTCTATGTAGCTAGGACTAGAAATACACATAAATCACCACACCTGACTAGTAACCTTTTAATAAGTAGAAGTAAATTCTAGTAGAGATAGAAATATGGCATAGTAAATACACAGGCCAGTAAAATAGTGGTTTATAGTTATCAAGTATTATGGACTATACATAATTGTATGTAGTATATTTTTATATGAAACATGATTAATGAGTTATGTTATGAAATTTCAATGTCTTTGACATTACTAGATAAAAGGAAATTTTCATTTCCATTGTAATCATTTGTGGTCATTGTCATGTGCAGTCATAAAGAATTTGAATATTCTTAACAGTAGACTATCCAACTGAAAACTTATAGACCAGGGGAGAGTGTCCAAAGTGCTGAGGAAACTTAGGAACACTGCACCCAGTAGTTCCACTTGAGAACACTGCACCCAGCAATTCAATCTTTTTGAAGTGACAGAGAAGTAAAGATGTTCCCAGTTAAGTAAAAGCTGAAGATGTTCATCATTACCAGATCAGGCTTACAAAAATTGCTAAAGGGAGTTCTGTATCTCAAAGAAAATAGTGGAAATGAACAACATGAAAATATCAAGAATTACAAAATTTACTGGTACAAGTAATACAATAAAATTCAAAATATTCTCATAATGTAATGATGGGATAGAAATCACTATCTTTAGTATATAGATTAAAAGTCAAAAATAGTAAAAAACAATCTACAGTAATTTGCTAAATGTATATGCAACATAAAATGATATAAATGATTGTATCTCAAAATCAAAATGTGAGGTGACATATACTTAAAAGATAGAGTATTTTTTGTGTGTGTGTGTATGAGAGAGAGAGAGAGAGAGAGAGAGAGAGAGAGAGAGAGAGAGAGAGAGAGAGAGATCATTGTTAACAGCTTAAAATAACCTAACTATAAGATGCCATTTGTAAGCCTCATGGTAACTACAAAGCAAAACCTATAATGTGTACAATAAAATAGAAAGCACAAAATCAAAAGATATTCATAGAGAAAAATCACATTACCACAAAGAAAAATATAGAGATGAAAAAAGGAAGAAAAAAATCAACAAAACAATCAACATAATGACAAAATTCTTGATAGTGCTTACCTATCAATGATCACTTTGAATATAAATGTTTTATATTCTCTAATTAAAATACACAGTAGCTAAATGAATGAAAATAACAGCAAGTAGACTCAATGCTGTTTATAAGAGGCTTATTGGTAAGGACAAATACTGAAAAGTGAAAGAGTAGAAAAAGAGTTTACATGCAAATGGAAACCAAAAAGAGCAGGGGTGACTATAATGATATCAGATGAAATGAACTTTCAAAAAAAAAACTGTAAGTAGATACAAATGCATCAGTATATGATACAGGGTTTAATTCAGCAAAATGATATGTAATTTTAAGTATACATGTACCCAAAGCAGTAGCACTCAAATACAAACAAATATGAATAGTACTAAAGAACGAGACAGATGACTGCAACTCCTCACTTTCAGTGAAGAACAGATAATACAAACCAAAGTTCATCAACAAAAATCAAAAATATGTTGCACTGTAGACATATACTGATCCTATTGAGGGTAATTAGCCCAAAGAAGAAATGAAAGACATCAGATTGGAAAGAAAGTTATATTGTCCCTATCTATAAATGACTTGATCTTATATATTGAAAACCCCAAAGACCACACCAAAAACCTGTTAGATTTAATAAACACATTTAGTAAAATTGGAGGATATGAAATCAGTATATAAAAATCAATTGCATTTCTATACACTCAACAGCCAACTATCTGAAAAACACCAAGAAATTGATTTCACTTATAATATTTATGAAATAAATACCCAGGAATATATCTAAGTAAAGATATGAAAGATCTTTAAAAGTAACATGATAAAGCATTGCTGAAAAAAAGGGAAAAGAATATACGTAAAAAATAAAAAGACATCCCAGGTTCATGAATTGGAAGAATAAGTATTGTTAAAATATCCATATAAAAAACAATCTACAAATTCAATGCAATCCCTTTCAAAATCCCAATAATTACTCTTCAAAAAAATAAAGAAAATCCTGAATTTTATATGGAACCACAAAGGATTCTGTGCATTCAAAGTAAACTTGAGGAAAAATAATAAAGTTGCATTCATCACACTAACTTCAAAATATTGTACAAAGTCAATGTAAATCAAGCAACATAGTTTTAGCATAAAATAGCACACAGGCAGTGGAACTAGGGAGCCCAGGAATAAATCCAAATATTTACAGCCAACTGGTCTTCAGAAAAGGTGCCATGATCACTCAATAGGAAAAGGACAGTCTTTAATAAAGGGTGTTAGGGAAATTGGGTATCCACAGGCAGAAGAATGAAAATAGACCCTGTCTCTTAAAAGTTACAAAACCATCTTGAGATGAAAACTTAGATGTAAATCCATAAAACATAACACCACTACCAGAAAACATAGGGAAAAAGTTTCATGACACTGGTCTGAATAATAATTCCTACATATGACCTCAAAAGCAAAGGAACAAAACCAAAAAAGACAAAAAATACATAAAAATTAAAAGCTTCTGCACACCAATGAAATAGTTAACAATAGAGTTAATGGAGAAAATAATGAAAACTACATATTTGGCAAGGGGTTTTTGTCCAAAACTTGTACATAAGGAACTTAATAGCTAGGAATGAAATAATTTTATTTTTGAAAAAATAAAGACCTGAATAGACATCCTTAAAAGAAGACATAAAGATGACAAACAGAAATTTTAATGAACTTTTTTTAGTGATATAAAGTTGAAATGGGGTATCACCTCATGCTTTGTAGAATGATTACTATTAAAAAGATTAAAGATAGCAAGTATTAACAAGAATGTGAGCAAAAGGGAACCCTTGTCACCCTCTTGTGGAAATTTGATTAGTATAGCCATTATGGGAAATAATATGGAGCTTCCTCAAAAAAACTAAAAATATAGTGTAGCAATACCAGTATACTAATTAAATATCCAAAGAAATTAAAATTAATATGTCAGATATATCTGCACTCCTATGTTTATTATAGGACTGTTCACAGTAGCCAAAGCATGATTCCAGCTTGTGTCCATGCACAAATGAATATATACAGAAAATGTAGTAAATACATGCAATTGAATGCTCTTAATTTATTAAAAATGATATTTTATCATTTGTGACAACATAGTTGAAACTGAAGAATATTAATTGAAATGTTCTATGGACAAACTATCAAATGGTGCATAATGTCATTTATATACGGAATCTAAAAATGTTGATCTGATAGGAGAGAGCAGAATGGTGATCTCCATAGGCTTGGGTGGTTAGGGAGAGTAGGAGATGGGAAGATGTTAATTGCAGGCAGATAGAAGGAGTTTTAAAAAGTGTCTAGAATAGGCAAATCTGTAGAGACAGAAAGTAGTTGAATGGGGGCAGGAGATTGAGAGAAGAGGATTGGAGGAGGGGCGGGAGAGAAATGGGGGATGGTTTCTAACAATTATGGGATTTCTTTTTTTTTTTTCATTTGGATGATGAAAATATTCTAAAATTGATTGTGGTGATGGTTTCATAACTATGAGCATATGAAAATTGGATTGTACACTGAAGTGGATAAATTATATGATATGTGAATCACATCTCAATAAAGCAGTTTTTTCAAAAAAGGAAGTATGCCAGAAAATCAATTTATAAAACCTAATCTTCACTGTAAAGAAATGAAAATGAAAAATAGCATTTTTAGTAGTGTATTTAGCATATGAGTTGCCCAGAATACATTACTTTAAATATGCTTATCCTCTAATCCATTCAACAAAATTAAAAATAAAACAAAATGTTTTAAACATTAATATTAAAACACTTTAATATTAAAGACAGTTCACACTGTCACTATTTTAAATTTAAATACAACTAAAAACTTTTTGTGGTCATGCAAAATGACAGAATTGAAGTAATTCACATTGTAGCATGTGCTACTCTTTCATGAATTTTGGATCAATTGTCCAAATATTGGAATATACACTAACACAAGGGGGAAGGCACTTGATACCTTCAGGGAGTGGGAATGAGAAGCATTTGTAGATGAATCAGCAAGAACCTGTGGCAGCTGTTAACTAGAGATCTCCAAATTAAAATCCTTGTGGAACACAATATTACTGAAGAATGAATAACAAAAACAGGGCAATTTAAAACTTTCATATATGGTAGTAAAACTCTATGGAAACTGTAGTGAGTGTTTTGAATGTTATCACTGTGTTGGATTAAATGACTAACTCATAAAAATAATACAAGTCAGGCTCATTTTATTAAGTTTTATAATTTTGTTGTCTTAGTTTGCTCTCTTAGTTTGTTGTAAGACATGCTGGGGAAGGTGATTCTCTCACACTTATTCATTTATCATATGTACCAAGCATGGGACTCCATGGTTTCAGGGCAACATAGAGTTCCAAGTAAACCTCCTAATGCCCCTGCAAACTGGATCCTCCTGTTCTCTGGTTTCTCAGTGTTCAAAGTACAGTGATACAGACCATGACTGTTCCTTCCTTATTACTGAGGTTTCTTCCTCATAGGTTAGACAGGACCTTCTTTCTTTCTTTCTGGCCAAAAGAAAAGTTATTTCTGCTTCTTATAACTTGCTGTTTTACTTATTTTAAAAATCAATGTCATTGGCCTGCACTAGTGCCACCTACCCACGCACCCCCCCCCCACTACACACATATGCTAGTGATATATATATTTTTTTAATCTCTACACTTCCTTTTAGGTCCCATAAAAATCTCAGATTAGGGTTTAGCCATAGGAAGATATACAACCTCACAATAGCTCTGGCCTTATTTAAGATCCTCATTTGGCTGTACTTGGTTTGCTTGGCTCTAGCTTTTCATTTACGGCCCATTGTTTTCATCAGACCTTGATTTTAGTTCATTTTTAATCTGCCATAGAGCCTCATGTTGTTTGTGTCCACATACAACCCATAATAATTAGGAATATTTCTGCTTAGCATTTGAAGGCAGCACTTTCTATGGCGCTCACAGCCTTCCGAAGAACCTAAAAAGAAAACAGGGTGGAGTTCACAGGACAGCCTAAGAGAGACTCATCTCTCCTCTAGGCTCAAATTCATTCTTAGATTTAATCTTATATTCCTAGCTAGATGGAAAAATTGTCTAGTGTAGGGCTTTCATTTCATACTGTTTAATATTTGGTATGTTTGGAAGCATTGTGCTTGGTACCTTGTTGAGTGTTTGAAATACGGAAATTAATTTAGTATTCAAGTTCTTGTGTCTTACTAGTATACTACTAGTATTCTAAATTGTATTCTAAACAAACAGCATGGTAATACATAGTTTCATGTTAGAATTTCAAAAATTTATATGTCTATTTTTTTACAAAGTATATTAGTGTGTTTGTATATATGTATGCTTGTGTAGATGAAACCTTACATATATTTTAAATTAAGTTTTAAAATTGTATTATCTTAGGACTTCGTAGAATTGTTATTAAATAAATCAATAAATATTGAATTACAAGTATTGAAATTGCTTTTGACCAATTTTATGTTGTTTATAACTGATTATAATTTGTTTTTTAATATCAGTTTCTATTCTAGTTTAAGTTCATGTATCATTTTGCCATAACATGTACTTATGCTCACATTATGTGTTATTTAAATAAACTTAGGAGAGAGGCTTATTCCCTTAATACTGATCAAAAAAGGTATATTGCACTTTTTAGATTAGTAAATTTCTACTAATGCTGATGCTTATTTTTTTTCTTTCTTTCTTTTTTTTCTTTTTTTAGCACTTCTGAAATTCCTCAGTTCCGACTGCCGTATGATGTAGTGAATTTTGAGATTGAGCTTATGAAGGATCTTGGTGTAAAGGTGAACAAAAAAATATATGTGTTTATTTCTCTAAAATCAAGAAGGAAGCTCTACACTAAGGATTAACAGCAAATGTCATGCATTTTAGGAAAGAACAATTAAAAGCTACACCAGGCAGAAGCAGAAAGATGCTTCCCTTTGCTTAGGGCATTTGTCTGTCTTCTGTCTGAATGCCACTAGCCTGGAAAAGGGCAATCAATAGTTCTCATCTGGCACGCCTGCATGTGATTAATTGTCTGTAAGAAACAAATTCCTAAATTGCTTTAGGGTTTCAGTGCAGCTAATAGAAGGATTTGGATTCTTTAATCACATTTTTTTTTCATGCAAGTTGTATGCAATCTGAAGCAGTATTCCACAATTTGGAACATTATTTCTTAGAGAGGTTTATTTGTTATATGCATCATGTCATCATTGTTAATGTAATAATTCTTTCTGAACATGAGCAGTAAATTAGTAGGGTAGAAAGCAAAATATTTCTATTGTTTTGAAAGAAAATACTGTGTTGTTTTACAGATGGTCACAAAGTTTACACATTGTACTTTCAGAATATAGCTGTAGATAATCCTCTTCTTTCAATCAACTAAGAGTTTTTACTCTGGCTTTTAATTCAACATGCTACTATGTGTCTCAAAAATTTTAATTTTTCATATAACACAACAGACTAATAATGTACCATGATTTTCATAATACATTCTATAAATATATTCAGAAAATATTTTGAATAGTTATTGACAAATTACTTATGGATCTTACATTTACTACTAAAACATTAAATTAAGCAATAAAATGGGGAGCACTGAAAACAGTGTTTTGTACTTTAATACTTACATTTACATTTTGTTCAACAGTGGTTGGGTTGGGCAAATTTTCACATGTAATTATAGACAAAAAATTCAATAGCAAAAATAGGGTATATATTCACAACTTTATGAAAACTAAGTGTTCAAAACACACAATTTAATGATCATTGTTTACAAAAGTAAATTCTTTAAATGTCATTCATTTTGAATTTAATTTCTTAATTCTCATTAAATAAAGAAATACTATTGAACTATTGGTAGTATTAGTGTTACTACCAATGATGGGTGAATCATAAATTACTTTAGGCATATAAAATTTATCTAGTAAGTAATTGAAAATTGCATCCAGTTTTCTCAGGACCAGATATGTTACATAAATCAGAGCATACACATTTTTTGTATTTGAAAACTCAAAAGTATTGAAATAGACAAAATACTGAGTATAGAAAATATGTTTTAGTTATACTCATGCCACTTTTTAATTTTATGGTTTGGTGGCTTTGGTAAAGTCAATATCTTTAGTAGCTATGATTAGTATCTCTTCAAAAATATTCTACTACCATTTGGGCAAAATAGAAATATATCTGTTTATGTAAGTGATGGGTATATCTGGAAATATAAGAATCTGATAGCATAGATTGCTTTGGAAAGTTGTAGGAAGAAATTTTCACCATTTTGTATATTTGAATTTTAAACTCTATGAATTTATTGCATTATTGAGAAGAAATGAGAACCTACAGATGTTAAGAATATTTGTTTAGCCACATCTTAGATTGTTCTAAGATGTGAAGAAGAGTAGTGTCAAACTAGTTTTGTGAACCATGAATTGTATATATATTTCTGAGGAGAGGAAAGCAGAGAGGCTCTTGTTCACTTTGATTTCTCAAATCCACTGATGAGTTACCCTCCCTGCTTTTACGGCACTTGCAGGCACTTGTCAACCCCTTTCTATTTTCACCCAGATTCTTCATGGTCTGGTATTATCTTGTGGATTCTTTTCCTTTTATTTCTAATAGGTTTTTTTTTATTTTTTTTAGTAAATAATTATTCAGAATTTACTTTTGATAAATCATGAGTCAAAGATAGAACTATCTGTAACCATAATTTTTTTGAACTTGAATCCTGTATTCTTAGTAGTTTAAAAACATATCCATCATCCAAAATATAAAGTAATCATATCTAGAAGAGTTCAACTCTTAGCTGGGCCCAGTGGTGCACACCTGTAGTCCCAGCAGCTCTGGAGCCGGAGGCAGAAGGATCATGAGTTCAAAGCCAGCCTCTTAGCAAAAATGAGGCCCTAAGAAACTCAGTGAGTCACTGTATCTAAATAAAATACAAAATATGGCTTGGGATGTGGCTCAGTAGTCTAGTGTCCCCAAGTTCAATCCTCAGTACCCTCACCAGAAAGAAAAAAAAGAGTTTAACTCTTTATATTCAATTCCAACTATCTCCTTTAGCTAAATTTCCTATTGAATAATTTTAGTTTATTTCATACTTAATAGTGATGATTTTCTTCAGTTTAAAACGAATATTGCAAGGCAAATATTATATCACTAACAATGAGAATTTTATGTATTTATGTTATTTTTTCTTTCATTAATTCAATGACTAGAATGTCTAACATGTTAAAAAAAGTATGCTAAATATGATTCTTATCCTTGTCTCTGAGACAGATTTTAAATCTGTCTCATCAGAATATTCTTTTTTTTCTATTTTTACCAAAATTTTATCTCTTTTAAAAGAATTCTAATGAAGGGCATTAAATTTTCAACTACCATTTTAAAAACTTCTGTACAGTTATACATTGAATTGTATTAATCTTTGCTTTTCTGAAATATATTGAATTTTCACCATATTTTATTTTTTCTGGAATTGCAAAATTAGATTTGTTTTTAAATATTAAAATTTCATTTTGCATTTATACTTGTGTAGTGAATATTAGATCTAGAAATATTATGGATAGTAGTAAATTGTTATTTTTGTCCTTACAGAGTTTCAAAGCTAGGGGGAGTATTTTTATTCTGTTTTGCTACAGTTTTTATTTGTTCTCTTTGTGAATTTTATGATAGAGTTGTGCTAACCTTAATTAAAATAAACTTCCAAGCATTTCATTATTTTATAATTGATAAGGATATTGTCATGAAACAAAACTTTTTTATTAAGCATAAACTTTTTGTGCTTTGAACCTCAAAGAGTTTTTAGAGAAAGAGATAGAACTTTGATCATTAAAAAAAATTTCCAAGGTTATTAATCTCTTTCACCACTTTTATTCTTTTATCACTGTTTTAGGTCAATATAGCTATACGTAACATTGGAGTTAATCTTGACATAATTATACAAACATAATTTCTCCAATTCAGTCCCCAGTATTTTCCTTTCTTTTTCCTCCTACCTCCACCTGTTCCCTTTCCTTTACTCTACTGATTCTTCCTCTATTTATTGAGAATTTTATTTTTTTTAATTAGTGCTTGTGGCTGTACATATAGGTGAAATTCACTTGGTGTATTTATATACATACATGGGATAGTTGGTTTAATTTCATTTCACTGTTCTCATGTCATTCTTAGCAATATATATTTTCCTAGAAATGCAAATGATTTTATTCTCTTTTGATGCTGAGTAATATTGCATTGTGTATATATATATATCACAGTTTCTTTATCCATTCATCTATTGAAGGACATCTAGGTTGGTTCCATAATTTAGCTATTGTATATTGTGCTGCTATAAACATTGATGTGACTGCATCACTGTAGTATGCTGTTTTTAAGTCCTTTAGATATCAATCAAGGAGTGAGATAACTGGATCAAATGGTGGTCAAAAGATTCCATTTCAGGAATCTTCATATAGCTTTTCAGATTGGCTTTATCAACTTTCAGTCCCACCAGCAATGTAAGAGTGTATCTTTTCCCCACATCCTCACCAATACTTATTCTTGCTTATCTTATTAATAACTGCCATTCTAACTGGAGTGAGATGAAATCTTGAGAGTTTTGATTTGCATTTCTCCAATTGCTGGAGATGTTGAACATTTTAAAAAATATTTGTTGATTGCTTATACATCTTTTTCTGAAAAGTATCTGTTCAGTTCCTTAGCCCATTTATTTATTGGGTTATTTGTTTTTTTTAGTGTTAAGTTTTTTGAGTTCTTTATATCCTGGAGATTTGTGCTGTATCTGATGTGCCTGTGGTAAAAATTTGCTCCCATTCTATAGGCTCTCTATCACCTTACTGATTATTTCTTTTGCTGAGAAGAAGCTTTTCAGTTTGAATCCATCCCATTTATTGATTATTGATTTCTTGCACTTTAGGAATCTTGTTACAAAAGTAGGGGCCTAATCAGACATGATGAAGATTTGGACCTGGTTTTTCTTCTGTTAGGCACAGCATCTCTTGTCTAATTCTTCAGTCCTTGATCCACTGTAAGTTGAATTTTTTGCATGGTGAGAGAGGGGCTTAATTTCATTTTGTTCCATATGGATTCCCAGTTTTCCCAGCACCATTTGTTGAAGAGGCTATCTTTTCTCCAATATGTTTTTGGCATCTTTGTCTAGCATGAGATAACCATATTTATGTGGGTGTGTCTATGCATCTTCTATTCTATGCCATTGCTCTGTTTTGGTGCCAATACCATGCCATTTTGTTACTATTGTTATATAGTATAGTTTATATTGTGATATTATCTGCTTCACTCTTCTTGCTAAGGATTGCTTTGGCTATTTTGGGTCTCTTATTTTTCCAGATGAATTTTATGATTGCTTTCTCTATTTCTGTGAGGAATTTCATTGGGATTTTGCTTAGAATTGCATTAAATCTGAATAGTGTTTTTGGTAGTATAGTCATTTTGATAATATTAATTCTGCCTATGTAAGAACAAGGGTGATTCTTTTATCTTCTAAAGTCATCTTTAATTTATTTCTTTAGCATTCTGCAGTTTTCATTGTAGTGGTCTTTCTCCTCTTTTGTTAATTTTATTTCAAATATTTTTCAAGGGTATTGTAATTGGGGTAGTTTTCCTAGTTTATCTTTTAGTGCATTTGTTACTGATGTACAGAAATGGGTTTGATTTATGGGTATTGATTTTATGTACTGCTACTTTGCTGAATTCAGTTATTAGTTCTAGAAGTTTTCTGGTGGAAGTTTTCAGATCCTATAAGTACAGAATCATGTCATTGTTGTTTTTTATTTCCTCCTCATGGAATATTTTGCCAAAGATGTTCTGTAGTGTAGACTTTCTAGTTGTAAATTCTTTTAACTTTGTTTGTCATGGAAGGTTATTATTTCATCATTAAATCTAAAACTTAATTTTGCTGGATAAAAGATTCTTGGTTGGCATCCATTTTCTTTCAGAACTTGGTATATATTATTCCAGGATCTTTTAGCTTTGAGGGTCTTGGTTGAGAGATCTGAGGAGATTCTAATTGCTTTTACCCTAATCTGATTCCTTACTCTTGTTGCTTTTAAAATTCTCTCCTTATTCTGTATGCTAGGCATTTTCATTATAATGTGCCATGGTGCAGATCTATTGTGATTTTGTACATTTGGTGTCCTATAAGCCTCTTGTAAAATTTGATTTTCCTATTTATTTTTTATGTTTGGAAAATATTCTTAATTATTTCATTGAATAGATTGTTCATTTCTTTTGTTTGTAACTCTATGCCTTCCTCTATTCCAATAATTCTTAAATTTGGTCTTTTTCTTTTCTCCCATAATTTTCAAATGTTCTGCTCATGTTTTCTTAATCATCTTCACTGTGTGGTCAACTTTATTTTTAAGATTATATATTTTGTCTTCATTGTCTGAGGTCTGTCTTCCAAGTGATCTAATCTGTTGGTGATGCTTTGAATTGAGTTTTTAATTAAATTTATTGTTTCCTTCATTTCAAGGATTTCTGTTTTTTTTTTCCAAAACCTCTGTCTCCTTATTGAAGTAATCATTTGCTTCCTGTATTTGCTTATGTAGTACTTTACCAAAATGATCTTTTGTTCTATGTGTTTGCTCTCTTTATATCACCTTAATTCATAGAACATTTTAATTAGGTACATCCTGAACTCCTTCTCTGACATTTCTTCTTCTGTTCTGACCATGTATTCTAATAAGGTAGTACCTTGGTTTGTTTGGAGTACTTTCTTCCCTTCTAGCAGAGCATATTTAAGGTGTTACAGTTTTTACCCCATAGGTTTATTGTGTCCCTGCAGGGTTCCAATACCTCTCCTTTAAGGGGGAGAACAATATTAACAGATCCCAATACAAACCATGTACAGCCTTAAACCAAATAGCTTCTATTAAGACATTCATGGTTTTGTTACAATATACATAAATTGTGAGTTTACTTATTATCTACAATATAAAGAGCAGATTTACAAAGGGTCTACAGTTTCTGATGGTGAACAAAGAGAGAACCAGGGGTCCAGTGTACGATGATGTGTTAACGAGGTAGGAGGTAAGGATATAGAGTTAATATAACTTAAAAAGTGTGAAAGAGGAATCAAGAGAATTTGACTAGTGGCAGGAGGAAAGAGAGAAAGTGATTTTGGGAAGACAATAGAAAGAGTACAATAAAAAAACATAAAAATTAAGAAAAATAAAACTGTAAAAATAGGAGATAAAAGAATACACAACTCAACTGTAATATACAATTATATACCCCAATTTTAGTAACTTAATCCATGAAAAGTACTTGGTTTCACAAATGTCGGGGATGTGAGGGAGAGAGGAGAGAGAGAAAGAGAAGAAAAAGAAAAGGAAAGAAAAAGTCTCATAGGAAAATTAAAAGATTGTTTTTGTTGGAGTTCAGTATTTTTTCTGCTTCCCTTCTCATCCAATAGGTGGGGTTGTCTATTATTTGTTTGTAGGATTATAAATCAGTACAGTCACTATGGGTGATATATATGAAAGTTCCTCAAAAACTGAAAATAGATATAATTTATGATCTAGCTGTACCACACCTTGGTATTTATCCAAAACGATGGAAGTAAGCATACTTTAGAAATATGTGAGTGCTCATCTTTACCACAGCACAATTCACCATAGTCTAGTTATATAATCGTCTAGTTGTCTGTCAACAGATGAATGGATAAAAAATGATACATATATCCAATGGAACCCTATTTAGCCATAAAAAAGAATGCTATTATGTCTTTTTCAGGAAAATAGATAGAACTGAGCAGCATCATATTAAGCAAAATAAGTGAAATCCAGAAAGACATATGCTATATGTTTTCTCTCAAATTCTAGGGAAGAAAAAAAAAGGATCTCATGAAAGTAGAAAAGACACAAGTGTGGTATTTGATGTGTTTCAGAGTTTTTAGTTATCAGCTCATCTTGCTTATTATGAACTTCCAAACGGTTATCTTATATGATATTATAAAAATTAGATTTACTATCTTAAGAAGACAAAAAAGTGACACTCTATGATCTAGTCTAATTCATCTTGTCCCCATACTTCTCTTTCCAAACCTTGATTTGCACTTTGTGCTCCAGAAATGCTACATTTTCAGTAGACCTTTACATGCAATACCCTCTTCTTTCTCTTTGCTGATGATGCCAGCACTGCCCTTCATTCTTCCTTTAACCTCAGGAGACACAGCATAGCTGTTTTTTATGTTTCCTCTGAAAGGATACTAGGTATGTGGTTTTTGATTAAGGTTGTTTCATCTTTTGTCCTTTCCGATAGTCATTTGTAAGAATGAGGATACTTGTAAGACTTCTTATGTCTGTTATGTGGATTGACTGAGTCAGACTACAGCAGAAGAGAGCTCTGCTTAAACACTTTGTGTGTGAGCTGCAATCATTATTATTTCACTGGTAAAAGCTTTTCATTCTCTCTAGTGCAGAGTAGAGACATTTGTTTTTAGGAACATGTTGCCTTCAGAACCCAACAAACCTGACCAGACATTCTGCTTTCTTCTTTGTCATGGGGAATATGAAATGCAGCCATATGAAATTTCCTTTAGAAGGAATATACTGGTTCACCCCTGGCATCTGGCTTTCCATTTTAGTTGAAGTGGCTAGTCCCTGATTATAGGGTATGTCTTCCATCCTCTGGAGTCATGTGTCTTAAAATCTTCAGCATACTTAACATCTCTTGCTTATGCTATCTGATATGCATGATTTTTCCAATGTAATTGATCATGATGACTTTTTTTAGGAATTCCAGATTGCTACAGGTTACATATATTATTAGTGAAGTTGACATATTTCTGATACAAACTGTAGAGGAATATTCTTATCTATACTCCCTGAGTGTGAACTGTTGATGATTCATTTTCTAATCAGAAGAGAAAAATATATGCATTCACCAAATCAATGGCCACATGCAATTCCCCCATGGCATTATAAGTTTGTCAATATCACATGTATCACATAAATTGCATCAGGGTTACTCTTTACATAAGCCTCCAGTAGTCTACATTCATCCTCCTGCAATCATCTGATCTCAACAAGGGCCAAATTGGTGAATTAAATGGAGATTTGATAGGGGCTTCCATTTCTCCACATTCTGCCTTCCTTTCTCCCCAGACTTTGGATATAATATGTGTTTGATTTACTCTCTTGATCAAGTTTCAGAAGTTTTCATGTGACATTCCTAACAATGATAGTTGATAGAGGTCTTATTCCATAACCAGAGAAGCAACATGGAGATTACTTCAACTGATAAGTGAAACAATTTCAATAATGCTCTTGGAGACTAGGAGAATACTCACTCACAGGGTTGGTGGTCTGAGAAAACCCACTGTTAACCAGATTTCATTCAGCCTCCCTATTTCACTCTTCCATAGTTTGCCAGTCTGTGTTTCCAAGTATCAATATCAGCGAAGCACCTGGCTCTATTATTTCTTAAAATGTCTGATTATTCCTCTTTTCCCAGTGCATAGTTGCCTGGGCAGATGGCCATGGTTTCTTCTGGGCATTAGGGTAATTGTTAAGCATCTACTTGCCAGGATGTTGTAGTGTCCTCTTCCTAGAAACTTGGCTTCCTTTTCAGTCTGCAGGTTCCAAATCTGAAAATTGATTCATGTCTGGGGATTGAACAAAGTACTGTGACTTTTAGTGGAGGTGACTACCCTAAACCTCCTGACTCTCTTCATCTTACCCAATGTGGTTTGTGCAAATTTTGTCTATTCTGTATCTGTTGAATTCTCACTTCCTCTGCATTCTTATCCTTATGATCTTTTGCTAGAATTCATCTTTCCATTCTTGGAACTCCCATATGCACATGGCAGTCACATTGTCTTTTGTTGTAATTATTTATTTGTGTAGGCTTTCTGCCCCTAGTTGATTAAATGGAAGCAGGTATGGCATATCATTTATCATTTTATTGCTTCAAGTACCCTGCATAATGCTTCAAACATATTAAGCAAGCTAGGAAAGTTTACTGATTTGATTTTAATTATACTGCCTTTTCTTCTACATTTATCCCTTAAATAAAATATATTTATATTCTATTCATAAAACATTTATATTATATTTTCCTTTTTTAAAAGATTCATTTAAAAAATTGGCACAACAGCTTTATTTTGTTTATCTAGTGGTTTGTTTTTTTTTTAATTTAATGTGGTGCTGGGGATCAAACCCAGTGCCTCATGCATGCTAGGCAAGCACTCTACCACTGAGCCACAACCCCATCCCCTATATTATATTTTCTTTATGTAAGCCTATATAGTAGAAGATAAAAGTATTTCTACATATTATTTATGAAATATTATATATAGATTTTTGTCAAATTTCTTTTAATGTTAAGTGTTATGGTTTTTATTAAAAATTACATTATTCAAAATGTTATTTCTTGTAGATAATTTGTGGTAAAAGTCTTTCAGTGAATGAAATGACTCTCAACACTTTGAAAGAAAATGGCTACAAAGCTGCATTCATTGGAATAGGTGAGTAGCTTACTTATAAATATTTTTATTGTGTTTTTAAAAAATTCCTGAAATTATCCACAAAAATGACTGCATTGAGACATTTTTATTGAAAGTTGTATCTGTCCACAGAATAACAGACAGTATTGATTGGTGATATAACTAAATTTCCAATATATACTTAGTTGTGCTGCTTCATCTTCTTTATGGATAGACTTTGGCAAGATGGTCTTTTGTCTTCCGATTCTCTTACCACATCATGGTAATGAAAGATAGTGGGTATCTCTAGAAAGCAAAGATTTTTTAAATCATGAAATGGAAACTCAGATAAGTGTAGATGCAATATCTTTTTTCTATGATAATGTAATGTAATTTACTAATAATTGAAAAATTACCTCTTTTTCTATTTATTTTTTTAAATTTCTGAGAACATTTAGAAAGTTTTGCCTTGTTTTTCTTTTTTTTCTTACTTTTTTTCTTTCTTTCTTTCTTTTTTTTTTGTATTCAGCTGAAATTAAAGATGTTCATAGTTCTGAAAGTCCCAGGGACTTTGTTGAGCTAGATGCAGACACACTTGTTTGTACTATAGCTCCTTATTTTGCCTACATACCCCATGGATGTTGAGTTTTCTAACATTTTTTTCTACTATTGTTTATTTTGAGAAACATAGAGATCAAATACTTGAATTTTTTGCCTAATAATCTTTGTATTTATTATTTCATATGATTATACTCTAGACAATGATGACATATAAACTGAGTATGTTAAATTGTTACCACTCTAATAGAATTTATTTCTCATATCTCTTAGTTTTTCTCTTCTGCAGTTTACACTCTCTGAGCATACATACATAATAATAACTCTTCATAGAGAGGTAAAGTTTCACATCTTCTTCTCACATCTCTTTAAGTGATCACATGCTGCGTTTCATTTATTTGGGGGGGTCTCCTCTTTTGTTGCATCTGTAGACTGAAATGATCACTAATATTTCATCACCCACTAGATTTTTCTTTTTAGAAAGCAACATATTATGAAAGAATTGGTATCAAGTCTAAGGGAAGTACTGTCACTAGTTTTATTTAGATGAAAATTTTGGGGAAGGGAAATAAATTTGCACTGGCTTCCAGTTCCTAAGTGTCAGTATTGAACATCCTTCCTGTGAGTCCCAGTATCATCAATATTTTCTGTATTATTTTCAATATTTGTGTAATTAATTCAAGAATAGGAAGGGGAAAACAGATTATTTTCCCTAGATTTTATTTTCAGAGGTGACTTTGGTTTCATTTTACAACATTATATTTATCTTGAGAATATAATTTAAAGAAATAGAGCGAGTATATACCATACAGTATATTATACCAATACTAGCAATTTGTAAGTTCTTGTTACTATCAACAAACATACATTCAAAATGATAGTTTCATTGTAAATGGGAAATTTAGCTAGGCATTAGGTATCAAATATTGGTGATGTTATCAACTATTTAAAGTTTATCTTTGAGCTTTCCAACAGCAGTTATACTAAAATATGTAGTTTCCACTATTGGAGTAGTATCTACTAATACAATTGCACATATTTCTATGAACTTTTTTTTTCCACAAAGAATGTTTGCACTAAGGAAATAGGGGCCAAATAAATAATTAGTATATTGAAATATCATCAAGTTAATCTCATAAGAAATAAAGTGTTACAAAAATTTGTATTAAATGGTTTATAACTCTTAGTAATTGTAACAGTAAAATTAAGATACATGTTCTATCGAAAATAATCATGTTTCTTGTTTTTATTTTATTTATTCCATTGAGCTCCTTTACTTCAGTTATTTGATAGTGCTATACCCTTTCATAATACAGTGGTCTCCATTTGACTCTGCACTGTGTGAATGCAGTGTTTAAAATGTGGTGTCCTTTCATAGTTATGTTGCTGTGCATTTTCATGCTGAGCACTGAATCTTTTGACATTTTAGTGTAGTGATGTGAGGAATGCAGTTATGTTCTGTTTCAGTATTTTGTATGAAATATATAAAAGAAAGTTTCATCTTGTCAAAAAAAAATCTTTAGTCTGCAGAAGACAAGTAGCCTCATCCTCTAGGAAATGTTTATTTGACACTCTTGATTGTTGATTTGGGAATTTATGACCTTTCTATTAGAACAGAACTGTCTGTTACCTGGACAGCCTCACAACCTTACATGCTTTTGTTCATTAACCTTGCTTCTATATAATAATTAAACTTCACTCACTTATTTATCCTCCCTTTCTCACTGAATTTGGAGGAATAAATAGCAGCATAGGATTTTGTATTGCTTTGGGTATAGGTTTGGGCACTTTAAGAAAACAACAGAAGCTGAAACAATGAGCAATCAATCTGTCCTCAGTAGTCTCTCCTGTAACAATGGGAGCCATTTTTAATACTTACCTTCCATCTTTGGTCTTTGGTGGGTAACCGTGTTCACATTCCTATTAGCAGAAGTGGGAAAGGAAGAAAGGCAGTTCCTTCCTCTTAGGTTTAGGATGCAGAAGTTGTACATTTCACTTCCATTTTCACCTTATTGTCTATAACATGGTTATATGACATACCTTACAGCAAAGGATGATGCTGGGATATGTTGTTTGTTTGTTTGTAGCAAGGTGAACAGAATCCTCATTAAACATCCAGTATTACAGGGAAGGAGAATAATGGATATAGAGGATAGAGACGCCTGAGGTTTTCTGGTACAGGTATACATTATCATTGATATTTGACACATGAGGTCAGTATCATACTTAATAGCAAAAGGAAAAAGTACTCTATGACTTAGTGTTTTCATATTGGCTACGTAGTTAGCTTATAAAAATGGTTATGCCTTCTCTTTGTATAGTTGGGATTGTGTACTTATAGATATCTTGTGCTTTTAACAACTGTCTTATTCTATACTATTTTACCTAAAATATGCATATTAAATATGACAGTAAGGTTCATTCAGTAAGCACACTGTATTAACATAAGTGTGTTCTGATGGCTGCTTATTTCAAATATTACATGTAATATTGCTGGGGAAAAGTCACTTTTAGATTTTCTCCTAACAATACAAACGAAGTCCATGAAGTCTTTATCTAATTGTATGTATATTATCATGAGTCTTAAACAGTTATATCTCTTTAACCCTGAGAGGTTTAGTCTCTTATAAGTAGTGAAATAAAGCCTGATGTCTTAGTCAATGTTAGATTGAGTTATCTTTGCAATAATTGTTCTTTTTTAATACGTACTGAATTTGGGGGAGTTTTACTGTGATAAAAGCATCTGCACAGGGAGTTACTGTCACTGTTCAGAAGTAGCATATTAGAGCATTCTCTATATAAGACATTTTAAAAATGATTTTTAAACCAGGTGGCTGGCTCACCTTGGTTAGTATTGAAATTAATATAATAGATTATGACCATTTTTTATTTTACAAAAATAAGAAGAAAACAACAGAAGAGAAAATATCAAAGTATATTACATTTAGCTTTTCAGTTTTGAGGTTTACTTTTTCTTCTTCTTTCTTTTCTTTTTTTTTTTGGGGGGGGGGAACTGGAGATTAAACCCATGAGTCCATGAGTGCTCTATTGCTAAGCTACATCTCCAGCCCTTTTTATTTTTTTAGTTTAAGGCAAGGTATTGCTATGTTGCCCATGCTGATCTTGATCTTTCAGTCTTCCTTATCCTCCCTAGTTGTGCAGATTTTAGGCATCTTTCACCATGTCTAGCCAATTTTGTGTATTTAATGTAAGTGCTTGTACACAAAAACTGCATAGTATATAAAAAGATTTTTCTAAATGTGGCTTAATAGTCAAAATTTGATATCCACTGCTAGACTTTGTAGTAGTCACCTTTTATTTCCCGTAGTATGCCCAATGCCCACCAATAATCAACTATTTTGTAAATTAAGTATTGAATGATTGCAGTATTAAAATTAGGCTAATAATTAAAATAATAAAGAAATTTGAATTCAGTGTTTTACTTGGGTAACAACTTTATCACTGAGCTGGACTCTCAGTTTTTGCTTTTTTCTTTTGAAGTATTCATTATATGCTATTTTCTATCTCATATGTTCACAAAACATGGTAGTACTGAAAACAATCTAAGTGGCCAAGTAAGAGAAAGAACTTACTAAGACACCCTCACATAATTTGTTAAACTTTGTGTATTTTTCTGATGAGGTTTTCAAGATTTTTGTTATAAAATGTGGGAGACAGAAGGAGTTATAGGGGAGAACATAGTGAAATCCTTGGTAACTGTCACAGTTCATACCATGAATCAGGGAGTGCAAACAGATACTATAGAGCTGAATAACCCAAATGCTTTAATTATGTCTAGCCAAAGATTTCTTTTGAATTTGCTTCATGTGATGTATCACTACTACTACCCTTTCTTAAGGCTGCTGGACTACTGTTGTAGCCCCTTAACTAGTCCCTTTGGTCACAATTACCCATATAGCAGAAATAGTGGTTTTGCCTAAATCAGATCTCATCCTGTTGTTCTCTCATTAAAAATTTCCTATAGTATCCCACTTGCTTCTAGATTAAAAAAAAAATTCTCAATGATGGCTCATGTGCTTATTAGCTCAAGACCCTGGGTTCAATTTCCAGAACCACTAAAATTAAAAAACAAAACAAAACAAACAAAAAAACAACTGACAAAGTTTCTCATGATTTGTCACAGTTTATGTCTCCAGTTATCTTATCCAGTAATTTATGTGTTTTAGCCATTTGGAATTTTTTTCAGTTTTACCATATCTACATTTTTTCTGCCTCAGTTTTTTGGACATGAACCTAGATCCATCTTTATTTGCATACCTATGTTCTTAACTTGGACATCCTTTTTCTGCTTTTACTCTTTAGGCTGAATAAATGCAAACTCTTCCTCAGTGCATCTCCACACCACTGTGTTCCTATTCCTTTTCTGGATATCCAGTTCAGAGTCTGTACTTTAGTATATCATTTATTTCCCTTTGTTATAATTGACTAGTCATATGTTGGCTTCCACTACTTGAAGTTAATTTCTTAAAGGCAGAATGTTCTGTCTGCCTTATTAATTGACAGATATTCAGTAGCCTAGCAAAGTGCCTGAAACATAGTAGGAACTCTTTAATTGAAACATTTTTAAATTATTGATTTTAATGAAAACACTTTGATGATTTGTCAAAATAAATGTATATTATTTTTTAGTAGGTGGAAATTTTGGAGCATTGCAACATTGACCAAATCCAGGGGAAAATATAGTTTACATTATTATGAAGTCAATATTATTGTATTAATGAAATAATAAGTAGAAATAGTGATATCAGTGTTGGTTTTATGGATAGCAGTTGCTGTAATAGCTAATATTGTTTCAGACTTAATTCTTAAAATAGTCTATCCTATTAACTGTTAAAATAGCCCTAGAGGTGGATATTATTACACATTTTTATGGATAAGAAAATTAAAGTTAAGAAAAGTAAAAGAAAACTAGTAAGTGGTCACTAAATGTGGAAAATCAATTTTACAGTGAGGGATGGAAAATTTTAACAAATGCAAATGTTCATATTTCAACATAAAAGGCTGCTGCAGACAAGACTGAAAGCCAGCATGTTACCTGATGACACCTGCCGACATTGTAACATCCTATTGAAGGTTCTGGAACATGGTGACCTTATAGTCTGGAAAAATTAGTCTTTATATTTAGACTCACTATTTTCATTGTTAACACCAATTGGTTTTTCAGTTACCATAGAAGAATCTTTTTTGAATGTGAAGATTCTCAAATATTATAACAGCTGAAGAAAAGATAATTACAATTAAATAAAATCCATTGAGAGATTGTGGTATTAAATTTGTTACAGTGTGGCCTTTAGTTAAATCTCTTGTGTCTTCTTAGAGGCAGAATTCTTCTCTGTAGAAGTTATTCTTAATTAGCTTCTTAATCAGAAATTTCTAAATTGTACATAATCATGAATGCTTTTTATTTATTTAGAAGAAAATACCATAAAGATTTTAGACTACCATTTTACCTCTGTCCCCATATAAAAGCTGAAGTTGTTTAGTTGATATCCACATTTATGAATAGATTGTTTAAAAATAATAAACCTGACTTAATTGTAAGCAAAAAAGTCATGAATATTTTGCCAATCTGATTTTTTTTAATTTGTAATATTGTTTAATCTAGTGTCACTTGTAAGTACTCTGGTATAATTGTGAGATGGCTCCCAAGAATTTGAAAATGAGGGAAATAGAATTCCAGCTGAGATTTCATTAAATCATCTCTTAATGAGTTCACACAAAGCCCCCAGAAGGAGATAAAATAGATGTAGGGCAATTATTCTTTGATAGTATTAACATGTCTATAGAAAGAGCATATTAATCTGTAGAAGCAGGTACTAGGGGCTAGTCACCTTTAGAAGCATATAAGAAAAAAAAATGAAATGAACGTGAGGAAACACTGGTGATATCTCTTTAAAGGCATTTAAATCAATAGCACTGGATTCTTTGAGCCCTTATCTTTAGATATTCAGGTAAGCACATTTGAAAACCTCTGAATCTAATCCTACGCTCCTCAAGCAGATACTGATTTCACAGTAGTTCAATAGCAGAACACAGTGCGAATCACACCAATAATAGCTTGTCCCTATGATTCTTTGTCCTTCTAAACCATGCTGATTCTCCTTGTAATATGATATTCTATTAAAGGCTCAGATATTTCTAGTTGCTTTTTATTGTGCTCAGAATGTCAAATTGTCTTACTGTCACTTTCAATGGCTACAATAGCTGTCTGAATTTATCCTTTTAACCTTAAATCTACCACTTTATAAACCTCTCCCACCATTTCGTATCTATCTATTCTTCCAAAGGTGTATTTTGCCAGCATTGTTTCTCTAGTCTTTCCTTTATGGACAGAGATCTTGCAGTCTGTCTCTACATGCTGAAGTCAATGCTGCTTAGAATATTCATCAGGAATGACACTTCCTTCATGGGACTCATATGATCCAGCTAAGATAAGTGCTCATTCTGTGTTCATATATAATGAGCTGTTTCATGTCATTTATAGGAATAAATATAATATTCTTTTTATTCTTTTCATTGTGCGCATATATATATATTCCTCTCCTGGCCACCACCAATACTGTACATTAAAAGCTTATGAGATCAGGGATTTATTTTCATTTTTGTATTCCACAAGTTCAGCACATTTATTGACACATAGTAAAGCATCAAAAAAGTATTTCTGAAGTTTAAACAATTGAGAGGAAACAGAAGAGAAACAATGGAAGAAATGAAAAGCTGTGTTGTATCTTCTGTAGATGTATTGTGGCTATACATGCTCACTTTGCCTTTTAACATTCGTGGATCTCTTCAAGGATCACCCACTCCCATCTCTCTCTCTCTGTATTTTTCCAGGCATCGTCCACATTCATATCTTTCTCTCTCTCTCTTTCAACAGTATTCAAAGCAATGTTCATTGGTTCTGATTAACCACTAAAGCCATTCTTAAGTCATTTTTACATTTGTACCTAATCATCATCAAATATTACACTATTATGATGAATAGTACATGTTTTCTTTGAGAATTTTTGGTTAAATTTTAAAGGTAGATTTTATTTTCTTAAAAGCATTTAAGACAATCTTTTAAAAATAGTGGCTTTTATGTTGATAGAAACTCTTATACATTATTGATGATCAATAAATGTTTAATTAATTAATTAAAATAGATTTCTCTTACAATGCTCTATAGCCTTTATTCTTTTTATTTAGAAAATCTTAAAAATATATTTTAAAATTTCAAACATTTTTATCTGCTTTGGATTTATTGCTATGAAGACATGGAGGAATTTCTGTTATATTTTATATATACATTCCCTGGATTAAATGTGTGTTTCACTTAGGTAGTTGCCTAAATTAAAGAAGGAGAAAATTTTTGGTCTTTTCATTGTTCAAAATTAGTTTTCTTTTAGTAGTTCCCAGAGGCTTAGTTAACTCTTACAAATCAGTTGAGAAGAGAATTGGAAAATTATTGGAAGTAAATGAAGTGTGGTCTTTGAACTTCTGTTTATGGTCACCAGAAAAAATTTTTCTATGGGAGAAAATTATTAAACTACTGGAAGGATATTTTATTGAAATATATTATTGACATAGTCTCAGTCAGCTTGGCATGATATATAAAATGTCACATAGAGGCTGGAAGTCTGAGAATAGGTGCCAGCATGATTGGCTATGATGGGGCCCTCTTCCTGGTTTTCAGATGGCAGTCCTCTTCCTGTGTCCTCACATGGCTTTTTATTTGTTCATGTACAAATAGAAAAAGGGTTGTGGTATATTTTCTCTTTTTAAATAAATGAACTAATCCTTTGATATGACCCCACCCTAATGACTTCATTTAAACTTAATCTAAACTCGAAGGCCACATCTTCAACTGTCATTAGATTGGGTGTTAGAGCTTCAAAATAGGACTTTTAAGGGTACACCCATTTTCAGTTCATGAACATCATCATATTGTTATTTTTTTTAATGTAGCAATCATCTTAAGAGTTCTGGCTTGTCCTTGAGAGATAGGATCTTGATGTTGATGTATAAATTTTGGAATAATTAACAAACCTATAGGTCCCCAAGGAATTGGATATCATCATAGGAGAATTAAAGATGTCATAGTACCTCCCTCCAATTCGATAATGTTGAATGTGGAATAATTCAAGACTACATTGAACGCATATGTACAAATGATAATGATTTTCAATTAAAGCTAGGAGGTACAATACTGGAGAGCTATTTTCACACTGCAAACCCTACAACTCTGCTTATCTCACCCTTTTGTGAACAACTGCTCATTAAAATTTGGTAAAACAAAGAACACAGAAAGAAAGAAAGGGGGTTAGGAAGAAAGGCATGAAAAATAATATGGAAATGCCAGAGATATGTGCAAGTTGGAGGAAACTAGGTATAGTTCTACATACTTATATTTCTTTCTAGAGATATTCTAGTACAGAAATATGAAACTTCTCAGGATAATTTTTGTGTTATTTATTACTTATTTCCTGTTTATACAGATTAGGCTACACCATCTTTGGTTGGCAGGATTAGATAAAATACACTAATACTCTGATGTATAAACAACTTCTTTGACTTGACTTTACATGCTTAAAATTTATGTGCTTTGAAGCAAGACAAAATGTCTTCTAAAAGATATTATTAACACACAGTATTTTATGTAGTATTTTTTTAGAAGCAGTATAGTTGAAATTATTGTCAAATAAGTTTTTCTCCAGATCTTGCCTTTGAGTTCTTCAAGGAACAAGTTCTCAATTCCCCAGGTAGAATGTAATTTGGTTTTACAACTTTCTCCTTTTGTTATGCTCACATTAGTTAGTAATATTATAAGTTAAACTTGGAATTGCTATATAGGAAAACAGTAGTGAAATAATGATTAATTTAAATATTAACACGTTTATGGAAAGTTTTTGAAGCAAAGTTTTGATTTATTTGCTTCCTTATCTCCAAATGTGTAAGGACTCTTGATGTATGTTATCCTCTTCTGATTAGCCATGCAGTGCCACCTGGTGTGCAGATGGAAGGAACTTACACATCAGAGGCTCTGTTCACACCCACCCCCACCACACACAGCTTACATGGCAGAAAGTTAACAGATGTTCACTTTGCTTGTGTTACTGAGATAAATTGTGCATCCAACTTTTAATTCATAAGTTAAATTTGGAGAATAAGATATTGATATTTGGGTTAGTCTGTCAAAGATTATGTTAATACTTCCAATTTATGGAAAGAAAGATATTTATTTAATTAAAAAATGTCTACCTTGGATCCTTTCATTCTTATTATTTGTGTTTCCATTTTTTCTTTTTTTTTAATTTACATGGTAGTTTTGATTTTTGAGGCTTAGGGTCTGTATTCACAGACAATTATCAGTAAAAGACTAAATTTAAGATTATCTAATATTTGCCTGGGAAATATTTTTTTTAATTAGAAGAAAACAGACTTTCTTTTGTCTTTTGTAAAGTCATACAATAGTCTCATGCTTTCCCTGTTCTTATTTCTTTGATGTTACTATTGGCTACTTGCATTTTAAAGTGTATGTGGAAACTTATACAATATACCTGGCAGTCTCCAAAGGACAATAAATTGCAAAAAACTTACAGCACATTTAGAAAAATAATAAAACTTCTTCAGTGCAATTAAAAAAATTGTAAACATAGTAAATATAGCTAAACATTTCTTAGAATATTGGCCAACATTATTTTTAATTTTGCACATTATTTTTAATTCTCAAAATAATTTTGGATTGGTATTGTATCTTCATAGATAGATAAGCATACATATGTGTAAATTATGCATAAGATGTTTGATAACTTTCTCAAGTACTAGAATCTGGATTTGAACTGAACTACATATTGGTGAAGTGTAGAGTTAATCAACAAAGTGAATTATTAAATAAGAACTTCTCTCATAAAAATTGATATTTATCTTTCTGATATTGTAAGGGCCTTAAATGGACTCCAAATCAAACAGATGAAGGGGTAGGACCAAAATGAGTAGGAATATCAGTTTGGAAGAGAGATTATATTTTTAAAGTTATTTTGTTTTCTTTGTTTGTGGTTCTGGTTTCCAACCCAGAGCCTCATCTATGTTACACAAGGACCCTACTATTGAGTTACATTCCCAGGGGTAATTATTGAGAGAACTTAAATATCTTCTAATTTAAATTTCTAACTACTGAAAAAAAAAAAAGCAAGTTAGCTTCACAGTTCTTCTGTAAAGGAATAGATAGCAAATATTTCATGTTTGTAGGCCATATAACCTCTTCTGCAACTATCACCTCTTTGCTTTTGTAGTGTGAAAGCAGATATAGAGTATATATAAGGAAATGAGTAGTTATGTGTCAGCAAAACTTTATTTAACAAGAATAGGTGGGGGCAGATTTGCTTAGCAGGCTATGCATCAAGGAATTACTTAAGAATATCAATTGCTTATTATTTTCTTTAGCTTTGAGACAAGAAAAATATTTTAAGTAAAAATCTATGTGCCTTATAATTCAAAAAAATCAAATTAACTTTTGTATAATCAAATTAACTTTTTATTCAAGCCTAATAAACTTGAATTGTTTTGAGAATATATGCCACTTTGTAGAACATATTTTAAGAGCATCAGGTCCTAGCTAGAAAGCAAAAAGTACATTCATAACGAATTATTTGGTAATAGCACTTTAAAATAGTTAATTTATGTGAATTCCTACATTTTAGTGTTCACTAAAGCACTTGGGCTCCTCATGTCTTAGTTATGATTTTAGCAAGTAGTTTATTTAAAAGAAAAATTCAAAAGCAGATTTTTCCTAATGCCATGCCTATGTTAAGTTTTAGAAACATTATTTAGATAAAGCTGCTATTTTTGTTCCTTTCTCAGGTGTACTGTTTTACACTTTTAAAGTAAATCTTCAGTAAATACTAACATGTCCAGTAAATGATAACATACTTTATTTCATAATTTTTAAAAATCCACAAATCTAAATCACAGAGGGAATCAGTGAGAACTGAAATTAATTTGTCTTCTATAACTTTATTGCCATTTCTCAAGGTATATCTTAGAAATTATGATTAATGCCTGGCTTTATTGTTCTTACCAATTTTTAATGGGAGATAACAAGCTAGGCCTTTCTCTGTGAAACCTCTTCCACTTGCTTTTCCACTTTGTGGTTCTCTGTCTCTATTCATCATTATGAACTCTAATAATTATCACCTATTTTGTCTTTGGCCAGGAAGTAACAAAGAGACCTCCATACCACAGTTTCTTGTATTTCTAGTGTTTAGGGAAGTAATCTGGGGATTATTTTAGAACAAGCCTTTAACTTTTATACAAGCATATCAATCATCTTGATATAAAAGACAAACAAGAGCATGTTTGTTATAAAGTTCATTGAATACAATAGAAAAGGTATTACTGATACATTAATTGGAGACAAACTCATCTGAATATAGAGTAAGAAAATAAAAAAAAAACTAATGAATAGAATTTGTGGCTTTTCTGAAGTTTAATGTAATATGCTTAGTCAGGGATACATTCTTCTGTGCAAAATGGTAGATCAAAATGTATATATAAGTTTAATATCTTTTTGATTTACTATAAAAATACATTTAAGATTGGTTTAATTTTTTGTCCTTTTTTACTGAAACTGGATCAAGGTTTGCTTTTATGCTATTTAGAATAATGCAAATTAAAGGAGTAAAAAAAATGTAAAGATTAAAATACTTCTCACTTTTTTTAGAGGTGTGATCATTTATTATATTAATATATATTTGTAATTACTAAAATGTGACCATTTTAGTATACAAAGTTATTTTCTAAAGAAACCATCTGATATAATCAAGTAATGAATTATTGGAATTTTGTGTGTGCATTTTTTTCTCCACTGTTGACTATAGAAATATTTAGTTAATGGAGCACTCTAGAGAAAATTAAATCAATGTTATATTATTCTCTTTTTTCCCCCTTAGTGCATTTTTTGTAGCTATTTGACAAGAATTTCTGCAAGAAAATTTCTGTACTATTAAGACCATTTGGGCTTAGAGAAGACTGACTATGAGTCACTAGAGAGTGGTCTGAACTGTGAGGTTTCCAATTATAGTAGTATATTCTTGAGTGTTGGACTTTTCATGTTAAGGAAATCTCATATTTCTCTATTAATGCCTTCTACTATAGTTAGGTATTGGTATTGTCTTTCTGCTCCCTGTCCTGTGTGTGTGTGTGTGTTTGTGTATGTGTGTATGTGTGTTTGTGTGTGTGTGTGTGTGTGTGTGTGAGTGTGTATGTGTGTATGTTCTTAGCTTCCAGACTTAGGTAACTTGCAGTCATCTTTTTGTGAAAGGAAGAGTGAGGGAGATATAAAATGAAAAGTTTATATTTTGCGAAGGCAACATTATCCTGAAGTTATTTTCACCTTATGATTCTTCTTTCTGTAGAAGGGTTAGAAAGCAACATGAAGTCAAAGTATAAATAGCAACTTACAGGTATTATGTTGAACCATAGCATTGACAGAATTACATACTGGTCTTCATGACCATCCTAGACAGAATAAAGGAAATTGCAGCCCAGCAAATTGTATGACTGTCGATACCACAGAGTGTTATCCTGAAGTATGCTGCACTGAACATAACTCTAATTCCACATCTAAGGATATTACTTCACCATAGCTTATTGATGGCATATTTTTTATTTTGTTGGCCCACCCTTCCTTTGACAATGGCATATGTTAGCTATAATACCCTGTGGTTTGAGGAGTCTCTATGATTAGAAAGAAGTTATGCTAGCCTATTTAAGGACTGAACTTCTTAGCACTACATTTTAGTGTCAGCTGTTGGATATACAGAGCCATGTTTTCTAATACTATCCAAAATGATAGTGTTTGCTAATGAGTTGACTTGAAAAGTTCAGATATTCCTCATTCATGAAAATATAACTTGTGGAAGAAATTCTGTATAATATATGTGTATTTAGAAAAGAGATCAATTGGGAAAGAGAATCTTTTACTTCAAAAATATTATCTTGGGATTCTTAAACAAATTTCTTCTACAAGAATTAACATATGACATATTTTACAAAATTCATTGATATTTACTTCAGAGAGACATGTTCATCATATAAAGTGAGATGTAAATTCACTCCCTTTTTATCACTAACCAAAGAAAACTCTGCAAAAAGTTAATAAATAAGTAAAATAACATTTGTTGCAATTTGCTTCTTTTTAAGTTGCTCTTCCATAAAGCTTTGTTCCTGGGTTTGTATATTTTCTATTTTAACAAAAATAGTATCAGCATTTGTTTTAACAAATCTTAAAATTATTTTTACAACTGTTAAACAAACGGATCTTTTTTTTTTTTTTGGCATCCTCAGAGTTAACATTGTATTCCCCCAAGGTCTTGTAAGAAAATATGCATTATGCATTATGGAAACATAAAATCAGTCCTTCTTACAGATTAAATAAATTTTCATCATGCAGAATAACTGAATACATAGTCTCTACCACTGCAGGTTGATTGGTACAGAAAATAAGAGGGGAGAGTAATTTTAGACAATTTTTTGATCTCAGGGTTTATGTTTACACTCTTGAATACTATTGTTATGCTGTTTTTTTTCTTTTTTTGTTTTTCTTTTTTTTATTGTTGGTTGTTCAAAACATTACATAGTTCTTGATATATCATATTTCACATTTTGATTCAAGTGGGTTATGAACTCCCATTTTACCCCGTATACAGCTTGCAGAATCACATCAGTTACACTTCCATTGATTTACATATTGATATACTCATGTCTGTTGTATTCTGCTGCCTTTCCTATCCTCTACTATCCCCCCTCCCCTCCCCTCCCCTCCCTTCTTCTCTCTCTACCCCCACTACTGTAATTCATTCCTCCCCTTGTATTATTTTTCCCTTTCCCCTCACTTCCTCTTGTATGTAATTTTGTATAACCCTGAGGGTCTCCTTCCATTTCCATGCAATTTCCCTTCTCTCTCCCTTTCCCTCCCACCTCTCCTCCTTGTTTAATGTTGGTCTTCTTCTCGTGCTCTTCTTCCCTAGTCTGTTCTTAGTTACTCTCCTTATATCAAAGAAGACATTTGGCATTTGTTTTTTAGGGCTTGGCTAGCTTCACTTAGCATAATCTGCTCTAATGCCATCCATTTTCCACCAAATTCTATGATTTTGTCATTTTTTAATGCAGAGTAATACTCCATTGTGTATAAATGCCACATTTTTTTATCCATTCGTCTATTGAAGGGCATCTAGGTTGGTTTCACAGTCTTGCTATTGTGAATTGTGCTGCTATGAACATCGATGTAGCAGTGTCCCTGTAGCATGCTCTTTTTAGGTCTTTAGGGAATAGACCGAGAAGGGGGATAGCTGGGTCAAATGGTGGTTCCATTCCCAGCTTTCCAAGAAATCTCCATACTGCTTTCCAAATTGACTGCACCAATTTGCAGTCCCAGCAACAATGTACAAGTGTACCCTTTTCCCCACATCCTCGCCAGCACTTATTGTTGTTTGACTTTATAATGGCTGCCAATCTTACTGGAGTGAGATGGTATCTTAGGGTGGTTTTGATTTGCATTTCTCTGACTGCTAGAGATGGTGAGCATTTTTTCATGTACTTGTTGATTGATTGTATGTCCTCCTCTGAGAAGTGTCTGTTCAAGTCCTTGGCCCATTTGTTGATGGGGTTATTTGTTATCTTATTGTCTAATTTTCTGAGTTCTTTATATACTCTGGATATTAGGGCTCTATCTGAAGTGTGAGGAGTAAAGATTTGTTCTCATGATGTAGGCTCCCTGTTTATCTCTCTTATTGTTTCTTTTGCTGAGAAAAAAACTTTTTAGTGTGAGTAAGTCCCATTTGTTGATTCTAGATGTTAACTCTTGTGCTATGGGTGTCCTATTGAGGAATTTGGAGCCCGACCCCACAGCATGTAGGTCGTAGCCAACTTTCTCTTCTATCAGATGCCGTGTCTCTGATTGGATATCAAGCTCCTTGATCCATTTTGAGTTAACTTTTGTGCATGGCGAGAGAAAGGGATTCAGTTTCATTTTGTTGCATATGGATTTCCAGTTTTCCCAGCACCATTTGTTGAAGATGCTATCCTTCCTCCATTGCATGCTGTTAGCCCCTTTATCAAATATAAGAAAGTTGTAGTTTTGTGGGTTGGTTTCTGTGTCCTCTATTCTGTACCATTGGTCCACCCGCCTGTTTTGGTACCATGCTGTTTTTGTTACTATTGCTCTGTAGTATAGTTTGAAATCTGGAATCGCTATACCACCTGATTCACACTTCCTGCTTAGTATTGTTTTTGCTATTCTGGGTCTTTTATTCTTCCATATGAATTCATGATTGCTTTCTCTATTTCTACAAGAAATGCCGTTGGGATTTTGATTGGCATTGCATTAAACCTATAGAGAACTTTTGGTAATATCGCCATTTTGATGATGTTAGTTCTGCCTATCCATGAACAGGGTATATTTTTCCATCTTCTAAGGTCTTCTTCAATTTCTCTCTTTAGGGTTCTGTAGTTTTCATTGTATAAGTCTTTCACCTCTTTTGTTAGGTTGATTCCCAAGTATTTTATTCTTTTTGAGGATATTGTGAACGGAGTGGTTGTCCTCGTTTCCATTTCAGAGGATTTGTCGCTGATATACAGGAATGCCTTTGATTTATGCATGTTGATTTTATAACCTGCCACTTTGCTGAATTCATTTATTAGCTCTAATAGTTTCTTTGTAGACCCTTTTGGGTCTGCTAGGTATAGAATCATGTCATCTGCAAATAGTGATAATTTAAGTTCTTCTTTTCCTATTTTTATGCCTTTAATTTCTTTCATCTGTCTAATTGCTCTGGCCAGTGTTTCGAGAACTATGTTGAACAGAAGTGGTGAGAGAGGGCATCCCTGTCTTGTTCCAGATTTTAGAGGGAATGCCTTCAATTTTTCTCCATTCAGAATGATGCTAGCCTGAGGCTTAGCATAAATTGCTTTTACAATGTTGAGGTATGTTCCTGTTATCCCTAGTTTTTCGAGAGTTTTGAACATAAAGGGATGCTGTAGTTTGTCGAATGCTTTTTCCGCATCTATCGAGATGATCATGTGGTTCTTATTTTTAAGTTTATTGATGTGGTGAATAACATTTATTGATTTCTGTATATTGAACCAGCCTTGCATACCAGGGATGAATCCTACTTGATCATGGTGCACAATTTTTTTGATATGTTTTTGTATCCGATTCGCCAGAATTTTATTGAGGATTTTTGCATCTAGGTTCATTAGAGATATTGGTCTGTAGTTTTCTTTCTTTGAAGTGTCTTTGTCTGGTTTCGGAATCAGGGTGATGTTGGCCTCGTAGAATGTATTTGGAAGTTCTCCCTCTTTTTCTATTTCCTGAAATTGCTTGAAAAGTATTGGTATTAGTTCCTCTTTAAAGGTTTTGTAAAACTCTGCTGTATACCCATCCGGTCCTGGGCTTTTCTTAGATGGTAATCTTTGGATGGTTTCTTCTATTTCCTCAATTGATATTACAAATGGTATTCATTGAATGTTTTCAGTTATTAAAAGCATGGAAATTTTAGTTTCTATTAAATATTCCCCTAAAAGTGCTCAGGTTTGTTATTAAGGTCACACACCTTTCAGCTATAAAGTGATAAGCTTTTCTTATCAATTTGGCCTTTTCAGAGTGTTCCTTTTTATTTATGATAGGATGCTGAAGGGATTGTGAGATCCTGCAAGAATTATTAGCATGTTCTTAACCATTCTGCACACTGGTGCTAAGGAATGGCATGATACTGAACATTGAAACATAGGCTGGTGGGTCAGAGAAGTGAGGTCTCTTCATCTGATTATACAGAAATGAATTAAAATCCTAAACGAGGTCATTTAGGAGATGGCAAATGTCTACTAATTAGGTTGGTGAATACTTTTTGATTACTCTGTAGGGACTATTTTGAAATGCTATGTTTGTATAGGATCCTGAATATAAGTTATAGGCGCTCTCCTTTCTGAGGTGTTTAGAAGAACACTAAAGGTTTATCAGCAACTTGAACAACTTGAGAACAAGTAAGAAAACCCAGTTGTTCTAGCAAGTATACTTAATTCTTGTTAGAGTTTTTATTTTCTTTTACAAACATATCACATTTGTTTGAGAATCTATCACATTATAAATGTCTAATTTGGCATCACTTAGAGCTTTGTTTTTAAAATGTCTACTATGTATTTGGGGATTTGTGCATGTTCTCGATGGATCTTATTTAAACTTCACCATAATCCCAGGAACTAGGTGCCAGTTGCCCTGATTTCAATGCTTAGGAAACTGGCTCCTTGGCTTGCTTGATGCTGTTAGGTTTCTCCCAGAGGATATCAGAATCCCCAATCTGTGGTTTTCCCAGCTTCCTCAGTATCTCATTTATAATCATAGAGTAGGAAGTAAAAGGTGGTGAATGGCTTAAGGGAGAAGGAGAAGGGAAAGTTTTTCTTCTATTTGTTTATATTTGTAGAGAAATCCAACACAGTTAATGATAAGATAAAAATGTGAATACTAACAAAGATTTAAAATGATATTTAATGGATGAAAGAACAAAAAGAAATGGAAGAGCACAAACACAGGTGTTCACTTTTGAAAGATGAGAGGATATGCTTCCTCATTGACAAGGAACTAGTTTTGTGAAGAGAGAAGAACATTCTAAGGTGGACCATGTCATCCAAATGAGCTCACCTTGATTGGCCTCTCATTAGGGAAGCCCAAGGCTTTGCATGCTTTATCAGGAGGAAGTCCTGACTTGCTGGTTAAAAGCTGGTGGAATGAGCTGGAGAGCCTCTTAGGGAGGGAAGGAATGGGGGGAGAGAGAGAGGAAAACCTTAGCTTTATCTCCCCAAGCACCCAGAACAGAAAAGAAAATCTTAGGGGTGGTGAAAAAAATAAAAAAAAACATAACTGCATATCAAAGTAGAGAAATACAGACAAAGAACATTAAGTTTTTACTTAACTAAGTTTATATTTATAGTAGGTCTTAGTCTCTATTTTTGTTTATGGAGTGAAAGGAGACAAGAATAAAATATTTTATTATGAAAGAGGCACAAGTAAGGATGATACTTTTATTAATCCTAGTTTTATTGATTATTTATTATGAAAGCAAGAAGCTGGGGGCATAGCTTAGCAGTATAGCATGTGCCTAGCCTGTGTGGGGTCCTGGTTTCAATCCTCAACACTGCAGAAACCAAAAAAATAAATTCATAATTAAAAGTATTATTTTTTATAGTTCTTCTAATGAAATTGGTGATTATTCTTCAAATGTGTCTTCTAAGAAGTCTATAAAAATGTTATCCCTTCAAGCATATAAAATGAGACCAATGCCCAAAACTGGTTTGAGCCAGTTTTATCCAGGTGTTACACTTACATTATAATTAGTTGCTTTGAAAGTGAGTAATTCTATCAGGTCTTTAAATAACCCCATTTAATAAATTAATACAACAAGTATCTTGAATTATTTGTAAAAATACAAGAACAGTAGCACTTTAACAAATTCTCAACTAAAGCTTACTGAAGTGTAATGATTGAATCAACCACCGTGCTATTAGAGTATATCATTATTAGGAAAAACTGTAGGACATATTATGAGTTTAAAGTTGAAGATAAATTAATCCTTAAGCATATCATGCTATGATACCAAAGCTTTGTAGCTAAGGATTATTTGAAAATTGACTGACCATATGAATATACCATATTTATGTAGAGTGAGGTAGAAATGGAAGGGATGGGATTGAGTGAAGAGAGAGAAAAAATAGAGCAAAGAAATATATATAAAATTCAATGAAGGGCAGCATAATTTGGCATTTATTCCAAACTAGTGTGAGTGAGTTCTTACACTATGTATATTTTGAAATATTCTAGATCAACTGTGTGGCATTACATGATTGGAAATAAAAAAGCAAGTTGAAAAAAATCTTATTTGCTGCTTTGAGGAATGGATAATTCAAATAAGCTAAGCCTTTAGGCCAAAATTTTGGTAGAAAAAAAAATGTGCTCTGATTTCTGCCAAAGACTTAATTGACCATAAGTTAAATAACAATTATTCAATATTCATGGTATAGAAAACACTTCTATTATGTATTGATTTTTTGATTGATCTTTTAAAACTGTAACTATGCAGACCAATAAAGATAGCCAAAAATTTTCCATCACTGAATATGTATAACAGATACCACTCTTATACGTATACACAAGCTATACTTTATAACATAAAATGATTATTGGAATCCTTCTCCTTGTGCTCCTGGTTTCTAGAGTGTTAATTTACAAGCACCCTGTTTGGACATACCTAATTATATCACATTTTGTTCTATAAACATTTACCATGATTTGTACCAGGTACTGGTTGTCACAGTGAAAAGGAAAACATTTTCCCCATCTTTATGGATATCAAGACTTCATTGGTTTCAACGTGTAATAATTACAACACCATGTGATAATGTATGTAATGATTGACAGTATCTTAGAGTTTGGTGGGTACACAATGAAGAAGCTTGATATTACTGAAATTATTTTAACTGTGAGAGTGCATTGTGGATGGGGAGGAAGCCAGGAAAGACTTCCTGGGGAGAGTGGTGTCTTTATGGAGTTGAAACTATGGTTAGGAAATAACAAGGCAAGAGAAGGCCCACAGAAAGGGTTATTCCTTCCAGAGGGGTCAAGAGAGAAGTTGTTCAGTGAATTAGCTTTATAATAAACCTGGGTAGTTCAGTGTTTCTGAAATTAGTGATGCTGAGGTTGTTGAGTCTTTAGGCAGGAGAGTTAGGCAAGAAGTAGGTCTTAGAGGGCCTGCATAGCTTACTAAATGACTTGGATTGCATTCTGTTGAATATGAGAAGTGATCAGAACATTTTAAGCAGTGCAGACTCTGGGAGAGAGATATGAGAGCAATAAGACTAGACATGTGGAGACAAGCATGCTGCTGCTGTACAATGAAGGTGAGAGATGATTACAGCTTGAACTGGGCAAAGGATGAATTAATTAATTAATATTTAGGTCAAAATGCTTAGGTCTCTTTTCCGTATAATTTCATGTCAGGAACTTTAATGAGAAGTTTGGAAAATAAATGACCAGCTAATAAGTAGCTATCAGCATTATTCCATCTTTTAAATTCCCGAGGCTTAGTGTTCTCAATGCTTTTATTAATCTCTACAGATATAGACTCAAACCTAACCATATCATAAAAGTGTAAGTCAAAATTATTATTTTCAACAAAATAAGATTGTATTTTTCTAGTATTGGTATGTTTGAAATGATAAACTTTGAATAGCATTCGCAGATTACATAAGGTTATTTCTATAATTGGTTTCAAAGCATCTTCTCTTATTTATCTCCTTGAATATTAAAGCTCATTAGGATATGTATATTTAGATATGTAGAAAAGATTAATTTATAAAAGTAAAAGTAAACATAACAGCTAATTGAAGTGCTTAATAGAGCATTAACAAGAATTGAATTGTGGTATAACCAAACAAATTTTTTTTTTCTTTTTCCTTTCTTGTTCTTCTGATTTACTTGGCACAAACTGTAGCTATTATTTTGGGAATAAAGTTAATACAATCTTATAAATAGAAGCAAGCAACTGAGTTACTTATGTTTTTGTAGGTATGGTTCCTTAAGTGTTTCAACCATCACTCAGATTAAAAATTGTTTGAGTTATTATGTGAAATTCAAAATCATAAGCTGCTGTCTGCCTTAGTGATTATTCAGGAACAATTCTAATTAGCATTTTTTTGTGGCTAAATTTTTTGGAGCATGGGCTCTAAGAAGGATTTAGGAAACAATGAGTCTTATATTCCCTGTTAATTATGTAATAAATATATTTCTAATTGGGTTGTGTTATTGATGTTGATTTGTCAGTTTTTTGGTACTCTTACTGTGACAAAAAAAAAATGCAGCATAATCTGATTTTTCTGGACACCCATGGATCCTTTGTTTTCAGTGGTACCTGTGACTATAAGATGAATGGGACTTGGTGTGGAAAGGTGATGCATGCCTGTAATCCCAGTGGCTTGGGAGACTGAGGCAACTCAGTGAGATCCTGTCTCTAAATAAAATGCAGAACAGGGCTGGGAATATGGCTCAGTGGTAGAGCAACCCTGAGTTCAATCCCCAATAGCTGCCCCCCTACCCCCGCCAAAAGATGATGATGAATGGTATTTACACATAATATTTTAAAAATAAAACTAGTTGTTTACTTAGTAATGGCAATAGATTATGTTGTCATTGATTGACAGGAGATTAGTCAACACTACCAAAACAATTTAGCTTTATGTAACATCTGCTCATGTAAAGTTTTGGCAACTTTAAAAGTCTCAAGAGTGTGGGGAATCATAGGCAAGACTGAGTATATTAAAATTTGGAAATTTATTTTTAACATACAAATTTTAATATTCTTTAGAATTTTTAGTAAGTAAATATCTACAGAAAGCTAATTTTGTTTGCATATACCTTACTGGTATGCTAATTGAACAATGAGGTTACTAAAGTTTATAACCATGCAGCAGGTTTAAATTGCAGCTGAATTTGGAATCAAGTTCAAGTTCATCCTTAGAATGTAGACAAAAAAAAAAAGTCACACCTGGAAATCAATTAATGAGGGATCCATTTTAACACAGCAAATGAAATAAAAGCAACAAAATTTGTTAAATGTCATATGTCAAAAGGAAAAAAAATCG
This sequence comes from Ictidomys tridecemlineatus, assembly GCF_052094955.1. Taxonomy (NCBI): domain Eukaryota; kingdom Metazoa; phylum Chordata; class Mammalia; order Rodentia; family Sciuridae; genus Ictidomys; species Ictidomys tridecemlineatus. Next base: position 80,378,986 of record NC_135487.1, on the reverse strand, counting down.
GAAGAAGGAGAAATATCAAAACGTTGGAAGTTGAAAAGCAGATGACCATATGAGGTTGGATTGACTAGACACTAGAAAAGCTGAATCCTGAACCAGACTAGAGAATTTCCACCTTCCTTTGTTCCTCCTTCTCTTACTCTTTCCTATTCCCCCTTCTATCCTCCCTCCCTCTCTCCGTCCCTCCCTCCTTTCCTTCCTTCCTTCCTTCCTTCCTTCCTTCCTTCCTTCCTTCCTTCCTTCCTTCCTTCCTTCCTTCCGCTGGGGATCAAACCCAGGGCCTGTGCTACACCTCCAGCACATCAATATTTCTATTAAGTGCCTCACAATATAAGGTAACAGGTGTGCATTCAAATTTGTATCAAATGTGTACAGTCTTTAGAGTTCCTGTTTCCTTATGGTGGGAGTGGATAGGCAAATGTCAGTGCATGTGTATTACACTAATTTGGTTGCTTCTGCTACAAAAGATGTTAAGTACTTTAACTTCTATTATTAAGTCAGCAAAGATTTATTTCCCTTTTCCAAGCTGAATTTTAGAAATCATCTTTTTGAGGAAAAACAAAACAAGCCTACTAAATTCTATGAGAGATGATGTCTATTACTTTGGACCTGGGATGCTGGCTCAGGCAGCATTGGAAGTAACACACACAGTTTCAAGTGTGTCTCACTCTACATGATGCTCAACAGAGGAGCAAAGCTAAGCTTGAAGACATGGCTTAGCCATGAAAAAAAGAGATACTTACTTTTGTGTGTGTACATGAAAAAAACAGAGCAGTAATTTAAAAAAATTAAATCCATGTCACTTCATTGTGGGATCATATAGGATTTTCTTTTTTAAAATTTTTAAATATTTTTATTTTTTAGTTGTATTTGGACATAATACCTTTATTTAATTTATTTATTTCTATGCGGTGCTGAGGATTGAACCTAGGCTTTGCACATGCTAGGTGAGCACTCTACCTCTGAGCCAGAACCCCAACTCCTAGGATTTTCTTTTCAAAATATCTCATTACTAATTTAACTGTCAAGAATGTTTTTCTTAAGAAATGCAAACTGTTAAAATATGTTTGGGTATATTCAAGTGAGCCATAGCTGATTGAAAAATATGTTTTTCTATGGAAGTCCATGTTTACTTTTTTTTGTAGGGAGGGGAGAACTGGAGATTGAACTCAGGAGCACTTGAACACTGAGCCACATTCCCAGCCCTATTTTATTTTTTATTTAGAGACAGGGTCTCACTGAGTTGCTTAGCACTTGCTTTTGCTGAGGCTGGCTTTGAACTCGTGATCCTCCTTCCTTAGCCTCTCAAGCTGCTGAGATTTCAGGCATGCACCACCATGGCTGGCCATATTTGATTTTGATTATTTTCAAGTTAGTATTATTTCTTGCCATTTAATAGTATGATTCTATTTTTTTTATAAAAGATATTTCTAATAAATCAAGCAATTTAGTCATCAAATAGTTTTTTCTAAAGTTATGCCTTTTCTGCTTATATAAAAGAATATGCTAGAAATTATATACAATAAGATTTTACATAATCTTGAAAATTATATGAAAACATATTAAGTTGTTTTACTGTAATTCTCTATACCTTTCTGAATATTGAAAAGTCATAAAGAAATATTTTAATCTTTCATATAACTATTGAACATTGTCTATTGGTCAGTGAATTTATTGATTACTGTCTTAAAATTCCTTACATATTTTTGTGCTAGGATAATAGTTTGTCTTTCTTGATAAGTCAGTAAACTTTCCATCAGGTACTGATGTCTATGTTATTTATAATAATTTTGTGTTGATCTCATTGTCAGGAAGACCAGGTTTTAATTTTAGTGCTTAATCATTGTAATTATCAATCTATTATTTTAGATTCTCAGGCAGCAGGAAGACATATATTATATCCACATATGGATAACATCTTTGGATCTACACAGACTTAGTGATGGCATCTCACTTATCCCATTAATTTTGGGCATTGTTGATTAGTTGAGATAAGATACGAATTGTAAACTGTGGATAACAAGTTTTATTTTTTATTTTACACATGTATGAAAAAACACACAGTATTGATCCCGCTAAATGTGAAGTTCAGGGTTCAGTAGAGGTCTGGTTCTGATTTTTCTTCTTAACCACTTTTTAGCTCATATCCATTGTTTTACAATTAAATGCTTGTCATGTGGTACAAAGATCATACTTTATGCTTATCTTCAATTAAATGTATGTATGCCTTAGAAGAAAATATGGTAGCATCACTGATTTAAAACCTAACATCAAAGCATTTTAGGTCCTTTCTTGTAATTAGGTCAAAGGAGAAGTTGGGGAGAAAGTTACAAAAAGAGGGGCATTGGTCTCATTAGCATATGAACACAGGGAAGTCAAAGTACAAAGAAGAAATTAAAGTTCTAACTGGAAACTGCATTTCCATTTCTATGCTTATTTATGGATTTTTAACTATTAGTATTGGACCAGGCATGATACTAGTCATTTGAGATTCAATAATGAAATTAGGCATATATTCTTTACAGGGAAGAGGGAAAATTTTAAGAGGGAAAATTGATCTGTAGTACACAGGGAGAACAGAGACGACACATGGATAACCATATAGTGATCTGAGCTTTTAACCTGCACGGGTGGAAGTTTGTTAGACAAAAGTCTATTCATTATTGGCACATAAAATAGCATCCACTATAACACAGAGACTTGAATTAACAGTGATTTTGAAAACTGATAAATATAGATGGCATATGCTTCAGATGTATATGCTAATTGGTTTGAAAGTGACAGTAGATCGGACATGAGGGCAGGAGAGAAATAAATTCTTATAGCTCATATATGTGATACAAGAATTTGTAGAATTATTATTCGTCCCAGAGGCTGTGGACAGGCATATGAGTTTCTCCTTTTGATACTATCAGGGAGCTGCCTTACATCCCCCAGACTCAGGAGTGTCACCATACAAACAATTGAATAACACTATCCTTCTCCCTCTCTGCCATCAGATAATATTTTTTAGGTTTTGTTTTGACTTAAGTGGAATCATGATAACATACTTTTCATATTGACTTTGAATCTCTCATATGGAAAATTATCATGCAAAAAATCAAATAATTTTTATGATACATATATTGGGAAGGGGGCCATAGCCATACTTACATCTTTTAGCACCATACCTTAGTTAGTGAGCATTTACAAATAATCACTAATGACATTGACTCATAATGAAGAAACAAAATATTTATAAAGCATTTCTTTTGTGTTCGGTCTCATGGTAATCTCCATTTCATGTATCATCAGTTCAGGTTTTGAAGTGCATGTGGGCTTTGAGTCGTTTCAGTTCTGAGACTGTTTTTCTGAAGAGGAAATTAAAGTGATGGCTAAAATTATCTTTCAGTATTGTATTATTGAGTTTTTGTGAGACAATAAAGAAGTCAAATTTAGATAAGTCGTCTTTTCTTTAGATTATGAGAATGTTTACAAGGTGACTGTAATGACTTGTGATTCACAAGGTCATCTGTGATTTCCTCTATTATCAAATGACCCATTTTCTATAATATATTTCCTTAGAAAAAAAATCGAGAAAGATTTTAAAAGTTCACTTTGTGTCATTTTCTTTTTGTGGGCTTAAAATTCAAGTAGGTAGATAAATTGCCCTTCGTTGTCTTTTGAAATGATTTTAATAGCTTAAGCTAAATTTAAAAAACGCATCCCTATATATGTGTTATAGAAATTCAATGTGTTAGATATATTCATGGAAACAGAGCTTACATTATGAATTTATTATTTTGGGCCTAATTTTAAATGTTTATCATGACTATATTTATTTGGCATTTTAGAAATACTGTTTGATTTAGCTCAGGAAAAAGCAATGTAGAATTCAGAAAAATATAATACTATTTAGTATTTTTTTTCTGCAAAATCTATTACACTGTAGGAGGTTTCACATTTCTAAAATGCAAGCAGTAAGTATTGTGGGGTCAGGGACTAACCAGTGAATGAAAGTCAGAACTCAAAATGAAGTGCCTTTTCTGTTTAACACTGGGCACTGATAGAAACTGATAATGTTTGATTAATGAACGGCAGCCTTGCAGTGGGTGAAAACATCTGCAAGAAGTGATTTATTATTTCAAAGGTATTGGAAGCTTGCGGTATCTTGCCGATTTAAGTATGTGTGCCTGAATAAAATAAATGAGATGCAACATGTGAAAAATGAAAACACATTACTTGTAAAGGATGTGTCACAAGCAGGGTACTTTTGTTCAAGTACACTTTGTCATGGGGATTTTTAATGCTGTTCTGAATACAAATCATTTAGCTGGTTCATAAAATCGCCTCAGTTGGAATTCTTGCATCTATCATCCAAGACATAAATGAGGGTTAAACTTAATGTCGTGTAACATCCCTTAAATGTTCAAATTTTGTATCATATACAACTATTAAAGTTGTACATATGTTTTATGTATAAATATGAATAAATTGTAGATACTTAGAACAACAGCATCCAAATAGAACATTTGAGGTCTTAATTGAACACTGATCACCTACTACTCAGAGTTAAGGCTTTTTACTGAAACTACAATGGCTAGATATTTGAATAATTTACCATTTTGTGATGGAACAATTCTTAGGTGACATTATATGATAAATAATAGGGCTTAATGAAAGGAATGGTAATATTTAAGTATGATTATGTAAGCTTATGTGTATGTGTGTGAATATACCTTCAATTATTCATTGTTGTTTAAGTAAAAATCATACCTTATCTGTCAAAGTAGTCACCTTGTATTTAACACATAGTAGGTAATAATATTTTATAAAATATGAAATAGTGTCTAAAATTCTTTCAACATAGCAGTATTCTAATGGTTATCATGGAAGTGCAAAAAATGTGAACAAGAACCTGAAGCATTCTACTAAGGATATTATGCCATAAGCACTGATTGCTTTCTGTATGGTTTGTGAGCTGTATCTGCTTGTTCAACTCACCACTAAAAGGTACTTGTCCAAGTTAAATGTTGCTGCTACTGGTAAACTGCTCTTCAGACCAACCAAATTTAGGGAGAAAATTATCATCATAACTAAATTAAATTCTAGTAAAGAAATCATATTTTTAAAAATTAAGCAACTTTATACTTACATACACAATTGTTAATAAATTAGATTCTTAATTAGGTCAAGTTGTACGCATTCCTCTTGACCATTTTAGCCTTAGGATTAAGCATAAACTAAATCTTTATTATATGTTTTATTGATTGATGGAATGAAATATTAGTAAAGGAAATATTATTCACAACAGTTTTACTCATTCTTCTAAGAGAGTCCTGGAGAACCTGAACTGTGCCAGGCTATAAGCTGCATCTGGAAGTATAACGATCGAGAGAATAGACATATTCCTTGCTCTCCAGGAGCTGCTAGGCTGGTGAGAGGCAGTTATTAAAACACATCACACAACATGTAATGAAACATTTTGAAAAGTGATAAAAAGCACAAATACAGGGTCTATAAGGACACATTCCAAGGGGACCACTCCAGAGTCTTGGAGAAGAGAAATCATGTAAGCTGGGTTTGGAGAGAACAAAGAAAGGACATAGTGGCAGAAGATATCTAGGCTGTGAAGTAAAATGATCAGATTTGCATTTTAGAGGAGTTGCTCTGTAGGCTACCAGGGAGAAGGGGTGGGAACACTGAGGAGGCTTTAGCAAAGGGACTGTTAATAAGAACAGGAGGTGATGAGGTGGATTCTGTCCTACCCAGGAGCATAAATCTCTTTCTCATGCATATATCAACATTCACCCTATCTTCCAATTTCTGTCCTATTTTTCCAAGAGTGGTCATGTCCTGAAAAGAATAGGGTCTTTTATAATTATTTTTTGAATCCCTTTATTCCCCCTTTTTATATGTTAACTTAGAATTATTTAAGCCTTAACTGTCATTTAAATTAAGCATAGTGCTACTTGTTTGGCAGTTAGACAGTTCCAATTTGATTTTCTTATAATTTCAAAATTTTAACTCCAATGATAGTCAAAAATTTAATAACATCTTTTATTAACAAATAGTAATACATGATTAATTGCAGTGCAAGCAGATTTAAGTACATTCATTGTAATTTACCGCCACAGAATTATTGAAAATAGAAAAAGAAATATATTTTAAGTAACTTATTCATGTACCATCAGACTCATGAGTAGAACAAGAAATATGAAGGAGATTTTTAATAATGTATTCACAGAAAGAATTTTCTACAACCTTTCTATTTTCTAAAATTTGTTAACCTCACTGTCAGAAATATTTCCTTCATCTTTTGTACTATCAGATAAATCCAGTTTTTAAGTGGAAATAGGCTTGATCATCTTCTTGAGAGCTCCTCATGTAGCTGAATCTTCATTAAATTGACTTTTAGTATTTACGTCTCCAGGCTGAATAATTAGAGTTCCAATTAATTAAAGACCAAAAATTGCTTTCTCAATTAAACTGAAACATGTAGGCAAACATAAGAAAATATACACCATCTAGATTTAGGAGTTTTCTAGAAGTCCTTACTAAGGTGTCAAATATTAATATAGCCTAATATCCTTAACATCAAAGAATATCTAGAAATTTGCTCTTCTTCCTAATTATGTAGATACTACATATGTAAAACAAAATTAAGATCTGGGATATATTTAATAGGACTCTAATGAGAATTCAGAATAACTATATGACACCAATTTTTGATTCTCTCCCTCCTTAAACTGTATTCACAAATTTGGACAAGTTATAATATTCCTGGACCTTAAAGAGAGATGTTGAAAATGAAGGAAGAATAAATAAATACAATAATGAAAATAAGTGGGAATTTTCATTTCCCACAAAATTGAGCATGGTTTAGATTTGTGTATGCCATAAGCAGATTGATTCTGTATTCCTGTTGAGAGATTTTGTAAGAAAACTTATATACCAGTAAATCACACCTTAGATTATTTTCCCCTTGGTACTGCATCTTCAACCTAATATACTAGGGGCATTTTTATGCTACCTATGAGGGTGGAAAGTAGCATTTGGTGATCTGTACAGCTATGGGCTAACTATCAGTATTGAGACATTCATGATGGATAAAATATACAGGTTACACTTTCATTAGATCTTATATGAAAGAATTCAAGATAGCAAAGAAAAAAAGCCATACTTTGTGTTATTTCATAATAAATTATGAAAGAAATGAATACATGCAATGAATACTTATTTGATTTTAGGAAATGTAGTTTAGAAAGTGATTCCAGGCTGCAAATATTAAGTATATTTTATATCTATTTAAATATCCTTTTCCCATCCCTCTTCACATATAAGCACAAACAAAGCTGTCACTTCACAACACTAATTTGAACTAGTGATATGGGAGCTTGAAGAGAGAAGTCAGAGTGATGGGTACTCCATAGAATTTTCTGTAGAGAAAGAAAAAAGGAAGAAATTGTGAATAAGCCAATCATTCTGCAAATGAGAGTAAAGATCAGAGGACTTGAGATCAGGTATGGAAAGATGGAAGATAGAAAATGAGATTTGAGGAAAAAAGGTGTAAAACAAAGTACCAATGCCCAAAAGCTTATGTCTTTGAAAGGGTCAATCAGGAAACATAATTAGAATGACCAGTTTTCCAAGGGATCTTTGCATTTGAAAGTATGTCAGTTAACTGCTGCTGCATAACAAATACCCCAAAACCAGTAGCTTGAAACAACCACTAATTTTTTCGCTCATGAGTCTGTTGAATGGCAATTTATTCTGGCCTGAAATGATATGTTCTGCAATGCATAGTGTCCACTGTCCATTGTTCTTACATATATTCAAACCTGTTGATGATTTGGTTAGGACAGATTAACCTAGAATGGCTTACTTATATATTTCAAGCATCAGTTATATGAGCTGCACACAAAGCTTCCCCACCCCCATGTTGTCTTTCTCTTCACATGAAACCTCATCCTCCAGGAGGCAACACCAGGCTTATTCACAAGATTGTCTTGTTCCAAGAGAACATTTAAACTTCAAATTCTCTTGAAGCCAAGACTTGGAAGTTACAATGTTATTCCTGCCTCATTATGTTAAACAAAGCAATTCAGAATATAATTCCAGATTCAATGGAAGTATAATAAACTGCCTTTTTTTAAAAAATTTTTTTTTATTGTTGGTTGTTCAAAACATTACATAGTTCTTAATACATCATATTTCACAGTTTGATTCAAGCGGGTTATGAACTCCCAACTTTACCCCGTATACAGATTGCTGTATCACATCAGTTACCCTTCCATTGATTGACATATTGCCTTTCTAGTGTCTGATGTATTCTGCTGTCTGTCCTATTCTCTACTATCCCCCCTCCCCTCCCCTCCCCTCCTCTTTTCTCTCTCTACCCCTTCTACTGTAAATCATTTCTTCCATTTATATTATCTTGTCTTACCCCTCCTTTCCTCTTATATATCATTTTGTATAACCCTGAGGATGGCCTTCCATTTCCATGCGATTTCCCTTCTCACTCCCTTTCCCTCCCACCTCTCATCCCTGTTTAATGTAAAGCTTCTTCTCAAGCTCTTCATCCCTACCCTGTCCTTGTTTACTCTCTTTATATCAAAGGGGTCATTTGGTATTTGTTTTTTAAAGATTGACTAGCTTCACTTAGCATAATCTGCTCTAATGCCATCCATTTCCCTCCAAATTCAGAGGACTGACAAAGTCATCTGACAGGGGGTATACATACGGGAATGGGAGAAATTCTTAGAGTTGCCTTTACAAACAATCTTCTGCCTGAAAATGGTGCATTATATTTGGGTCTAAGGGAAATGTAGATTTTTTTTTCAGATGATTTCTCTTGTAGAACCATCTTTCTACATGAAAATTGTTCTATGGACCACCTCAGAGACTATGACTGAGCTATGTTCTAGACTGTAAATGCTGGAGCCTTAATGTCTGGATTTTTTTCTGTCAGTGGGTTCTTTAATCACTCTGGTTAGGTCTTTTTAATTTTAAGTCCAAAAAAGAATATATGTTTCCTCATAGGATCTTCCAGAGAATTAAATGATTTGGCTCGGAAAAAAAAAAAGGTTTATAATAGTGCCTGAGATAAATGCTTAATGTGTTTGGCAATTATTGAAAGCTATGTATTTTAAAACTATGTGACCTTAAGGTAGAAATTCATGTCATCCCTAGATCTAACTGCAGTTCTACTTGCATTACTTTAATTATTATTTATACAGGTATTTTATTAATTATGACCCAAACCTCCTTCTCAAAATACTGATTATACCTTTAATCATATAACAGAAAATAAGTTTATTCACCAAGATTATTGCTTTCTGTGAAACACATAACAGTATTTATTGAGATGATTCAGAAAACCAAATTACCTCTAAGTCCCCACTCTCTAATTCCTTTTTCCTCATCTGTTAACACAGTCTATAGGACCAGATCCACTTTTCCTTTGGTTTTATGTCACTTTTGCTGTAATGCCTGATATATCCACTAAGCCTCAGCTTATTTTCCACAACCTACTGCCTGGGGTTACGTTTTTTGGGTGATGGCTGCACCTTGATTAAATCCATATGGAATCACACAATCTTCACCACATTGATAGGGAAGCTATTTGTGTATTTTTGGACTGGTACATGGTATGTACTTTTTTTTCCTTCCAGTTAAAAATAATACTGATAGCGACAAACCATGACTTAGTAACACCTGCATTTAAATTCACACCTGACATTCAGTGGCCTGAATATGACTGCAAGATTCCTTTTAACAATAAATTCCTGTTTCTGTAAGGCTACTGGCAAGGTAAAAGATAATGAAAAACTGATTTGGTAATAATATCAGGAATAAAAATGAGAAGATGGATGAGAGGGAAAGGGCAGAGTTGAATCATCAGTAATTGGCAAAATATCAGATGTATGAGTTGGGAAAATGGAGGAGAATCTGAGGTCAAATCATTGTTTTAGTAAAGCCTTTTAGGGCATGATTTTGGTTGTGATATACACTTGACAGTTTGATGATTATAATATTTTATTAGGGTGTCTTTGTTATATATTTATACAAAGCACTATGTAGATATGATCTGGGCTGATAACAAGCCTAGTCATTTGAGATAATCTTTCCTTAGCTAGTTCTGAGCAGTTTTAAAATGATGTAGCATTGTTGAGTGGAATTAAGTTCAGTTTTGTTTTTACACATTATAATATGTAAATTTCCCCTTTGAAAATTGTGTGTTCTTATATTTAAAGTTATCTGTTTTTCTATGAAAGCCCATATTATATGATTTCATTAGAATAAAAACTATATATTGTACTTTGTTTTGTCGTCTTCTTCTTCTTCTTCTTCTTCTTCTTCTTCTTTTTTTCTTTCTTTCTTTCTTTCTTTCTTTCTTTCTTTTTTCTTCTCCCTTCTTTCTTACTTTTACTTACATCTCAGCTCCAGAGAATTTATCTTTTGGGGGGGGCATATTTGTCTTCACATAATTTGGGACCAGCAAATCTAAGATTACTTAGAAGAAAATGAATGAATTGATATTGAAATTTAAAATGATATATGTGAATTTTTTATTATTGTAAAGATAAAAATATTTAAATTTATGCTTTCTAGTAAGTTAGTGCCCATTTCTCCTTAAAGTCACTAGTAATATTTAACAATTCAAAATTATTTTTTAGAAAATCCAAGAAACAAATATATAAAACCCAACGTTCTTCAAAGGCTGCCAGTAAATGTTGAAATTAGACAAACACTATGGAAGAGAAAGTGAAAAAAATCATTATAAAGCCTTAGGAGTTCCAGAGCTAGTACATCAAGGAACAAGGCATGTTGTTCTTCTCTGACTGAATGAGTATGAGCATTGCAATGAGCAGTGCTTGTCATGGGAAAAAAATAATTAGAATGTTTCTGTGTTTGATTTTGTTCATAAAATCAATGTAGGGAGTAGGGTAAACTACTTTAGAAATACACAAGCCACACATTTTCTGTGGTAAAAGTGCTTTCAGGTTAGTACTTTAGAAGGCCACTTTTCTTCTCTGCCCCTCACTGTAATAACCTTTGCAGGTAAATTCTATAAATAAGCAATCTAAACAAAGTGAACTTATTATTATTATTATTAGATGATGATATTATCATGGCATTAAAATAAAATACTATAGAAAAAATTATGAACATTGCACCTAAATTTATGATTAGATAAAGCACATTGTCCTGGCAAATATGGCAGTGGAAAATATCAAATACAATCAGCAACCATTTTCCCATTAATTTAAAGCAAATATAGAGCATATGTACAGCATCACGTATATATATGACTGTTTTGAAGAAACAGAGCATGGATTACAGAGCCAAGGCAGAAAAGATAGGAGATGAAAGTGAGTTGACAGAATATAAGTTGTAAATCAAAATAGCATAATTGCTAAAATTAAGGCAGAATGGAAGAAATATAACAGTGGATAAAAATTTCAAAACACTATGAAGGTCATATCTTATAGAGAGTTTAAAGAAAGATGTAAATACTCTACAGAGAAAATGATAACCAATGGGAAGAGTCAGATTTGACCCAAAATACACATAACTGGCACCTCTCAGGTAGAAAGCCTATTCTTTCAATGGAATAGAATAAATATTTGAAGCTATAATTCAAGAAACCTTCTATATTTGAAACTGAAGATCTTCAATTTTATTTTTCATGGATTTGTGAAGAAAAAAATATACTAGAGGACTTAAGATTGTGAAATATTCTAGGAAAATTATTGAATTTAAAAGAATAAAAAGTTATTTACTCTTTGGAGAAAAAAAATCAAACATTTAAGAAAATATTAGACAAGTTTTATGTTTCTCACAGCATTACTTTAAATCATAAAATACTAAAGTAACATCTACAGATACAGAAAGAAATATTTTATATTCAGTCAAACAATCCTTCAAATATAAAGTCAGATAATAAATTTTGAACATACAAAGAACAAGGAAAGATTGTTTCCAGGAGATTGTTCTTGATGAAACTATAAGAGAACAAAATCAGTCAGAGAAGATACTGTAAACTGGGACTGTTAATGAGCATTGGGCATATATAACTGAAAAATTGTCTGAAATGCTACAATGTAGGGAATACGGTGACATAACAATGTAGATGATGCATGATCTGATAATGCTGACATGATAAAAATAACAGAAGTGAGGAAGTATTGATAGGATAGGAGCCAACTTAACTGATTGCTTTCTTTTTAATATCTAGGTAGTCACGTATAGCTGGCCTACTTGTGAATTAGAAATATAAGCACACTTAAAAATATAATGAAAACCATGACTACAAATAGGATATTTAATAAATACTGGTGGAAGAAATGTGTTTTGGGTAAAGAAGATGTTCTATTTTCTTTCATAGGGAACTATAAATGCTGCCTCCCCCCCAAAAAATAGTAAGTTGAGTGGTTTGTATTAATCTATAAATAGTAAAAGATATAAAATCTATTATCAGTAATAATAAAAAATCTATTATTAGTAAAAGATATAAAACTAGTAAAAAGAGCTAACTAAATTGAATAAATGTGTTTACTATATCATAAGACACAAAACAAAATTAAAGACAAACTTTGTGATTACATCCCAAATCAAGATCCAATTCTATGCTATATTCAATAGGTATATCGCAAAGTGATTGAGAATGGTTGAGGTACAGGATTTTGAATATTATATTTGACAAATGAAAGCAAAAGCAAAGCAAATGTCATGATGTTAATAATAGATAAGGTCAAATTCAGTTCAAAAAACAAATAAGGCAAAGAAGGTTCTTCATGTGCTAAACGCTGAACATCACAATGACGATGGTTTCAGGAGCTTCTAAGAAAAATAGACATAAACATAGAAGCACAGCTTGTGGGAAACGTAACTCATAGCTCTCTATCCAAGTAGAAAATGTTGACAGAAAGTGGAGATCTATAATAACACAACTAATAATCGCTTGATAAAATATATAGACAAAACTCTACCTTAACATCAAAAATACATCCACTTTTCAAGTAGCTTTTAGAATATTTTTCAATGAAATTTATTAAGATACAAGGAAAATCTCAATGAAATTTCAAAAGTATCTGATTACAGAACCATAAAAAACCAACTAAATCAATAACAACAATGAGAAATATGGGGAAAATTTCTTTAAGCAAAGAGAAAATATAAAATATAGTAACAATATTTTTAAAACGAAAATGGAGAATCAAAATTCTACCTATAAATCCTGTGGAATACAGTTAAATAAGGGATCAAGAGAAACATGGTAGCCTTAAATAATTTTATTAGCAAAGAAGAAAAAACAAAAATTTAAACTGTGACCCAAACATTTAGGTAAAAAACAATAACGAAATAAAGAAAAAATAATGGAAATTAATAAAGACAAACCCAGAAATCAATGTGCTAGAAAACCAAAAACCAGAATTAATAAATTAATACCTATTTATTAGGGGAGAAAAAAGAAGTAGTTTACTTAATCAGTAAAGGAGAAAAAGTAAACTAGTATAACCATGCAAAAAAATGAATTATTGAATGGCAAAGAAGCAAAAAATAGAACAATTAAAAGAATCATAAAAAAAATACTTTTAAAACTCAGGAAGAATGCATCTAAAATGTACATATATATATATGAATATATAATATATAATAAATAAATATAATATATATAATATATATAAACAGTTTAATTTTTTTTAATGGACACAATACCTTAATTTTTATCTGTTTATTTTTTATGCATTTCTGAAGATTGAACCCAGTGCCTCCCATGTGCTAGGCAAGTGCTCTATCACTGAGCCACAACTGCAGTCCATGAATATATTTTTAAAAATATTTTTTACACATTTATGGACCTTCATTTTGTTCATTTATTTATATTCTGTGCTGAGACTCGAACCCCATGCTTCACATGTGCTAGGCAAGCGCTCTACCATTTAACCACAACTCCAGCTTCTGAAGTAAATATATTTTTAGGAAAATAAAGTACACCAAAATTTGCCTCAACAAAGAGAATGTTTGGGACTGGAGATATAGCTCAATTGGTAGAATGCTTGCCTTACATGCACAAGGCCCTGAGTACAATATTTGGCACAGCAACAACAACAACAAAAAGATGGAGAATGTTTGATTTCTACAAAAAAAGCAAATTTTTTTTTTCAGAATTCCCTCTCCCCACCCACTGCTAGAAGTATTAAGTTAAGGAATTTTCAAAGGGAATCAAACAATTTAAATGTTTATTTAAACTATTTAGAAAACACAGAGAACTAAAGTATTCATTAATTTCATCTGAAATCTGACTAAAAATACCTAATTCTCTTGAAACAAGGGGTTAAAAAAGCAACTATGTATTAATCTTATTGATATCACCTATAAATATTAAAGCAAGAACTTACATACAATGTAGAATGTAAACTACACAAACATTTATAGAATAATAAGAAAAAGGGAGGTTATTTCAGAATAAATGGATCATTCAACATTAGGAAAGGTAGCAATATATCATTTTTTAAAATACTTTTTTAGTTGTTGATGAAACTTTATTTTTGATTTGCTTATATGAGGTGCTGAGAATCAAACCCAGTACCTCACACATGCTAGGCAAGCCTTCTACCAATGAGCTATAACCCCAGCCCTGTGTTATATCATTTTAATAAACCTAAAAAGAATATGATAATTTCTGTAGATATTGGGAAGTCATTTGATGAAATTCAATGACTATTATTTAAATATATAAACAACATAAATTTTATAAATCAGATACATTTCTAAAACATATGATGTGTATTCCAGCATGAAATCAAGCATAATATTTAATGAAGAAATAGTATCCTTATTGACAATTAAATCAATACCCAGGAAAAGGCATCTGTTATCACTCTTATGTGTGTGTATATGTGTATGTGTTTCTTTTTATTAGTGTATTTTAATTATACATAGTAGTAGAGTTTGTTGGTATGTGCCAGTACATGTATACACTATAACAGCGTAATTTGATTTGCATTTGCTTGAAATAGTAGCAACAACACTTAGGGAAAATAAAGAAATTAGAAATATAAATGGTGTTATTTGAGAAAAATTACATATTTTCCATATGAAGACTAAAAAATGGCAAACAACTAATAAATCTCTATGAACAGTAAAATAATTTATTAAATTTGTGCTCAAAATCAGTGTACAGAGATTAATAGTTTCTATATTTGCAAACAGTAATCTATTAGAAGATTTAGTAGAAGGAAAGATCACATTTATAAGAATAGAAAAATCAAATTATATTGAAATAACCCTATCATTTAGCCTGTCAGTTAAAATAATCAATAAAACAGATTAGAAATATCAGACATAGACACAAATGCATACAAGAAGGTAGTATATGTAAAATGTGGCATTCCAAGACAATATGGAGAAGGCAGATTATTCAGGAAGTGGCATTGATATAACTAGAATATCCTCTCTAATGGAGTTGGATCTATGAACTAAGATAAAATAGCACATTTCATAGAAAAAGAAATAAAAATGACCTTTAAACAGTTTAAGCTGCTTAATTTCACACATAGTAAAACAAGTGCAAATTGGTACTCCACTGAGGTACCATTTATCTATCAGACTGACAAATTGTTGATGAGGCTGTAAGGAAATAGACACTATTAGACAATATTTATATAAAACCATCAATTCCAGTTTTTAGAAATTATTTTATATGTATCAAAGGATGTGTGTATGAACTTCTTTTTTGCACTTTTGTTTTTAGTAGTAAGGTAAAGGAATCAGCCTAATTATCCATGAAGAGAAACAAGCTAATACCTGATAAATTATGCTATATTCATGCAATGGAATTCTGTGAAGCTTTAAAACTACTGAATATTAATATGTGCTGATGTGAAAATATCTCTGAGATGGATTAATAAAGGGACAAAAGTTGAAATTAAACTATATATGCTCTCATTTGTAAAAATAAGAGAAATATGAATATTTACTTTTATATGCATACAAATTTATATAGGAGACAACAGCAAAGGGATCTTTTTACAATCTATCTTTTTATATCTCACTCTCAAACTATGTGAATGTATTACATATTACAAAGTAATTTTAATATATTTGCCTTTTAAAATGTTTTAAGATTCACTTTGTAGTATATTACCATCTGATATATGTGTGTGTATACATATATATAGCATGCAAATATTTGCAAAATATAATACTCTGATAACTAAGGGACTAAGGGTTAGAAAACAATTAGAAAGAAAACTTTTTTTTTTTTTTTTTTTTTTTTTTTAGATGGGATCTCTTTATGTTGTCCAGGCTGGTCTTGAATTTCTGGGTTCAAATTATTCTCCTGCCTTGGCCTCCCAAGTACTGAGATTACCTGTCTGAACAATGAGGCCCAGCAAACTAATGTTCAGTGAAGTACTTTTTTGTGTGGTGCTGGGGATCAGGGTCTTGATCATGTTACGAAAGTGTTTTACCACTGAGCTTCATCTTCAGCCCTTGGGAACAATTTTTAACATGATCTTTTGGTGGTTATAGAAAATTACAGATTTTTTGTTGTTTATTACTTCTCAGAAATGAAGGAGCTTGAGATTTTCTAGTTCAAGTTTCTCCATTTATGGATCAAGAGGACTATTGAAAACAGTAAATATGTTTTCTGTTGTTTCTTTAATAGCAAACTTCTCTGGGAAAAGTCACTACAACTAGCTCAAGTAATAATGGTGATGAGTAAAAATGTGAAATAAAATGTTACCAGGGTTTATGAGAACTAGAAAAATATCAGGAGTAAAAGTAAAGTTTTTTGTCACTTTCCTATCCAAAAATCTTTTCTATCTGATCTGCCTCTTTTTGTTTCTGCTACCTCCATTCCCTCCTTTTCTCTGTGTCTTTGTATGTTCTTAGTGTGCATGTCTCCAAATGGAGTTCTCAACTCTCAATGCTTTGCAGGAGATTGAAATTCTCCACTACTGACTGCATACTATATCTGGATGGATTAGTCACAGGTTGGGTCCTGCTTCACTCATTCCATCAACTGTGTTCAAAGCAGTGACTATTTAGTATGGCCCTACTGCAAGCCTGGGGAACAGGCTAGGCACTGCCATGTGTCTCTTACATTCCATCCATAAGCCAGTTGGTGAGCATTCGTACTCTTTATCCAAGAGAGACAGGGAAACTAAAACTCACTTTTCAAATTGAAAAGGAAAAGTGAAGCATTGGCTTCATGAGAAACATTTATGCCAGAAAGTCCACCCCTTCAAGTCATAGTAGTCAAGAATAAAAGGATATTTAAACTAAGTTTTAGATCTTCCTGTCTCAAGTTAGAGGGTCAAGTATGAGTATGTTTTTCTTCTATCACTGATTGAATGAGACTTTTCATAGGAGAGCATTTTATTCACCCAGGGAAGGTTTCCCTGATGCATGGCTCATTTAAAGGGGCAGGAGCCACCTGGCAATAGCAGTTGTTGCAAACTCAGGCCCTGTTTAACTTTTCCACATCTACAAGGAATTTTTCATGCCAGTTAGCCACAGTATACTTACACAGCTGTTAGAATTACACTCTGATAATTGTATGACAGAAAATAAATATGCAAATAAAAATGCTTCTGCATCCGTGAGAGGCTGTATGAAATACATAAAAATAAAAATGTAACAGTAGCAAGCAGACTTTGAAAATGTCCTTATTTCTGCATATGAATTTATTCTTAAAAGCAAATCCAAGAACTTGTACTTTTCAAATTCTATAAGTCACTAAGGAACTTGATTTTATTGATATGTATTTAGATTTTTTTTTTGAGTTTTCAATTCTGTGTACCAACTAGATAAGTAGATTTTCTGATGACTGATTGACAATAGAGGATTTTTGTTTTGCCAGTTAGCTTTGTTTTTGTGGTGTGGTAAAAATACAGAGTCCACCCCGTGTTTCAATTAAGTTGAGGAGAATAAGGGCCAGCTTTCAGAAGACTGCTGACCTTATCAGTGTCACTCAGAAACCCTGTTGTCTTGAATAGGAATGTCACGCATGGTCTATTGATGCACACATGTGTTTGAAGATCTAATTTGGTCACATTTTTAGAAAATAGTTCTTAAGCCTCCAGTGGGTTTTATAAATTAACAGTGAGATAATTGGAATCAATGTCATATCTAAAAATCTTATTTCTTTGTTTACCTACCAATTATATGAAATTAAATACACATACACACATCCTGCTAAAATTCCAGCTTCACAGACTATTTGTAAGACTGGTATCTTGTTTTTAATGAGACCATTGATTATCTGATATAGCACATCACTTTAATGATCATTAGAAAGAGAGTTTTTTTATAAACCTTCAGTAAATTCCACTTATCTATACTTATTCAGTTGCACAATGCCTGCAATTGCTGTTTCCCAAAATGTGTAAGTAGCAAAAAAAAGACAGAATGGGAGGAAGCAACCAACTATACACACACAAAATACCGTTTAATATTGCGTGCATATAAGAATTTTGCTCAGTGTCTGAGCCATTACTCAGTAAATAACAAGAGGTAATAGAACATTATTTTAATTCAGTACACGCAGATGTTTAATAGCAATGGCATTATCAATGAGGGGTAAGAATAGCAGTTATTAAATGTTCATATATACCAATAATATATAATGTGTTTTAAAATTATTGTAGCAATCATGAGAATACAGTCTTATTTCCATTTTATAAATGGGAAACCAAGATTAAATTATTTAAGAACTTCAGGTCATAGGATTAGTAAAGCAGGAGATCTGCTCCATCATAATTCAATGCCATTTCACATCTCGTCTCCTTCATCCATTGTCTGCAGATGAGACTTGCCTTACTACCCTGGTGATTACATAATATAATCCAGGACTGTTCTCTGGTGAAATATGTATGCTTAATGCTTCAAAAGTATATACTAAATCGTTATGATACAATTTCCAAGATGAAGGTTACTTCCCACACAGTATCAGGAGCTTTGAACTTAATTCTTGAACTTTCTTAGTTGCTAAAGACCTCATAAGCTTGTGGTTGGCCTTCTGCTGGAAACCAGGCTCTCCCAGATGATATTGCAAATACCCACATTTGTAAAAACAACCCTGCCTTATGCTGTGTCAGGCCTCACTTCCCAGGATGGAGTTCTTTTTTCTTTTTTTTTTCTTTTTTGGTACATAATATTTATTCTTCAGTTGTACATAGTGATGGGATTTGTTGTTACATATTTATACATGCACCACAATATAACAACATAATTTAATTAAAGGAAAAATAAAGCATAATAAAAAGGGACATGCCAAAGCACACGTATTTATGCTCCTCTTCCCCCCCCCCCATTCTCATATCCTGGGCTGAGAGTGAGGAAAAGGTATGTGCATTTTGTAGAAGTTATCTATGTGGTTCTTATCTGCAACCCCTAGCCTTCCAAATACAAACACTGCCTGAGGTGAGGTACTTGTACTTAGATTGAACACCAAGGGCTCCTGAGGCAAGTTCAGAAAGGTCATGCTGAGCCCCCCGAATCAGACTGCATTACCAGTACATTCCAAATAAAAGAAACCTTGTGGGCAAAGGCTTCTGTTCTCCCTGTTTCCAATCCTGTCCTCCCAGAATGATCCTCATCATAGATATTCACAAAGTTCTTTAGTAAGGCTGGTATTTTCTTGAGATATTTGGAAAGAATATGAAGAAGAAGGGCAAAGTAAATCAATGAAAAACAAATCCAAATGCATAACAGATATCACCTTTTTCCTGGATTAATTTTTTATATTATATTTTAGTCAACATAAAAATTATATGTATTTATGAGGTAACATGTTATATGTTGATACATATATACATTGTGCACTGCTCCAATCAGGTTAAACATATCTATCTCCTTAAACATCTATCATTTCTTAATGTGAAAAACACTGAAAATCTTTTCCTCTACATTCTGAAATGTACGGTACCTTGTTATTCAAAGTAATCCTGCTGTGCCATAAAACACCATGACCTGTTTCTCCTGTCTAACTATAACTTGGTAGCATTGACTACCCTCTCCTCACATTTTCTAGCCTCTGGTAACAAATGTACAATTCCCAATTTTTGTAAAATCAATTCTTTCCAAATCCACAGATCATACAGTATTTGTCTTTCTGTTTCTGGCTCATTTCATTTAACAAAATGTCCTTCACTTCCAAACACATTGCAAATTGCAGGATTTTATCCCCTTTATGGATTAATGGTATTCCCTTGTGTGTATGTATCACATTTTCTTTGTTCCTTCATTAGATAGTGCATACAGGTATTCCCATTTCTTGGCTATTGTGAATAGTGCTGTAAGAAACACGGGAGTACAGATGTCCCTGACAGACTGATTTCATTTCCTTTGGATATATATACAGTAGTGGGATTGCTGGATCATATGGCAATCCTATTTTTAATTTTTGAAGAATCTTCATACTGTTTTCCATAATAGTTATGCTAATTTACTTCCCCAGTAACAGTGTGTGAGGATTTCCTTATTCCCCACATATTTCATAGCAATTGCTATCTTTTCTTTTTTGATAGCAGCTATTCACTATGAGGTGATGTCTCATAGTGGATTTGATTTGAATTTCCCTGAAGATTAATGATACTGAATATTTTTCATTTACCTGTTGGCCATTCACATGTCTTTGTCTGCTTAGGTCTATTTAGTTATCACCTTGTATTTTATTTATTTAATTATTATTATTATTATTATTATTATTATTATTTTAGGCATCACCTTTTTAAAAATACTTTTGCCCCTCATTCCAGTGTCCTTCCTGGAATCAACTCATATCTACTTCCCTTGTTGACTTCTTTTTCCTTTCTTTTTTTCTCTCTTTCAACCTTTTAAAAAAAACCTTCTCCTGGTTCAGGCAGAGTCCTTTAGCCCTCTGCCTTATTTTCTGGGCACTTGCCAATCTTTGGATTCTGTATCCCTGAGGAAGACAAATTTTTCCTTACTCTTAGGATACTGTGGTGGGGAATGTGAAATAAATTGGAAAAAAGACAGGCTAGCAGGGTAAGATAAGGGTTACTCATACGTATTTGGAGCTAACAAAAGAAGTAGCTAGTTGGATGGTGGTTAAAGTTAGAAGTCATACATAATTTAGTGGGGGAAGAGAGGTGAGAATTCCTCTATGGGAAGAAAAAAATAGCCTTCTTTAGAAAAAACAAATGGTTTTCCTGGGAGACAAATAAGACATAAGAAAGTCTGTAATAATGTTCTTTTATGTTGTTTTGAGTGGTCTTTCCTCCTCCTTTGTGACCTTGAAACTCCTCTGAAGGGGAGACTTAGAGGAGCTTTACCTTGGTGTTAGAATAGAAGCCATCCCAAAGAGAGAATTTTGACAGCCTTATTTCCAGAAATTTCTGCATATGGGCAGAATTAAGGAAGCTCCAGGGAGGTTTCTTTTGCATTAGTTGGATCTCATATATCTTCAACTTAAAATAATCTTTATACCAAGTCTGGATTCTGAGTGGGTCACGCAGTGTGGATTGTGGTCCCTAGAGTTTTGAAACATGGTGGGCCTACCTTCTGCGCTCAAAGGATTTCATAATGAGCCTGCATAGGTTTGTCAAGGCATTTCACAGGACAAACAATGACTTTGTTGAGCAGAGTTCACATTCTGGGTGTTAATAAGAATAAGAAAATTTCAGAAAACTTAAGAATTCAGATTTTCCTGGGAGTCATTAAAGGATTTTGAGTAGAAACATACCATTTGCAAGGCAGACTTTATTTATTTGAGAATAGTGGAAGGGTTGGAATAGAGGAACAATTATTTTATGGTGATTTTAACAGTAATTGTAAAAACTATAATTTATATACCACATTCTTCATTTTCCCAAGTCAAACTTTCACATAAAAATAAATAATATAAGTAATTCTAAAATTATTATTGGTAGATACCAAGAACCTAAAGTGATTCTTAAAGTGTCACAACTTTGATAGTTTTTATCCATATTTTATTGGTAAAGAACATGATATGAGAAAGATCGTGTTACATATCTAGATTTACACAACTGTAAGTGGTGAGGATAAATGGAAGCCAGGTTTGCATGACTCTAGTTTGTACAAGGAGTGATAGATGATGACCTGGAGAAAAGTGGGGACATTAGAAATGGTAAGGCAAATTGAGAGAAGATATGGAAGGGATCAATATAGCAGACTAATTGATATGATTACTTTGATATTGTAATTATTACTTTGACATTGATATTATATTGTACTGTGTGTGTAACTCATTGACACTATTATTTTGATGACTGACTTAGTAATTACTAAAGGATGATGTGAGAATAAAGCTCAGAATGATGCCAGGAGAGCCTGGCATCTGTTTATTGACAGAATTTGAGGGACACATGAGAAGCCAGTTTGTGGGTAAGATGGCAGTTTCTTCCATTTTAAATAGTTGAGTGGAGGTAATGATAATATGAGTATCTTTTAGATTATTTGACATTCATTTTATAATATACTTTATATGTACAATATAGGAACTGAGAATAACTTTTAGGAGATACATTCCTTGTCCTCAAGGAATTCCAGACTAGCTGATTAAGAAACACATCCATGCATTTAATAGCTAAAGAGTCATTTCAAGGCAACTCCTAAGTATATCCACACTGGTGGTCTTCAGCTGTCATTGTCAGTTATGTCTACCCATGATGCCCTGAAGGAGGAACTGAAGAAGTAAGCATCATATTCCCCTCTCATCCCAACAACAACCCTGGCCAGCCCCAGCCCTTGGTGTGCAGATGTAGACCCCTCTTAGATGAGGCACTAGGGCCACAAGCTCAGGTCTCTAGGGAAGAGGACTTGGTGCTCTAAATTGGAGAAAGAAAGGTGTGGGCTCCAGGTGGGCACATCCCTTTTCGTCTATAGGACCTCTTATCCTGTAGAACACAGCCAACAGAGCAAACAGGAACCTTCTGAAGTCAGAGTATTCTGAAGTTTGGAGCCAGTGGCCCAGAGAGCCTGGGCCTAAGGGTACAGCCCCTCCAGCCTTTCTCCCCAGAGGCATCCCTCTCCTGGGTGGTGTGTCTGCTGCTGCTCTGTACCTCTTCACTGTTCTGAACACTCCATTTAAGTAAACAGAACTTGGACTGAAAGTCTTCTTTCTCCCTGGTTATTTGCATTTTAAGCTCTTTATCTCTAACTATAGATTTAAAGGCTTTTGTTTTCCCTTAAAGGAATTTCAAGCAATTGCAACTAGATGGATGAGATTAGATCTGATCCTGAGGGGCTCTGTTTTGTCCCTAAAAATCCTTGTACCAGACTAGACTTCCTTCTGAAGCTATTCCATAAGCCTTGTGGTAATGTGTGCCTACTCTGGCCACCGGTGTCAAATACTGTAAAATGCTCACCTCTTATTTATTCATGTTGTACTCTTCTATCTTTCCATTTTATTCCTTGAAATTTCTAATACATCTTTTGGAATCTTTCATATCGTTTGCCTGCTTGTTCATGAATTTTCCCCCTGCCTTGTTTATGAGTCCCCCCCCATACTAAAGATGAATTCTTTAGTATCAAAACTAGATAGGGAGGAGGCCACATTGATAAGGAGAGGGTGCAAAGTGAAAACCAGCAAAAAATTTTAAAATCTTTAAAAAATAGCTTGAAAAACAAAGTTAAGTCATCTAAAGGATTCTAAAAAATGAATTCTTTAGTATCAACACTAATTATTGCTTTGACATTAGTAGAAAATGATTTTCCTTTTCAATTATTATTATTTTGATTATTCTATTTTAGTTCCATTGTTTTATTTTAGTTTTTTTAAAACTTGTTATTTCACATTTAATTTCTTTCTCTTTGTGTCCTAAATTATTGTCTTTTTTTGAAATATACCCAATGTGCCATTTTCCATTTGAGCACAGACGACATAATTATTTTGAAGTGTTTATTGATGGTTCATAAAAGCATTTAAATTTTGTGAATTTGTGATTCAAAAATTGATTTTTCTGTCTTTTGTTCTTACCTTAAGAATCCTTTATATGACTTAACTTTGATTTTTCAAGGTGTTTGTTAAGTATATTTTTAAAATTTTTGTTGTCGGTGCTCTAAATTGGAGAAAGAAAGGTGTGTCTCAAATATTATTTTCACTTTGCACCTTCTTCTCATCTATGTGGCCTCCTTCCTATCTAGTTTTTGCAATCTCTTCACCTGTTCTTCCAGAACTTCATTCCAGACTCAGGGCTTCGAAGGGAATCAAAAGATGTCATCTAAATGTATAACTATTGGGCATAAAGATTATTTTGAGCTGAAAGTCAGTTGAGAAGTACAGATGCATGGAGACTTCTCTACCCTCCCCTTATCCTCCTAAAAGCAAGGCAGATATTTCCCTCAGGGGAGATGCTCTCTGCTCTTCTCTGTACAAGTTAGCAAGAGGGAATCCTCACCAGAGATGGGATGCCAACACCTAAATGAGTTTGCATAAGAAGACCAATGTAATGCCACCCATGTTATTCTATTAAGTCACCCTTACATTTCTTAATCATTTGGGGGTTTAGGGTTCCTATTGAACCTGGTTAAGATTACTTAAGTTTCACTTCTTTTCTGTAAACTCCTGCACGTGTAAATATTAACAAAAATTGTGTTTCTTTGCTTTTCTTAGACTTTTGTTAGTTTAATCCACAAGCTTCCATTAACAGAAACTAAGAGGAGATAAGCTTTTCCTCCCTGACATCTTGCTAATGTCTTTGGGGGCTTCTTCCCACAGTGATGTCTACTCTGAACTAGCATTTTGGTTTGATTAATAATGTGGAGGATGTGTGTCTAAGCTCTCTTATCCTCTCTAGGCTTACATTTTTAAATAAGGTCACAGTTTCCATCAAGTGTGTTGGAAAAAGTTTTGTTCACTTTTTCCAAGAGGACTCATAGGGAAAACCTGGTTCTAGGTTCTCATCTGACTTTTAGTCTCCTTGATTTTACAGATGTCTTTTATTACTTGTTACTTCACATTTATTTTTTGTTGTCCAAAATAATCTTTACCTAATATTTGAGGCTGACTCATTATTATTTTTTTTAATTATACTTAACTCATTGTTGGCATATCCTGTCTTGATCTAAAATTGTTATAAAAGTGTTTGACTTTACATTTTAGGTTTAACTTTCATGTGTCTCAAATATTATTTTTCTAAATTAAAAGCAAGGAATTAGTAAGAAGTTAGCTTTGTGGCTTGCACAATTTATAGTTGAAATTTTATGTTAGAATAACTTGTATGTTTTCAACATGGAGAGAAGCCAGGGACATTTTTCTCAATAATGTGCATGTTATTTATATCCTTAGCCTTTAAATCTAAGATTAACCAGCAATTGCAAAAATGTTGTATGGTCTGAAACATTTTTGTGTGTTTTTACCTAAAAAAATAGCTCATCCTCCCACCTAAATTTCCAAAGATGTAGTTTATATAAATTAAGGTAATGACACCTGTAAGTATGTTCCAAATCCAGAGACCATCATTTTACTTAATTGTAGCAAGAGGTCATTTCAGTAAGGAGCACATCACACAATGTCTCTGTCAGTTGAACTTGTCAAAGTCACAAGTAAAATCGGTGCCATTGCTTCACTTAAAAGTCCTCACTGAGAGTCAAAACATCAATGATAAATAGCAATGTACAAAGATGAGTAATCTTCTAAGATAGATTTTTTTAACATGTTGTATGTCTTAAATATTTTGCTAATCTCATTCATGTCCAGAGTTTGAGCAAGTTGAGATATATATATATCTGAATATCTATAGTAGAATGACTAATTATCTCTGCATACATTTATCATTAAACAAACCTCACAGGAGACAAAATGATTATTTACTTAAGCAGTATAATACTGGGGATGGTAGATAGCTCTAGAACACAGGATTACATTGCCAGAATGGCACTATTTATTAAGCTATGATAACGCTAATGTTCCTCTTTGATGTATAGCATGTGCGACTTCAGCTGAACTTGTAGAGAGCCTTAAGGATGTTTCATTGAACATTTAGTATGGCAGCCAGCCAGAATACATTTAGCTTAAGCCCAGATGACGGGCTGGTAATGAGGTAGTGATTGATGACCACAGCTTCCTTATGAAAACCTGCTTGATATGCTGGGGGGGAAATGCATTGCCAGCTCTTTTCATTTCAACTCCCTGTTATATTAGTTATTTTTACTGTGGAAGAAGTTACATGGGCTTGGGCTTATGCATTCTTGGCATTGCTTTTAGATTACAATCGAACAGTGGCATGAAATTTTAGAAGTCCAACCCTATGGCTATATTTATGTATAATTCAAATCTCAATTTCAAAGGAGTCTTTAAAAATCATTTTAAAAAATTATAACTATGTCATCCACAAAATACTCTAATATTCTCATTATGCATGTTTTAAAATGTTTTAGATCCTGACTCCTTTATGCACTTCACCCAGTAAGTTCTCCCACCTCCATAACTTTAAAGAAAATACATTTGTCTAGTTGCTTTGTGTTTCAAAAATTCTGTTTTCTATTCTTCTTGCGTTTTAGTTGTGTATTTGTATCTTTTCCTAAATAAAACATACAAAAAGTATTAATCATTGTCTATCTGTAGATAGGAACCTTCTTTGATTTAGCTCAGAATGGAATATTCCTTTAAAGCACCCTTTGTTTTTTGCCCATCCCTTTATTGCTTTATGTATTTGCTCTCTTACCCTTTGTCAACATAAATCACATCTCAGATTGGTTTCACAGAAGCGCTTATGATTATTACAAAATGCCACTTGCTAGAATGACCACTTTGGTTGCCTACTGACCTGGTACAAGGTGGAGCAAGGCCCAAGATTGACATTTCACCCTTAATAAATCTTGCTTGTTGAAATGCCAACAACAAATAAGGTTTGCTAAGATTGACAAGACAAAACAAACTATGCTTCAAGCCAGCATGATTGTGGTGAGCTGGGCTTTCAATTGCCAGTCAGAGGGGAGTTTTGTACACTTTTGTTCCATGCAGCTGTCACTCCTCTGGGTTTGGCGTATCCAAGCAAAATGCCCCAAACTCCTGATCACAAGCCCTTCACTGAGGCAACTCAACTCACACAAGGACATCTTGGAGTGAATGGGAAAATCTGCCAACTAGCCCATTGCTGACAGGTGGTGCAGTATGAACACAGTGAGAAGCCTGTTACAGGCTGACATTCTTGTGGTTGTTTCAGTTACTTCCATTTCTTCAATTATTTAAGTTATTAGAGGATCTCGAATGAAACAAATCGAGACAACAGGAGTATTAGTGTCCCATTGAGGTTTGGCTTATCTCTTGAAGCTTTTGATAATACTTCCTATTGACAGGCTTTGTAAAAGGCAGAAAATTGTATTACTACTATAATTCTTTACTTACTCCCCATCAAAAATAGTAGCAAAATCAGAGTTGCACCAAAGTGGAAGACTTATCATTTCCTATTATAGAACTTATCTTTTATTAATAAGTTCCTTACCACTATTACCACTAAATAATACTTTCTTACTAGAGATAAAGAAACTTGTTATTTACTGGGAAAAGTTTCTGGTAACAAAAACTTGACCTGAAATGAATTATTTACAAGTTTAGAAGAAAGACTTGCTAAGTCAATGCTACAGCTGAGAAATAAGCCAACACTTTCTCCAAAACAGCTTGAAGCTGACAAAGCACTAAGCTCTGAGGTCCTAGAGAAGCAGCAGTTCAGGGTCTTGTTAGCTTTGAGCTGCAGGAGAGACAACACGGGCAGAATGCTCAGAGGAAAGAACTGTCCCCCAAGAGGGGTTGTGAAGGGAGCTAGAAATAGCATGACTGAGAAGTCATGGAGAAATAGAGCAATACCAAATTAGGCAGTAAGAGATGGTGAGGCATATAAAGTAGCTAAAAGAATTAAAGAGTAAAACACAAATAAAACAAAAATAAATAGATGGGGAGGGAATGGGAAAATGAAGTAAAATAAATTGAACAGAAAATTTTAGAATAAAATATTAAAGTGAGGCTATTACATTTGTGATATTTATTTACTATTTATGTAGGCTTTATAGCATATTTGTATTATTTTATTCAATTTTATAGCCTTGGGGTATAGATGGTATTATCCTCCTTTTACAGATGGATAGTAAAATTGAAATGATTTGTGTAGATTGTAATGTTGTCTAATTACTAATTTCTAAAACTCTTTCACAGAATTTGCTAAACAAGTTGATATAGGAAAAAAATTGCTAGCATTTTGTGTACTTTTTCGTCTTTAAGGTTGGATAATATTTTAAATAGGATTGTCAGAAATGACTGACTGATGTGAAGGTATCAGTTATGCTGGACTTGATGTTTGATAAAACATGAGTGTGTCATACCAAGTAAGGAGGCGGCATGAAAGGACAATGTAGAAGGATACAATGCAATAATGACTTAATGAGCAGTGTTTGTGATAACTGAAGCCTCCTAAGTGAGCCAGCCACCCTGTCCCCTGGTGTGGGTGGGTCCTGAGAAAAAATGATCTACTTTGGCATGTGAAATCCTTAGCAGGACTCTATAACACATACTTTTATTAAATTCCTTCACTTCCCTGTCTCATCGCCCCACTTCCCAACAGGTATCTCCTGAGATAATTTCCCAAATTAATACTTGCACTTGATTTCCTGGGATAACCCAAAATAAGACAGTGGTAGCAATGTAAGAGGTAATAATTTGTCATATTTATCATGCAATTCAGAGGTGAGACTTACAGGGTTTGCTCATGGATTAGGGATGGATGGAAAGAAGTAAAAAAAATCAAAGAAATAAGTGATTTACTCTGTCTAAAGATAACTAATAAAAGGAACTGGAATAACATCTAACTTGTGTGCTTACCAATTGCCAGGTACTCTTCTAAAGCCTGCCATACATGTTAAATCAAAGGAATTGTTCCTACATCCTCATCATTGTGAGTCTAGGTCACTTCAGCAAACATGCAGTGGCTGGGATTTGAACTAGGCATATAGTTTTAGAGCCTAAGCACATTACCACTATATTCTTTTGCACAGATAATGCATGAGCCATAAAACAGCATAGTCATGCTTTAGTTTTACTAGTTCTATTTGCATTTAACCTAGTTGTGATTATGAGTTTTTGTTCTTCCAACCATTTTTTTCCTACATGCATATATATAAAGCATTTTGTAAGTCCAAATAGGATTTAGCTATCATTTCACAAATCATGGCCTGTCTCATCTCATAAAAATTATGAAGAGATAATATTATTATCATCATTATTATTATTGGCAAGATTTCTAAGTGGTACTGAATTTCCTATAATTAACTGTTATTTGATACAATTGTTTGAGAATATTGCTACATGGTTGATTGCAGGACCTAAAACAGCCAGAAAAACATATAGGATGCCAAAGGCATATTCTCTTGTTACTAACTGATTTCCAAATGATGATTTAACTGTTAATATCTGGGAATATTTTCTCTTTCATGTCTGCAATAAAAGACTAGCTGTTCAAAATGGTTGTATCTAGGCTTGGGATATGTATTACCCAAATTTTGAGTTGTTTTGAAAGCAAGGAATAAGTAGAGGTGATGAGCACACACACACAGAGAAAGTTAAAGAACAATGTAGATGCAGGATCTTAAAGCAGAAAAGTCTACGTGGACTCCAGATTAGTTTGAGGATATTAGAGAAATTAGGTGATAGATAGGCTGGGTAAACTTAAGAAGCAAATTCTTTTAGGATGTGGTCCATGAAAGTGACGCGGTCCACGAAAGTTACCCAGCCCACTCTCCCTCTTTCTTTCCCTGTACATTGAGGCAATTTTCATGCCTAGAAAATCAACTTCTAAATGTCTCTGAAATGGAAACCTTTATTTCTGTTTCTACTGTCCTGATCCTTTGTCCAGACACTTTAGTTTTCACTACTGCGTAGTTAAAACAGCTTGCAAACTTGCTTTTGTAAGGATAGCATCTAAAATGTTTAGCACGGCTTGAAAGGCACTTTATGATTTTACCTTCTTGAACTTAATATTATTGTAACTATACCAATATTTTATTTGTATATTTAATGTGCCAGATACATACTGTTATGTTATATAGTACTATTAGTGATGTTACATTATATGATGACCTGTTGATGATATTCATTCCCCTTAGGTTGTCTAGGCTGGAGAAATGTTCCAGGCTCCAATACTTGAGGAGAAGGGAATCAGTATTATTCAAAGCAGTGTTTGCTACCAAAAGCAAGGGTGGGGATTAGGGAATTTACAAAGTTGTTATCTCTATGACAGACAATTGATGGGAAAGACTCAGGTTTCCTAATGCAGTGTCATAAACTGTAAGAAGGCAAATGAGACATACGTTTTTGGTACTTAGAAAACCCAGGGAGCTGGAGATCAGGAGGGTGGTCTAGGGAAAAGACCTGAATGACGTGAGTTGTTAAAGTGGGCTTCTCAGGCTCTCAGTGTAGAATAGAACAAAGGAGATTAGGCAAATATCAAAAATGATTATATTTCTTAAAATTTGTTGTTAATATTACATTTACATATAAAAATTATCATTAATCTGGAAGTGTGTTGTGAGTAAAAATATAAAGTATTTGTATCAAAATCACGAATCTATACCTCAGTACATATTTTACCTTGTCCTAAGAACTTTCCCATAATGCATGTGTTGAAACCTTAACATCCAATGTGATGGTATTAGGAGATGGAGCCTTGGGGAGGTGAAGAGGTGGTAAGTGGGAAGCCCTCATGCTCAGGATTAGTGCTCTTACCTAAGAGGCCCAATGGAGCAGATGATGGCTACCTGCCTGCAACCTTAGGAAGGCCCCCATGAAAACCTGGCTATGATAGTACCCTGAGCTCAGATTCTCAGCCTCCAGAACCATTAGAAATGAATTTCTGCAGTTTATAGGCCACCCAGTACTTCCTTACAGCAGCCTGAACTAAGATGCCTTGAGATGTTATTTCAACTTATTTAATCTTCAGTTTGCCCTTAAGTCAACTATGAATAATAATATACTTCACTTAGATGTTTAGGGAATCAAATGTAAGTCACCTGGAAAACACCTGGCATATAGTATACACTTTAAGAGTTAAAGTGTCATGTCCCTTCCTGTGACATCTCAATTTGATAATTTTTAAGACAGCACAGAATGGAGGCATGTTAAAACTTGACCCACTTATGAAATTCATCCCAATAAAAACTGATATCAGTTTAACATTATTTTAGATAACTTATGTTTATATTGGAAAAAGAATTCCATTCAGAAACTATAACTGAAGTAGAAATAGGAGAGAGGATATGAACTGATTTTCATTGGGCAGAAGTTTCAAAGGAGCATAGAAGTTATTACTTGTTTCTCTTCTGAAGAAACCAATTGTAGTCTTTAAATTAAACTTTTTATAAATTGAAGTCCTTAAAAGGACTGGGCATTTTCATGAATTTCACCATTACTTTAATAGTCTTTTTTTCTCATTCATGAGGTTGGCATCATTGATGTTTTAAAGTAATTACAACTTTGACTAGAGTTTAAATCACTTTCCCAGTCATTTATTTCAACAAACATTAATGAAATACTGACAAAATATTAGAGACTTTGGGTGTGGCACTGTGGGAAATACAGACCCATTCACTCAGTAACTACTGTGTGTTTCCTGTTGTATTTCAGGTATCATAGATGGAGTAACCAGTAAGAAAGGAGAGTCCCTCAGTTTCATAGGCATAGGAGTCCGAGGGCAAGCTTTCTAGGAAGATCTTGATCTTCCTTGATCTTGGCAATGGCTTTATCTAGGGATTTATCATCTGCCACAGCCAACATAAAGTCCCTCCTACATTTTCCCATTTTCAGTGCTGCCACAGTTATTGTACAAAATTGTACAACGTCAAACAACATTATTGTTTTGTCACTGTTTCATTTTGCCAGGGTTGCATAACAAAGTACCACAGACTGGGGCATTAAGCAATAAAAGTATATTTTCCCATAATTCTGGTAGATGGAAGTCTGACATCAAGGTGTTAAGAGGGTTGGTCTCTTCTGAAACTTTTATCCATGGCTTATAGATGGCTGTCTCCTCCCGTATTTTCATACTGTCTGCTCTCTGCATTTGTCTGTGTACTATTCCCTCTTCTTTCCAGACACTGCTCATATTGGATTAGGACCTTGATTTCAACTTAATTACCTCCTTTTTTAAAGGATCTTATCTCTAAGTACAGTTATTGTGTTTACTTTTGAGGTATGAATATTTCAACATGCAAATTTTGGAGGACACACTCAACATATAAATTACCTTCCCATTTCATCAAAATTAGTCTCATTATTTTATAACCATTTTTTCTCTATTGCTTCTCCTTTGGCTCTGAGATACTTATAAACAACAGTGTTTTTCATACAGATAGATCTCTGTCAGAATTTTCCTCTTTTATTTCATCCTTGTGGTTTAAACATGCACCCTCAGAGTTCAGATGTTGAAATCTTAGTTGTTGATGTAACAGTATTTAGTGGGGTGATAGAGTCTTTATGTTGGTATCCTTATGAATGGAAAATGCTTCTCTGGAAGGAAGGGCTTAATTCCTATGGAATGGAGTTAGTCACCTTAATAGCAAGCTGTTATTAAGTGAGTCTGTTACTCATTTGCTTGCATGCATTTGCTTCCCTTTGTGTTATGCTGTGTGATGGTGAGAACTTCACCAGAAGCTGAGCAGAAGTTCTTGCCGTGCTCTTGGATTTCCCAGCATCTAGAATGATGAACCCAAATAAACTTTCTTTTATAAATACCCAGTCTCAAGTATTCTTCTATTGCAACAGAAAACAAAGTTGATCCTTCCAGTTAGAATGATATTTCCAGTAATAATTTCATTATATGATATTTTTTATCAAAATCTCTCATCTAAATACTTCTGTTGCCTGACTGACTCTTTTGAGTCTTTGATAATAACTGAATATCATGGTTCCAAATTTATTTCTTGTTATTCTGCAATAAGTAGACATCATGTTCATTTTCCATAATATATCATCCTTAATAGCTTATTCTATTCTTTTGAATAAGATCCTGTGTTTTCTCTTCTTTGGGAGAAAATCACTAGGATTCTTTACTGTTTCTCATTGTTCACTTGAAGTTTGCTTTCTCATCCTTCTATGATTTGGGACATCCATCAGTTTGTGCCTAATTCTTATTCTGCTTTAAGGTTTTTGATCTTGACTCTTGAGAAAGCTCTTTCTTGTCATTGGTCACTGCCGATACCCTTGGACTAACTCCACTGGATTCCAGTTTATTGAAAACTAGAATGACCAGCATATCATCTCATATTTATTTTTATGGGAAATGGCTCAAGTTTCTTCCTTGAAGTCATTGATTATATTTTATTCTTTAGATGATGGTCTTCTCCTCTCAAATTTACCTATGAAAGTTTTAGTTCTCTTTCTGATTCTGTATAAACACTGTCCTTTCCTTAAGTTTTTCTCTGATTCCTCCAAATTTTGTCTGTCTTTCTTTTTCACTGTTAACTGTACCTTGTAGTACACAATTTAACATTTAATTATATGATATTGTACTGTATACTCATACTTCTTGCAACTTGATATTTCCTTCCCCATATTCATAAATAAACTTTTTTATTTTAGAATAATTTTGAATTTATAAAATTATTGCAAAGGTGATACCAATTTGCCATATGGTCCTCACCCAATGTTTTCTATTATTAACATCTTACATTAGCATGGTATTTTAATGTAATTAATGATCCAATATTATTATTAATATTATTATTAACTAAATTTCATATTTTATTCACATTTCCTTAGTTTTTTACCTAGTGCGTCTTTTATGTCCCAGGATCCTATCTGAGATCTCATCTTACATGTAGTAGTCATACTTTCTTAGGCCTTGGTTTGGATATTAAATGCACCCCCACCACTACCAAAAAAAAAGCCTTTGTATTAGGCAATGCAACAGTGTTCAGAAGTAAAAAGACTGAATTGTGAAAGCTGTAACCTCATTAGTGGATTAAATCATTTAATGGATTGAGAGTGTAAATGGATGGATTGCCGGGTGGTAACTGTAGGGAGGTATGGTCTGGCTGGAGGAACTAGAGCAATGGGCACATGTCCTCAGGGACTATATCTTGTCCCTAAATACTTGATCTCTCTGTTCTGCTTCCCACCTGCCACCCACTTCCAACATGATGCTTTGTCTTCCCTGAGCCCCTAAGCAACAGAGTTGGCTGATCAGGGACTGAACCTCTGAAACTGTGAGCCCAAAATAGACTTTTTCTTTTCTTTAGTTGTTTTTATCAGGTATTTTGGTCACAGTGAAGAAAAGCTGACTAACACACTTATGCTAGTCTTGGTTGTGATAGTTTTTCAGATTTTCCTTATTTTTGATGACCTTGACACTTTTAAAGATTATAGGCAGGAAGTTATGTTTTAGAATGTGCCTCAGTTAGGATATATTTGATGTTTTTCCTCATGATTAGACTGGGGTTAGGGTTTTAGGTTGAAAGACCATAGAGGTAAACAGCACTATCATGGCATCATATCAAGGGTGCATACTCTGAGTATATCTTATAATGGTTCATTTTAACCTCAATCACCTGCTAAAGTAGTGCATTTCACTTTTTCCACCATAAAGTAACATTCTACTCTATTTCTTTTGTACTTTGTTCAAGGTTCTTAAGAACTGGTGATCTATATGTTCTACCGCTTTTAGAGCAGAGTATTTATATAAATTATTTGGAATTTCTCAATGAGGATTTGTCTATTCTGTCTTCTTATTTATTTAGTCAATTATTTATACAAGTAGAGACTTGCAAATATATATTTTATACTTTGGACTATAATTTAGTTTATTTAGTTTCTCAAGTTGTTCCAATTGTGGCTATTAATAGACATTTTTTCACTTGGCTCCAGTGTCCTTTTAATATAACTTCATCATTGTGTATTTCAATGTGTGTGCATGTGTATGAGCCTATATAAATAGGCCAGTTATTAAGTAGCTAAGTTTGAATGAAGTGCTACATCAACTGGTATGTTAGTGCTCCATTACTATGTCAAAATACCTAAGAGAATCAGCTTAATAATGGAAAAGTTTGCTTTAGTTCATTAAAAGTTTGCTTTGGTTTTAATCCATGGTCACTTGGCATGTTGTTTTTGTACTTGTAGTGAGGTGTTATATGACAGTAGGAAACACACAGTATGGCAAAAGAGCACACCTCATGGCAGTCAGGAAGCAGAGAGAAAGGACTGGGATCACAATACTTTCCTCAAGGACATGACCCCAATAACCTAACTTCCTCTGAATAGGTCCCGCCTCTTAAAGGTTCTACCATCTCCTAATAGCATGGCAGGATGGCATCCAAACCTTTTTTGTTTTGTTGTTGGTACCAGATATTGAACTCTGGGGCACTCAACCACTGAGTCACATCATCAGCCCTTTGTGTATTTTATTTAAGGTCCCACTGACTTTCAGAGGCTGGCTTTGAACTCATGATCCTCCTGCCTCAGCCTCCTGAGCCGATGGGATTTACAGATGTATGCCACCGTGCCCAGCTGAATCCAAACCTTTAACAAAGGGAACTTTGGGGGAAACTACAGATCCACACTATTACAATTGGTTTTTAATTTATGGTAAACCTCTTAATGAAATTAATCATTATCTAATTATCCAAATATTATACAGCATTATAAAGTCAACACCAATAAATGGCAGAACTTTAAGATTACTGTTTATTATTTCATTTGAAATAGTGAATGCATCTGAGAATAACCCAGATAATAATTTCAAAGTTTGTAAGTTTTTTCAATTATACTCAGTGATTTTGCTGAACTTTTAAATTAAATTAAAAGAATGGCTAAAATCAGTTCTTACAAGCTTTCAGCTTTTTTTGTATTTAGAATCAGTCATGGCATTCACAGATGTTTGAATTTGATTTAACTTCCCCAAATCTATTTTTCAACATGAGAAAAAGCTGTCAAACAGTACAGACATAAATGCCACTGGCAATATTTTAAGGCATTAAGCCCAGAAAATAATGTTGCCATATTGAAAATATCCACTTAAAAAAAGTTACCTTCAGATTTCCTAGAAACTAAGTGAAAATAGAAAGTTTGAATAGATGGTAAAAACCAAAACATACTAAGAATAAAGAAGAAAACCAAAACTTTTGAAAGGTATACCTGCTCAATTGTTCATACTTGTCAGTATTATAAAAATAGAACAAATGTTTGTAACATTAACACTAGTTAGTTTCTCTTCTTCCATTGACTGAAACATGGGCAGGGAGTGAATATATACAGTATGTTTGAAAGAAAATTATTCTTTCAGAACTCTTTTTTTTTTTTTGGGGGGTGGGGGCGGGAATGGTACCAGGGATTGAACTCAGGGACAAAGGCCACTGAGCCACATCCCCAAATCCCCATCCTTATTTTGTATTTTATTTAGAGACAGGATCTCACTTAGTGGCTTAATGTCTCGCTTTTGCTGAGGCTGGCTTTGAACTCAGAATCCTCCTGCCTCAGCGTCCAGAGCTGCTGGGATTATGTGACATTCTGAACAATTAAGTACAAATTAATTCCAGTTTCATGGAAAGTAGCTAACTTATTATCTCTGTATACTACCAAATGTTAAAGACAACTGACTCAGACAGAACATTGTTTCTTATCCTGCCAACCAGCATTTTTATTTTGATCATAAAAGTGTAGTTGTCAGCTTGATATAAATATGATGCTTAAATATAATTTGGTGTAAATTCATTAAAGTATGAATAATGTCATTTGGCATCTCTAGCAATCCAAAAAGAAAGGAAAGTATACTATGGACTATAATCAGTTTGAAACCAAACAAGTGATTACATTTCTGTATAACATTAGATTTTGTAAATTACCAATCTGTGTGAAATAAAATAATAAAATGTTATGAAAGTATATAAATCTTATGGCAACCAGTGATAGGATATATTATCCCAAGTTACAGTCTGGAGTATATCACACAATAAATAAAATCAAAATAAAATAATGAAAAATAATGAAGATAAATTAAGAACATCTTCACTGAGATCACTAGGTAGTATTTCAAAATTCACACACACACACACACACACACACACACACACACACACACACAAAAGCGATGTTTCTGACCCATTATTACTTCTTTACTGCACATTTCCTATGATTTGATCTGGCGAGCTGACAAAAGCTCTGTTTGGGGCACTGAGGAAGAAACCCTGGACTCCAGGTTGAGCTGTGCCTTTCACAGGTCCATGATGTACCAGTCATTGCGGAAAGCTGTGGCTTTGAAACCTGACTGCCTGAATTAAAATCCTACATTTATTTCTGAGGTGTAGCTGTTTGCATTCAAATTCTGTGAGATCTATAGTGGTGCTGCTAGGAGTGACCATAGACGGGTGCCAGTCTCTGAACTGGTAGTTACTAGTAGGTAAAGAGATAAGTCTACACAATGAAAGTGTTTAGCAACTTTTATGGAAATTTGATACAGTAATTACATGTCTAATGAGCCAAATAATAAATAACAGGACATGTATTTTCATGCTTGCTATTTCTTTTTCACTTCATTTGTCTAGTAATTTATTTTTATGTTGTTTTATAAAAATAGTTTTCAGAAAGGGCTTGGAATTATAGAATACGAATCCCTTGCCTTGGAGAGTTTGAGAAACTCATCTGGAAGGGTATTGAGGCAATGTTTTAATTTTCTTTTCATCAGTAAAATGGGACAAAAAGAAAGGCAGGGCAACAATTTTTATTCACATGACAAAACTTACCAGGGTCTTCTCTATCATATTTAAAAATTATTTCTCTATGTACTTGCCCATTTGATTCCTTTTACAGTAATCAAACCTACAGCAGATCTGACCCTGAATTTTGAGGGGCCAAGTGGCAAAAATGGTTTACAAGAGAAGACAGTGTGAGACTTTTTCCTCCTTTTCATAAAATTTTCTCCTTATTTCAGTGATGATTCAATAGTGCTTCTCAAAATTTAGTGATGAATCACCTAAAGTTTGCTTCCAGCTTTCACTTAGTGGGTCTGTGGTAGGGTCTGAGTTTCTTTGCTTCTCACAAGCTCCTCCATGGTGCAGATTCTGCAGATGGACAGACCTTGCTTAAAAGGGTAGGAATTAACAAGGCTTTTTTTCTCTCTCTGATATGACCATCTACTTAATACCCAGCAACAGACCCCATTCAGAGAGAGAGACTCCCTGCAAATACTAAATCTTAAGGAGATGTTTCACCCTTAGCCTGGTATCATCCTCTTTAGTGGTATTTTTCATTTGGCCCAGAGACCACCCAAAGTCAAAGATCCAGTAGAGCAAAATATCCAAGAACTCCTTTGTAAACGTGGGCATATTTATTGGCAAATCATGTTTTTTAATGTTACCCTACAAGTTGAATAGAACTGATTGGTCTGGCACAGCCATCATTTCTTAGTAATCTGTACTAATATATTAGACTAAAATCAGCAGCCCATAACCACTTGACTTTATTACAACATGGATTAGTTTAGTGTTCTTGTATAATAGTTTTCAAAACTTACTTCCATGGGAAAGAGTTGGGGGTTGTAAACATGTGTATCATGTATACTGTTTTCCACATTCTGAAGTTCCTTCTGAAAATGTGAGGTTTAGGTCTTTGGATGATGCAAGAGAGATAAGCTAAAAGAGAGAGACAAAGGGAGAGAGGAAAGAAGGGAATATTTTCATAGTCTTATTTAATATAGAACAAATCTCTTATTTAATACACTTAGGAATTTCAGTGCAATAAAGGAATATTTATTCTTCAGACTTTTTTTTCTGTCCATAGTACTAACAATTGAAAGTGAAAATTACAATTATTGTGTTAGTTAGTATTGTACAGATTATTCATTTAGGATATATATTTTCTGTTTTTTTTGTAAGAATTAGTTCTCCATTTTTTATGTAATCACAGTTACCTAAGCATTTAAATAATTTGAGCAGATATAAGAGTAGAAATGGTTATTAATATTTGCCTTTCTTAGATTCATATTATCAATTTGCTTGGAAATCTTCATTTTAGTAAAGCAGCCAAGTAGTTTGTATGAATAATTAAGTGAACAATAAGTAAGTACCCAGCATCTCTTTTTTGTCCCTCTGGTCTCTGAATGAAATCCTAATCCTGTCTTAAAAAGATAATATTTTGAATAGGAATTTTCTTCTTGACTTAGAATAATTTTCAATCTCATTATCCTAAAATTACAGTTGTATCCTTGTATGTTAAAAAGGATGATTCATTCAATGTATGCAACCCAATCTGAAAAGTATGACAGTAAATGAAAATTGAACAAATAAAATTAAATTTACCATTCCTCATTGGACAATATTCTTCAAATATTTACTATTTACTAGGCCAAAAGAATATAGAGAAGAACAAAGCAGGAACTTGTCCTTATGGAGTTTACAGACCAAAAATAAGAAACTAATAATTAAAGTTAATTTTCAAAGACCAAGAAAATAGGCACCAACATGGAATGTGAGGACAATAAAGAGGAGTCACTCAGAGTAGGAGTATTTTGTCTTAGTTTGAGGTAGGGGGTGAAGCTTGCCTGGGAATCTCCCCAGAAGAGGTGATTTATCATTTTTTCCTAAAAGACAATGTAAGAGTTAGGTGGGGAAAGGAGGAAGAGAGGTTAATGCAGGAATAGCGAGGGAATGCTGTGGTTAGGGCGCTATACAGTGGGATTCAAATTGGCTTATTGGACATGAAGTGTAATTGGAAATGGGATGGAGGTGATGAGGCAAGTGTGCAAATGATGAAAAGCCCTATGGTCTATGCTAAGGAAAGGTCAGCCCCTGGTCTTTTATATTTGAAATTTTCTGTGTTAAAAAAAAATGTGTCTACTATCATGATTGGGGAATGAGTCCAACAAAGAAAACTGAGAAGCAGGAAGATCAATTTGGAATTTTTTTTTTTTTTTGGTCAACCAAGATAGAAATAATAGGAACCTCACCTACAACAGTGAGATTGAGGAAGTTGAGAGATTATTCATTGAAAACAGTAAGAATTGAGGATTTTATAGAAATGAGACTTGATGCAGAGGAAGATGTGTTAGCTCCCAGTTGTCTACTTGTTGATCTGGGTAGTTGTATATGTTGCACTAGACATTTTTTTTCATGTTTTTTGCAAAGGTAAGAATCACTTCACCATTGGTCAACCTAGATTCCCAGCATCAGCATAGTGTGTTGCTCAAAGTAGGTTCTCTATAAATGTATGTTGAATGCTAAATAATCTTCCTGTGTAGAGGAAATGGAGGAGCAATAATGACTTTATGGAAAAAGATAAAGTATCAAATTTTTGGACATCTTGAATTTGATGTGAACATCTCCAACTAGTAGGATATGTTCAATAAGCAGTTAGACTCAGGATGTATAGATTTATGAGTTTTTCTTGCTTATACAAGAATCATGTCTTACTTGTCTTTTTATCCACAAGAGCACTTTAATGTAGATATTTAAAGGTGCCCCAACTGGAAGCATCATCTACAGTATTATTCAAAAAAGTATTGCAGAGTTTATTATTCTAAAGTATGTCTTCTAGGCATGTATGGAAAACTAGATATGGCTGTAGGTTTTTAAAAACCTGAATCCTAAGGAAAAATTAAGGCATAAATAACAGCCAGCTTTGAATATAGAAATATAGGAACAACATTGATTTTTGAATTTGGAAGTATCAGCTTTGCAATTAACTTGATTATAATAGTTTAGAATTTGAAAATTTTAGCCTTCAGTTTTCTCAACACTAAAAATTAGGAAGTGAGATTTGGTAGTATACCAGAGTTCTTCTACCTGTGACCTTAAATAATCCTGAATATTTACACATAAACATGATTTAAAATATAGATGTTGAAGAACATGTATTTTAGTGATCAGGGGGATGTACACTTAATTTTATTTTGGTGAGTATTCATGATAATGAGGTAGACTGACAATTAAATGACTGGATCAGCATCTGAGCTCAGTCAGTAGCTAGCTATACAAATCCAGAAACATGATGCCTTTCTAGGGACTAGTTATCTTTGCACTATATTTTAACTGCAGTTATCTTTGGTTTTATAAAAGGTATTTATGTTGAGTTTTATTCTCTTGAACATATGGGCGAAATAACTTCACTGTCTTCTAAATGTCATATGCTAAAACATCCATTAAGGAAAACTTGACCACAGAAAACCCTGAATGAAAAATGTTTAGGTTATCCAACAGAGGACTGAGTAATTCTTACAGCTCAAAGTCTCTACGAGAGATATCTTGTAGTTTCTTGATGCCTTGCCCACAACTTTGCAATTATTTCTTTTAAAATAAAGTCTTCTGAAATTAACCTAGTTTAACAATGACATACATTTCTTGTGGGCATATTGTTTGTCAGATCTTATTTTAAAACTTATCTAAACTTTAAAAATTTGTCTTGAACATTTAAAAACATCTATTTTTGGTCATTTATTCATGCATTTATATATAAAGTTGGAATGCACAGTGGTATATTCATGCATGCACATAGCATAATTTGCTCAACTTTGTTCCCCAGTTCTAAATAGTTATTAAGTTTAAAATCACCATATTCCAATATGAGGAGTGGAACTACAGTGGCTGCTGTATAAAATTCTATTTATCAGTTATCTGGCTATGATTTCCATCAGGGATACTGCTGGGATTACGTGATGACATCTAGGCCTCCCTGGTTCTTTAATCAGATAGAGAAAAGGATGGCCTAGTATAGGAAATTCAAAGACAATTATACTACTAAATGTATGCCCAAAGGAAAATAATATAATGTAGCAACCACTTCTGTAGCTTCTGACTCTGAAAATATGCTCTGCATATTCAAGGAATCTAGTTTTATTCTCTTTTCTATACTTGTGCCTTTACTAATTGTTGATACTGATGTGCAATGATACCCAATGTTATTTATCATATTGCTGTACCATATCCTTTGTGCATAGAAATCTACAATGGAGACTTCATTCTATTAAATATATGTTCTTTTCATATTGTAGCTCTTTGCAATTGTATTTAATTAGTGTATAACACTCACATATTAAACATATGAACAGATTAAGGCATATGTTGGCAGATGAGGCATTAGGAAATAGGAATTTTGAAAATTATCATCAGCACTCCTCAGAACACATTCCTCCACTTTGTCATGGAGAAGAGTCCTCCTCCCCAGGTGCCTCATCCTTTGCTTTGACCTGCTACATAATGAAAAATGTTCACCACATCTGCCTTAGCTTATTCAAAATGAGAAATTGTATAGTCCTTGTTCTCAGTATTTGTGTCCCTGCAAAATACCCATATGTTGAAACTAATCTCCTGTGCAATATTAAGAGGTAAGGGTCTTTGAGAGGTGATTAAGTCATGAGAGCCTCACCATCCTATATCAATTAGTGCCCTTATAATAGAGATCTTAGGGAGCCTGCATGCCTTTTTACCATCTGAGGACACATAGCAGGTGCCATCAATGAAGAACTGGTCCTCACCAGTCACCAAAGCTGCTGTTGCCTTAGTCTCAGACTTTTCCTCCAGAACTTTGAGCAATAAATTTCTGATTTTTATGAATTTTACATGCTAACATATTTACATGCTGTCTAATTTTTTGTGATCAAAATCACCCCAAAATTTATGTATTTCAGACAATAAATGTTGTATTCACAGAGAATAAATAATGAAAAAGAATTTGTTAATGATTTTAATGACATACCTACACTCCCTAATCATTTTCATAGAGGTAGTAATTGATTTCTGTGAGCACACAAAGAATTTGTTCCCTCATATTAACAAGACATAAAATAGTTTCCTTAGGAAAGAGGATTTTTAGACTTAAACTCTGTTGACTATGGAAAACTGAAATTGCAGTTGTTTTTTTTTACAGTGCAAATACATTTTACATTAAATTAGTATATGATTTTTAAAAAATTAGAAAATATTTCTTTGCCAAAATAGAATAGTACCTATCATAGGAAGGCTTCTTTATAACAATTTTTTGTAAGGATAAAGGAATTAATGGATGAGAAGAAAGAAACAGAGAAAGAAGTAGTTTCAAAATTTTTACTCTAAAATTTCACATATCACTGTTTAAGATAGCAATGAAAATCTGATTAATAACATTGACTCCAGATTCTTTAATCCAAAAGTCAATTTTTGAAGTCAGAATCATAAGACCCAATGTAAAAATGCTCTAATAGTACAGTCTTGACCTTGATCATCTCTGTGTTTCATATAAGCACATGCTCATGGAAAGGAAACTTCAGGCATACTGCCACTCTTGTTCAAGACTCGGTCCTGAGAGTGAGGGGTAGAATAACCAAACCCTTCAACATGGCATAATCTGTCCTGTAGTCTTGCAAGACATTTTGCATATAATTATTATAGTTAAAATTAAAGATGTGTTAAAGCCAAAATTAAAGTTACTGTTTGCTTTGCTGCTTAATAAATTATATATGTTTAATAACTTCATTAAGGATGCTACCTTCCTTAATTGTCACAGACCATGAGATATTCAGTGAGGTACACATTAACTGCAGAGATAATAATGTTTCTATACGTTAATAATTTTAAATGAATAACACTTGAGCTACTTTCCAGCCACATGGGAGGCATCATTTACATCCTTCAAGGCTTATTTTATTATTAACCCCTTCATTTGAGTGAAGTGGATAGCCATATGTAAAATATTAATTCTTTTTACATTAGTGCTAACAGCAAGTATTTTAGACCCACTGGTGTGAGAGGATTAAAAGCTACAAAATTAGGCATGCACCAACATTCCTGAGATTAATCCTTGTTAGCGTAACCTAGCGGGAACATGTAACTTGATTTTCTGTTTATTGATCAGATGCTTTTTGTTTTTTTATCATGTGAAATGAAACTCTACAGAGACAATTTCATATTGCATTTCTATGCTGAATTAAGGGAAGCAACACAATATTAAGTTGCTCTATTTTTCCCGTTCTACTTAACACAATATAAATGCAGTAGGTTCTATGGAAATAGGATGTAACCTTACTA
Organism: Ictidomys tridecemlineatus; assembly: GCF_052094955.1. Taxonomy (NCBI): domain Eukaryota; kingdom Metazoa; phylum Chordata; class Mammalia; order Rodentia; family Sciuridae; genus Ictidomys; species Ictidomys tridecemlineatus. The sequence goes on along the minus strand of NC_135487.1, from coordinate 80,335,039 downwards.
TCTGGCATGGTGGCCTGGATTTTAGATGAGCCATTCATACTTTTTGTAGTCATAAACTAATGCTTGAAAGTCACGTTTACAAGAAAGCTATGGGAATATTTACTTCTTTGTAAGAGGGGGACTCCAGGAGTCTGTGAAAAATAGATGTGCTTCTGAGATTTTGTTAAGTATTTAGAACTGAAGAAAGGAAGAATATTTGCATTTTTTTATTTCTGTTACTTCTGTCTTACCTCACCTCACCCCACCTGTTGCCAAATTAGCTAAGAAAATATTTACTTGCTTCTCATCCCCGAGTTCACTTTAATTTGAATAGAATGTAGGGATGATATTTAATATTAAATTATCAGCAGAACATGAGCACTGATCAATCAGGAAATACATCAGCTATAAATAACTTGGTAGAGAACTACTCAATTAGCTAAAGCAGGCTGACATGGTAGTTGGCTTATCCCACATGTGTCTTAGTGTTTTAAACGACCTCAGATAATGGAAGTCAAGGATTCTTAGTGATTTCTATCCTGACAGAAGGTTTTGGGAGAGAACAGGATCTAAGAAGGCAAGAAGCAGCTATACCTTCCTTTTGTTATGAGTGGCTTTTGAGCTGTTTGACTTTTATTAGTCAATCAATTGACTTATATTTTGATAAAGTTACACTATTTGCATTATCAAGAAATACTGCTAAAACATGTACACTCATATAGACAGATGATTGATTCAGATCTTGTGTACCTGTAGTTGTGTATGTGTGTGTACGTGTATGTCATATATGCATTTACACGTACAAACATATCTAAAGCCTGGCCTTAAGGCACGTGAGTTTCATATGTAACTTGGAATTTCCATGAATAAATTTCTAGCAGCTTTTTTTGTCTGATAGGGTAGTACTTTAAAGATATTTAAAATATCTAAATATAAATGATATCACTGGGGCTGTGGCTGTAGCTCAGAGGGAGAGCGCTTGCCTAGTATGTGTGAGGAATTGGGTTTGATCCTTAACACCACATAAAAATGAACAAATAAAATACAGGTATTCTATCCATATACAACTACAGAAACATTTTTTTAAACAAATGATATCACTTCCATAAAAGCCTCTTTGAATCTGTCAGTGTACAAGAAGTGCTCTAAATCCTACTGTCTTTCCCTCTTTCTCACTTTCTTTTCTATTGGGCTGGTCTGAACTATGCTTGGCTTTTGGTGTTCTATGCTTGAACCTATTTCTCTTTACTAGTTTGTAAGGTTTGATATTCACCATTATCTTTTTTCTTTATCATTAAAGATGCTGGTATAATACTAGTTTCTTTCTCATTTTGTCTCTTAATTTGGCATGATATTACCTTTGAAAAAAACTGAACAGCTGATGATATTATCTTCATCTGTGACAGCTCATTAAAACTAATTGTCTGAGAGTACATTGAACTGGATTGGCACACTGGACAGGTGAAAATATACTGTACTTTCAAATCAATATTGTTTAACTATCTGATGAATATTCATTGTGAGACAGAATAAATATAATTTTGATTACTAAAATCTGCCTAGAGAAACAGATTCAATTACTAATTTTTTTCTGTTGTTTGAAGCAGAGTCATTTTTTTAAAAAAATTAAAATGTCCAAATGATTTCCATTTTTATGTTTTGTTTTCTTTTCAAAAACTTTCAAACTGATCAATTTTTTTTGAGGGCTACATCTAGTGTCTTCAAATGAAGTCATAAAATAAATCATCCTGCCTGGTAAATAGCCCCATAACTTGCCTTATTAGTTTTGACCATTCCTGCCAAATTTGAGTTTTTTGAACTATACAAACCTGTCACATGATTAATCAGAAGAAATAAGCCAGCTCTTGTGAAAGAAATATAGAAATATGTCTTTTACATTTTCACTGGATGCTGATTTATATTTTGGAGGAAATAGGATTTTCCAGGATTTTATATGAAAACTTTTTACCTGTTAGACTTTAGTTTTTAAATTTAGTGATATTTAAGTTTTAACCATCAGTTTGTGCTTTGATCTAATAGCCAATTGATTCACTCATCTCTTTTCTGCCTTAACACTATCCATATCCATCCATCTATTGATTCACTCATTTTTTATTTATTATTTAATAAACATTTGTTGGCATCCCCCATATATATTCGGTGATATGACAGGCACTTTAACTAATTAATATCATTTGATCCTCATAGCAGTTCTCCAAGATAAATATTAGGATTCTAATTTTGCAAATGAGATGGCGATTCCCAGAAATTAAACAACTTGGCAAGGTCAGAATGTTTTTTAACACAGTTCTTGCAACACCTGGATCACTTTATGAATGTTTATGAAGGAATGAATGAGTGAAGCAGGTTACATTGTACTATAGCTAACATCTATTTAGTGAGCCTTGGTACACAAAACTTCTAGGCTTGACAATATTTTCTCATTTAATCATTAGTAAAACCCCAATAAGCTCAGTGCTTTTAAGGATCTTATACTTATTTTATAGAATGACCTGTGGAAAAAGGTGGTAAATTAACTTGCTCAAGATTACACTGCTGGAAAGAGCCAAGTCAGGAATCCAACTAAAGCTCTGGCCCCAGAGTCCCTGCTTGTCACCACTGTGCTGTTTTTGTCTGGCATAGTACATGATATGTTGTGAATGCTCAATAAGTATTTGTTGTGTTTATGATGTGGATGACATGGAGTTGGGAACTTACATGGATTGAGAAAGCTATTTCTTAGTAATTACAGAATTTTTAAATGACAGTAGCCTGGACTGTCCCTGAAAATTCCTTGGACAATTTAAATACAATTTCCTTGTAATAATGAAACATTATTTTAAATGTTTATAGAAAAATAATATTATATGTGTACTCATGAATGTGCATTATCATTTGTGTCTATGTGTATATACAGAGACATGGTCTTAGTTAGAGATAACAAAGCATACTTAAATTAGTGATCTTTTCTCTGACATTACAGTCAATTTGGATTTTAAAACCCCCCAATACACTAATGTATAGGTATATATGCATTTTGGAAACAGTTAATTGTGATTTGAGTAATGCTACCTTCTTTAATTGCTGTAAAACATTAAGAATTTTACATGAAAAAATTTGGCACAAAATTGTACTCTTTATAAAGAAATGTGAGGTGGAGAAACTGATTTCATCCTGAACCATGTAGCAATAAAATAAGTCACTAAGGGGTCTTTCCTGTATTTCCATGATCATAAGCCCACACGGATATGTTCGCTTTTTAACTCATTGTATATGCATTTTTCAATATTTAGTTATGTCAATAGAGGACCTGGAAGCGGTAATGATAATGAGGAGGAATGATACTTCAGTTGCATTCTTCCTTGGAATGCCAGTTGAATTAAATTTTTCATTCCCACCACAGACATATAGATCCATAATCTCCTTTCTAGATGAATCCAGAATCAAGAGTCTGCATTCTTTTATTCTTGGTCAGGAGATTAAAATTGATCACAGGCCACTCAAGGGAGTCAGCTGTAGAATCACAGCTCAATGTGGTTAACGAGGACAGCGCTTGCCTTCTGTTCTCCTTAACCATGCACTTAGAAGTTACAAATATTATTGATTCCATGGGCCATCTGAGGCTCTTGGGGAGGTTGCGTAACTTGACAGTATTTTGCTGTTTTTAGGGGATATGAGCTATGAGCCCTAATAGCAACTGGAACAGGTATAGTTTAGGTTTGACAAATGAAGATTTATACATTTTTGAGCTGGCAAAAGCCTTCGTGTAGAAATAATGAATGAAAATTTGATACTTGATTTAACATAGGTCAAATGATTTGCAGTGAAAGAAGGAAAATAATGCTTTAATTATTACCCTTTCATCAAAATGAATTGATGATAGGTTTGTCATTGTAGATCCATGCTTTAAACAAATGAACAGTGCTTCGAAGATACTGTTACAAGATATAATTTAAGTTTAAGTAGGCATAGTTTATCCCAAATCATTTGAAAATGTAGTGTAGGTGGGATGATATGTGAATAATTACTTACTAATCTTTAAAGCCTTTTTTTTCTTTATTGTGAGTAAAAATACTGAATTAAGATTCAGAAAATTTAAGGCACTACAGATCATTGCATGACAAATTTTCAACTAGTTTAATGTTCCTTTTTCTCCCTAAGAATACAGATTATATGTTGCACTGATATATATTTTGTGGAATGGTGGAAAGAGCCACTAGATTTAAGCATTTTAGTAGGTTGAAATCTGACTTTGCCACTCATAAGCTGTGAGATTTTAGAAAACTTATTTTGGTGCTTGATCCTCAGTATGCTTATCCAGAAATGGGCATAAAGATATCTATCCATAGAGTTGCAGTGGGGCTCAAATATACTAGAACTACTTTTTATGTAATCAAACACTTATGCATGGAAATTATTAAAATATATATTAATGAACTTTTTATCAGGTCAAACTTGTATTTGAGATGCTTACTGGTGAAAATACCTTCTAGATTCTCTTTTCCTTTATAATCTGTAGAAAACACTGACAAAATAGCAAGTTCCTAAAATGAAAGATCAGAATAGAAATCATAAACTGGGGTGGGGTGGAGGTGGGGGTAGGGGGGAGCTTGAATGCTCTGTTTATTACTTCAGCAAAGGCATTTGGGAAGTAATTTATTACTGTATGCTAACTTAAAATTGAGAGATTTTTATTGATAATGTCAAATGTATGCTCTATGTACTATGGTTAGAGTGATTGAGGTACTTTTGAGTATAATTTAATTCCTGAATAAGTACATATTATGTACCTCATAAGGAATCTAACTAGTTTCCAAAGAGTAACCCAGGATCTAAATTTGATCTCCCTAATTTATCCACCATGCTGCTCACTATAAGCTACTTTTCCTAAGTCTGGGAAAAGAGAAGCATATACTACTTGCCTGTGTAATATGCTCCAACTTTTCCATTAACATTAATTAATTTTTTCATTTCTGTATAAATGTGTTATTATACAGAGTCTTCAAAACAGCTGAAGGCAGTAGATGCTAAAATCTTCATGTTACAGGTGAGAAAGCCAGGGCAAGGGTAGTATGCTGCTACACTGCACATCATAAGGCTAGTAAGTGAGGGACTAAGCAAACCTACGTGTCGCCACCTTGACCTCCTAGTTTTCCTGTCTAGAAGACTTGACTTGAATTTTTAGAGGAGAAATAACACTTTCCTTTTTTAAAGTTTCAGTTTGATGCTTTCTTTAAAGGTATGAGAAAAGATGTTCTGATAGTTGTTTTTAATCAAACATATATTATTCTCGCTAAGTTGTGTGTGTGTGTGTGTGTGTGTGTGTGTGTGTGTGTGTGTGTGTGTGTGTATGTCCTATTAGCCATCAGAATTTAATTATTGTGGAGTTGTCATTATTGACTAATTCTTATTTATAAGAAAATGCACTATTGGAAATATATTCTCCATTAACACAGATTCCAAGGAAGGTGTGTGACTTTTTCTCTCTGGTAAAACTTTTTTTTCCAAACTTTGGCTGATGTTCACACTAGTGTGCTTTCTGGTATGGCTATCATTATAGGATTCCCCTGTACACTTCAATTTGCCTCATTTAAATTGTTGTTCATAGTTACCAATGTAGTTGTTCCTAGGTATTCTTGGGGGATTGGGTCCAGGACACTCTGTAGACACTAAAGTCTATAATCTTATGTAAAACTCTCAAATAAACATAGCATTTTAATCTGCACACACCATCTCATACTCTTTAAATCATTTCTACATTATACACAATACCTAATAAAATGTGAACATTATGTAAATACATTAAACAGCTGCATTATTGAGGGAATGATAATAAAAATGTCTTTAAATGTTCAATACAAAAGCAATTTAGAAAAAAATAATAATTTTTGTTCATGATTAGTTGAATCTACAGATACAGAAACCACAGACACAGAAGGCGGACTTGCTCTGTTTAAAAGTTCAACAAATCTGCTTTGGTTATATTATTTCTAAAATTGATTATAGGTTAGTAGTTATGTGGTATACTTAAAAATCAATAAATATGAGCCAGGTGTGGTGGGACATGCCTGTAATCCCAGTGATTTGGGAGGCTGAGTCAGGAGTATGGCAAGCTAGAGGCCAGCTTCAACAACTTAGTGAGGTCCTAAGCAACTTAACGAGACCCTATTTCAGAGTAAAAAATAAAATAAAAAAAGGGCTGAGGCTTTAGTGCAGTGGTAAAGTGTCCCAGAGTTCAATTCCCAGTACTTAAAAAAAATCAAGAAAGATGAAATCTAAAATCAAAAGTGTTTTTTTAAGCATTTCTTTCTTTATGATTTAGAGTATATGTTTTACGTACAAGCTACTTTAAAAATTGTTTCTAATTTTCTTCTTCAGACATGAAATTTTGAATGGATATTTTCTTCTCTTGGCCTCTTAACACTCTTTGCTACTCTTCTTTCTGATTAATCCCTATTCAATAAATCTGTTATGGTTTAGATGTGGTGTCCCCCAAAAGCTCACATGTAAGACAATGCAAGAAGGTTTGGAGGAGAAATGATTGGGTCATAGACCTAACCCAATCAGTGGTGTGCTCCCTGATGGGATTAACTGAGTGGGAATTGGAGGCAGGTGGGGTGTGGCTGGAGGAAGGTTTCATTGGGGACATGGCTATGGGCTTTATATTTGTATCTGGTGAGTGGAGTCTCTTTCTGCTTCCTGATCACCATGTAAGCTGTTTCTCTATGCCACATTCTTACACCATGAGGTTCAGCCTCACCTGGAGCTCTGAGAAAGGATTCAGCCAATTATGGACTGAGATCTCTGAAACCATAAGCCCTCAAATAAACCTTTCCTCCTCTACAGTTATTCTGGTTGGTTCTTTTAGTCACAGCAGCAAAAAATCTGACTAAAACAATATCCATTTTAACTCCTCTTCCTCTTCCCCCCCTTAGCTTTGGTGTGGTTTCTTAAGCTCCATACATACAAAACAAAACAACAGTGTTCCCCTGGAATCTTCCCCTCTTCCATTATACTGAGCCACAGTCAAGCATGTCATTTGTGAAACTCACCAAAACAAAGAATTAAGACTCAGTTTTGACTTTGCCATTCGAAATCAGCATTTCACACCTTAATATCGTGTTTAACATAAACATCATAATTTAAATGACTTATCTTTTAGTTTAATTATTGCCCCAGGAAGGTAAGTTGTGCATATACTGGGGCTGTAGACATGCCTGCAATGCCATGCTAGTGGCCACTACTAATAATCCAGGCCAAGAAGTACAGTTTTCTTTGCTGCAGTCTGGTTGGGCACAAAATAACCGAGCCGCTACACAGCCTTGTAGGTTCAAATACCAACCTTTATTCCCGAACTCTCACTGGCACTCTACACACACTTCCTGGGAACACACTGCCTCCACCTGGCTCCACCGGCCAATTCTCCCAGAACCCCGAAAGAACTCAACCGGAACTCCAAAGTAGCAGGTGCTGGATGCAGCAGAATCCGCCCTAATCCCAGCAGGATACACCCTAATCCTGGAGCCACCCTATTCCCAGAGCAGGGTCACCTTTCAACCATTCCCTCTGGCAAAAATGCCAGGTGTCATTCTGACTAAACTGTGGCTCTCAACATTTCTTTCATCTGGATTTGCATCCCTTTACATGATCTACTCCTTCCATTCTCACTGACTGCGCATCAGTTCTGTTCACCACTGCTCATTCATCCTCGCTAAATATAGAGCTGAATATCTTGTTTCCTGAAATGTCTCCTCAGCATAAAACCCAAGCACTCTGGTGTGACTGGAATAGCCCTTCAAGGTCAGGGTTCTGCCCATCTATTAAGTTTCACATTTTTCTATTTCCCATTACCCCCTATCATCTCCTCTGTCTGTACCCTAATTCTAGTCAGTCTGAACTCATACTCCTTCATGCCTTGAACATGCTGGTCTTCTTCCCCTTTTTCTGCAACTATAGACTTTCATCTTCAGGATTCAGCTTGAGTGGTTGTATCTGGTCCAGGCTTAGTGCTCTTTGTAACAGCTCCTATAACACTTAGTACAGCCCTTTCTCCTAGCATGTATCTTACTCCATTCTACACGTTGATTCCATTCCATATTCCTTTCTCTATTATACTAGAATGGACATATTTATCCTACGTTCCAGAGCCTAACATGTTGTCTAGCATACACAGTAGGCACTCAATAAGTATTAATGGCCAAGTGGTTAAATAAGCAGCTAAGATTTCTATTTCGAACTTATCTTAATCCTCTTTCTTAAAAAAAAAAATCACAACAGGTATCCAAATCTAAAAGTTGAATGTGACAGACTATATTTTTGTTTCATAAAATGGAACTATATAAGTAATGATTTATACATCGAATCTACCAAGTTTTATATGATCATTGCCAGGATTTAAGAAGATTTCAATTGGGGCCAAATTTTTAAAAGTGCCTGTTGTTAAGGTTGTTGTTTTAAGTATCAAGGAAGAAAAAAATATCAAGGAAGACATAAATATGTAAATTATAGAATTTTAAATTTTAACATACATAAAATTAGTTTATTTATTAGAATTTTCCATATGTTAGTCATTGTGTTAAACAATAATCATATTATTGAGATACATTATCTCAATTAATCTCCCCACAGGGTAGGTTTTATAGACAAGGAAATTAAGAGTTAAAGCTAAATAACTGGCTATTAAAGGTTACACAGCTAGATTTTGTGAAATAGTGATGGTAACATATTTATGTCTGATTGCTTCTCCTTATACTAGGCCTCTTATACTTTTGAATTCTGCATAAACTCCATTCATGGTATGCTGTGATTGTCAGGTATTTATAAATACTTCACATTTTGACATTTACAACCACACTCTGTGCACTTGGAATGACACTTGGTCTGTTGTTAATGGATTTAGTCTTAGAGTTGGGGAAATGTTTGAGTCATGGGCCCTCAGAGAATGTAACGAAAAATCATGGGCCTCCTATGAACATGCACAAGAAAATTCATACTTATACTTTTTAGATTCTCTGAAAAACCCAGACAAGATTAAGAATTCTATTTCTAGATAATTTACCTATGTTGTTAATGAGCAAACTAAAGTTCAAGAAAGTTAACCACAGTTTCTGGAATTATTGCCCACATATGCCATCAAGAATGTCTTTTGGAAAAGCATTATCCTGTGGAATGTTACGAACTCCTACCAAAGTATTCTCATTTCAGGTCTCTTATGTAACAATATGGTGAAGTGCATTTTGAATATATTTAATCATGGAAATAATTTAGTATTTTTCTTATATATATTTCTCATAATATCTCTTGAGATAAGTATTTTCTTGGAAAATTTTATAAAATTACAGTAATGATTTAGAGTAAGAGAAAAGAAATTTGCACAGAAATTTATTATTTAAGGTATAAGAGAAAAATGGGTAATTGAAATGACACTAAGTGATGAATATCATCATAAGATAAAAGAATTGCAGGGTGGCATGACCAATATCTATACTCATGAATTATTTTCTACATATAAAATTGTTTCAACAGTACAGAGCTACAATATGCTTACTTGCCCGCCTATGAATTCTATGAGAATATGAAGTTTTATTTTAAAGGTGAGGAAACTGAGGTTTCAGGTTTAATGTGTTGGGTTTGAATTTACAACTATATAAGCGAGAGAGTCCAGAGTCCATTAGAAAAGGTCTCATTGCCTGGACAATCACATAGATTCAGAAAGCAAGTTCCAGCAGCTGAAAGTCACCAAGTTCATTTGACACCTGATCTTTATTTTACAGCCTGCCACTGGCTCCCTTCCTCAGGCTTACATTGTTTCCCTTTGCAGATTCTGAAGGCCAGAGCATACTTTGGTAATTCAGAATGATTTTTAGCTTTCATTTCAGTTTTAGTACATCGCACCAACTATCGCATTGGGTTTCACCTTATTTTATTGCAGCACTATAGCAAAAATTAGTTTTGCTTTAAGGGAAACCATTTAAATACATTATCTAAATCCACATTATGTTAAAAATTATTACATAAAGTTTTTCATATAGAGAATACTTAAGTCTCACAATATTATTGCAGAACTCACTAGAACAGTTACAAATAAAGAGGGTACCAGTGCCTGTATTTAAGAATTCATTTGAATAAAAAATATAGAGGTACAATTTTAAAAATACCTTTGCGAAAGTAACTAATACAATAGAACAAATGTGTGGTACATTTACTGGTGATTAACACATTAGTAATACTTTTGAGATTACATTTTTAAAGGGGTCTTCTTCCTTCTGCAGAATGTGTGTTTATGGTGGCAGCTTTAATGTTGCTTCCTGCTGTGCGGTTCAATAGAGTATGTTTTTAGGTGGTTGGTTGAGGGTTTTTTCCTTATGTATGTCGATGGAGATAAGTGTTTTAATTACTTTTTTAATGTCTGTGCTTTTGTATTTTTCTCCTCTCTTCCCTTTTATTTCCTGCTGTTGAGATTACTGCCTCATCTCCACAGCAGGTGGCTGTTGCAAATTTGTTTTCTTTGTAAGCCTGGTAGATTTATTTTGTAATATAACTGTTCCTTTTAGTATTTTATTATTAATGATTTCTTTACTTTGGAATATAGTATACTTACACAGTCCTAAATAGTAATTTCCTAGCACCATCTAAGAACTTCAGTCATTAAGAGAAAACCTTTGCCTGAGGCCTATTGTTTGCGTAGTAGCTTACCCTCACTTCACAATGTGGGGGTTAAAATTTAAGGAAATTGTTTTGTAGAAAAAGCCAAATGAGAGAGAAAGAGAGAGAAGGAAAAAAAAAGAAGGGTGGGAAATAAAAGATAAAAGGCCCAGGAGACAAAGCACACTTTAATAAATAACACCAAAAATCAAAGGACTAAGTATAATTTTGTGGCAGATATCTAAATTACATTAAAGTATCTATTCTAGGAAAAGGATTTTTAATAGACCTAATGTTTATGTTAAAATTAAATTTTAATTATTAAAATAACTATGCTAGTTATAAGAAAATTAGAATGCTACAAATGTATAAAGAAAAAAAATACTTCATTTTTTATTTTTTCCCAAAGAGTTAGTTTATTTGATTATCTCATATGTTCTATAGATAAAACTAAAGTGAGATCAATCCTGAGTATAGAAATAATTTGTCAGAAAAGTAAAATAGACTCATATTCAATTTATTTCATATGTATCTGTACTTGTAAATACTTTGCTGTGTTATTATGTTTATATCTTTTTTTATACCTATATGTACAAAGTCACATTGTTATGATAGAATTTCTGTATATTTTCTACATGAAGTATGAAAGCTAATTGAAATACATTTGTTCTTAACTTTATAAAAATAATCACCTTTGGCTATTTTATTCTCTGCTCCAGTGCTTTGTACATTTCTCTGTTTTTTAAAATATAATACAAAACCAAGTCTTTAGTTCAGCATCTATAAGATTTTTTAAATTGTATAAGAAGCTCAGTACTCCACTTGATTCTGGACTTAATTATTGGTACATGTTTCTGTACAGAAATACCTTGTGTAATGGGAAAAAATTATGGGTTTGAAGTGGTAACTCCATTAATAATGTTTTTCTAAAAGTCTTTATCCTGTTATGCTCTAACCAATTGTGTGATATGCACAATTAATGTGTGTGGCCACATTGAGAGAAAGAGACTAGCCAGAAGTTCCATGAAACAGATGTTTAATAGGGATTTGAAAAATCAATGAAATGAATATTATTGTGATGCATGGTGATCTAATTTCATATGTGTCATATTGAATCACTTCATTATTTTGAATTCAGTCTGAACACTCAGAACCATATTACAATAGGGTGTCAAGGAGAAGACAAGTTTTATTGAAAAAGAAATCACAATACAGCAATATTGATCTGTTCTCTTTCTAATCAATATATGGATCCTAGAATGATAACCCATATGGCACATTGTCATTTGGAAGAAAAATATAAATCCTTTAAGTCATATAAGTGTTTCATATGTGACTGTGAAAAATTTTGTATTCTTTCATGGAATTGTGGAACATGTATGCCCTTAAAAGGATTGTTTTACTTCCATGTTGTAATCCCAACTTGAGTTTGATATATGAATCTTTCCTAATACATGTATAAATATATGTTCATTTATTTATAATTTTACAGTTATATTTGAACATCTTATACAGCCATCCTAATGGTTTGTTGTTAATTGCAATATTGTTTGTGTTTGCTTTGAGAAGCAATTAAGATCTTAGTAGAACAGAGGTCATTAGAGGCTAGGAAGGTTTAAAGGTAGGAACAGAGAGAAGTTGAATAGCAGATCCTAAAATATAGCTAGGGGAATTGTTTCTCATGTTCTGTATCATAGTAGTATAAGTATGGCCTACAATTTATTATACATTTAGATTAAGTAGAGGAGATGAGATGATGTTGAATATCCCTAATTGAAAGGATAGTACTTAATAATTTAAAAAAAGAAAAGAAAAAAAGAAAGGATAATACTTGAAGAAACAGAAATGCCAGTTACACCAATTTGATCATTGCACATTGAATTCTGATACTTTATTCCATCAATAAATACAAATATTGTATGATTATTCAAAAAGAAAATAAAGAAAGTGATAAACCCAACCTGATCTTTTATTAAATTGGGATCCCTCTCACCACAAAGCCATGAAAAGCTAATTTCGGCTTTACTATAAATTACTGCAAATTCTGAACCTGCTTGGAATGCCTGCCCATGCCTTGAACTCACCCATGCCTGGCTCTCTGACCAGATAGCAGCCCTCTCTGAAACTTTAGTGACACCTCATAAATATTGGCCTTCCCTGGCCAGACAACGACCCTCTCTGAGGCTCTAATGGTCTTCATAAATTCTGATGTTGGGGCCAGCAAAAAATGTAAACTACCATTAGTGTAATGCTTGTCAGAGTTCTGTTATCTGTAACCCCCCTTTTGTGTAACTTTCTGGGCTATAAAGCTGGGCTGTAGGAAAGCTGGGACTGCTGTCTTGTTCCTGCCGTTTTGGGAGGAAAAGGCAGTCCGGCCGGTCGAAATAATAAGCTTGCTTTAATTTGATTTTAATTGGAGTCAGTTGTCTTTTCTTGCGTCCTGGTCTAACAAAAGTAAGATCTTGGGTCCAAGAATATTTTGAAATATGAAAAAAAGTATGACATTTCCTATCAGCTATATTTTGCTGTTTTCATCTAGTCAACTTGAGAGTAGTCATGTAATCTGTGGTGTTTTGTCTGTCTACTAAAATCTTACTGAACTTCTTCCCATGTGAAGTATGGAGAACTGATGAGGCTGTGGAGAGCACTCAGTACTGGAGCACCAGCCATCTCTGTCAGCTGTAGTCTTGTGCCAGAATCCTGAGGCAGTTTCTCAGTGGTCTGTGCTGTCTCCTCCTCTGTGGGATTTGTGAGGCAGTCTCTACAGACAGGTCTCTCTAATGACTGTCTTTCCCATGATGGCTTAGCTGTCATTCAAGTGGAAGCCTTCAAGAACAAGAGGCCACATAAATGCTTGCTCAATTCAATTAACACTGAATAAATGACCCAGTGAAATAATAGAAGCAGACATTATGGAATCTGAGTAATTCTTATACATGTCCTACCACAGCTGTGAAGGCTAATCCTTAAAAGCTTATTCTTCCTTTATTCCTTCTAGATATAATATGTAATAGAATATTTAATATCTTGTTAATGTTAATTGAAGTTCTGTAAAACTTGATGTGAGCACAAGGAAATAGTTTACTATGTGCAGTGCTGTTATTTATTCTGTAGTTGCTCCAGAGGGAGGTGCTTTGGAAACAAAGCAGGGATACATTTTTCAAAGAATATCAAATATTGAAAAATAACCAACAGATACCCAAGGGGAATGCACTTAAGAATGAAAACATTTCAGAAAGGAGTTTTGCTAGAGAAAATAATTGCACACAAAAATGCAGCCAAGAGATGAAGCCAATCTTTTTTCTACCACTAGATTGGAATCTGGTAGCAGACACAGTCTGTGCCTAACAGTGAAACTGAACACATGGATGAGGAATGATTAATTTGGATTTCACTAGTTTTGTAGAATCACATTATAATAAGTCTTAGTTACAACCATACATGAAGAGGTAACATTTTGAAGTTAAAACATAAGTTGTACAGCTATCTAGATCATCCAGATTAGAAATTGTTCTGGGGCCCTCAGCAAGGTTATTTAATTTCTATATGCCTCAATTTCCTCATATTTAAAATGGGGATCTAATGACATTAGTTGTGTTATAGAGGTATTTTGAGAATTCAAATGAGTTAGTGTGTATGAATTTGTACCTATCAGGCATGTGAAGTTGAGCTTATTGGTTACTAATGTTAAAGAAAACATTCTGTAATGCAAACAGGATTTTCTTTCCTTCTTTTTTGGAGAGCTTGACAATTACCATTTCTCAATAAGTCTTAAGAGGAGGTTCCTTTGTATAAGTACATGCTGAAACACCAAAAACTTCAGTAACTATTTTAAGAGAATAAAAATTCTACCTAGCCTTTTTGAAAGACAAAGAACACCACACATTTATAGTGTGAGCTGTTTTGTTTGTGAAATCGTTGTCAATTCTTCTTTATTCACAAGCTCACTTCTTCCCACTGAAAGGTGAATTAAAAAGTCATTTAAGTGTCATTTTGAAATCATTCTAGTATAGACATATACCTTATTTATTAATATGCCACCTACTCTCAGGGAAGTCTATGTTTGATAGATGGGTATTTGTAAGTTTCATTATCTTTCACATTTCACTTCAGGTTGCTTCATTTTTCTTTCTTTGTAGAACTTTATTTAAATTTACTAAGGTTTAATACTTTACTTTGATTTAAGCTTTATTGTTTTCTTGTCATGGGATGTGACATTTTAAAGAATTGATAAACTACAGAATAAATAAAGCTACCTTACTAGCTAATGATTATTTAGCCTTCCTTGTGTTCAGGTCTCAATTACTTATATTTACATATACTCATATACATACCTATAAGTATATACACATATATAACATTAATTAAATATGTATGAATTGTACTTATAAACACACATATGTATATATTTCTCCTTAAATCTCACATCTGTGACAGAATTATAATGATTATATTTTGAAATTTTAAAAGTATAATTATAAAGTTATTATCTCCTTAGAGATAATAATTCATTTATGAAAGTACATGAAGTAGTAAGAGAGGGAAGAGATTAAGGAACTCAAGTTTAGCATTCTCTGGAAAAACAGAGACAGTAGGATTGATGGATAGATGGATAGATGAATGGATAGATAGATATGACTTCTTTGAGAGAATTGTCTAATGGAATTATGAGAGATTAAAAGCTCAAAACTCTGTGGTAAACCACAAAACTGGATACTCTTATATAGGAGCTGATGTTACAGTCTTGAAACAGAATTTATTTCTTAGGGAAATCTCAGTTTTATTTTTAAGCCTTTTTGACTGATTAGACAAGGCCCTCCTAATTATTGAGATAGTATTTCATTAAAGTTGATGGACTATAGATTTTAAACATATCTAAAAAGGCCTCCATAGCAACATCTAGATTACTATTTGATTGAGTAACTGAGTACTACAGCTTTGTCAGACTGACAAAACCAACTCCACAGGAGAGCAGGCAAATGGGAGAGGAAGGTTGCATTCCAAAGTTTGTCTGGTGACAGAGACACTGCTCCTGATTACCCCACAGAATCATAGATAGTCGTTCACTAAAGTTTCCATGAGGAGAGCTTCCAATGTAGTGTCC
This sequence comes from Ictidomys tridecemlineatus, assembly GCF_052094955.1. Lineage (NCBI taxonomy): Eukaryota > Metazoa > Chordata > Mammalia > Rodentia > Sciuridae > Ictidomys > Ictidomys tridecemlineatus. The sequence goes on along the minus strand of NC_135487.1, from coordinate 80,319,312 downwards.
TAGGGCACAAAGAATGACCTCTTAGGAAGGTGGGAGGGAAGGGTTCCATAGAATTTAGGTCTCTTTGAGTGAGAGAAACAAACGTGGTGTGTGGCTAAGCAGGCTGCAGGGATAACATAACCATAATGAGCCTGTCCAGTTACTGGCTCATTTTTCCTCCATTAAATCAACATCCATAGGTCCGAAACATCTAACCAGTGTCCTTTTAATCATTCATGGTTAGAATCTGACCCAGTAAATGTTAAATCCATTATAGTGACATATGCCTGATAGAGTGAAATTAATAGGAAACTCAGGAGTACTTCTCAGGGTCTTGATACAAGTGAAAAAAAAATACATTTGATCAATGCATTTTTCTTGGGAAATAATCACTGCGTGAGAGAAAAAAGTCATTTTCTGGTTCCAGTGATATATTTAATGAGGATATATTGCAGTTCTCCAGATAACAGTTATTTTGGAGGTGGGCGTAGAAAATAATTACAGATGTAACGCTCCCTCTCTGCTGTAACTGTGACTAGTTGTGTGTGTGAGATGCCACTTACATTCTCTGTGCCTTATTTTTGATCTTCCTTGTAGGGTTTTGCTTATCACATCATCTTGAAATTGTATAGCACTTGAGGTTATTTTTCTTTTTCCTTGGTACTTTTACATGAAGTGTATAGAAAGTATGTCATCTCTGTAGTGAAGTAAGTAGAGGTGGGAGATTTAGATACTCACATCTTAATACGTAGCATATGTACATGTTGGCTTGACTAATCAAGTGTACCCTTTTGACTAATCAAGTATAGCTTAAGCTATATTCATGTTTTAATACCTTTCGAGATAAATGATTTTGTCATTAGTGAGTCTTCAAGTACATATTCCACTATTTTTAAACTCTCTTTCACCCAGGTTTTCAAAAATAATGATATCCATCTCTACACCTTTGAATAATAATGTGTGTGTTTCCAGTAGACCTAAGGAATATCACTTTATGTTGGAAAATGAAGAAAGTCTTATCTTTATTTCATATATACAGAAACCAAGGCAAGGCAAGTCACATGACTTATCTGACCTTCCCAGATAATTAAAGAAATATTTAAAACAAAACAACTTAAAGTAATCTAGAAAAACATCTTTTGAGGGAAGAAATGGAGAGATGTTAGGGAAAAAAAATGTTTGGTGTGATTTGAAGAGACAGCAGTGGTTTATACCTGGTTACACACACACAAGAACCTTTCGCTTTGGATCAGTTATAGCACCTTCCTCATCTTACATGACCAAAGTCATCCTTAGGCCTTATTACTCTGTGTCCACCAGCAACTACATTTAATTATAAAATGAGCTTTCCCTCTCTAAAATAAGCCATTAGTAGTATGAGTTTTGGACAATTTTATTAAACTAAACTGTGTTTCCCCAAGTCTATGGAATTGAAGTATTTTCCCACTTCTGTAACATGGAGTGATTGTGGTGATATTTGCATTGTTTATATTTTGAAAGCAATTTGAGTCTGCTATCATTTGATTTTAAAAATTTTAGTAACGTATGTATTTGACAAATGCATGCTGTAGAAAACTCATAAAATAAATTAAAAAATTGAATTCCATAATTCCATCATCATAAGTAATCACTATTCAGATTACATAGTTTATACATTTGTTTTTTACAAAATATGAATTATAGTGTATACAGTTTTCTCTTCTAATTTTTTAAATATATATATTTTCGTTGTTGATAGGCCTTTATTTCACTCATTTATTTATATGTGGTGCTGAGAATCGAACCTAGTGCCCCACAAATGCTAGGCAATCACTCTGCTACTGAGCCACAACCCCAGCCTCTCTGTTTCAGTGATATATTTTGAACTATAATTTGTATCATATTCTCAAATATTCATATTAATAATGGTTTTGGGTTTTGTTGACTTTCTTTTTAAAAATAAAACTTATCTACTCATTAAGTTGAAATTCTAATATTCTCTCATCTCATTTTCTTTTTAAATTCTTTTTATATATTAAACCATATTTACATATAATTATGTTTTCTTAGAATATATTCGAAATTATTTTCTAGAAAATGAGTACCAATGTATATTTATACCAAAAGAGTATGAGATGATCTCTTTGTACCCTTAGTGTAAAGTTTGAAAATCTTTTACTTTTTATTAAGGAAATCATAGCTGCTTTTAAAATTTATATTTCTTTAATGTCTAATAGAGTTTAATATTTTCATTGCTTAAGATCTGTTTATATATTTGTCCTCTCAGTTTCATCATACTTTATATATTTGGTAGAAAATTAATGTGTTGTTAATAATGAAAAACTTTTATGAATATCAATGATATTTTATTTGTTAACATACTTTTTATTAATCATTTGCCTTTTAATTTTTTTATAAAATTTTTGAAATGCAGGTAGGAATGACTGAATTTTTATGGTTAGAATACATATTTTTCTTTTGGGCTTTTTTTCTTCCAATTATTTCTTAGAATGATCTAATTTATTTAGGAATTATATAAATATGTATGCACAGTTTTATTTAGCTTTTGTTATGTATTTTCAAAACTCTTAGTACTTTGATATATCTTAAACTCAGTTTGATTTATGACATGAGAAATTATCATAACCTGACTTTCCCAATACTATAGATAATATGTATATGTGTACATATACCAACACAGTATCCATTGGTATATGCACATAGGTAAATTGAATTAATGCTTTGTTTTATATTAAAGCTATAATCTAGAGTCCATTAGATTGTGTTATGCACATTTTTATGTTGATTTGTTTATGAACTTTTTTCTCTGAGAACAACATCATTTCAATGATAATAGTCTTTTTCTTTCTTTTATTGTTTCTTTTAATATATGGTTGCAAAAGTCACTGCTAATGATATTTTATAAACTTTATTAATTAGGTTTGCCAGAACCCAATAAAGATCACATCTTCGAAGGCCTTACACAGGACCAGGGGTTTTACACATCCAAAGACTTTTTGCCTCTTGTAGCCAAAGGCAGTAAACCAGGTATGACATATTGTTTATTATTCTTGACATTGTCTGTATTGTTTTAAGTATCATAAATTTATATTGAATCTGAGCTTGGTAGAAAATTGTTTAGATCTCAGATAGACCCTTGAATATATAGTACTTGCATAAAGTTTAAAGCCTGATACTATTGTGTGCCAGAATTATCTATTTTTCTATTCTTTCAGGAAAACACTAAAATAAGGACTTTTTGTTGTATGATGTATACATCTAAATTGCATCACAAAAATTATTCAAAGTGAAAAGGCCTTAACAAACATTGAAAGATATGGAGAGAGCTTTAGTTGGAGGACTTTTAAAAAATAGGATGTATCTTAACATCTATGAAAGTAAAAGTGTCAAAGCCTCTTCTTGAACTTTTATAATTTTACAAAGTTAAAGCTAAACATTTTGACAGACTCCCTTTCCCTTCACACATTCCAAGAACAGCTTGAGGTGAGACCATGCTTTGCTCTGGCTCCACTATACTTATTGTCTTGTTGATAAAAAGCTGAAGAATTTTCTCCAGAACCACATGATCTCAATCCATTAAACATATATTTGAAGAAGTCTGAGCAACAGACTTCTGAGCTATTCCTTCATCTAATTACTTGTGGAAATGATAGGAACTTGTACCTTTCTCTCAACATTTAAAAAGGCAAGAAACTTCTATATTAAATAATTATGGGGAAGTTTACATCTAAAGATGTGCCCCATCTCCACTTTCTTCCTCCTCTAAAGAACTGTATGCTTGTGTGTCTGCAACCCTTTCATAGTAGGATCAGAGTACACCAAGCATATACTTGAGAATTACCTACTGCCAATTGTCTAATCCCAAACACAAAGTCTTCCAAACACAATGATTGTACTTATTGAGATTACAGGCTTATTCTATCTGTAGTGCCATTTCAAAAATTATAGTAATTTATCTATTATCAATTTTATTTAATCTGATAATATGGTGATAGCCAATTGAGAACACCTGCACATTTCTTTTTTATAAGTATCTTCTTATGGATATCAAATCTTTATACACATGCTCTGGAGAAATGGACACTTAGTCTTATTTCTTTTAGTTTTACAGACAAAACAGACAAAAGCAGTAAAGGGGGATAGTTTTATTTTAGCTATTTCAATAAAATATTTCTCAGAAACTCTTCAGTTACACAAATGGCTCTTATTCAACATGTTAATCTTAAAAGATATTAAACGTACTCTATATCAGAGCTCTAGGTTAGAAATTGTATAAGATAATACATAGAGTAATTTAATGAAATGCTAAAAATTATTAACCCAAATTACAAGGATCATTTTTTCTTCAAACAGAAAATTTTTAATGCAAAGCTAAAAATATTTATCAGGACTCTGATAAAGAGAGTTTTAATTGATCCATTACAGTTTATTATGACCTGAACTCTTCAAAATGTATTGTTGCAGTCCTTCTAGAAGGAAAAAAGGAGCTAAAGGTACTGACTATAAAATTACACATATGAGCATATTTTTAAAATGAGAATAAAACTGTCTTTCAATGAAGCAGAATAATTTGATAGTGACACTCCATCGTGGAAAACTGCAAGATGCAATTTTACACTGCTTTGAGTACAAGTATCTTTTGAGCTGTCATGCAGAAATGGTTTCTCTACTTGAAAATGGGGTTTTCCTTTCATCATTCAGGAATGTGCGCCTGTCACTCTCCATTGCCATCGATACAGGGAGCCGTGATTGTACTCGGAGCTGGAGACACTGCCTTTGACTGTGCAACATCCGCTTTACGTTGTGGAGCCCGCCGCGTGTTCATCGTCTTCAGAAAAGGCTTTGTTAATATAAGAGCTGTCCCGGAGGAGGTAAAATGGAACCATCAGGAAATATGGTGTTGTAATCCAGCAGATTTTTGGAAATGAAAATGTTAATATGCATTCTTCCAATCTCAATAATTAGACTGGTCCTGCTTTTTCTAATTCAGGCATTCCAAAGGAAATGCATAATACTGATTTGGATAAAATGAGAAATTTATATTTCTCACAATACAAGTGCTTCTTTTCATCAATGTTGATATCCTTGGAACATATTCTATTTACCTAGTAACAGTGAAATGTGCTAAGTCTTTCATATCCTGAAAAAATATTTTTTTATCATAATATGTATGGATATTAGAAGAATGTGGTAATTAGAAATATTTGGGACTTTCCAAAAGCTACATTTACAAGCTTCATTCAAACACACATGCACACATGCACATGTACACACACACACACACACACACACACATTCGTCAGCTCATTCTGCTGTGAAGCAAACAGAATGAGATTTCTGTGTATTTTTTTTAAATGGCTCTAATGTGAGCACTATTCATTTAATAGTTAACTTTCAAAAAATGACATATATTTAAAATCACTTCATTCTGACAGGTGACTGGTGACTAGTCTTGGGTGAGGCATCAGCCTGTTACATGTACTGTGCACCTCTCAAATTTTAATGGTATTAGAGAAAGATAATGCTTTGTAAAGGATATTAGTTCTGAGAACAAGAACCAAATGTATTTATAGAAAGATAAATTACTCATTTTATTCAAATCAGTTATGAATTTGATTTGCTTTAGAATGCCTGAACATGCTTGGAGTTTCTATACTAGGCAAGAATTATAACCATAGTCAATAGGTGATTTGTCACATGTAGATTAATCACATTAGAAAATAATCTCACTAAATTATCAGAGTCACCACTGGTTCATAGTTGAGTTTTATTTTATTTTATTAATTTTATTTTTATTTTTTTAAATACATGACCATGGCATGCATTACAATTCTTATTACATATATAGAGCACGATTTTTCGTATCTTTGTTTATAAAGTATATTCATGCCAATTCATTTATTTATACATGTACTTTTTTTGCATTACAATTCTTATTGCACATATATACCACAATTCTTCATATCTCTGTATATACAGTATGTTGACACCCAATTTATGTCTTCATACGTATACTTTGGATAATGATGTGTTTAAATGTCACTTTTCTTCTTGGTTTTTCCCCCATCTAATTTGCCCTTTTACACTTAAAAAAAAATGAAACATGGTCTCCTGATCATAGGAATTGTTTTAGAGTAAACTCTTAGTCATTAAATAGTATAGTCTTATCATTTACAGATAAGAAAACAGCTACCATTAAATTAAGGAATTTTCCACAGTTAAAAGAGGACAGGAGGACAAGAGCTAATTTTATTCATCTTCATGCATGCCACAGAATCTGGCAAATAATAACTGTGAAATATGTTTCAAGCTAAATATTTTGAATCTTGTTCATCTGATTCCTATATCAGGAAAGTTCTCATTACCAAAGGCTTACCCTTGAGGGTCTGAAGTGGAAGATAAACCAGAATGGCAAAACTTACTTCACACTATGTATCATCATCATCTATGAGCAAGGGAAACTAGAAATTAAAGGTGGCTACGTCTTCCAACTAAAGTAAAAACAGGAAAAAAAATGATCAGATAATTACTTAAGAGTGTAGATATGGTTAATTATTTATTCATTTATTAATTCTATACTGATTGTCCACCTATTTTATACTAGGCATTATTCTAGACAATTTGAATGTAGCAGTAAATAAATCAGATAGAATCTCATGCCATCATGGAATAGGTTCTTGGTGAGGAAAGAAAACCAATAACTGAATAAATGAACTATCACCTCAATAGTATATTGTAAGGTTATTGTTTTATGGAAGAACTATTAATATGGGAGTATAATGATTGTGTATGTGTATTAGGGTGAGAGCAGTAGTAGAAGAGAAGGCAGGATTTACCATCATATGCAGGGTGACCTGAAAGTCCTCTCTGATGAGAAGATTTTTTGAGTGTAGAAAGTAGGGAAATTGAGGTAAGTTGCATTCAAGAGAAACTTGCCAGGCCTAGCTAAATGCATTCACTCTAGATTGAAGAAGTCTCTTGGACGTCTGGGAAGAAGAAAGTCAGTGTGGTTACAACAGGGTAAGAAGGGGTGGTATGTGGCGTATTGGATGAGGTCCTGTAGGCACTCATCAGGCGTTTTTAGCTTTCATCCTCTGGGAAAGAGGAAAACATGGGATTGTTTTGAGCAGTCAGTCATCAAGATCTGTTAAGTTTTAAAATTACCGTTCTATACAGTTCTACTCTGGGGTGGGGAGGCAGTGGCAGTCAGAATCAAAGAGGCTGGTCAGTAGCTAATAAATAAGTAGGCAATTAGTCAATGTGACCAGCTTGAGGGAAGGAAAGAGTGAGAATCTAGTTGTAGCTCAGTGGAAGCCAGAGCTGAGTGGGCTGAGTACTAAAATGCTGAGTACTGAAGTAGAAGTGGGTCCTTGGGATCACAGATTACAAGCCTGCAGTAGAGCGTTTGTAGAACTCAGTTTGATCTGGAGCTTAATGAAAGCCAAAAGAACAAATCTGGGGGTATTTCTTTATTATTAGCTTACAGAAAATCACATTTTCTACGTGTTTTTAAAACTACTTGACCTTGATCTCCAAGAGAGTAAGATTTATGATCATCTCTTTTGGTCACCCATATCTCCTTCTTTGCCTACCACAAGTAGTGCTCCATAGAAAGGGTGCAAGAAATGATTGTGGATGAATATTTCCTGGAGGGAATCTGTACCCAAGGTTTTTAGTATCAGCCATGCAGGTTGGATGAATGCCATACTAGTAGGCAGGCCCTTGAGAGTTTATCTGAAAATTTGATGCAAAATTTCTCAATGTGAGATTACTAAATAATTTAGTGTATGCCAGAATTTTAAGGTTGGGTCACTTGCCAGTATGTACACATTTTTTTTAGGATTGTAGACTTCTGGTATTTGTAGAAGTTCCAGGTTTAATCCATCATGGCCATTTCTTGATTTTGTATACATTCAAAGAAGGATGAAGATATTGCAGTAGTTGCTTCCACTCTGAATCTAAGAAGTCAGAAGAATGGAAGTCAAGGTTAACATATCTGCTTCAAGATATGAATTTTGAAAGACTGTATCCTAGATCACATTTTAACCAACATAAAGAATGTAATATTGGACCCACCCAATTTCTTTGTAGTTCTCCAATTTATCTTCTGTTTTCCATTCCAACTCATGCATACTTCAACCATATTAGGATATTTTACATTTAATGAGGAACAGGGACATTTGGAGTTTATATATATATATATATATATATATATATATATATATATATATATATATGATTTAACCATCGTGGCCTCTTGAGTAAAATTTGGAAGTAAAATATTTTTTTCATTATTAAATTGCCTCACCATTAGGAAAGTCATCATGTATATGTCCAAAACTAATTTCTCATCATTCAAAGCTGAATTTCTCATTCATTGAGAGAGGGCAATACAGAATAATATAATTTTTTTTCATCTTCTAGAGACAATTGTGAATTATTACAGAGGCTAGTTATATTGAACATGGAATAATTTGAGATTATATATATTATCAATATTATTGGATACAAATTTTTTTAATCTTCAAAACTAGGTAGCACTACTCAGTAGATTCTGCAGTGATAAACATCCAATTTCTCTAATGCAAAAGTTCTCAAATTTAGTGTGCACCAAAATTACCTGGAGAGCTTGCTAAACACAGATTGCCAGACCTTACCTCTAGAGTTCTGATTCAATGGGTCTGGGGTGGGCCTGAGAATTTGCATTTTTAACTAGTTCCCTGATGATGCTGATGCTGCTGGTCCACTGCTCTAATGTATCATCCACGTAGTTCCCAGCTGTCTAATCAGAGCCATAAGCAGTACGCTATATGGATGCACTTTCCATCTTAGTTAAGAAAGCATTAATGCTAAAGGATATAGGTTTGATGAAACGAAGAGAGGGAGGCATCATCAGCATATTGATGTAATTCTGATTCCAAATGTCTTTCAGGCTCCCTTGTGGCCTCACACACATACTAAATAGGATGCTACTGACAAACTAGCACTTCTCAGCCGTGGGTCCTTAGGGAAACCAGCCAATCACTCAGCACTATCCTCTAAGAAGATGAGGAAAAATCTGTTAATAATTCCCTCCAGTACTTTCTGCAAGCTTAAATAGGTGAGATTAAATTTCACAGGATAACAGAATCCCCCAAAATGCTGGTATTAAAAGCTGTTGACAGATCAGATAAAACTGCAAGAATGCTTTAGGCGGTTGGGAATCCCTAAAAGGAGGCATGAAGGTCAGGACTCAACAGACCTGCTTGAGTTGATAAATTCAAAGGCTAAGGTTGGAGAAGGACTTTGTAGATCTTGTTAATTATTACTAAGAAGGATATGGTACAAAATTAGTTTTAATATCATGCCCCATGCACAAAGAATATTGTAAGAATCTATTGTACATATGTTCAATTTCCAAACAGCAGCAACATTTAATAGAGCCTTAAGTGTCCTATATTGTCATGGAGTCTCTATAGTATTCCTTAGGATCTCTTAGATTCCCCCTGTTATTTTGTCAAGGTGTTAACTGGTTTAACTTTGATGTACCAGTTTCCTATCTTTTCACTATTCAGAGGGTCAAGTGTCTTGATAATTCGTGCTACTTTATCATTACAGTAATAGGAATACTCATACAGGATTGTTTGCTGTCACAGTTTTTTTTTTCTTTATCTGTTAGTGTAACTCTGAAATAATACATTTCTATTTGAAAACTTGCCTTTTCACTGAATCCTTCTGATATATTCCAGCAGGCCCCATAATGGGTCACTCTTGTGGCATGACTTGCAGGCCTCTATCAGAAAGATTTAATATCAAATGACCATGCTAAAGCTTTATAAGTTTTATTCTGTATATCTTGTTAGCTAAACAAGCATTTTTCTGCAAATAACTGATACTTCCTAGTTTTTATTCAATAACAAGAAATATGAAACTGGGACTATTTTTACAAAATGGCCTCTTAAAACTGAAAAATTTAATTTCACTTTGTAAGAGTGTTGATTACAACAGCTCTTCAGCATTTGGCACCTACACATCATTTGAGTGGCTCTTCTTCATGGAAAGTGATCAGAGAGATATTAGCATGGTCGGCTATCTGTGAGTAAACTAAAAACAAACAAATAAATACATACGAACTCTCTAGGTAAACAAAGTTTATTAATAATGTTGGGAATTCCCTGGTACTAAGATAGTAAGTACATCTTTCATATTTATGATGACAGGAGAATGACATACCAAGACAATGTGTATTTACTTTCATGAAAATTATAAAAATTCAATTTAGTGTTAGGCTCCCTGGTACATGCCTGTAATCCCAGAAGCTCAGGAGGCTGAGGAATGAGGATCAGAATTAAAAGCCAGCCTCCACAAAAGTGAGGTGCTAAGCAACTCAGTGAGACCCTGTTGCTAAATAAAATACAAAATGGGGCTGGGGATGTGGCTCAATGGTTGAGTGTCCTTAAGTTCAACCCTACTAACCTCCCCTCAATTTAATATGGTATGAAAAATTAGTGTGAAATAGTCAAAAACAAACTAACTAAAAGTTGAAGCACTTAGTTTAAGGTTATGTATTCTAGTCTGAGTATGGTCATCTATAAAATTAGTGTTGTAAATACATCAGTGTTTCTTCCATTCCCCAAGTTTTATATTTTTAGTATTTAAAAACGTGAGTGACGCACCCCTCAAAACATGACATTTCTAACAAAAATACCAGAGCGCAAAAAAAGGAATACACCGTGGCCAAGCAGGGTTTATCCCAGGGATGCAGATCTGGCTTCACATTAAAAAAATCTACCCACATTTTTCACCATATTAACACAATAGTAAAAATAAATATGGTCCTCTCAATAGCCTTAGAAAACGTTTCTAAGAGTTTCTAAGAGTGTTCCCGATAAACACTCACACAAACTGGGAACCAGAGGGAACTTGTTCAAGCTGACGAAGGGCACCCAAGAGAAACCACAGCTGCGATCATCCTGTGAGTTGAGAAACTGACCCTAAACCAGGAAATAAGACAAGTAAGCCTGCTCTCACCACTCCCACGTGACATGGTGCCATGGTCCCAGCCAGCACAAAGAGACAAGAAAGAGAGACAAAGGTACCACATCAGAAAGAGGGATTTAGGCTCTGTCTTCATTCACAGGTGACATCGATCATCTATGTAGATAATCCAAGAATATGCAAAACAGCTTCTATAATAAAAATGTGAGTCTTGCAAAGAAGTGCTATTTAGGGTCAAAATGCAAAAACCAAGGGTAGTTCTGTGTAAGTGCAATGAACAACTGGAAAATGACATTTAAAAAATAAAAGCTGGGCTGAGGGTGTGGCTCAGTAGTAGAGCGCTTGCCTAGCATGCGTGAGGCGCTGGGTTCAATTCTCAGCACCACATAAAAATAAAATAAAGGCCCATCAACAACTAAAATATATTTAAAAAATAAATGAAAACTGTAATAGCATCAAAATTAAAAAAAATAAATAAAGATGTGAGTGATATAGAATTTGGACAAGAAGGCTCTCTTTCTTCATGGAATGACAACTCTATATTGAAAGTTTTTGCAGTATCTATAAATATCACACTAGAAACAAGTTTCAATTAATGTATCCCAGTTAGTTGGTGAGTTAAAATCTATCATATTCAAGACATGGATATACCAATGAAACTGACAGATGATGTTGTCAGAATTCTAGACAATCTATGATAATTCAGATGGGGCATGCTGCAACTAAGTCAGAAGCCAGATAAATCTTGTGCTCATTCAAGGTTATGTATTTTAAAAGTTATTAAAGATATTTTCAAAATTCTGTGGGATTGTTTTATGCTTACTAGGAATATCTGCATAGCTGGAAACTTTGTATCTTTTAAAAATGTTTTCAAATCTCATTTCACATATATGTATATAATATATATATATATATATATATATATACACACACACACATATATATATACACACATATATATATACACACACATACATATATCCACATATCTGTATGCATGTGTGTGTATTTGTGTGTATATATGTCAAGCCTATCTAACAATAATGTTTATTATTGTATTAACTTCTTTGTGAAAATGAGAATCCCTCTTTCTTCTGCTTTCTAATGTCTTCTTTTCTGATTAATAAATAAAAATATTAAAATGTAATTTTTATAGCTTATTAAGTATACATCAGTTAACATATACCATTCAAATGACAAAAATAAAACCATACATAAATTATCAAAAAGAACTTATCATTCTATTTAAAAATTATTTTTCAGTGATGGATTTATTCATTATGGGTCTGCCCAAATGTCATTTTCTTTTTGAATACTTCCTCACAAATTAGTTTTTCCCTCCTTTGTGCTTTGTGGCTCTTTATGCTTAATGATAGTATAGAACTTATCTCATAAGGTAACTATTATTTTTTATTCATCCCTTAAGTTAAATTGCAGTCTTCATCCATGCATGGGTTCTTTCCACTTGGCATCTGACTTAAAATATCAAACAGTCTTGAGTTCAGTGCAGCAGATCAGTGACACATGTTGATTAAACCAATATATTAAGGGCATCAAAATTCTCTTTGAAAGACTTTAAGTGAATATTAAATATGGAAACTACATAGCATGTATGTATCTCAAATTATCAATTCCTTTTACATAAATAATTATTTTTAAAATTGAACTGTGAAAATCATTAGTTTCTCATGATATGATGTCAAACTAATATTAAAAGCACATTAAAAATAATTATCCTTGGTTCCAGTCTCTTAAAAGATAACTGAAGATAGGGAAAACAAAGAAAAAGAAAATATGACCAAGCAATAAATTAAAAAGTAAGAATTAATTAAAAAAATGGTATAAAATCAGAGTGGTTTCAGACATTGAAGAAGAAGACAGGATCCTGATTTGAAGAGAATTCACTGGTGTTTCACCAGTGAAAAAGATATTTTGAAAACACCAAGATATGTAGGACATAATTCTGTAAGATATTTCAATAGCAGCCAGGAATTCTTGACTTCAGCACAATCTAAGATGAGGAGTAATAAGAGCTAGTCAGGTTTAAGAAAATGTCATCAATTATAACTGAATGATGTTTTAAAATATTTCATTTTCTTTGAAGAGATTTATTTTATGATAGCTGTGCAAAGGCATTCTAAACCTCTCAAGTAGGCCTAACTTTGCATTTCTGGGGTTTACCACTCAAACAGTGACACAATAAAACTGGTAAGGACTACTTTTATCCAATGTGTAGTAGAACTCACATTTGGAGAAATGTTTAGGTTCAAGATTATTCCATTTTGAAGAGTTTGAAGTGAAAACATATCATGAATCTAGCCACTTAGTCCATAGCAGTTACTAAAAGAGGGAACCTCCACTTAGCAAACTTTTTGCATAGTTAAAATAATTATAGCAATTTTGCTTGTATTGTCCACAGATTAGTAAATAAGTCAAATTTTTCTGTATCCTATCACTGTGAATCTATGTGCCAAAATTATAAAATATTTAAAAAACTGCTTAGTAAATTAAGGAAGATGAGATCTTTATAGGTGGACAGAATTTGGTACCTTTCCTTCATCCTCCTTTTGGAGAAATAAGATAACTAGAAGATTGGATTGTGAAATCAAACTCATGAATTAGAGAAAGAATTTGTATCAAGCTTTTTAAATAATTTTAAGGTTACAAATAAATGCAAGGTGTCAGGCAAAAGAAGAGAGGAAATGTGGGCTCACCAATGGGGATCTGTTCTACCCCAGATTAACGTGTCATTCATAAGTGAGTAGCTTCATCCACAAAAGAGCTGCTTCAGTTATGAAGCACCCAGTTTACATTCAGTTATATCCTTATGTGACTCCATACAGAGCTTCAACCCATTGTTTTCCATTCTGTTTGCCTCAACAGTCCTGACCTAGCAGGTATACCCTACCAAAAGCATTCCACAAGTAAAGAGGACTCTCCCACTTGCGAATGTCAATAGTTTCCCAATATTATGTTTATAAGGGTTAACCAAGTCACTTTCATGTTTGAGCTAATCTCTTTTACCTCATCTACATACTTTTCTTCTTCAAAGGAAAGATTAGATTTCATACCAGAACTTTGTTGTTAACTAATTCTTTCCCAGAGATTAATTCCTATGTATCCTTCAAGATTAGCTTCACAGTTAGCTTATATAGTACCTTATCTAGGCTGCCCTTTCTTGACCTGTAATACTAGTGTGAATTTTTTTATGTGCCATTACAGTACAGTATGTGTGCTCAAGATAAAGACTCTTACTTGACTATACTTTCTAAGGTCCCTGAACCTTCTCTAAGACCCACCTCTGCATTTCCTTGTAAAATCCAGTTTTAGCTAAGACCTATGCTAAATCAGTGTAGCAAGAAACCTTTATCCTTGATATCTGTCTACCCTTGATATACCTTAGTTGAGAGTTTAACTGCAAACACAGCATGAGCAAGTAGGAATTTAGCCACAGAGAGGCTAGTGGACAAAAAACAGATTCTTTCTAAAGACAGGATGAGGTGATCAGACGTATCACCTCATGTATCATAGGAAATGAGGAACCAGATTAGGTACTACGTGTGATCATATATTGAGAGTAGAGGATTTTCCCTAAACTGACTTGACAGGTTTTGTAAGAAATCTTGGAAATGTACAAATGAACCTAGGAAAAGTTTAGGAATTAAAATTTTGGTCAAGCAAGTAATTTCTTAAAGAAACATTTCATTTTATTTAAATTGTTAAGCAGAATGAGAAATCTAATTTTTAGCTAGTACCAGAGAATGGATTTAACTGGTGCTTAAGAAAACAGATTCTAAATAGGATCCCCAGAGACATAAAAGGGGTAAAGCCCTAATATAAGCAAATAAAATTCCTGTTTCAAATAATTAAAAAATTGATTTATACTACGCATTCCCTTTTTAATAGTTAGAAAATGCAGATTTAACAAAGGTAGCCATATTCTATATATAATACCAAATATAACTATGCAAATACCATAAACTGTCAGTCTGTTACCCACAATCCCACTGTTTAGCTCTCAAACCTTAAGTCCCTGAACTGAATAAAGATTAAAAAGGGTTAAAAGTTTTAAAAAGCTACTGCCACATTCCAGAAAAAAGGATGCAACCTGTACATTAACCTAACAGCAATAGATTTAACCTAAAACATTTCAAAAAACCTATAACATCATTGCATTATTTTTTAGTGGAAAATTAGGGATTATTTGGCAATATTGTCAAGCAAATAGTTTTGTTTCTTTGTGTTATCACAGTGAACACAGTGGCTTATTATCTTAATCTGGGAGATCTTTAAAGGTGGGATTATTTTATTAATGCAGCACCTAACATTGTTTTTTGGTACATAAGAGGTACTTAATAAATGTTTCATTAAATTTATGCCTGAATGGAACTGTATAGGTACAAATGCTTGCAGTATATACAATAATTTACTGATAGAATGTGATAATGGTTTTTTAGGATTACCACTGGCCAAAGAAGATTACCAAATTTTTTATTCCATATAGCATTTTTGAAGTCTTTCTATTCTTACAGAATTGGTAAACTATTAAATGCATTGCTATCAGAGAATATTTTTTAAATAATAGTATTTCTTCATTTTGCTTCTTAAACTTTGTCATATTAGAAGTTATTCCAGAATTTAATGTATGCTGGCTTTCAGTTCTGCTCATTATAGTTTATAACCTATGCTTACTTTGCCTATATGCAATCTAAAAATGAGTTGACATCATGCTTTTAATTATAGTAAATTAAGTTGTTTCATAATTTCTACAGTATGATGCCTGTAATATTAATCAGACCAAATCATCACATTACATAAAGTTAATCATTAAAATGATGATCGTTATTGCATGCTATAGCACACTATTTTTATTTCACTCAGCATCAACCACATGTCTTTCTTGCATATTGAAGAGAAAATCAAAGCTAAGAAATATGTTTTTTTCACCATCCTTATACCATGTGAAAAGAAAGTGACAAACTGATTTATAGAACCTAAACAATGAAACCTTATAGTTGCTTATTACTTTATTCCCCTGAGTGATTACTAATAGTGATAAGGACAAGAAAGGTTTTCAAGTATGCTTGATACACCATTTGTCCCTCATAAGAAAGGGCTCCATCAAACAAATGTGTGTGTGTGTGTGGAGAGAGAGAGAGAGAGAGAGAGAGACAGAGAGACAGAGAGACAGAGAGACAGAGAGAGAGAGAGAGAGAGAGAGGTGTTAGCATTCCATGAACAGAAATACTCATATGCCAAATTTGCAGAGTTTCTTAATAAGTAAAATCTAGGTGTCATAAATCAAAATTGCTGATTACTAATGACTATTGACAAACATTGGGTGTTAAAAGGCACTAACACTGAGACCTGTGAATTATTTTTCACAGATAGCTAATGCAACTTGAATAACAAAACATTAAGTCTTTTGCATGTGGTTAGAACTACTGATTAATCTGCTCTATCATTTTCTGATGGCTGAATAACTGACAAATGAGGAGGAACATCATTTTCTTTTATATTTTTATCCTCACAATGTAGGATGATCTGGCCATGCAGAAGACTCTGCATTCCCCATTTTAATTGCATTAGGATGGGTTGAATTTTCATTCAATTTAATGCTAGATGAGTGTCCTTTCATTAATTTGAATATCCTCCAGATTTCATAATAATTTGTCATTTTCCTGGTAAATAAGACTTTGTTTAAAATCTACTCCATGCCAATCATTTTGATAGACACACATAGATTGAGCTGTGTTCTATCTTGATGCCCCTCCATGGGGCATAATGACTAGTGTATATTCTGATTTTTTGGCATCCCTATGAGTGTCCATTTGCTTATTCTTACCAACTATTGATTATTTGAATATCACTTCTGGATACTGGGGATAGAAAGTTAAATTAGATATTCTTTCGCGCTTTTTTTTGTGAGGGAGTTTACTATTTAGCAAATAAACTTAGTTAAGTGATATTTAGTTTTCCACTTTTTATCCTGAGATAATGTGTTCTATGTCTCTCTTCTCCACTTTGCAAAGTAATGCTCATTCTGTTCCAAACTTAACACTTTCTCTAGATTCACAGAGTCTTCATCAACTCATTAACAACATTGGGTTCAGAACGCTAGTCCTTAATTCCTATATTTCATGACTTGACAGTATCTCTGCACTTACTTAGACTGGGAAGCTCAACTCATCTCTTCACACTGAGCACAGCCTTTATCTAGTCAGACAACCTCTTGATCTACGACTAGATTCATTTCTGTTCCATTTTGCCTTGTTGTATGTACAGCCACTAGAATCATAAGTCACATTCTTTCATGCTCTGTGTTCTGTAGTTGTCCTACTAATGGAGAACAAATAGAATTCAGTTGCAATTTAGTTTCAGCCAAATTAGGGTTTCACCTAAGCTTTGCCTTTCTTTAATATGTCTTTGTTATCTCTGAGTCTGTTTCTTTTTACAGCTTGAGTATCCCTTATCTGAAATGCTTAAGACCAGAAGCTTTTCAGATTTGGGGTTTATTAAAAATCTGGAACATTTGAATATACATAATGAAGTGTCCTGAGGATGGGGCCCAGGTTTGAACATGACATCCATTTATGTTTCATATACAACTCATACATGTAGCCTGAATGTAATTTGAAACAACATTTTTGCATGAAGATAATTTCAAATAATGTTTTTTTAGTATGTCTAAAAAAACTTTGAGACCAACACATAAGGTTAGGTATGGAATTTTCCACTTCTGACACCTTGTCAGTGGTCAGAAGTTTGGGATTTTTCAGCATTTTGTTTTTAAATTTTCAGACAAGGAATAGTCAACCTGTAATGCTTTCTCAATATACTGGTATTCAAGTGAGGTCAGAAAGAAACAGAGTGCCTGAGGCTGAGTACTAAATCTCTAAAGGCATACTTATTCAACGTGTTGTATTGTCCTTTTAGTTACAATGGAGAAACAAAGTTGGTTTGAACTTAATTATTTTTTAATCTATTCTAATTTGTTATATTTATGATTCATATTACACATATAGAGCAGATTTTTTCATATCTCTGGTTGTACACAAAGTAGTGTTACACCATTCTTGTCTTCATACATGTACTTAGTGTAATGATGTCTATTTCATTCCACAGCTTCTCCTACTCCCATGCACCCTCCCTTCCCCTCTTAACCCTCTGCTCTATCTAGTGTTCCTCTAATCCTCCAATGTTCCAACCCCCAACCCCATCATGAA
The DNA here is from genome assembly GCF_052094955.1 of Ictidomys tridecemlineatus. Classification (NCBI taxonomy): domain Eukaryota; kingdom Metazoa; phylum Chordata; class Mammalia; order Rodentia; family Sciuridae; genus Ictidomys; species Ictidomys tridecemlineatus. Next base: position 80,301,130 of record NC_135487.1, on the reverse strand, counting down.
TCAACCTCCTTATATCAGAGAAAACATTCCACATTTGGTTTTTTGGAATTTGCTATTTCACTTACCATTATATTCTTCAGCTTCATCCATTTACCTGCAAAGGGCATTATTTTATTCATTTTTATTTCTAAATAATATTCCATTGTGTATATATACCATATTTTCTTTATCCATTCATCAACTGACAGGCTTCTAGTTTGGTTCCACAGTTCAGCTACTGTGAATTGTGCTGCTATTAACATTGATCTGGCTAGGTCCCTGTAATATGCTATTTTTAAGTCCTTTGGGTATAGATCAAGGAGTGGGATAGCTGGGTCAAATGGTGGTTCCATTCAGTTTCCCAAGTATTCTCCATATTACTTTCCATACTGGCTGCACCAGTTTGCAGTTCCACCAGCAAAGTATGAGTGTGCCTTTTACCACACATACTCACCAACATTTATTGTTGTTTGTATTTTTAATAGCAGCCATTCTGACTGGGGTGCGATGAAATCTTTGATTTGCATTTCTCTAATTGATAGAGATGTTGAACATGTTTTCATATATTTGTTGATTGATTGGATATCATCTACTGAGATGTGTGTCTGTTTAATTCCTTGGCCCATTTATTGATTGGGTTATTATTATTGTTTTGGTGTTAAGATTTTTGAGTTCTTTATATATCAAAGAGATTAGTGCATATGGTAAAATTTTGCTCCAAAAATGTAGGCTCTCCGTGCACCTCACTGATTGTTTCTTTTGCCTCTAAATTACTCTATAATGTGTATCTCCCTCACCCTCTCCCTTTCTACTTCCTAATTAGGAACCTTTCTGTCCAGAGGTCTTTTGTGTGTTGCACTCTGGTGGCTGCGCACCTGCCATGGAGGGCTGTTTTGTACTGGGCAGCCACTCTGCAGAGTTAGCTGCTGCTGGAGATTGGGGGTATTAGAAACTATGTGTACCTGTCTATTCAGTGTTCCAAACAGCTTGTTGTCCCAACTAAAGATGGTGATGGAGATGACCCAAGATGAAGGCTGCTGCTTTCAGCGATGGGGTTTTGGATCAGGTGGGGGGAGCCAGGTGATAGCATTGTGCGAACCTGTCAGATGGGTCTGCAGTGTGCAGTGTTGTGGCTGTTGGCTTTCTTCAGAGCCTGTGAATTCCCCAGTGCAGGCAGGCTGTCTTGAGTAGGGGACTATGGCAGTAGCTGCTGAGTCCTAAGATGTAGGCAACCAGGGAAGTCCCACTGGTAGATGGGGGTCTACTTGGGAGTGGTGACTGGAGTTCCTGCGTGTTGACAGTGACTGAGTGTTCTGCGTGGGAGTGGTGTCTGGGAATTCTGCAAGCTGGTGCTGATGCCAGTGGTCCCACTAAGGTACCCTTGAAACCCATGTGGGAGAGTAGTCCCAGTCGAGAGCAGCAGCTCTAATGCTGAGATTGGGACCCTGCTCAGCACGGTGGAGCCAGGATTAGCAGTGAAGGGGGTCCTCTATAACTCTAAGCAAAGCAGTGTTCCCACTTGTTGAGACCTGTGTCACAGAGTGTCACAGCATGCAGGCCTGCCATCTTGGATCCCTCTGAAATAAAATATTTTAATAACTAAAAACTAGGTGTTATAAAGTACCTTCAATGTGAAGATGAAAATTTACATATAAAACACATTTAAAAACCCATTATCAATATTATAATTTTTATCTCATTAGATAGATTAATTAAATAGATGCTGAAGTAAATTCCTACTTGTTATTATATCTTAAGATGTTATTTTAAAATCTTAAAAAAGTTTTTGATGTTAGCTGAACCTAATTTTTGTTTTCCAAATTTGGTACCAATTTCTCAAAAAGTATGAGATTATCTATATATAATAATAGGTAGTAAGAATTAGTACACAAGAAAGTTAGAATAGTACAAACCAGTTCCTAAATCAGTCTCCAAAAATGTGTGGCATAGTTTTATATTTTATGTTCTCCACAGAAAATAGAAACATTATAAATACACATGGTATATTGATTTATTTAAATCGTAAACATTTGATGTTGTTATTCAATCAAGTGTGGCATTATCATTAAAATTTAGCATCACTTGACATTTTGGAAATACAATAAACTTGTTTATATTGATAAGTTATAAGGTGTTATATTATGCAAATATGACAGAATAGATACAGAACATATATCTTACATACCAGTACCATTTTTATTTTGTAATTCAAATTATTTAAGAATGGTTTGCCTTCTAGAAATCATATCATTTTATTTTATAGGAAATTAAAGAAGGGTCTCAGATTTGTCTTTGTCCTTCATTTATTTAGACTTTTTTTTTTTAAATTGAACTACCTTTATTTTTGAAAACACAGTCTCAATGCCAAGCTACAGTGAATACTTGAATGGTTGTGGGAAAAGTACATTCAGAGAATAGCAACTATGTATAAATAACTTTTATTTGTGAGTTCTATAGACCAATCCTTTTTTAGGCACTTTACATTTCTGACTTATTCTAAATAGCATTACATACTAATTAATTGGATACTGTTATCCTCACCTTACATACAAGGAACCTATCCCAAAGAAGCAGTAGAAGCACGTTGGAAACCTGATTTAATTTCACTTACTTATAATCTCCCTTTTTAAGGACTTACCAGTTTTGGAACCACTAATTTGTGTTACTACTGGCATATGTATTATTTTATTATTTTTTTTAAAATTTTTTTGTGGTACTGCAAATGAAACCCGGGGCTTTGCATAGGCCCCACAATTGCTCTATCTTTGAGCCTATATCCAATTGCTCTACCCCACCCTATATCCGTTATTCTTTCTATTATGAATTTCTTAATTTAATGATGAAAAGGGAAATACATATATAAATTATGTACATGGTTCAATTTTTAAGACTTTAAAGGGAAATGCTTTGAAAATAACCTAAATAAGACATAGACTGAATAGTGTCATGCAAATATATAGACTAAGATTTCCAAACTGTTTATTTTATATTCTCTCCCACCTTGGGAGTCTTTTAAAGTACTTTTTCCTAATCATAATTCCCTTATAAATTTAATACCATAGATTTGCTGTGTACCTGTTTATGTACTATAGCTCTTTGGGGCAACATTACTATCATTGAGAAAGCATGGTATAGACTACTGAAGATTTGAGTCAGTCAGCTATAGTCTAATAAGAAAGTGACTCACAAAAAAGCATCCCCTGGACCAGAAACAGGGCATCAGCTAGGATTTGTTAGGCATGCAAATTCTCAGGCCTTACCCAAATCTTCAGAATTAGAAATTCCAGAGGTGGGTGGCGCCATGCAGTCTCTTTTAATAAGCCCCCTGGTGATTCTGATGTGTGCTGAACTAGGTAACTCTGGGTATTGACAGGTTTCTGAAAGATGAGTCCAACATTGAACAAGTTTCTTTATTTCTTAGTTTTTCCATCTTTATTCAGCTCACATAACTCTTGATTTGACACCTCACACACGTCCCTTCTCAATTTCACTCACCAGAGGTCCTACTGAGAATCCACCTGGATTCCACATTGATAGAAAAAGCATCTTCAATAGCACTTCTCTACTTTGAAAAAAATGTTTTAAGAACAGTCAACATACCAGTTCAGATTACATTGACAAAGACCTTCATCCCCCCGCCTAAAGTGGAAAATAATCAAATAAATAAATGTTAACATTCTATGTAAATCAGTATCTTTATATAGATATGAAAAACCAAAGTGTCTTATTCCTCATTTTATGGCAGAACAAATTTTAGAAGAGACAGGGAAGAAATGGAAATTCATCAGGAGGAGTGGGCTTGTTTCTCTTTCTTCAGATTTACATTTAAATATTTGTACTTTTATAAAAGGAAGAATTTGTTAAAAGTATTTCTTAGTTCCACAGTTTCTTAGCTTTCTTTTCTTCTACATACTATTCTAATCTGTACTTGCACAGATTGGCTCACCCACTTCATTGACTTTTTTCCAGCTTCAATATGCACAGCCTGTTAATAATTGGAATATTTATTTTCAAATGTGGCACAATTTAAAAGAAAGCTTAATTTATAGGAAGAAAAGCATAAGAAGACCAGGCTACTATAGGCAGAAAACTCATACATCACCTACAATAGGGCATGCAAAACCTAGAATGTGACAAATATCTTAAGATGCCATGATCTATAAACTTTCATTCCAGTTCCAATCAAAGACTCCTTGACTTAGGGATTTGCCAAATGTGAATAGCTGATAATGGAAACTCAGTGTTGGTACAAGAAAAAGCTTCATGTTGACTTAAATATTATATGTGTTAGCATCTATATTTGAAATAAAGTCAAATATTGTATAGATTTTTAAAAAATCTTCAAGTGTTTTTTTCTCCATTCTGTTTTGTTTTAGATGGAGCTGGCTAAAGAAGAAAAGTATGAATTTTTGCCTTTCCTTTCCCCACGGAAAGTTATAGTAAAAGGTGGAAGAATTGTTGCAATGCAATTTGTTCGGACAGAACAAGATGAAGCTGGAAAATGGAAAGAAGATGAAGACCAGATAGTCCAACTGAAAGCTGATGTGGTCATCAGTGCCTTTGGTTCAGTTCTGAGTGATCCTAAAGGTACATTGCTTGGGAGATGAAATGTGTTATGCAATTGCCTGTTATTTTAGTGCCCCAATAGTTTCCAGCTTTCAGGAAATTGATTTTCACCTAAACACCCATTTTTCTTCTTCTGGTGAGGAGTACAAGAGATCTTGATATAAAATACTTAAAAGTTTTCATTAACATGCATATAGAATTATTTTAAAGTGGTAAAAAGAAAAAAGAACATTAATCTTTCTTTTAAGCTGACAGCCAAAACACATATTCCACTTTATAAAGATGTTTGCCTTCTTTTCTATTTAGCAATGATTGTTTCTTCAACTGGACTAATTTAAGAAAATGTAGCAGAGGCTGGAACAGCCAATCTTCAATGTTGCAGACAAATAAGGATCTAATGAATGACCAAAACCAAAATTCATGTTTATTACAATAATCATGCCAAACCCATCACCAGAACATCAACTTTATCAAATTATAAAGTTCACAAAGTCCCTTGTTTAATCTGGATGGCATAACCAGATGAGCTAAGGAAGAACAAAATGCTTAAAAATACAATGGAAGAGAAAATGTTTTATATAGCATTTTAGTTGAATAGTTCATTGTGTTATACTTCCTCTACATTTATATTTAGTACCTTTGTGGCCTATCATTGATGAAAGTTGTAATACCAAGGAACTTTGATTTGGCAAATCCTCTGCCTTTTAATTCACACTGTTCAAATGACAACATTTCTGAAAGGGAAATAAAAGATGTTTTTCTAGCTAAGAGATGCAGTAGGAATAATGATAACAAAATATCGAAACCTGAGGATTCCTGTGATGTACTACTAAACCCATGCAAAAAGTATGTATTGTGTCTGAAACAGGAACAGATGCATTCCTGCAAATGTGCAGTTTTATGCAACAGATAAGTAAAAATTGAACTAGTCATTAAGATATTTTATCTGTAGGATAACAAACTTCTTAGTATTTTGAAACACCCAGATGTTTAGTGTCATCAAGATAAATGTTTTCAAATAACTGGATGATGACCTGAATTTGTCACTTTTCATCTAATGTTTATATGCTATGTAAATATAGTCACAGTGTAGTTTGTTTATTCATTAACTGAGTTCAAACAGGAAAAAAAGAACAACGTGTAAATTGCATTCAATTATCTAAAAAACTCATAAAGTTCTTACTACTCTACATACCACCAAAAATTAAGTAAAATGGTAAATCACATTTAACTAGAAATTTTGTTGATGGATTAACTATCAAAGAATAATTTGGCTCCCCTATCTAAATTTATGTTCCACAAATGGCAATGCTAATATAAAAAGAAAAAGTGTCTTTCCCTAAACAAACCTAAGTTATTAATTCAGACACAGAAAACAGCTTTTGTAATCCCAGATTTTGATGTTTATGCTTATATGTGTTTGTGTTTTTAATGTGTAAATAGATTGATAGAACTTCATATATGTGAAGAATTAGAGGTTTCATTTAGTACTTAACATATGAAGTAAAAGAAACACTTGATCTATTTATTGATAAAGCCATTGCAGAACTTGTCTGTGTATTTTATCCCAATGTTCCAATGTTCCACATGTACTATCTCCTACTCCACATAAGTTTCGAGAAGTCAAGGAAAGCATAGTTTTTCACTGTGCTTTGCACCACCTCCTGATTTGAAATAACAAACCACCTGGAGAAATGATTCTTAAATAAAAATCCCCTGTTTTACCAGGGCCCCGAATATTTACATGAACAGGGAGCAACTTTCCAAGTGACAGGAGAGCTGGAAGAGTTCGAATGTTAAATCGCATTCATGCTTTTCTGTTCCCATCCATATACTTCTCAGCTGTTTTTAGATGGAAAACATTAATGAAAAAGGAAGGGGCAGCAGTTTTTGTTAAAGCTGATCAGGAAAATTTTTACTAAATGACATGTTAAAATCTTAAAATACTAATTTCAAAGTTAGAAAACTCTTACATACACACACATATTTAAGGTATGGTGAAAAAACTGTTTGCTGTAAGAAAGCTATCCATTTAGGTAAGATTAGATGATATTCATGTTATCCCTCTTCTACCTCAAATACTGTCCCCTCTTAATACTCATGTGGCAAGACTTCTATATAATGCCTATGTGATTAGTACATATGTGATATCTATTTAAATATATTTGTCTCTAACTCTCCCTTAAAATGCCAGTTCTTCTTTTCTACTCCGTGTCTTTCCTCTTCCAACCTCACTTTGCACAGACCCTAATGAATTGATGGCCAAAGACAGTGATATCTTTTCACTCCTATTCACTTTTCTGCATTTGACAATGTTAAATATTTCTTTCTGTTTTAAATGCTCTTCTCCAATCACTTAACCTTTCAGTAGCTCAGTTTCTCCACATATAAAAAACAAACAACAACAACAAAAAAAAAAACAAATAAAGCATAATAAAACCTTCTCTCCCTACCTCTTAGGACTTGTTAGATTAAAATTAAGTAATATGAAGTGCTTTGAAAATCAAATTGTAACACATTATTATTATCACACTCCATTTCCCAGCTTTTTCTTTTAGCTGTTCACTTCTAAGCCCATCACTGGGTGCTGTCCCTCCTCCAACTATTACTTTTTAGTTCTTTGCAAAGTTCAGACATTAGCCATTTTTTTTCTTCCAAATATACTATTCATTCAGTGAGCCAACTGTGTCGTTAATTCATTCAGATATTTGTTGTAATCATTCCTCAAAACATGTTAATGATCCAGATGTGGTAATAAAGGAGGATCCCAAGTTCAAAGCCAGCCTAAGCAACTTAGCAATAATCTCCTTCGAAATAAAAAAATAGAAAGATTGGGGGTATGGCTCAGTGGTTAAGCACTTCTGGGTTCAAACCCTGGTACCAAAATAAAAGAAAGAAAGCAACATATTAATAAATTTATTTTGAGTACCAGTTTGGTGGCTAGACTTACGATAGTCATGATTTCACTTCTGTGTACACTGTCTCTGAAATCCAGTTTTTCATGTCTCTGAAAACCTCTTTTTGTCTCATATTTATGTTTATGTATGCAATAAATACTTAGTGAGTATCTGGTGAATGCCAGAAGCTAAATTGTATTCTGAAGAGTACAAAGATGAATGAGTCATTTCCTGTACTTGAGAACTATACAGATGGGGAATGGAGCAGACCTATAAACTACTAATTGCATTATGAAGAGACGAATTCATTGAGAGAGATACACAAAGTAAGGAATGCTATCCTTATCAGGTTTCCCTAAAGCAGATCTACTCTCAACTTTGCTGTTACTGTACATGGTGCCTTAATTCTTCCCATGGTCTTAATTCAAAATGTTATTACAGTCCTAGATTTCTAAATTTTCAGTTTTTCTTTTTACTCACCAATATTACATTAAACTATAGAATAAAGCTCTTTTTAACATCGATGAAACTCAGTGAATGGCCTCTGTATACTATATATTCATTTTTATTTTGCACTGTTCTCTTTTGAATTTTTCCTCCCAGTATGCAGTGCAGTGTGAATTCCATAGTTCTAACTTGGAAATTTTTGATGAATGCATTACATAAATATATATTGAAGAATTCAAGGAATGAAATAAATGACAGAGCACATATAAAGTACAGTGATAATTTTTACTCTCAGCAATATCAGATTACAATAATATTTTAAATGGAAATACTTTTAGAATATCAATTATATCAATAATGTGTATTTGAAAAGGTAATCCAAGTTGGGAAATTACATTTTTAATCTAAACTTTTTCCTCTGATATATTTCAGGGCATTTGCCAGACTCTGAATTGGGCTTTTCACAATGGAGAACCTATAATGACTTAATTTAGAATGATGCACCAAGTCAATCTGTATTAAATATTTCCTATAATAAAAATAAAAGTGCTTCAATTACTTATATAAATGTTAAGTATATCAAATTTATAAAATAAAATCAGAGAATATCCTTGTATTAATGAGTAGCAAATTATTTAATTGCTATGAGGGCTAACAGCAATTATAATCATCACTGTTTTTCCTAATTCTGTATTTTTATTTACTTATTGTTTTCTGTTTGGGAATGTAGCAGTGAGTGGGAAATAGGAACAAAATACTACATATTTCACACCCAGTGCTCGTGTGCTTATGTGCACACTTTAATTGAATCTTACATTTACTACTGTCTCAAATAATGAAGGCCATGGTTTTCAGTTTTCTAATTCAATTGAGATAATAATGCTAGCCTTATTTAATATCTTTTCTGTGGAAAACTGAAAGTAGTTCTATCTTTAAAAATTCTCCTCTATTCCCTCTAAGTATGTAAAATTTCAAATCACATTAAATTGTTCTACATTAATTTTAAAGGCTATCAGAAAATTGAGCACAGATTGCTTCTTTTACTTTCAATCCAGAAATATCCTCCTCCACTGGAAGATTATACCTATCTATCCTTCTTTCTTTTCTTCTTTCTTTACCCCAGAGGCAATTTCTCCTGTTACTTCTGAATGCTATTTTTTTTAATTTTAAATTTTGTCTCTTTTTGTTTAAAAAATGTCAACTTTTAAGAGACATCTTACTTATCTTTATAGTTGACTTTCCTGTTTATTTGTTTGGAACCACAAGGCCAGCTGTAAGTATTAGTTTTTATTAGTTTTGAATTGATAAGGGGTAGACTTGCCCATCTTCACTAATCTCATGCTTCATTTTTCCAATGAGGCATTAAGTTGGCCTTGTCCTCACACTCCCAGGAAGTTAGAAGACATAATTTATGGTTCTTTAAATGATTTTCAGACAACTGAAGAATGCCCTTTAGCCAATGCCATAATCTCGGCACCTTTTTCAAATGCTGCATCACAGCCATCCTCTCATTCTTTAAAAATGTCTCCTTTGAAAAGATTTACGTCTTCCAATCTTCTAGGGCCTATTACAATTTATCTACAAATTAAACTGTAAACCCCAAGAGGGCAAGGAATGTGCCTTTGTAGTGTGTTGGAATCACAATGGCAACTAGCGTATTAATGTACAATAGATGCACAAATATATTTGTATCTGACTTGATTCAGTTTAGAATATTACCTTTATTCAAGCTAATTGTTAGTTTTACAACAATCTTTATTTTTCTTAGAAAATGTAAAAGTTAGAAAAATAATTCTATTATACTATTGCTACTGTTTTTTTCCTTGTTTTGGCATAGATTGTTGCATTCTTTGTAATTCAGTGAATATTATACTAATTGGAATCCGTCTGGTGTATCAGCTCAAAGCAGGAGCGAGCGTGGAGCCAGGCTGCTCAGCTGGAAACCTGGCTTTCTTCCTTCTCAACTTTATCTTCCTAGGGAGTTACTGAGTTTCTTTGTACTTCATGGTCTTCTCCTCAGGGCTTAAGGGGAATGATTATAGTATCTACTTCCTGGAGTTGTTTTAAGAATAAGTGAATTAATAATATATGTGAAATGTTTATATATAGGCCTAGCACACAGTAAGCATCTCTTACATTGTAGATGTTATTATTGTGTAATAAATGATATTTGAATAATTTCAATGAATTAGATTACACCCTTATAATTCCATGAATATTATCTATAGGAAAAAGCATTTAAAAGTGAGGACTTCATCAGGGGTCTTAGAGGCTCTGTCAACTTGTCTTTGTATATAAGTGAAGCAGATGCTCTTACATTTATAATTTTAAATGAGAAAATGTTTAATATATTTAGTTGATTTTATCTGAAGAAACAAAGTTCACACTGTGTGTAATTATCTTATATTTAATTATCAATTCTGATGCTTCTCATGCTATTGAGTAGAGTTTTTTTCTTCACTAATTTTTAGCTATTAGAAATCCCCTTTTGAGTTTCTACGAATCAAGTATTTAAAGCATAAAGCATTTTCAAATCACTTTGCCTTTTCCTTTTAAAAATGGTGAACTGGGCCAGATTTTTTGTTTAACCTAAGATTATTATTCATTTTTAAGAAGGAAAGAAAGAAGTATTCCCAAGGATATTAAGCACTTGAAAATTATGAGATGATATAAGTGAGGTTAAAACCTGTATTTGGGAGACAGGAAGCCCAGTGACAAGACTCCTCTGCCTTAGAGGCTGTGCAGGGGAGAAAATGACAGAGCAGTGGTGCTCTCTGACTGCAGCAGGAGGCATGCCCCTCTCCAAGGAAAGAATTTATGCACTTCACCCAATGCCTATGTTGTGTTTTTCCTCATCTTACTAGGAATGAGAGAGAATAAGAAAACACAAAACCTTGATCTTTTATGGTGGATCTTTAATGCCACCCTTGGTAATCAACTCCTTTGATAGCATTAATTGCAATTAGTTGCATAAGAGTGTATGGGTGACACAGGGAGAGAAAGGTTTTAAAATCACTCATCAATCCCTCTTATTAGAAAACTCTCAGAAAAGTTTCTGAAAGCCTCATGGGGTAAATCAAGCATTCTGTCAATATCAACTTCGATTATAGCTTTGATTCACTTTCCCCCACACTGAGAAAAGGTGCAGGCTGTGGGTTAATTGGCCTTGTTCTGTCCTAAGTCAGAAATGGAGATTGCCAGTTTGGTAAAAAATGGAGGACCTAACACCCTGGCTGTGCAGAGATTCAGGGACTTTTCAAATGTGTTCATTTCTTTTTTTTAATTATTAACCCTTAGGAAAAGCTTTAAGAAAAGTGTTTTAATATAAGCTCAAGGTAAGTCAAGCACCCAATGATAAAAGGCACCTACTCTTTAAGAGGCCTGAAATCAGTACGTTTGATTTGTATATTTTTGTTTTTGTTTGTATTGTTTACTTAATAATATGTCACTTGGTAACTCACTAGTGGAATGAACAACACTAAGACATTTTAATAGCCTACTCAATTGGGGACTTTATTTTTATCAGTTGTTGTTGCTACCAGCCTGTTTTATATTTCAAACAATAAAACATCTCTTCCAGAGGCTACCGTGACATTTAGAGATTCAGTGAAGTTTTCTTTGAATAACTATTTACTCTTTTTTGGCCTCCAGTTTACATAATTCCTCTTCTTCCTTAGCAAAATAAAGGGGAAAGGGGAAGAGATGGAGCACAAGTTGAGAAACTATTGTAACTGACCAATTTTTTAATATTGTATATAAGTAGAAATATTGGCAACAAAATTTAAAGGATGAAGTAAGGACCACTCTCCTAATTGCTAGGTAAAATACCTTTTTGACTAATAGGTAAAACCTAAGAGGAAGAGACTAATGATTAATATAATTGAGAATGGATGAGATAGAATTGAAAAGAAAGTAGTCAGTACACTACAGTATATAGGATATATATGATACAATAATTTACCTTGGGGGTTTCCATATTTATATTTCCAAATATGCTGGAAAGGACCCAGGAGATCATATTCTCTAGTTCCCTCATTTCAAGTGTGTTCACTTAGTAACTTTGGATGGGCCTGCTAATGCAGGCCCTGAGTAGGGAGCTGGGACAGAGCAGTGAAAACGAAAATGTGGGTCTTTCCTCCAGGAATACACAGTTGAAGAGAGAAGACTCACAATTATGGTGAATTGTGCTGGAAGTAGCTGAGAGTCATAGGGAGGCACAGAACAGAGTCTGAGGGTTTGAGGAAGCTTCCTAGAGTGGGTGGGTTATGAGTTGAAGACCCAGTGATGTGTAGGAATTTCCAGGTGGAAGGAGGGTGGAAGGGATGAAAGACACAGGAAGATTATGCAATTTTCTTAACACTACACTGTTAGATTAAGTAGTCATTTTACAGTCATTTTAAAAAGCTGTAAAAAATATGTCTTTAGAAAGTTATCATGAGCCTACTTACTGCATGCATGTTCTCATCCTCCTATAAAAGTATGAATTTTCCATTTTTATCTCTACAATAGAAGTTTATATTTTATGATTTCTACTATTTGTTCTCTCATTGTTCTTGCAATGAAGTACAGCTACACTCTAAGTACTTCTTGAAGTACAGCTATACTAGAAACCCTGTCCAGGCACTAAGAATGCAGACCAGTAAAGAGAGTCTTTGCCCCTTAAGGACCCATAAGCTAATGGGAGAACCAAATAAGTGTGTTGGTACAGAATGTGCTGATTTAAGATCACATTTGGACTGGGCTTTAGAGCTTAAGTAGAAGTTTCCCTGTTAACAGGAACAGCACATTCAACTGCATGGCAAAATGGCCTCCTATGACCAGGAAGTGGGAGAACATGATTGGCTAGAGCAAACGGTGTGGTTATGTAAGGATGGGGAGTGGTCAGGGACAAGATGACAGGAAGTTTGGCTACACATTTCATTTCAGTGAAAGGATTATATGGTATGTTAGGACTTTCAGTTTTATTTTATAGACATATGACAAATTACAAGGTTTAAATAATGGAGAGAACTTTATCTTGAATGAGGTAGTTCTGCCAGATGCTCAATATTCCTCTCTCTGTGTTTGGCTTTTGAACTATTTGTAATATTATTCAATTAGATGGGGGTTAGAAACCAAGGGATTACCTTTTAGGAATGTTCATGTTAGTAAGTAAGTACATTTTCTAATATTGAGTACTTGAATTAGGTAAAGTTACTCAATCACAGGGTATGATCCAACAGTTGTTCCCCTGAGAGGTAGTTCCTCCAGTAACATTTTCACTATAAGTAAAGAAAGAGAACCCTTGCCCACAGGAGTGATTCTCAAGTCATAGGCTTGACAAAGCAGGGTTATTATACATGCCTAATTTCTTCGAGATTGATTAATTAGAATCACTAACTTTAGCTTTTGAGAAAAGGCAAGAAAGATACCAAGAGACATCACAGAATTTAAACCAATGATTTTTTTTCCAAATATAAGGAAGAATCAGGGATAAAATAAGCATGCTGCTATATGGTGGCAGTAATGTTGAAGAGAAGATGGCCCGGAGTTAAGACAATGGTATCAAAGAAACCAGTTAAAGAGAATTTCTTGAGAAGTTTTCCTGGCTAAAGTGGACAAAGTGAGAACTTAGAAGAAAATTCGGAATGAAAATATATTTCTTTAGTCAGATAGTTAGGATTTGGTTATCTGCTAGATAAGAGTTTTGAAGTAGGATATCTAATTTGGGAGGCAAACAGATGTCTATAATGTTGACAGAACTCACAAATGCAGCAGGTAGAATGGATCTCAGGGAAATGGTGATGTGTTGCATTTATATTTGCTAATCTACTCAACAGTTGAGTCAGAATGAGAACACATAGAGAATGATTGAAAGCAGACAGTGGGAATTAGTCAATAACATTTTCACTGTCATTTCCTATTGTCTAGAAAGGCTATTGAATGAATGAATGAATGAATGTTATTATAACAACTTATAAAAGTATGATAAAGGAATTTATATGGTATATATTCTGGAATTCCAAAAACATCTCATCTACTATATTATGTTTGTTAGGGACAAATGTTTTGAAGACTGCCATACAGGGCAGTTTTATTCCCCTTTTATTAATACATTTGGCTCCTCATGCTTCTGTTTAATTTTTATAATGCCTGACTAATAGAATATTTATATATCCTCTGATTTGGATGCCCAGTGATGAGAATAAATCCTTTTTAGTCTATTATGTACATTGTTTTTCTGTTAATTATATTTTGAGCAAAAAGCATTTTCAGGATTCCAAAAATAAAACTGAACATGTTTTCTTAAAAATTGCCCTTATTATGAAAAAGATTTCTTTTCTAGCTGAAAGATTCTTTGTCTTTCTATTATAAAATATTCTGTGCAGAGAGAAAATGAAGTGGTGGAATCTAATGCAAGTGCCGGCATTTCTGCAGAATAACCATCCAAAATAATGGAATCCTTGTACAGTTTTTCTTTGGAATTACTTTAAAGGGTAGAAGTGATGAGGAGGGAGGTCAAACTGATAACAGTGTTGAAAGTGATTTGGAATCAACATCACATCACTTACAACTGCCTTAGACATCTATTTGAAGCACAACATGATATTTCTGTAATTATTTTACTTCCCTTTAATAACTGCATAGGAATAGGTTTGTTTCCCCAGTGAATAGCTCTGTTCAGAGCCTTTCCTTATCTTTATTTTCCAGGTTTCACTAGTGGTTGATATCATATGCATTCTTACAGGGAGACAGTGGATAAATCAAATCAAAGTAGTTTTCCATCAAATCAAAGATTACATACAAGAAGTAGAGCAGTGGCATGTAACAAGTTTTGTTGGGGAAAGAAGGCAGAAAATGGAAAAATAACATAATTGTTTCAGAGAGCAAAAATCATAAAACATAACCAATGTACTCAGCATATAGTGAGTGCAATAGATGCCCTGAGTTTTATTGACTCTGGCTTATTATATTTGTCTTTTAAATATTAGTTATCTAATAGTGTAATAAAAGGTTTTGTTAGACCTAATATTCTTGTGAAATGTTAAACTACACAAAGCTGGTATGATATGTAAAATCAAAATGTAAAATTTAAACCATAAAGATATAGATTACATAATAATGGTCTTAATAATATGTATTTTGTAGGCAGATTGAGATTTTAGTTAGTTATTTTGCATTTGTGTTCTTGGCCCAAAGGACAATATAGAAAGGACAACATATGTGATCTAAATCAGTCTTGGATTAAATTAGACATTTACCTGCATAAATGTTATTATATTACTTGGAAAATTACACTGACTTGTATTTACTATCTGCCTTCTATTATGGAAGCTACCCAATGTAAGTACAATACATGGAATTGTTGGAGTAGGAAACCCATATTGGCTTTAGCATACATTCAGGGGCCATGCCAAAACTGTTGATCAGCTCTATCCAGCATCATCCTATATTTTTATGATAGCCATACTTAAAATATTATAATACTCTTTAATGGGTTTTAAAAGAACATTTAATTACATAAGCATTTTTCTTATACAAGTATATGAAAGAGTGTCTAACATATACCATACAATATGTCTTTTGCATATATATAATATTTTTTCAAGTCCTCTGCAAAGTATATTGGCAAGTGGCTTGGTTTAATAAGAACCAGTATTTCTCCTTCTGTTTGTATTTTGCCTCCAAATGAACTTCTGTATCACTAGAATCATTCCACTACTCTCATTCTTTAATATGTAATTTTTTTCTCTCATGATGGTAGTATTATGCTTCAATTTATTTTTGACACTCCCCTAATCTCCCCTCCCACTTGCTTATGGGACCTGACTTCCCATTCTCTTATTCTGTATTTATTAAGTATGCAAGATTCTGTAAGGTTCTCCAAAGTACACAATAATATTGTACCTGTATGCAGGAACTTACAATCTAATACAGGAGAAAAAAATGTGTAAGTCAAATTGCCATAGGTAGTAAGTGACTCAAGAAGTAAGAGATAAACTGCTGGTACTACGCACAGGTTAGAGAGATGACTTCCTGCTGCAAGATTCAAAAAAAGGTTTTTGGAAGCAGTGACATTTGTAATAGAGGTGGAGTCTGCTTAGGAGAACAGGGACAGGGAAAGCTTATCCAAGTTATAGGAAACAGCCTGAATACAGTATACAACTGGAGTTAGTAGAGTGAGGATTGATAGACAATTACTAATTCATGAAGTGTCTTGAATGTTAGACTAAAGTATATGGATTTTATTACAAAGTTGGTGGATACTGGAAATCTAAAAGGCATGCAGATTAAATATACTTCTTTTCATATACATATGGAGCATGCATTTAAATATGCTTCTCCTTTTTCACTCCTGCTCTTCTATTTCATTCTGTATATGTTATGTATTCTACAATATATTGATGGTACTACTGCAAGGTAGTTTGTATTTTAACCCAAATTAAGTCCAGACCCTAACTCAGTATTCACTGAATGGGTGAATGAATAAATGAATAGATGAATAAATGCTTGCATGAGAAGAATGAAAATAACTTCTATTCTAAATGCCCCTACAGAAAATTCACAGTAAAGACAACAGTGTGTGCAAGTGATATTAATGTGAAGTATTATTTGAAGGCTAGCAAGCCCCTTTCTCTGTATGGGAGTGGGCAGATGCTGGACACTGCCACCTGCATTGAAAACAGCCTCTTGTGACAGTCATCTTGTTTCTACTCTCACTTTTGTAAGATCCTACAGAATCAGCTTAGAAAGCGAAATTATATATTTCATTATTTTGTTCCAGAGCCCCCAGTCTTTCTCCTGCCTCCACAGAGGAATTGGTCTTGCTGCTGCCCATTTCTCAGACTCCCCTCTTAGCTTGCTTGCTTTCCTCCATCGACATGAATATTTAAGTGCCATTCTTGAAAGTCCCTTGCATCTATTCCCTCTTCCTGGAGTATTCTGCCTTTAAGTCATCTTCACTTGACTAGCTCATTTTCACCCTCCATGTTTCAGTCGTGATATCATCTCATTGAAGAGACTCCTTGGGGCCTCCATTCCTGTAGTATCTCATGCACCACTCCTGCTTCTTATCCAGCTCATCTGATAATAGTCTTTGTCATGTAACCTTCTTCATAGCCATTTTCACCATAATGTGTTTCACTTACTTGTTTTATATTTTATTTTCTGTATTTTAACAGCTGAATATATTCCTTGTGAATACATTTCACAAGGACAGATCCCTGATCTGTGTTTACTACAATGCCTACAACATGATTAAGACAAAAATTATTAGAAAAGAATTGCTAATTGAATGAATGAATGGTAGCTAATGCCTTCAATTTTTTATATGCAGTCATTATTAAACCCCTAGAAAGAATAAATAGCCATATAATGCCCTATCCTATATGTTTTCCAGATTCCTTGTCTTTTTCCCTTACTATTTAACCCATTTATAACTGGACATTGACCTCCAGAATACCAAATCTAGTTATCAGCCTGCCTTATATTTCTCTTAAATGTTTTGATTCTCATGTACCTTTGATGAATCTTTCTTGAGCATTTGTTCAGGTTGTGCTTGCTGCCACTTTAAAAACAGTGGTTGATTCTGCTTTCATCTGTATTTGCATTCTTTCTTCCAGAACTTTACCCATCTTTGTTACTGTATCTAATATCCTGAGATCTAGGGATATATCTCCAAGTGCCCCTGAAAATCTCCAGGCACTTCCAGTCTAGACATGTGCAACTGATTTGTAGTTAGCTTCAAATCCTGAGAGTGTGACCTGGGCACAGTCCTCAACTATTAAATTGAGAATATATCTATTCTGTGAGTCTCCAAAAAGATTATAACCAGCCACAGGCTTATGTAGAAACTTTCTATGTATGTCCTATAATCAACATCATCATCATCATCATCATCACCACCACCATCATCATCATCATCGTTACCCCTGTTGAGTGTAGCTTTTCCAATACCAAAGATATCTTGACTACATGAAAATACAACTAGCTCTCTAGATAAAGAAGTTATATTTAGAATTACACATTTACTTATGTACTAAAATTGTTTAAATACAATTCTACTATGTGCTTTAAGTTTGCACTGAAGTGTGCCTACTAACGATTGACAAGGGGAAAAAAAAGCTGTATGATGGATATCAAAAAATAACATTAATGAGCTGCTAAAGCTAAAATTACAGGAACTTATGAAATTGGTTAAACATAAAAACCATTAAACTGTTTACTGAAGCTTCACAGATATACTGCAGCTAATGAGCATTTCTGCTATTTAAATAAGCCCAAATTGAACACACATTACATGGATACATAATTAGTCATGGCAGTCAAACACACATAGACTTACTTTTAAAGCTCTATTTAGGAAATCTTTTCCATTTGATTTATTTTGTTAATTAAAATATTTTTCTGTATTCACTTATATTTTAATAATATTGTTTTCACAAGTAGTATAATTTACTATAGGATTTCTATGTGTTTTATTTATGCTTTGAATGCAACAAATAGGTATTTTTATGAAAGAGACTTACTTAACCCTTTTTTATAAATGTTTCTCACATGATGGAATCATTCAGCATTTTATTTCTTTCACTGAGTAGTATATGTAAAATATTTCAGCCATCTTTCTACTTTTTTCACTGTCTCATAATTATCAAGAAGTATTAAGCACCCAAATGTGCATAGAATTATGATGATTATGGTCCAAATCAGATTAAAGGATGATCTATTCCTTCAAGGAGTTTGTAGTCTTAAGTGGATGGTATCATTGAATATAAATAAGCAAATCAAAGTTCAGCATTGGGGAATCCAACAGAGAATTTGAAAACAATCCCCATATATTTACTTCAAGAACACTGACCTCCTTGAGGAGATCTCTTCCAGATAAAATGAAATCAAATCTTCAAGGAGATCAGAGTCTTAAATAGATGGAATTATTGCAGAGAAATAAGCAAATCAAGGTGAAGTGCTTGCACAATTTTTAATTCTGAATTGATTAGTTGGTCAGTTTAGGAAATGGAAATGAAACTCTCCATAGAATTCAAGTAAAACAAAAGGAGTCTGTAAATGCTATTATTGACATCCACCCTTTCTATTTAACATGGAGAGCCTAAGTTTATCCTTAACATGGTGGGAAGAAAATCAGATCCTTACTTTTATTCTGCCTGAATTCTACAAGCATAGCCAAGATGAAAATTGTTTAACAAGAGCAGCCAAGGAAATCAAATAGTCCAGTCAATCAAAAGAAATTAACCATGTGCCTGTTCTTTCTAAGACAGTGTTTGTCACTATAGAAGCTTTTTCCATGCCCCCCCCCAAAAAATAAAAAGGAATATTTGGGTATCTTTCCCACAATGAGCTGACTCTCTATTGTGGAAAGAAGAACAATAAAAATTTAATCATTTAGAATATGATAATATGTTATAGGAATGCTAAATAAATGAAATAGGCAGGAAAAGCCAAAACACATATATCAGGTTTCTCTTATGAGTCAATCATTAGGCTAGATGGTTGACTCAGATGTGGTCCCTGAACTGAAAGAGTAGAGGAGGCAAACAAATAATCGGAACAAAGTCACATAGTGCCTAGTGTATCAGAAAGTGGTTAGCAAATATTTTAATGGAAAGGGAAAGAAAGGAGTCCAATGGAAAAGATAATCTAGGGGCTGAATCTGTGAAACTGGTCAAGACTACAGTTGTTCTCTGTTCCTTCATCCCCACCCACTTCATTTTAGTTACTCCATGATCTTTAATGGTGATGTTTTAGACTATCATTGGCCCATTTGTCTTGGCTTTCTCTTGACCCCAAACCAGTAGTCTATAGCAAGGAAAGCTTTGGGGTCCGAAATAATTAAATTTAAATACTGGCTTTTCCACCTCTTGTCTATTTTGTTGATTGTGATAATAACTTTCAGGAGTAGTTTTGTGTTTTACATGGAATAATATATGGAAATATGGAGCATTATGCCTGCCAACCACAAAGTAATCTGTGTGTACTTATTGCTTTTGCTACCCTTAGATAAGGAACTTATGAATGGAATATAAGAAGTATCTAAGAGAGGATTTCAGTGGGTGGATTCACAGAACATGTAAATTGAGTGGATGTTGAGATAATTGGAAACAGCAGATTCAAAGATTAAACCAGGTTTTAAAGCTCTATTTCTAGGCCATTTGAGAAGAGAGAATATAAGAAAAAGGAGTGATGAAGGTTCAAGAAACATCGAAACAAGTGGAAATGCAGAAAGTATGGAGTAGTGGAAGCTGACCCAGAGGATTTTATGTACAGAAAGTGGTTGTCTGTTGAACTCTGATAAGAAATCAAGCTTGGCAGTGCCACAACTAGGTTGAGACCAGTGAGGCCAGTAAGGCACCTGTGTGGGCTCTTGCACTATGCGGAGGAGAAGGAACTCCTTAAATTTTGTCAATTGGTGCTTCACTCAGTTCATCTTATACCTAGCTCCAAAGCAAGACCCTGAAGTAAATGGGAATTGGAACTGGAAGCAAATACTGGAATTGTTTAAAGATGGGAGGTACTATACATATATGTATGGCCTTATAGGAAATGCCCAATTTAGAGGCAGTAGCTAATAATTAGAGAAGTGAAGATGTAACCTAGGGAGGAAAATCCCTACCAGTAAGAGGGGAGGATTCTAGGGTTCATGTGGAGATGCTGGCATCTGATAGTGGGAGAGTCTTTAAATTGTATTAATAAGGAAGGATGACAGAGTAGATACAGATCCAGTGGGTTTCTACTTCGGGCAGTGAGAAGACATGGGAGATTTCAGGTCATAACTTATGTGTTTTCTAGGAAATATGAGACAGGACTTCTTCTTACAGCGAGGGCAAGGAACAAGGGCCAGAACTGCCCAGCTTTTAAGGAGAATAGCAAAGATATGAATGGTGGTCACAATGAGTAAAACTGAAACATCCAGCTCACTGATAATCAATCATAAATTTGAGGAAGGCCTAGAGGAAGCTTGTGAACTAGGTTCTGGATGAGATGATTTGGAAGGGCCAGTAAAGAGCCAGTTTATAACCTTTAACAAGCAGCCTGAGTGAAAGGCAGAGGTCAAGATAAGAGTTTGAGGTTATTTTCATTGAGGTAAAAAGTTCACAGCCCCACATGACTATAATTTCTGATGGAGAAAGTGTAGTATGGACCAAGTATTTGACAGCTAGGAAGACAAAGAGAAAAAAGTAGGCAGAAGTTGGAGTTCAAGAAGGACAGCTTAAAGATAATGAAAGCCCAGAAAGAGTGGCATTCTACAAATCTGAGAAGAAAGGAGGTAAAAAATAATGTGACCCAACTATTGATTCTATAGAAATGCAAAAGGGAGCAGCACTGGGGTCACAGAATTTGGCAACATTTTTATCAGAGGGGTGAACTGGAAGGAATAACTGGGTGGTAAGAAACGAAGGCAGTCAACATCAATTAACTCTAACAAATTGGGTAAAAGGAGATATAAGAATGACAGTGAGAAAAAGAGTATGGTGTCAAAAAGTTGGTGTTTTTTCCAAAATAAAGATGGGGAGAAAATGAAAAATTCAAGATACTAAAGAGAATGAGAGATACTATTTAAAACCTTAGAGGAGCCGGAAGGTACAGAATCAAGGTTAATTCAGGGGTGGGTTTATAGAAGGAAATGATGAATCTTCATTGTGGTCTCCTTTTAGGTTGAGGGAATATGTGTGGGTTAAAATATTTAGTGACAGGAGGGAAATATGAGGACAGAGCTTGTGTCATTCAGACTTGATTAGTTGAAGGTGTTTTCTGGTTCTTTCCCTTCCTTATTCAGGTTGTTCTATTTAATAGGACTGTGATATCCTGAACCTGTAGTCAGACTATTTACTTTTGCTGGGATTTTGCTTTCAGCTCTGAATTACTGAGATTGCCTTTTTGTTTCTTTGTGCTTTGGTCCAACTGGTTAATAGGTGATGTAAAATTAAACAACAAGTACATAGATTAATTCATCTACGCTTTCAAGATATCATTTGTTATAAAAGTTGAAAGGTTTTATTCCCCCATTGTTTTATAACACATCAAACACTACAAAGAATACTAATAACCCTTTTTCATTATGATTTCTGTTGTATTGTTTTATTGTTTAGGATAAATTTATATTTATGCATTAATATATAGCATTCTTGCCATCTTTTTACAAATACTGCGAAATATACTTGTCATTTGCTTGTGGGTTTCTCTTCTACGTATATGACAGCACAGCTACATCAGTTTAATTGACCTTGGCAATCTGCATCTGCTAGTGATGTGTCCCTGAGGGACGGTTTCTGCAATTTTAAGCTGTGGCTTATTGAAGAACTTGTGTGTCACAATACAATTAAGTCTATATAAAAAAATCATTTCATGCATAACATTAAATTGACTAAAAGTTCCTATTTCAAAACCATTTCTTGTTATAAAGCCACCTCAGAGTGTCTTTGTTTTTTAAATAAGCTCATTTGAACACAGTAGTAATTAAGGCAGGAAATTAACATAAATCTTGAATGTTTGGTATGAATTAAGGATGTTTTCATTCTTTTTAAAGACTGCATAAAATTCCAGGCATCATCTCATTTAGCATATTTCTTTCCCATTTGCAGAATAATGTGGACTGCGAATAAGCATGTTCTGGGGTTCTTTCTCAAGTTCTTTTTCTACTCCACCATAGAGCTGCTGGGACATATGCTGCAATCTCCATCAAAATGCAGTCCCATAGAAATATGCAAGAAAACTGTATATTATAACAGAAAACTCCTACCCTTCCTTATTTTATAAACAAGAAAGAAGAAATACAGTCCCTGTATTAATATTCATTTAACACTTCATAGGAAATGGCAAGCAGCTATTTGGTTTGCAAATGTAAATATACATTTTTCATCCACTTGTGCTTTCACTCCTTCCAAGCTGGATAAAGGCAGAACAGAAGATACGTTTCTGAGGTTTATTCTTATTGCATTCCCAGTTAAATGTATCAGCAGAGACAGATGTAAGAGAGCTGTGAGGAGTTCATAGAAGGGTGGTTATGATGAGGAGGAGAAGGATGAAGGTCTTCCTTATAAGAAGCACCTAAACAAACTCCTAGTGAGCAAATGATGAATAAAGTAGACTTTCTTTACCAAATTCTTGATTTGAGTTCTAAGGTACTTTGCAGTTTAAAAGGTATCTTTAAACAATAAAAATGGCTATATTTCAAGATTCGTTGAAATTACGACAGATATATGGATCCATAAGCAGATTGCACAAAGTATTAATAAATTTATAAAGCCTATATAAGTAACACGTATGCTTAAATTGTTTCTACTGTATCCAAAGAGAAAAGATCCTAATCACTTGATGTTCCAGTTGTGACAAACAGTTCTTCTTGGAGTAGCTGCTTAGTGCCATGGAAAGAGAACATTTATAACTGACAGTAGCATTGCTTGCATTCATAAAAGTAGTCAATGCTCTACTTTTTTCAATGATGCTTTTATAGATATGGACAAGTTAAATTTTAAATATTAAAATCAATACAAATTATCTCTATTTTGATTTATATTAATGATACCACATCCAGCTGTGTGACCTCTCACTTTTTCTTTTTATTTCTGGAATGAAATTAAGAATGTGTTCAACTTGAAGGCCTCCGGAAAAAAACAGGGAAACTCAGTAAATAATTTTCAAAAGGAGGCTGAGATTATTTTTAATATGAAAGAAGCTCATTTCTATTTCGGAATATGTTATCAAAAAATTGTTTGATTTTTAATGAGGTCAGATGGATGTTACAAATGATAAAATAATTAAAACAGTTGATATTCTAGTCCAAGACTTGAAAGGATAAATGAATCACATATTGAGAAAGTGAGCTTATTTTAAAAGTACATGAGTATGTGAAAATGTTT
The DNA here is from genome assembly GCF_052094955.1 of Ictidomys tridecemlineatus. Lineage (NCBI taxonomy): Eukaryota > Metazoa > Chordata > Mammalia > Rodentia > Sciuridae > Ictidomys > Ictidomys tridecemlineatus. The sequence goes on along the minus strand of NC_135487.1, from coordinate 80,277,387 downwards.
AGAGACACATAATGACACAATGCTTATGCAGTGGAAATGCTCATGACTAGAAGGGTATTTTGAATTCACAAGTAAAATATTCCTATGGTACCAGTGCTAAATATTTTAAGAAATATAAAGTTACTTAATAAATTTATAGTAATATCCTTCTGATTGACCAAGTTTGTGATGGAGCTTGAATATTACATTGAATTATGTATATATGCCTTTGTATATATTATAAGAAATCATAAAGAATATTTCCCCAAAAATTCAGTTTAATTAATCAAATGTTTATTAAACACCTTATGTGTATAATGCACTGTGCTCAAGCAAATATTCTAATATTGCAAGGTCTGAATCTCAAGTAATTTCAGGGCTCCTCTACTCCTCTTTAAGAAAAGAAAAATTTACAAATTTAAAATTCAAATAGGCTCTTGAAAGAAGCCCATGTAAGTGAGAGATCCTGACTTAAGCTTCAATTATTCCACAGTGTGTGTGTCTTTAACTGCAATAGACACTGTGGGAGGTCAAAGATAACCAAACATAATCCCTACCTTGCTTAATTTTAGAGTGAAATCTGTGCTTAACTTTCAAGGATATTCCTATTAAAAAATGAGATAAATATATAAAGGGGCTTTTATCTCCTAGGGAAACAATTCTGAATTTGTTACCATTTAAAGACCATCCTTTTTTTTTTAGAGGTTTAGATAAGTGAAGTCATTTCTTATAGAAAATAATTGTCTTTTATTCCTTGCTTATATCAGTTGTTTTAGTCAGCTTTTCATGGCTGTGACCAAAATACCTGAGAAGAGCAACTTAGAGAAGGAAAAATTTCTTTTGAGCCCACAGTTTCAGTCCATGGTCAGCTAACTCCATTGTTCTGGAACAAAGGTGATGAAGAAACTCAAGATGGAAAGATGTGACAGAGGGAAGTTGCTCAACTCATGGCAGCCAGGAAACGGGGACAGAGAAAGAGCAAGAAACTAGAGACAAGATATTTAAAACATGCCCCCAATGACCTACTTCCACCAGATACATCTCACTTGGCCACAGTTACCAACTAGTCATCCAGTCTAATAATTAATCCAACAAACTGATTAATCCACCGAATAGGTTATAGCTCTCATAATCTAATTATTTCACATCTGAACATTCCTGTCACACATGAATTTTAGGTGGGACACCTCATATCCTAACCATAATATTTATAAAATTTATTGCATATATATCATTCATTGATGATGTATTTTAATTGCCATTGTTAAAGTAGCTTGATTGACAAGCCATGTTCATTCACTATTAACTTTCTTGCAACTCAAGTAACTGTCAACAGATGGTAGTGATGATCTGTTATGCAATGGGGAAAAATGATAATGGTCTTTTAAATGTGACCTTTAAAAACACTAGAAAAAAATCTCAAAATGCCATTCTGCATTTAAAATAATTATATTAATATTTAATTTTACTCTGGGTGAAAGGTAAAATGGCAAAAGAAATACAAATAGAAGATTTTTAAATGTGATAGCATGGATTAATCTTCTCATTCATTCATTCCTTCCTTTATGAATTCAATCCAGTATCTTCTATGTTCTAATAACCATCCTAGTCTCTGTAAGTCCTAATCTTTAAATACAAAGTTACAAATATATACAACAATTTATTTTTATGGTGTATATTTTTCCTATTTGAGAAATAACTACCATTTCTATCCTAGGACTTCCTAAGTACTTCTCTTTTTTATTTGTTATTTTCTCTTTTGAGATGGAGTAAAGAATTGCTGTCCTAAAATGCTGTACTTAAAACCATGACATGAACCTTCATTCCTAACCCTGGACTCCCTTTGCTCTAGCATTAGATGTTGTTTACTTTTCTTTGTTTCTTCTCTTGAATACCTATTTCTCTTAAGTTGTATTCCTTCATCACTTCTAAGTTTCTGGATATTTATATCCAAAATTTCATTTAGATAGTTTTCTTAGAGGATCTCAACTTTTCCTTGTTACATGATACTTTTAGATTCATTGGAAAAACAATATATTTGACAAATAATTCTAAAGTTATTTTTTAAAGCAATTTCCATAAGAAACGAATGGGTAGGTTTGTTTGTTGGTTTTTACAAAACAAAACAGAAATTTCTGGCTAAATGTGACTATATTACTGGGTCTGGTTAATTGCTTATTAGTAAGGGCAGATAATTTGATAAAAATGTAGAAGACTTTGCATTATTTGCTGTATAAAATGTCTGTAAAAAGAAAAAATTGGCCACTGACTCCAGTCTATAACTTATAACTGATATACAGGAACAAGTATGGGATAATTTGAATAGTAAAAATGTTCTGGAAAATGTGCTATGGATAAATAAATTTTTAAAAGTTCATTTTATATGTGTGTTAGTGTTATATCTATACAACAAAATATCTGAGAAAAAAATTTAAAGGAGGAAAGGTTTATTTTGACTATGGCTTCAGTCCATTGTTGGCTGACTCCATCGCTTTTAGGCCTATCTTAAGGCAGAACACCATATCAGAAGGAGAAGTATAGTGGGGAGGAAAGCTGTTCTCCTCATGGGGGAGAGAGAGAGGAAAGAAGAGGAGAGGGAGAGAGAATGCACTAGAGAGAGAGGCTAGGAACATTTCGTTGCATTTAAGGGCCCCACACCCAAGGACCCACTCTCTCCAACTAGGCCCTATCTCATAAGTTTCCACCAGCTCCTAATAGTACATTAAATTATCCATCAGTGTATCCATTGATAAGGTCACAGCCCTCATAATCCAATCACTTTCCAAAGCCTCACTTCTGAACACTGCTGCCTTGGGGAGCAAACCTTCAATACATGAGCTTTTGGGGGACATTTCTGATACAAACCATATAACAATATGTAATAGGAAAGACTGTACTTTATTTCTTTTTGGATCTAGTACTGCTTAGATGTGAAACATTGCTCAAATCCGTGGTTTTTCATCTCTACATGTGTGGTATATTTCAAGTAGGCTAAATCAGTATACTTTGAGTGTGTTAACTCCAATATTTCATTAACTTTCTATTTTTATGGTCCATTAAAAACAGTTGCTTGAATCCCTGGAATAATAATTAAATCATAATTTTTCATAATTTTCAAATTATTAAAATGTGCTGAATAGATTAGTCATTGCCTGTTGTCTTTTGCTGTTTTTTTTTCCTAGTGAAAGAAGCCTTGAGTCCTATAAAATTTAACAGATGGGATCTCCCAGAAGTAGATCCAGAAACTATGCAAACCAGTGAACCGTGGGTGTTTGCAGGTGGTGATATTGTTGGTACCGCTAACACTACAGTGGAGTCAGTGAATGATGGAAAGCAAGCTTCTTGGCACATTCACAAATATATACAGGTAGGCATTTGTCATTACTTTCAGTAGGTCTTTTTTTGCAATGGATAGTTGCTTTTTCATTATTTCTGATATTCATCTATATGAAAAGTTTATAAGGTATACAATAAGTATATATGAAATATGTTCATACATATTTACTTGAATACAACTTTAAAAATTCAGACTAGAAAGTAGAAATGTAGTTGATTGAAAATCCATTATGCTTTTCTACTTGTGGATGCCACGAGGCCATTAGTCTTGCTGTGTTTGAAGTATTTTCAATGTCATAAACACATAGATACTATATTTATCAAATTTGATTATAAACAATATGATAGGAAATAGAATCTATATTCATAATGATTTGCACAGTCCAGAAAACTTATTTGGTTGTCCATTTGGAATAGGTAAGGTACTATCCATTTCCCAATTTGTGTGCACCAAAATGGAAAGAAAACAGTTTATGAATTTCAGTTGTAATTTTTTAACTATTTACTTTTATGATAAAATGAAAACTATAAGAATGATGAAATGTTAAAGTTGAGCAACTCTTGTACAGTAAGTGTGGTCTTGGGGCAAAAAGCCCAAACTATTAGATCTTACTCTTATTTTTTGACTAAATGCTCTATTTTATTTTACTCTATAACTCAATTAAATGTTGATACTTCTCTCATTTGCATGAATTTTTTCTGGAAAGATTTGCTCCTGTTGACAAAATTCTTGGACTTTTTTTTTTTTTTTTTTGTACTGGGTATTGAACCCACAGGTACATTACCACTGAACTACATTCCCAGTTCTTTTTATTTTTCATTTAAGTCAGAGTCTTGCTAAGTTGCTGAGACTGACCTTGAACTTGGAATCCTCCACCTCAACCTCCTAAACTGCTAAGATTGCAGGTGTGCACCACCCTCCCTAGGTCCTGCTGATAAAATTCTTAATCTTTCTTTCATATTCAGGAAAGAATACTAACAGTATGTCTTCCCACCTCCTGTCTTTTTGTTTGTTTTCCACATGTTAAAGTAAAAATGCACTTTGTCTTTCATGTTTTCTTGAACTTATTCCTCTTTGCCAAGACTATTTTGTCTATTCTGGTTTTTCTTCTACTTGTGTAATTTATGCAGGGCTACTTCGTGATGTAGGGCCAGGCATAGTAGTATTTGCACCATCCTGTTAATGTTTGGTTAACCTGCCTCCTGACACCTTATTCTGTGAGAATAGGGCTTGAGATTCTGAGACTGGGGCATAATGTGTCAGAAATGTGGGGTTCTAAGAATGAGTATTACATAAAGGATGTTTTTTGGGAAAAAAGACAAAGTTATGATTTAGTAAGCAATCAAATCTTAAATTTAAAAATTGCCTAAAAATCAGGTAAAACTCAAAAGTAACTTAAATTAGTCCAGGCAATAGGGATGGGGGAAAGAATGCAGTTTTAACAAGTGGATAAATGGGGCTGAAGGAAACAAGTTGGTTTGGGTTGCATTTTTGCAATGATCAAATAGCATTGCTGTGCTTTTACAATTCCCATAGACTTTCAGACACAAAGGAAACAACTAAAGACAGCTACTGGGAGTGGATGGTCTCCTTGTTTTGATTCCTTTTGATCTTTTTGTCTCCAGACTTATCATCTGTGTTTTTGTTTTTTAAATTTTTTTGGTATCTTTATTTTTTTAAATTTATTTTTATGTGGTTCTGAATATTGAATCCAGTGCCTCACATGTGCGAGTCATGCACTCTGTCACTGAGCCACAACCCCAGCCCGTCATCTGTGTTTTTATTTTCTTATTTTATGGTGGTTACTTTCAGAGTGCTCTCAAGACTCTCAATCTCATCTCTCCTGACCCCTGCCTCCAGCAAACATTCTCTTGCATGATCCAGGTATCTTCACATACCTGGACATCCGGACATCTTGACATGCATATTTAACTGATATTTAAAATTCACTGGCTATGTTCATGTGTGTTCATGTAGATGTCTTGCGTACAATATAGATTCACTAATTTTGAACCAAATATGTATTCTCAAACCTGATTTACCTCCAGCGTGTTTGCTGATTCCCAAATTCAAATCTACCTTTGTAATCCTTAGACTTTGCATTGTTAAACTAATAAAATGTTCAAAACCAACTTGGGAATCAACATAGGGCTGATAGCTTTTTATTTTGCTAACATTAAAACAAACTTTCAAACAAATGAAACTTTAACATTTATTAATGTATTAATAGGACTATTTCATGAAAGAAAGTAGGAAAAGACAGTCTCCTTTAGAGGTACTTACCAAGAAAGCACACTGAAAACATTTACACCAGTGTGTATGCACGTACATTTTTCTTACTATCCACTTGTATGTACATGCTATTTAAGTTTTGTTTTATTCTTTTCTTTCTTGTATATATCTTGCCAATTCTATCTCTGTAAAGACTTGTATACATTTATTTTATTTTGCTCATTTGTGTGTGTGTGTGTGTGTGTGTGTGTGTGTGTGTGTAGTTACCACTTTTTGTTTACCAGTTATTTCAACAAGCAGCCTTTTAGCTCCTTGAAGGAATGAAAGTAGAATCAGGGGATGAGATAAAGAGTCTTATGTCAGGACAGAAGAAGCCCAGTGAGTGTGTAAATTCACTTTACAAGAGTGACAATGGTTGAAGAGCAGAAATTCTAAGGAGATTTGAAAGGATAATATTGAATAAGGGGTCAGTGGATAATGGATTTAGTTTTCTAAATATTATATCTGTTTATACATTTTAAATAAAAATACATAGAGAATACTTAAATATATTTTATGATGGTAGATTTGTAATGTTTCATGACTATCATTCTAATGGATTCTTTTAAACTCTACACTCTATTTTTTAAAAGAAAAATTTAAATTAATATTTTATTTGTACAAATTTCTGGTAGAATATGATAATTTGATACATGTATACAGTATATATGATCAAATCAAGATAATTAACACATTTATCTTCTTAGGCACTTCAAAATTTTTTTAACATTTAATAATTATGCCTATTTATGAAGTACAGTGTTAATATTTCAACACATGTATACAATATGTACTGATGAAATTGGGATACTTAATATTTCCATCTTATTGTTAAATGTTTGGAGCCTTCAAACTCCTGTCCTCCAGTTTCTCATAAATATATCATTGTGAATTTTACTCCCCCCACCACCGTGATGTATATACATTAGTAGAACTTATTACTTGACCTGACAGCATTTGGGTACCTATTATCTCACCCCTACTCTTCCCAGCCTCTAGACATCACTATTGCATATTCCAGTCAACTTTTCTTTAACATTAAAGGATTCTTAATGGAGCTTTTCTTTGGGGTTCATTGTTATGTTTTAACTTCCCTGAATCTGATAAATGTGCACTGAAAAAACAAAACAAAAAAAAGAACCAGCATTTTACTTAACTTCCACTTATGAAAAAAAATAAACTCTTAGTCTGATGAAGAAAAACATGCACATGCTTTAAAAATACATATTGCAAGGGATGCCAATATTTGAAATATAAAATAAAAAAAATGGATGTTCAATAACTGTTTGTGATTTGGAAGGAGGATTAATATTTGTAAAACTAAGCATTGGATTACATTTTAAAATCCAGTAGAGATGAAAGGTAGGTGAAAATCTCTGTTAAATAGAATCAACACTTTCACCTTCCTGCCAGGGTGATAGATTCAAAGTGCTAAGCAGCTGTAAGGTTAGAAGGGAACACAGAGACAAGGTGAGACTTTTCTCTATCTGCAATGTCATTGTGTAGTTCTGGTCTCCATTGTCTCCCATGAAAGTACCTCTACTTTGTCCACTGTTCAATGCAATGTCCCCACCCTTCAGCCAGGCCATCTTTTAAGAATAAAACATGATCATAATTTCTTCATTGAAGATCCTTCAGTGGCTCCCCTTTCCACTCAGGACAAAGCCCAAACTCCTCAGCTTGTGATGCCACTTTCAGTTTTGCCCAGCAAATCAAGATTTGCCCTGGATCTGAGCCTTTTACCTGCTCCACCCAATACCTAGCTGGATCTTACTTATCTTCTGGGTTTGCTCTGCTTCCTCTTCCAAGTAGTGTGTAACACCAAATTCCTAGTGTGACTCTTGAATGAATCCTGCATACTGATCTGTCTCTACATAAGCCAGTGACCACAGTTTTTATTGTTATGTCCTCAAAATAAGAATGTATTCATGTATTAAATAGGAAAAATATGCAAAGCAAGAATTTACTTTAAATAAACTTAAGTAGGAGTTAAAACTAATGGGTTTGTTATATGATAGCTTAGTAACATTACAAATAGTATTTTCTTACAAATGTATTCATTAGGAAAAATTTTATAATTTATGAAGTACATTTGTGCATGAAGGCTTATCATTCTCTTATATTTTATATCAGTATGTTTTGGGGAAAATGTAACATTAGATAGTATATTTTTAAGAATGAATTAATGCACACATTATAACATGAATTAATGCATGCAGTCACTGCAATTGGGTGCTTAGAATTTTTTTGTAATATGCTTTTTAGATAAATGTGATTATTTAAAGATATCCACGTAGGTATTTCAATAATTCCCATAGTTGTCTGAAGAGAGCTTCACTTAAATTTCATTAGTTAATTTACTCAATTACCACTTATTGAGTACCAGCTGTTGGGCCCAACACTTGACATTGTGAGGGTACCAAAATGAATTAATGAGGAGAGGTATATTATAGTGACTATAAATTAAAGACTAGATTTCAGAACCACTGCTAATATTGTCAAACTGTGTGACCTTGGGCAAGTTACTTTGTCCCTCTAGGGCATGATCTTCCCAGGAGTAAATAAGTGATATATTAATAAATAAGCAATGTTAATTAAAGTTGCTATCTTATTGGGTTATGGGGAAGATTATGTGAGAGAATTTATGGAAAAATTTAAATACAGAGCCTGCTTTATAAATATTTGTTTGTTGGTTTTATTATTGTAGTTTATTTAAAGATAATTTCCTTTAGATTAAAATATGATCAGAAAAATTATTAAGATTATTTTTAAAATTATGAAATAGTCAGGCGTGGTGGCGCATGCCTTTAATTCCAGTAGCTCTGGAGGCTGTGGCAAGATTTCGAATTCAAAGCCAGCCTCAGCTAAAGCAAGGCTCTAACTAACTCAGTGAAACCCTGTCTCTAAATAAAATACAAAATAAGGCTGGGGATGTGGCTCAGGAACTGAGTGCCCCTGAGTTCAATCCCTAGTACTCTCCCCCACCCCCCAAAAAATAATGAAATAGAAACCCAAAGTTTATAATCTTAACAGATGAAAATTGAAACAGGCTATTTCAGGTAATAATAAAAGCATGTTGTCTAGCCATTCAATTATTCATCCATAAATCATTCATCTATCATTCTGTCCATGATGTCATCCATACATGGATTCACTCACAACTTTAATTTAAAAAATATCTAAAGTGTTGTCTTTTATCAATAGAACAAATTACTAGGTTTGTAAATGTGAATTAAAACATGACACTTGGCATTAAAGATGTTACAGACTAGTAAAGAAATCAGTTGTGCAAATATAGGTCTAATACAATATAAACAGAATCATCAAAATGGTAAAGGTACAGAGTTAGCCTGGAAGAGCTAATTATCATTTTGGATGTGGGTCTCATGATGTGGAATTAACAAAGGCTTCACGAAAACTACAGTACAAGTGAAGAACAAAATTTAGAAGTAATTAGTGATGAGAATTGCTAAAACTTAAAGAGAGCTGCTGGATGAGATTTTATAGGATGCTCACTGCCCAAGGAGGACCCAGACAAAGGTCCCAGCTGGCTGAAATCCAGACCATGCTCCACTCAACAGGCAATGGGACTTTCAGTTGTGCTGCTGCTATTCAAAGAAAGAATGCCTTCCTTAAGAATTGTCACCAAGGTGCTCTTTGCTTGCTCCATAGACCTTGCACCTGTGCACCTGCTTCTCTTGATTTCACCAAAAGACATGGTCCAGGAAGAACATAGGGAATATGTAGGAAAATCGTAGTAAAGATGTATAATTTTACTGAGGCTACAACAGGATGAGTATAACTAGTTCATAATTTTAATTTGAGTTATGTTATATGTTCAAACCATTTCTATGCTGAATTGATAGTGTCAGATCTGCTATTATTGTGGGAAAAATATTTTCCAATTTGTCAACTTTTCCTTCACGAATTGTTATTTTATATTACTAAAATAATAAATTAAAATAGAATAATTTTGAAAAAATACTGACATAAATATACCATATGTTAAAATCTGTCAAAGCTCATAGTGTATGAGGGCACTTACCTTCTTTTTCCTTCTTCTTCAATACATGAAACATTTTAAGATAATAAAATACATTATTAAAAACAAATTTACGGGGCTGGGATTGTAGCTCAGTGGTAGAGTGCTTGCCTAGCACACATGAGGTACTGGGTTCAATCCTCTGCACCACATATAAATAAATAAAATAAAGGTATTTTTTAAAAATTTACTTATTTTTCTTTAATTACATGTACTATAAGTGATCCCATATGATTTTGCCTTAATAACATTTAGTTATATGATATTGGTATAGTGTACACATATTTGAGTTTTTCCTATCACTTGAATAAGTATTTCTGAATATTAAGGATAAGTTTGACAGTAGAAAAAGTATGTAACTGAAAGATGACCATAGCTAAATAAAAAAATTTCATAAATTTTAAAATTTATGTGAACATTTATTTTGTGTATGTTTAATGGGTCTATTTATTTAACTACTATGTGCGTGAGTATATGTACATGTATTGTTTAGATAGATGGATACATAGAAGCTCTGTATTAGCAAAAAAATTAGCAACATCTAACCATCAACCTTTTCTTCCTCTTAAGGAGATTAATACTGATGTTTGAATTCAACGATTATCCTTTGGAAAATGACAGAGAAAAACATGTTATGGTGTAATGAAAAATTAAATTTACCTTAACCAATAAATGTTAAAGGTTGGGGCTGGGACTTTAGCTCAGTGATAGAGCACTTGCCTAGCACATAAGAGGCACTGGGTTCCAGCCTCAGCACCACAAATAAATAAATAAATAAATAAATAAATAAATAAATAAATAAATAAATAAACAAACAAACAAACAAATAAATATAGAGTGTATATATATATAGTTATATTTATATAGTTATATAGTTTATATAGTATATATATGTATATATACAGTATATATATATATATGTGTGTGTGTGTGTGTGTGTGTGTGTATATACTATCTATCTATGTCTATATATACTATCCCTCCACAACTAAAAAAAATATATTTTAAAAATGTTAAAGGTTGCCAAGGAGCTGAGACCAAAATTGACTAAAATTATTGGAGAAGGTTCATGAAAGAAGTGATACCTTATTTTTGTCTTCTTCAGAACATAACCTTGTGTATACATAACCTTGTATATTCACTTGTCCATTGTAATTATAGCTATGATTTGTTTAGCTTCTGTTGTACATTGTATTTTATTTTAATTGCAATGCTATGTAGAGTGGATATCCTTCTTTATATTTCACTGTTTTAAAAATAAGGCCTAAAATGGTTGCACCTGTGTGAGGTCAGGGTCTTGTCAGCAAAGGCACCAGGATTTGAACCCACACATGTCTATTATTATCCTTTTCACTGAACTGTTTCCCTGGGACTATTGAGCTCTGGATTCTTAGTCTTCTTGCCAATTAGTAGCTGTCCTTGACATCTTCCCCTACATTGTGCATGTATTAAAATTTAAAAATGGTAATAATGCATTAGAACTTTGAGAGTTTCTCTGGAGAAATTAGAGGTTTGTGATTGGTGATGGCCTAATTCTGCATGTAACTTACTCTGGTTAAAAATATACCTTTACTAGAATGATTAAATGGACAAAGAAAATTTAAGAATATGAACATACCACATCTTCTAACTTCCAAAGGAAGCAAATAGAGGTAAAATTAGCTGTATGATTAAAGACCTAAATCAAATTGTTAATTGAGGGTAAAAATAAGGCACTTTAATTATATAGGTAAATCCAGAACATTCATTAATAATATAAATTGGACAAATCCAGAACATTCATTTAAAAACACCAAAGTACATAAAAGTTCTGTTATCCTATGAAACAAACTCAATAATTAGTTGGTTATTAAGAAAAAGTTAAGATAGTGATTTTGTAAAGGATCTGCATATTTGTTAAGCTTAGCATTTTGATTTAAAGCATGTAGATAATTTTTCATTTTCCTTTTTATTTAAATGGAGGGCCAAGGTCTTTTGAATAAAATAGTTGGTGTTCTATTGTGTATCTTTACTATACCTATCTGTAATGTGTTGTTTGCAATTTCTATTTTTGTTTTGAAAAGTGGATCAAGACCTTCGAAGAACACACAAAGCAATTTTCTGGATTTCTGAATGGTGGTTCTGCAGTCAGTTCAGTTGTTTAGTGCACACCGAAATTGACAGCAAATTTTTGTTGTTGTTAACTTCTCTTTATCTTTTGAACAAATTAACTTAACTTTCATAGGCTCAATCCTGTATGTTTTCACATTCACATGACTCATTAATTTATGTAATATTTATTTACATTTATAATCAACACATATAAAGTACAACTAACTCATGATAAGCACACTACTCAATGATGGGAGTAAAATGTTTGTAGTCACATGGGGCTTTTCTGATTTTAAACATTCCACATTCATTGGCCATCCTTTGGAATTCCCAGAGGAAAAGGAGGGAAGGACTTAGTCTAGTTAGTCTTAGGTACAATCAAATTGGTTAAGGATCTGTAAAGGACCTCAGGTTCTTCTTAACAAAGGTGACAAACTGAAGAGTTAATATAAAATGTTATTAATATACAAAAACACATCATTCAGATGTCTGGGCACTTATTTTCTTCTGGTATTAACATATAAAAAGATTTGTTTACAAAAAAAGTGTAGAAAAGAACTGTATATTTCGTCATGTGATGTCCTCCCACAGAGAACAAAAAGGAGACAGAAAACAAGCTAAATTCTTCCAAATTCTAATCCCCAACCAGGAGCTCATTTTTTCTGGAGTAGGCACAGTAGTTCTGAGAAGGCTCCTTATAAACATGGAGCATTTTTGTCAAGTAAATTTGATCTATATGGAAATAATAATCTCCAAACTCATTGGTTTGATTGCATCAGGAGATGATCCTTTGGTTATATCAGTATTCTTTTATTAAGAATGCTGGTTTAAATTCCCTATCTTTTAGAAGCAATGTTATGAAACCACAATATTTATTACCAGCAGTGGAAAGGTCAACTAAATTTACATGTTGCTGCAATGAAAGCAGCTGTAGGGGTAGAAATATAAATATCAAGAGACAAAAGACAAGTCTTATTAGTGGAAGAATCTACACAGAATCAATACATAGAGGAAGAAATTCAAATAAAGGAAAGAATTCATATAGAGCTTTTATAAAAAGACGGATAGGAATGGAAAAGGAAAAGAAGCCATATTTTTTTCTGGGTGAAATCCATTTCATGAAAATCAAATATTTGTTGAAAAATACAAAGTGTAAGGATGGAGGCATTGGGGCTTTAAGCATTTTTTAAAAAGTTTTAGTAAACTATGTACACAGTGACTTTAGGAGTCATTGATTACTTACTTACAGAATAGTGAAGTTGAATGATTATAGAATTTTCTTTATTAGCAGCCAGCATTTGACATTAGCTTTCAATAACAAAATGATAGGTTAATTTTGCATTATTAGTTTAGGTTTAATGTTCCTATTATGTACAAAAATATGAATGTATGCATATTCTTAAATGATACTTTTTTTATTCTTCTACAAATTTTGTCCTTTACTCAAATATGCTAAATTTCTATAGTAAGTATCCATGCTATGGTGTATGATACTGTTTTTATTATTTCATTTATGAATCTATATTATTCTCCCTAATTTTTTAACCCCCCAACCCCCCGTGACTAATTATGACTGATTTTCATAGCATAATTATCTTAGGACACACAGAAACATACATAAATATTCTGGCATCTTACTAGATCTGAGGAATCATTTTTAGCCCTGTCAGCTCACCAAGCACAGGTGACTTCAGTTTTAGCTTTCTACAATGTTTTTGAGCCTAACAGTGATGCTTATATGATATGCTAATGAAGGTGATAAGGAAGTTCTTTATCAGTTATCATGATTCTTCTCAGTTGTATGTAGTATATGGGCATATTTTGAAATAGGTGTTTAAAGTTCTTCACTATATCATAATTTCCATGCACCATCAACCTGCTTTTCTAGTACTTGAGGTTTTTGTGTATTTTCTTCTTGTTTGATTCAGACATAAAAGAATCACTAGTTGTTGAGGAAACTAGGTATCTCAGGGGATTGGTAATGAGATACAGAGCCTTTAACCTCTTGGTCACTAGTTCAAATCTGCCCCAGGTCAAAAGTGACAGAAAGTCATTACCCTCTGATGGCAGTTCAATAGGCTATGTGAAAAGAATTTGTGATTTCAGTACCACACAGAGACAAATTTATGCCATAGACCTACAGTAGAGTGGGTACAAAATGGTAGTTGTGATTTTATTTTGAAAAGAAAGGATTCCAGTCATTTCTAAGTATTCCACCTTCTTCCTGTGAGCTAATCCTTTTCATGGATTTGTTGATGGAATGGTAAAGGAAAACTAGGTCTATGCTAGTGTTGGTTTGTGATTTGGGGCCATGACAAGCGTATCCATAATAATCTTTACCTGTCATTTTTGCTAATGAGGTACAATTCAGCCCTTGTTGACTTTTAAAAAGTGATTACATACTCAGATGATGACTAATTCAAAATTGAGTTATATCATTCATGTCTTCTGTTTCTTCAATGATCTTCTGCAAATATCTTTTAATGTTTCATTTTCCTTTTTAATTATATTATTATTTTCCTGTATGTTTGGACATATGTGAATATTTAGGGAGGCCTGTTCTTTCTTATCATTCTTTCACTTAAGAAATTCTTAGTTAACAGATAAGAACAATTATAAAGACACTATGAAGGTAGAGAATGCAAAATTGAGTACAGTGCAAAAAGTTTAGTGCTATGAAAGGTAATTGAATTATGTGTATTTATATAAAAAAACTCAACCTTTACTTTTTTCCCATTTTTAGGGTTTGAGATTCTATAAGGACTCTTATCGCTCGAAAATCTTTAATGAATACTCGAGTTATTAAAACTTCCTTATTTGGGCTCTTTAAAAGGAAGAAAGATTTATATGATCACAATATTTCCTTCATAATATCATACTTACTAATTTAGCTTGATATCAGGCTCACTGATTCTCAAAATGGACCTACAGTGCTGGATTGGAAGAATTTTAAAGCTAACTTACTAGTTTTGTGAGAGGATAATAAAAACTAAAGAATAGTAGGAATTGTGCATCATATTAAAGATTTCTGTTCTGGACCAAGATGAGAAGTTGCTAAAAACATGGTAGGGATTCAGAAGATGAAATTGCAAGAACTTATCTGTGTCCAAGTGTCTGTTACTTGGAAGACCTTCTGTCCCAACTTGAATAAAAGACACTTGTTATCATTTTCATTGCCTAAAATATCACTTTAATTCCACATCTTCAAAGGCATTATTTTGCCCTGACATATACCAGTGATTTCTACAATATCTGAAGAACTATGATTTGAGAATTAGAAATTTAAATTGCACAGGCTTAATATTAGAGTATTTCCGTTACCCTTTGCAGGTTTTGAGGCAGCTTATTCGACCTTACAGTCTCACCAGGAAGCTAATGGGAAAGCCTTGCAGCAATCTTCACAGGAAAGTTTCCAAATGTCAAGTGTCATCTTTCCAGCTGTTAGATGAATGGGTAGCCAAGAGGCATTTATTTGGGTGTGCAGCCCCTGTGAAATCTGGGTGAGGCAGGAGAAAAGGCTATAATTTGGTGGTTAGTTTACCAGCGTTGGTATAGTTGCAAATCTCCTGGCCAGGCAAAGGACTTCATTTTGTGGTTAATGATTGACAGCTGACTGCAGTGTTTTTGCACTTAAAGAATAAAAATGTCTTTTAAAAAAAGGCATCATTGATATGTCATACTAATTTTTGAATCCTCCACTGCTTCAGATAAAAACAATCTTATCAACTGAGCTGCCTTCTTCTCTAAACCCTTTCCAACTGAGAAGAGGTAAGGCTTTTGAAATGACAGCTGTATTAAAATCTTGAGACTTATTGAAAAAGTGTCCTTCAATTTAAGATATATTGCAAACTCTTTAATTCTTATGTTAAGAGAAGATTGATATAAATCATTGGCCACTGTCAGGTTGAAAAACAAAGAATATCAATAAAAAGACAGTTTTAAATCATAATGGATTCTGTTTGAGACAGTAATAGCCTCCAAAAAATAATATTGAAGTATGTCATGGCTAAATGCTGTTTCCATACCAAGTTTTCCACTTCGTCAAGATCACAGTGTCAAGATGACTTCAGTCCAGTCTCATTGGAAACTGAGACTTTAGACTTAACTAGTATTGGAAATGCATGTCATCTCATTTTTATCCCTTGCAATGGCAAGTAGTAAAGTTGGATTTGCTTACAGTCATTGAAAAATGAATTCCATTTCAGCTGGTTATAAATAAACATATAATAAATTCAATAGCAATGGCTATAGAATTTACCTCTGTGATAATATATTCAGGTTAATTTGTGGTGTGTTCCCTAGCTAATGTTTTAAAATAATTATGATGCATCAGCAACTTGACACTTTTCTATTAAAAATTCTATTTGTAATAATGTGCAGCTTTTTGAGTATGAAGGGATTTGCTTTTTAATAACATCTATATTGTTGTAAAAGGAAATCAAGGAAAAAATGAGGAATGAGCCTGTACCTAATGGAGCTATCAAAACAAAACTATCTGGTTGGTGATAGGGAAAGAAAGTACCATGACTAATAAGTAATTTTAATGCCTTTTATTGACTTTGTATAGGGTCCCAAACTTTTATTAAATGGCAGTATTTGACCTGAAAAGTAATTTAAAATAAAATTGTCTCTATAAAAGCAGAATATTTCCTTACCAATACAGAAGTAGATTGCTACTTCAGGCAGAGATAACTCAAGATTAGAATGGACAGAAATAATAATCAGATCTGAAAAATCTGATCCATGCCACAGGGGACTTCAGTGTATGTTGATGGTGTGTGGAAGAAGTAGCCATCACAATGTCACTAGGTCCAAATGGACTATAAATGCTGTGGATCCCATGCCCTGATGCCTAGGGCTGGGAGTTAATGACAAATCACAGTAAAAAAAAAAGCACAGAGAACCCTTAGCTTGCTGAGAAAAATCCAAATGCAAAGTATCCTAATTCATAGTTTTGACCAGAGCTTTGTTCCTCTGCATTTAGTGATCTAGTAAATAAAATTACAGTCTTAAGTTGTGAAGGACTAGATTTAAAAAAAAAAAAAATCCAGGTAGGTGTAGTGTAATGGAAGCCTAAAAGTCAAGAGTCTGACTCTGGGTCCTGACTTTGTGTTGCCTTTCTGGGTTTCTCACTATGGCTCTGAGACAGAACAATGTAATCACAGTACAATTCCCGGCTCAATGACATAACTTTTAAAGTAACCAATACAATACCTTGAGTATCACTATTTTCATCTAAGGAAGGGACAACATTACAATTGTGTATGGTTCTAAAACCCAAATAATCTAAGTTAAAAATAAAGAACTTAATTTATTCAATAACCATTATGTACTGATTAATTTTAGGTGTATAGCACTTGCATTAAATTTTGCCTTTGGATTAATCATTTTTCCTATCTTATGAATTTGAAACACTGTACTTAATTTAGTTGAGATGGATATGACCATGGAGATTATTTGATTCAACCACTGAATAAATGAGTTAAGAAGATGAGATGCAGATGTTAAAAGAATAAGCATAAGTAGTACAATGATTAACTCAGGAGAATAGAACAATAATATAATTATCTGAAAGGGTTTTAGGAAGGATATCAAAGGTACTCAAAGAGATAAAGTCAGGAATAACTTCCAAAGCAGGAGTGGTGGGGGAAGAGTAATTGCATTTCCTTATGTTCAAAGCAAGAGTTATAAAGGTCAGTAAAAGATGAAGATGTATTGCCTTTCTTAAGATATTGGAACTAGGTAATAGTAATGTCAGAGCTAAAACCCAAGGTTTTCAATTCTAAGCCCTACTTTTCTTTACTCTTCTTTATTATACCATACTAATTCATCTTTGTTTGAGTTCTAACTGAGCAAGTGGAAAATACAATACTTAGATAAATCTGTCACTAAACAAAATTCTACTTCTGAATGGAGATAGTATTAGACGTTTTGTAATACATGCACACAGTTTTCAAAATTTACCTTGTTTCATTTGAAATCATCTCCCACAGACCAGAGTCATTCTGTGCCAGATTATATGCCCAGGGTCTGTAGTACAAGTCTTACTTGTCATTGTTGTTCTCTCTGCTATCCCCAATGCCTAGAATAGTGCTTACTGCATGTTTGAAGTTTAGCCATTAAAACACCTGAAATAACTAAACACTTGATAGACGCAGTTGAAGAAATAGATATGTTTTGAAATATTTTAGGTTATGGGGACATAGGGTTAAGGAAACCAACTGAATAGAATCACTTGTTCCATTGGTGATAGATTACTTGGACTGCCAAAAGATTTGGTGCTTAATGGTGGGGTAGAGTTAACATAAAAATGGAAGGATGGAAATGAGCACTCTAGTACTTTGTTATCTTGCTCATTTGATTTTCACGACCCTCCTTTACTACAGGGATTTTTAAAACCTGTTTTAATGTGCACAGGTCTTTCCCCTGAGTCCTGACCTCACCTTAGCTTATTTCAGAGACTTCTTCCAGAAATACAAGAGTTAATCATTTAACACAAAGGCAGGTGTTGGCTAGTATGTTGTTGACTTACAATTTTGAGCTTTTTATTTCAAGTCTTAATATTTAACATCACTGCTGTCACCTTTCTTAAATGTCACTTGTTTTATTTACCTTCATCACTCTTTCTTTGATCATATAGACTCCTTTGTGTTACATGGATTTGCTGTCAGGCACCACCCTGTGCTGGTCACCAGGCTTTTCTGACTCTAGTCATTGACATCTTGTCAGCAGTGTCACCACCTTTGCCCCAAGTCCTCTGAATATGGCAATTGTTACCTTCTTGATTGACACTTTTAAAAATTTGTCAACATGCTATTTTTTATTTTGGGAGGACATCTTAAGTTAAAGCAATTTCATAAAATTAATTCTCTATTTTATCCTTTGAACAGACCCTTTGAATTGTATGAAATAGAGGTAGGGAGTAGTAGTTGACATGCCATTATCTTAACAATTAAAATCCAACAACTGGAATGTAATATAAAAGAATGTTATTACTGTAGTTCAGTTGGTAAACAAATTGACCCCTTTATTCATTAATCTGTTAATATATGTATTACTCCACTACTTACTCAGATGTTTCTTGAAGAATCCACCAAAAATAGACTCCCTCCTCTTCATCCTAACCCACATACTCTGTATTCTACTTCTGAGAAGCCATTCAAGCACATACATAATCGCATGAAAATATGCACACTTAGACCCTCCTCTGCTTCTTTGTGATTCTTCCTCATTTTCTTATCTTCACACTGTAGTATATAATTCAAGAGATTAAAATTTACTAGTGAGAGATATCAACAAATGATGTCAGCAAGCTGTGAGGAAGGAGACTCTGTGAGTGATTTCAGAAAGATAGAATAGTAGAACAGGGGAAATCCTACTACTAGCCCACTCACAGAAATACTGATTTAACATGAGCAACATGAAAGAATGTCTTTGTGAAAATATTAGAACATAGAGGTTATAGACCTCCAGTAGAGTACAAAAGCTGAGAAAACACATTAAAAGGAGTAAGAGAACAGTTTTTTCACATCAGTGATTCTCCAAGCAGGTATAGCACCATGCCAAAATAGGAT
Organism: Ictidomys tridecemlineatus; assembly: GCF_052094955.1. Classification (NCBI taxonomy): domain Eukaryota; kingdom Metazoa; phylum Chordata; class Mammalia; order Rodentia; family Sciuridae; genus Ictidomys; species Ictidomys tridecemlineatus. The sequence continues at coordinate 80,258,093 of NC_135487.1, read as the reverse complement.
CATGTCAGACACAGTTTTTTCAATGTGAGGGTGGGCAAGGCACATATTCAACTGTCCACATTTTGAGGCACTGCTTAAGGAGCCCACTTCTGCTTTCTCTCACAAATTGCCAAGGATAAACCCCTGTTGACAGCAAAGAACAGGGAAATAAGATGGAGCTCACAGTGAGTAGAATACAGATCTTGTGGTGCATGTAAACTCACACCAACGATCTCACTGAACCAAGGCAATCATGATAGGCTTCATCAGACAGAAGAATCCCTCCTGACAGCCATGCATGAAGGTGGAACCCAGACAGGGAATTCATTCACCCAGGGAGTCCTGCTCGCAGCCCCACCCAACCACAGAGTCCAGCTAGCAGCCCTGCCTTAACACAAAGCAGCTTCTGCCAATTGTATCTTAATGGGAAGCCCTTCCTGATGGCCTTGCCAAACCATATGGAATGTCATTGAGATTTGCTTAAAATCAAATCCTGGACACTGGCCCCACCTGCAGATGTTACAAGATGACTATACTAGAATTCCATGACAGCTGACTCCTGAAGACTTTCCCTTGGAAGCCAACTTGTAAAGACTAAAAGTAGGTGATCACTTTCTCAAATGTACAGATATGAAAGCAAGAAGGATGAAAAATCAGGGAAATATGATATCACCAAAGGAAACTAATAAATCTCTAGTAATGCACTCTAAAGAAACGGACATGTACAAACTACCTGACAAATAATTCAGAATAATAGTCTCAATAAAACTCATTGAATATCAAGAGGACAGACAACTAGATATCAAGAAAAACAATATGTATAAAATAAAAACAAACAAAGGCAAGGAATTAAAAAACCTGCAGAAATCTTAGAACTAAGTAATAATGACTGAATGGAAAAATGTAATAGCTTCAAGAGTAGACTTAATCAAGTAAGAGAAATAGTTATTAAAATCCAAGACAGGGCATTTGAAATTATTTATTCACAGTAGCCAAAAAAAAAAAAAAAGCATAAAGAAAGGCTTCTTGAACAACAGAGAGGGAGGAATGGGAAGAACATGGATTTCCAGAATATTAATGGCTGAAAACTTCCCAAATTTGAGGACAAAAATAGACATTTAAGTTAATTAAGATCATTAGTCACCAAATAGGGTTAAATACAAAGAAGTTTATACTGACATAACTAAATTGTTCAAAGTCAAAGACAACAGTTTTGAAAACATCAAGAGAAAATTATTTTATATAGATATGTCTCCAGATAAACAATTACTGAAGGAATTTGTTACTATTAACTCTGCTTTACAAGAAACAGAAGAAAATTCTTCAAATTAAAACAAATAATCACAAATAGCAATGGAAAACTATAAGAACGTATACATATCATTGGGAAAAGTAAAAATATAAATAAACACAGAATATTATAATACTACATTGGTGATCCAAAAATTAAAATACTAGTTCAAAAATTAAAACACAAAATATTAAGAACAATTATAACCAAAAACATGTTAATGAATACATAAAATTCAAAGAGATAAACTTTGTGTGTATACATTTTTTTGTGTGTGACTGAAACCTTAACATGAGTTTTGGTAGGGACAAACCAAATTCAAATTATAGTACTCACCAAATTATATGCATTAATTATGTTTTCATATACCTATACCTCAATACAGTTGTGAGGAAAAGGCATATGCAATAATTATCATTTTCAATATTTTAATATGTAATTAATAAAAAATAGTGTTACAGTGAAGCAATTTTTGAATGATTAATAAATTTAAAAAATTAAACAAACAAAATATATTTTGCTTATTATTGAGTTCCTAACATCTGGACACACTGCCTGCCATAGAGTAAGCACTTGATAAATATTGTAGAAAAGTTGATTAAACCAAAAAGACATTCTAGATCAAGGGACATATAAGGTTTAGAAAGCGTATTTCACCAATTCACTGGTTTCATTGGTGGTAGTACTTTAGTTTACTAAAAAATCTGGTGCGTGGCAGTGGGAGAAGAGTTGACATGGAAATAAAAAGATAAGAAAGAATATAATAGGAAGATAAATATCCAGTGAAATATAGAGCTTGGTGGAAACCACATGCTATGTGATCTGTGTATTTGATGTATATGTTTACTTGATATGTAAGTTTACACAAAGTGGTGTAAGATAAGTTTAGATAGGACTACTTCATGTAGGCTAAAATAAAACATTTGAATATTAATGACTTCCATTAAAAAACTAATGAAGTTTTGAGCATGTCAAATTTGTTTTACAAATTTGTTTTTGTATTCTGGTACAAAGTAAAGAGTGGATTTCAGTATGAGACAAGGAAAATGGGGGAACCAATAAGAAATAGTCCCTAGAAGTAATGACAGAAATCGTTAGGTTTCTGGAAGAAAAGAAATGGGAAATGAGAGAGAAGAAACACCAAAAATCAAATATAGACTTTTGGTTTTTGATAAACAGGAAGAACTAAGGAGGTAATCATATTTTGTTGTTGAAGAGGAAGAAACTTGCATGATACTACCTTCAGTTGGTAAATAGCTGGTTGGTTGGATGGTGATAGAGTTATTTAGATGAAAAAGACAACCTGTATTTAAATTAATGTAATTTAATTTTCTAGCCTTATTCTATGCCCAAGTTATAAGCATTCAGCTCAAAGATACTGTGAATAGAATTCTTTAAAGAATTTAATAAAATGGGATCATTATTTTGAAGAAAATTTTCTATAGTCTCATATCTTTTCTAAAGTTTTCATTATAAGTAATAATTTCTCAAAATGGAGAAATAAAATCCGATTGTATATTATAATTATAGTCATTGGACCTAAGCCTTTCCATCATGGAAGTAGCTAATCCAAATTAATTTCTTTCTGTAAGGTTTCTCTCCTCAGTAGTTGTTTTCTGTGAGGGTGAAGTAAGTGATCTGCAGTTAATTGATGCATTAATCCACCTATGAATTAATCTAAGTAGCTACATGTGTTATTTATTCTGTTCCTTAAAATAATCTCAGATGTGTGTTTCTAGAACATCTGTATCCCAAGAGAGAGTCCATTGTAGTTATACCACAATGGAATATAAATAAATGAGTAAGCAAAAGCTGTTTGATGATGTTATATTTTAGGGAACATAGTAGTGATGATTTATTCCCCCTTAATCAAATATAATACTACCAATAGTCTTTATTTCAGTAGTTTTTTTTCTCATTTTTAAGAAAAGAATCATTCTTTTAAATCAAATTAGGGAAAAATGCAATTGATACAATTGATAGACATCATTGCAATGTGAGTTGCATTTCCCCAACAGCATAACCATTTTATATGCAAATATCTCTGCTAAAATTCCATGATCCAACCAGGTAAAAGTATCTCATGATGAAGGACGATAATATACTGGTCAAATGTGAGGTATTTATAGTGTAAGACTCTACTTATTTTTACTTGTATTCTCAAATTAAAGGTATTGTGATTAATTATAGTAATAATATTTGAATAGTATATACATTCTATTTCTAAAAAGATTTGTTCAGTGTGTTTTTATATGTGCTCTGTGTGTGTTTGCAATCAAATCACAGAAAACTTTTAGGTTAGTTTTTAGTTTTGAGGACATTAATATTTCAGAAAAACAATGTTTATATAAGATGGAGATAGCTTGATGTATTGTAGTAGGGCTAAGATCTGAGTCAGATCTTCATGTACCACTTAATAATTGCTTACTTTAGAAAGAGCAAAAAATATTTACTTTCCTTGAATCTCACTTTCTTCATCTTTCATAAGAGAATAAGGCCTTCTTTCAAGAGTCACAATTTTCACAAAGGGAATAAATAGAAAATACCAATCACTGGTTCTGGCACAAAGTCTTACTTGGACAAGTGTCTCATTGATTTGCAGGATATACTTAGTGTCCTATTTTTACAGTAAGCCTTGGCTTTTACACATGTGTTTGTGCTTACTGGCTATGATTCTTGATAAGCAGATGGGGGCTCCACAAGAGCACCTTTTAGAGTATCTGCCCAGCTTCCACGATATTTTGTGCCCTTGCACAGACCCTTAGTAGCCACTTAGCTGAATAAGGTAGACATCTACCACAGTCATGGCCAAGACTGTGTCCCTTGCTTGAGAATTAGGAATTGGAAAGAGAATTCATATGACCAGAGAAGTTGTTCTCAGCCTTCTGTGTACAATGTGATTCTTTGAAGAGATTGTTAAGAATGTCTGGGTCCCACTCAAGAAATTATAATGTAATCATTGTTTGAAGGTACTTGGTGTTCACATCAGAATTTTTAAAACTCTCCTGATGTTTCTTAAGTTTAAAGTAGAAAATGAATGGGCTGGACCAATGTAATATCAATCAATATGGATAAAGAAGTAGGGGAAGCCAATTGGAGAGAGAAAGGAATGGATTTATATTTTTGATAAGTTCTTTTTTTCAATATGTGGGTATATGTGCTGTATGTGTACTCAAATCAAACCATCATGAAAAACATTTATTATTTTCTAACATTGAGGATATTTATGTTTTGGAGAAATAATGCTTATGTAAGATGGGAGATGCTTGAAGAGAAGAAAAGAGAAAGCTGGATCTTATGGCTTTCCTTGAGAATTTTTAGCCTTTTCTGGAGGTCCCGCCACATGCCTGCTTGAATTTCATGAGATTGTTCTGTATCCTCATAGTAACCATCTGAAGCTAGTTTCTGTTGCTTATGACCAATTGGTTGTCCATTAAAAACTAGAATTAAAAAGTCAAGGAATGTAGAAAAATGTTATACTTTAGGTAGGATCCTAACAAAATTGTGAAGTTGGTGAATCTTTAACTCACTTTATGTTATTGAATTATAGAATGTATATATTTATATAGCACCATGACTTACAAACCCAGAGCAGTTACTGACTATTCCCACTAGATGGCTCTTTGGAGAATCTTTACATTAGAATCATGGAATAATGGACTTTTGCATATTTGGAATAAAGTTAATGATTATTTCATCTACATTCATTATCACCTTACTGGAAACTGATGTGAAAAAGAGGCTAAGTTTCCAAGATTTCTAGTCTAATACATTCAACAAATATTTTGAGCATCTTTCTGCCAAATCTTATGCTAGGTACTGAAATTAAATTAAGCAGAATATATATATATATATATGTATATATATATATATATATATACATATATATATCACAAGTACAGAATATTAAACAGAAATAATTTTATTTGTGCGGAGCTATATAAGTTTCCCAGTAGAAATCACAGCTGGACTGAATCAGGAAGGCTTAACTGAAAATTTCAAAGCATTTAAACCAAGTAGAAAATAATACTTCATGAAAAAAGTCCAGATACATAGATGCATTAATGATATTTTTAAATATTGAAAATATTTTAATAAACTGAAGCATAATAATATATGCATTATAAAAATGGTAGAAGATGAGATTAGTAAGAGTAGAGGGTGAAGAACCAAAGTCAAAATTGGGATTATATAATATAAGCAGTTTATTGTTTATTCTGTAGTGAAGGACCTCAAAGAAATTTACAGATGGGAATGAAATGAGAACATTTAAGTGTAGCCTCTATAAATTTGGGACGTCTCAAAATCTATACCATCAAGTTAATTTTTAGAATTGTATTTTAAGTGACTAAAATCTTTACTCAGTCTCTCCAGAAAAAAAAAAATCCTGAGGGGGGAAAAAAGCAAACTATAAAAGAAAATGATCTTTAGACATCTCTCTCATTTTCAAAGTCTCACATGTCTGGCAAAAGCTTCTAAAATAGCAATGTTACTCCTTATTTTTATGCTCTAAGAGCTGGACATCTAGATTTTCCTTAAATGCCATTTTTATCATCCTCACTTCAGTTCTTTATGACTTTACATTCTTTTCTTTTCAGTTTTCTTCCCTTTTTTTGTTGTTTTTTTTTCCCCATTAAGTGTATGTTGAGCAACCAAAGAAGTTGAGAAAGAATGATTGAAAGATTTTTGTTTCTAAAGGGTGACTTACAATCATCAGCCAACAACACAGAAAACATATATATGTTGTGGTGGTTTTGCTACTGAGAAACTTACTGTTATCCATTTACCTTCCTTTGGTTTTCTCTTGGTAAGATAACGCTTTTAAAGTAGATCATCTCTTTGGCTGTTTGAGTTCTGTGTTTTTTTTTTTAACTTTAAGAAATAATAATGTCACTGAAATGTCAATTGAGAGCCATCTTGGAGGACACTAATGAGCAGGCTTTTTACCTGGATCTTCTCTTGATGGGTTTTAGAGTATTATTGCTTCTTTTCAAAAATTATTTTAAGCAAGCTATGAACAGAAAAAAGAAAGAAAGAAAGAAAGAAAGAAAGAAAGAAAGAAAGAAAGAAAGAAAGAAAGAAAGGAAGGAAGAAAGAAAAGGAACACCTACCAATGTAACAGAATAGGGAGCCCAGAAATGAGCCTACATGTGTATGGTCAAATGATTTTTTAAGAAATATGCATTTGGGAAAGGAGAGTCACTTCAATACATGATTTTAGAGAAACTATATCCACATGTAGAAGAATAGAAAGGGATACTACCTCACACTGTACACAAAAATCTATTCAAAATGGACTGAAGACTTAAATGTGGAACTAAAAACCTTAAAAAAAATACTGGAAGAAAACAGAGGGAAACCACATGCCATTCACCTGGGCAAAGATATTCTGAACTTGACCTGAAAAGCACATTTGAGAAAAACAAAAATAGACAAGTGAGATTATGCCAAAATAAAAAGTGCAAGAAGTGCTGCAAAGAAAACAGTGGTTTTCAAAGTTTATCTATGGATTGAGAGAAAATATAACCAATTTATATATTCAGTAAGGGGTTAATATTCAAAATATATAAGAGCAAGAAAAAATAATTTAAAAATAAACAAAGGAACTAAATAGACATTTCTCAAAGGGGACATACAAATGGCCAATGTGTGTATGTATATATATATATATATATATATATATATATATATATATAAAGGATTACTATTCCTAATCACTAGAGAAATGCAATTAGAACTGTAATGAGATGTCATCTCATTCCTATAAACTGGCTATTATCAAAAACATGAAAGATAAGAAGTATTGCTGAGGCTATGGAGAAAAGGGGATCATTGCACATTGTTGGTGGAAATGTAAATTAGCACATCTTGTGGAAAATTGTATGGAGGGAGGTTCCTTTAAAAAATAGAATTTCTATTGATCTAGCCATTCTACTCCTAGGTATTTACTCCCAATAATTGAAATCAGCATGTCAAAGAGATGCCTGTACTCTCATGTGCATACAAGTTCCATTCACTATAGGCAAGTTATATAATCAACCTAACTGTCCCTCAACTGATTAATGAATAAAGGTGTGAATACATATTGGAATGTTTTTTTTTAAAAAAAAAACAAAATAAGAAATTCTGTCATTTGTGAAAACTTAGGTTAAACTGGACAGCATTGTGTGGAGTGAAGTAAGCCAGGCACAGAGAAAAAGATACTACATGTTCTCATGTGTAGAACCCAGAACAACTGAACTCAGAAAAGAGAGTAGAATGGTAGTTAACAGAAGTTGGGGGATGGAAAAAGGGGCAAGTGGTGGTCAAAGGGTGCCAGATCTCAAACAGGAGAAATATTTTTGAAATATATTGTACTAGCATGTTGAAGATAATAAAGAGTATTTTGCATTTGAGAATTGCTAATAATAAATTTCAAATGCTCTTATCACAAAAAAAATTGTTAAGTATTTGAGGTAATGAGCATGTCCCTAACTTGATTTAATTATTCCACATCATATTCATAAACTATAACATTACTTTGTACCCCATAAATGTATGTGATTATAATTTGTCAATTAATAATGCAAAAGTTTAAAAAAATTGTTTTAATCTTTTTTTAATATCTCATGTAAATTGTTATGGTTTGGATGTGAGGTGTACCCCCCAAAGCTCACATGTGAGACAATGCAAGAAGGTTCAGAGGAAAAATATTAGGATTGTGAGAATCTTAATTAATGTGAATAAAGGTGTTCACACATATTTGAATTAATCCCCTGATAGGGATTAACTGTGTTAATTGAAGTGGTAGGTTGTAGCTGAAGGAGGTAGGAATTGGGGGCATAGCTATGGAGTATATATTTTGTATCTGGAGAGTGGAGTCTCTCTCTTTGCTTCCTGACCACCATGTGAGCTACTTCCCTCTGCTATACTCTTCCGCCATGATGTTTAGCCTCACCTTGAGCCCTGTGGAATGGAGCCAGCCTTCTCTGGACTAACACTTCTGAATCTCTCAAATAAATTTTTCCTCCTTAAAATTGTTCTGGTTAGATCATTTAGTCACAGCTATGAAAAAGCTGACTAAAACAATTGGGTCCATTACTGAAAACATTAAAAATACAGTAAGCAAAATTCTAAAATCATAAGTCATCTAAACTTTTATTCTGAGAGATAATTCTGCTCATTATATTACTTGGTGATAGATGAATAAAGAAAGATATTTACATGTATCTATTTACTGAAATCTGTACATTTATATATAGTATCACCTCATACTTGTACATAACAAAACTCTCAGGCCAATACATTCATTTCCTCTTGTTGTTTCCGATGCTAGCAAGCATTCCCTTGTAGGGTAAACTGTCATGGAACTAGTCTCTATTGGTTGATATCTGGTTTGTTTGTTTTTTAAAATATATGTGATTTATTAACAGTATTGGGTGACTAGAAAGATGGTATTGTCTGAAATTGAAAATCTGTATGCACATTTTTTAGGAAGGAATACACAGATACATTTTAAAAGTTGAATTGGAAGTAGGGCCAAATGTCTACCTTTGAAGGTTTGAATTTTCTAAGAAATCCCAAATTGGAGTTTGCATTTGGGATTTGGGAAGAATTAGCTTGTGGTGAGACCAGAAATTGAGACTCTGAGTTCCCCAAGCCAGAGGACAAAGGGGAGCAGCATTACATTGCAACAAAGAATCAAGAAGCCAAAATTACATGCAGACCTGTTATAGCAGAGTTTTAGGTTATATCATATACAAATGCACAGCAGTAGCAATTTTATAAATAAAATGTGTATTTTATGAGAAATGTACTTCTCATGTGAAAGAGTCTTTGTATATGTGTATGTTTACATTTTGATACTTGTGTGATTTGGTATATTGCATTTTGTTTTGTTTCAAACCTAAAAATCTTGCAAAATCTTGTCCAAATTATTTTTTTCTAGTTATTAAGGTTATAATCTTATGGATTTTGTGACAATGATCTATTTATTCAATACTACACAAATTAGCCAATGCAAATTGAGCCAGACATATACCTACGTATTTGCTGTTGCCTAATGCCATATATAGCTACTACTTGAAACAAACTAAATTCATCTATAAGATTAAAGAGGTTACATATTTCAGTAAATAGCCATAAAAAAAAGAGAGGAAAACTTGTAGCGTCATTCACTTTATCTAATAAAGTATGCAGGACCACATGTATCTCTGCTATGGATATTAGACACAGGGGTTCCCAGGGTTGTTTCTGTTTCTGAGATTCTGAACATAAGGAAATTGTTTCTAAAATTTTCCCAGTGTTTTCTAATCTCTTCCTCTCATGTCAGGAAATTACTCATTAGTGTAGCCTAAAACTTGCTTGATTCAATTTAAATAATGGTAACACAGAGCTAAGAAAATACTATCAAGAGTGATTTTCTAGCTAGATGTGGTGGTACATGCCTGTAATCCCAGTGAAGGGAGCCTGAGGCAGGAGGATTATAAGTTTGATGCCAGCCTCAGCAACTTAGGCCCTTGGAAACTTAGAATTTATCCCAAACTCAAAAAGTAAAAAGGACTGATTCAATCCCCAGTACCCAAAACAAGCAAATATCAACCAAAAGTGGTTGTCTCCCATGTCCATTTTATACATACCTACATGGACACAAGCATGCACATATACTCACCTCATAAATTTCCAATCTCTAATTCCCTATATTATACATTCTAGTTATTTTCTTTTTCATATTCATTTTAATGGTATTGCAATTCTTTGTGAGGGCAGGAGAAATTATGTTCACATATTGACTATCAAATATTCAGAAATATGCCTTGTAGGTCTGGGGATGTACCTCAGTGATAGAGTGCTTTTGCATGTGGGAGGTCCTGGGTTCCATCCCTAGAGACACACGTATACACACACACACACACAAAAAAAAAAAAAATGGTGAGGGGAATAAAGAAAGAACAATATCTTGGAAACCCAGCATATCCCTATCTGCCATGGTTGAAGGCTGGATACCATGAAGCATCTTTTTTGCAAGACCGGAAACATAATAGTCTTTCAATTGGCAAGTTGGATGCGTTTTTACATATTAAGTGAACTTTACTTTGCATTATAAATGGTGAAGGCCTAGAAGTAATTTCTATGCAAGTCATGGAAATCTTTATCTACACAAGACACACTCCTATAAAATTAAAGTTCTGCTCAAATAACTTTTCTTTTGAGTGATGATTCACAAGAGAAAGAAGTTCTACTTTTGAATTAACTAGCCCTATCTATTCAGTAAATACTTTGGCTGAGAAAATTCATCCTTTTTTTTTTGTATTTTCCAGTATTATTTGTCTTTTAGAGATAAACAGAGAAAAAAAAGTAAGGAGGGGAAGGAAGGGAAGGACAGAAAACGAGGAAGAGGAGAAAGGGAGGAAAGGACATTTAGGAAACTTCTACTATGCTTCAGTGTACCATATACATATGTATTTATGTCAGTTACAGTTATACTGCAAGGTAGCCTTATTACATGATCCTTTAACAAAAGTTAGTGTGCAGGTTTTAGTGCCATCTTAAGATTTTGACATCAATTGTTACCTGTTTAGTTTCTGAAAAAAAAAAAAAAACTCCCCTAATGCACGTGAGTACATTATCCACTTTCCCAATTAGATGTCTCCCTCTAGCTTATCATTTCCTGCATTTTCCAATATCCCCATGGGGCAGGAAATTAGGCAGCTGGCATTCCTACTGCTTTACTGAAAACTATGGAGGAAAAAACACAAGGACATGTTAGGTAGCTTCCTAAAATCACATAAGCAGTAGTGAGATTACTGGAAATTGAATTTAGGCCTCTGACTTTCTGTTGCCCATATCTCTGAGCACTAAGACATTTTCATAAATTAAGTACAAAGAAGCTGGGTTAATGGAACCAGGGAGATAAATTCTAAAATTATTCCCTTTTGTGTTTGAAACTCAGTATGTTTTAAATAGAGTTGTGTGTTTGTTTAATTGATTTTTATTTGTTAATACTCTCTATACTGCCTTTTAGATTAGAAAAGAATGATAATTACATATGAATTTGGTTCACTGCTAACTGACTTGTAGCCAGTTTTCATCATTGTAAACAGACTGATGTAATCTATATGAATTCAAATGCTGTGTTGAAGTGATTTTTATAAAACAATTATATAGATAATTCAGATGTGATATAGCAATTATTGACTCTTTGTTTGTTTTTTGCAGTCACAATATGGAGCTTCAGTTTCTGCCAAGCCCGAACTACCCCTCTTTTACACTCCTATTGATCTGGTGGACATTAGTGTGGAAATGGCTGGATTGAAGTTTATAAATCCTTTTGGTCTTGCTAGTGCAACCCCAGCTACCAACTCATCAATGATCCGAAGAGCTTTTGAAGCTGGATGGGCTTTTGCCTTGACCAAAACTTTCTCTCTTGATAAGGTAAGAATATATTTTTGAAGTCATGCCTAAATGTATAGTATGTACTTTAATTAAGGCATAAGTAATATATAATGTGAGTATAATAACCAAGATATAATAATTATTAAACTATTAACTATATATTGTCATAACACAATAGGCTTTAACTTCCTTTCAGCCCATCTATTCTGTGGAAGCAGGGGTACCGAATATATTTCTCATTTTGTATTGTATAGGAATCATCAAAAGTATAAATATTATAAAAGTGACTTTTCACTTAACCATACACTCTTCATTTTTTCTTTATTGAAACACATGAAAATTATACATATTAATAGAATACTATGTAATGTTTTGATATATGTATATGTTGTGTAATGTTTAAATCAGGCTAAATATATCTATCCCTTTGAACATTTATGGTTTCTTAATGGTTAAAATAATCGAATTTCTTTCTTCTTTTTTCAAATATACAGTACATTATTGTTTTCTATGGTCATCCTACTATGCAATGTAATGCTCCAGAACTTCTATCTAACTGTGGCTTAGTATCCATTAATCAACCCTCCCTGTCCTTTCTCCTTTTCTCCGACACTCTTCAGCCTCTGGTAACCACCATTCTACCCCCAGTCTCTATGAGATAAACTTTTTTAACATTTGAGTGAAATCATGAAATACATGTTTGCTTATATCTAGCTTATTTCACTTAATGTAATGATCCCTAGTACCACCCATGTCATTGCATGGATGAAAATGAAAGGCTATCCTTCATTTTATGGATGAACAATATATTCCATTTTACATACTACCAATGGACTTAGGTTGTTCCCATTTCTTGATTGCTGTGAGTAGTGCTGCAATGAACATGGAAGTGCCGATGTTTTGGACATATTGATTTTATTTGTTTTAGATATATAACAAATACTAGGATTACTGGATTATATGTTAGTTCTATTTTTAATTGTTTTTTGACATTATTGTTTTGTGACATTATTGTTTTGTGATTTTTAGATGTGTGTACATATGCTTCAACTTGAAGTTAAGGAGACCATGAACTTGGTTTATACAAAATTCTGGGGTCCAGTTAATGTATAAAGAATCCCTCACTATATTTGTTGGTGTTTGTAATAAGATTCTTCATGATTTTGAATATAGTAAGTTTTTCAAATAAACAGATACCCTGAGTTTCATGAGATATTATCAGTCTACTCAGACCACAAGTGGACATACTTAGTAGGAAATAAACTACATATTAAAGTTGAGATTGGTTATCTGAAGTACACAAACCATATATATGCATTTTTTCAGAAAAGGACCATTTATGCAGTGGAATGTGATATCCATAGACAGCTTTAAATCAGAAGACAACAGCAGAATTTAACATTTCTTAGGTCATTTATTGATAAAAATTTTAGTTGCTAAGCCACTCAGTGTATTTAGTACTAACTGGTAGTTAGTTATAATTAATGTATAAGAATGTGTGAATCTAGCAACTAAGAAAAGAGTATCATTATTTAAACCAGCCTTATCCTTAGGCAAAGAAAATAATAGAGAACAAACATGCCCCATTAAGCACATTCTCTCCCTCTTTCTTCTCTTACTAGGATCAATAGCTAGCATTATTATGGGTAAAACATTACAGCTGTCTTCCTCTGACAGCTTTACAAGATGCTATGTATAAGTGTGGTCAAGAAAATCCATAGAATCTTCAAAACTTAGAAAAATCAGTGCTGAGAAAACATATTTCTTAAAGATTTTTATATTTAAATACAAAGAGGGTTTTATTCAAATAAATCAACTGACTCTTTAGAAAGCCTTTCATTAAACAAAGTGTAAAAATGAACAGAATAAACTGGATTCCACTTTAGAATATCATGAATAAATTATTTACAATCTTGTAGAATATTAATAGTATATTTGTCTTTTTTTCAACCCATCCTTTAAGAGTTACTGGAGAACTGTAATCAAATGTTCAATCTGTTGAGGAAAACAGTCTCAGATAGCATTGAATAACTATACCTGTTATGCTATTTTAGAATACACATGTGAAAACTGAGATAGGTGGTTTAAACAGGTATAAGTGAAGAATTAGGCAAAAAGGAATTTGCTTTGGATTTTCTTTGCTTGCAGAAATTGAGTTCTGATTAATCAGAAACATCAGTCTTTCCCCTGTTGGTGACATGCATTGATTTGTGATGCTGTGTCTTTCAGTAACCCAGGAGCACTTGCCTTTATTAGGATCACCAGCAGAAATAAATGTGGAAGCTAACTTTCTCCTAAACCTCCAATTTAAATTTAATCTACCAATTCAGAAGTCTGTGATGCTGGTTCAAAAGGGGAGTTATGAACAAATGCAAATTAAATTTGGCACATGAAACATAAAGAAGGGGGGCTTTTCAGACTTCCTACTTTACTTCTTTTGCTAGTGAATATAAAAAAAATAATGTGCAAAGACTATTTTAAACACATTTTGCTGATTTTAAAGGACAAAAATAACGAAGCTACCTTGCATTTATATAATGTCATTTTCTAAAAAGATCACTTCCTATACATAAGTATGCAGAATATCCCATTTTCCTGATAAAGTACTGTATTTGTTTTTTTTATATTGTCCCTAATTAGTGATTAAATGTTACACATATATAATTATGTATTATGAATTTCTTACTGATGAAATGTTGTAGCATACACCATTTTATTTGTTTTTTTTCCTGCAGACTTTTACCAAAGACATCTATTAAAGCATTATATGTACTATACATTTGTGTGACATTATAGCATACCAATTGAGATTAGTCTTATTATAATTTATTATGCCAATTCAAGAATCTATTTAAAATGTATTAAAATTCAGAATCTTGACATTTGAAATTTGGATGCTTTTCATATGACAAAGGTTAGTCTATAGAGTTTTGTTATCATATGAAATATTAATATTTCACAATACAGTTTTGATGAAGTACAATTTGCCGAGGCTGCATATGATAAAGAAATTAAATGCTTACCAAGGGAGTTCAGTAAAAAATTAGAGCCCTGCCTGAACATCTGCTGGAAATTTTATTATCCTGTCCTACTGACAGTGTGGCTCCCTTGTTTTTCTAGATTGACAGCTGAATATTGCACTGATTTCTGCAGCAAATACGTTTAGGTGAACTTTGTTTCCCTTTTTTTTTTGTGGGAGTTCAGAACATGCTTTTGATTTTCATCCTATATTTTTTTTATACTCTTGACATTTGTAGATGCCAGATTGAGGTCTAATACGCTGTAGCAACGATAGACCATTGACTTACAGTGAAATGCCAGTTGATATCTCAGTAAACAGAAATATTATTATTCTTTACTGTGCAGTCTGTATAAAAACTGTATGTGCTTTCTTTAGGGAGGCAAATGATCAGATTTTTAATGTCAAATATAAAAAGATCTATGTTTGCTTTTGTGTTAAATAACATCAAAGATGGCTTTTATTAACTATATTCTTCCATTCCAAATCAGTCTAAAAATTTCCCAAAATAACTAAATTGCTTTTCTTGATATTCTATTTATGATTTTTAAGAATGATAAAATAATATTTAAAATAAAATTATATTGCATAAATAAATATTCAGTTCAAGTTTAAATTAAAAAGATGGGAGAGAAATCAATCTGTCAAACCTAATTAAAGCTAAATTAACATAACAAAACAGAGAGGTGCTCTTTTTAACTAGGAGTACTAGAAATGTTTTGGACTTCACATAAAATAATCCCATGATCTCTGTTCACATTATATTGATAGGAAATGGATCAAAACGTTTTGTTTTTATTAATCATGTCTCTGAATTGTGTCCTGAGAACTCATATTCTGTATTCCAAATGTACATATAAGTTGTAATTTTTAGTAAGAAAAAGTCTTGAATGAATATGTAACATTGTAATAAATATTAAGTGATTAGGTAAATAGGTAGGTAAAATGGGTCTCTAATACATAAAATACAGAAAACTAAAAACCCCAAAATATTTAAGACTCTTCATTATTTCTTTGGTGTTGAAGTATTGATTGTAGCTGTTTCTGTAAAATACAACCTTATACTACACAGCACAATGCTTAGTTTATAGGAAGGTTTGATAAATGTTTCATGAATATTCATTGGATAAATGAATTAATAAATGAATAAATAGATTTTTGTCACCAGCATATTGAGTTTTTTCCCCAGCCATATGAACAGATAGTTAACACATAAAACAATTGACTATTCTTAGTATTGATCTAAATCAAAAGTGAAAAGGCCAATTCAAAAATTTTCATATCCTATGTTGTTTCTGTAATACATCTGTACCAGTCTAAAGATGAAAATGTCAGTGAAATTTCTACATGCATGGATTATACTTTAAGACTTTGGTTTTTGAATAAGCCTTTAAAATGCAGAGGATTATTGAGAAAACAGAATAAGTACCACATATTAGGAAAAGACATAAAAATCATCTGGCCCAATTATGTAAGCTCATGCATCAGTAGTCCTGACAGAAGAAATGTAACCTGCTCGTGGACACTTATAGTGACATGGAATATACTACATTTTTAAGGCGATGCAGCCTGTGATAGCTATGGAAAGATCTATTTTATTGACTCCAAATTAGCCTTCTCATGAGTTTCATCTATGTTTTATCTATAGTTCTGCTCTCTGAAATATTACGTAATGAATTAGTGCAATTTAATACAAATAAATTGATTTTAAAACACAGTCTGCCCACCCCCAGTAAAAAAAAAAAATTACCCTAAAGAATGGCGAACAATTATTGACAGAAAGTATAGTGTACAGAAAAGAACTTTGGCCTGGGAGACTCTAGTTTCTATGCAAAGTTGCTTCTAGATCACTATTGTGAACATATTGTTCAACAGTATAGGTTGTTATGGTTTGCCATAGTTGTCATTGTTATTCACATATTCACTACCATTTATCCAGTGCTTAGAATGCACAGACCAAATGTTTTTCATAATTTATCTTGCTTAATTTACACAATATCCCTGTAAGCTAGATATTGTTTTGTTTTCAGATGAAGTAATGGGCTGAGAAATTTAAATAAATTACCCTGGACTTAACACAACTACCTATTTACTCACAATCATATATGTTGGAAATTTGGGCTGAGCTCGTGTGAACAGCTCTTCTGCTTCACATTGTGTCTTCAGGGCTCATTCAGGCATTTGTAGTCCTCTGGTGGATGCCTGGGGACTGGCAAAATATTGTAAGGAATCTGGAGCCTCAAGTGGGATTGCTGTAATTGCTGAGTTCCTCTCTGTCTCTTCATTGTCTTTCTTTCCTTATGGTGTTTCATTATCAAGAAGGCTAGTTTGGACTTGTTCACAAGGTGGTAGCAATGTTCTAAGGGGAACAAGAATGGAAGCTATAAGACCTATTGAGATGAAGACTCTAAAGCACTTTGTGTGCTCCTATCATATTCTTTTGATCAAAGCAAGTCACAAAATCAGTTTATATTCAAGAAATATAAACCATCCATTATTGACAAAAGAATCACAAATCATATCACAAAGAGACAGGAATACAGATTCTAACCACCTTTCCAAACAGTCTTCACTTGTCCTCTACTAATAATAATTTTATATTCTTCCCACAAGCAAAAGTACATCCAACTCTTTCTAAGAAACTAAAATACCTTGATTAATGACATTAGGCTGAACTTCCATGACCTTGTGACCTCACTGGGTCCCAATGCATCTGAAGTTACTTTGAAACAAGTTATCTGTTCCCCATACTCCCAACATAAAACACCATGGTCAAGCCAACCACACTACTCTCATTCAGGAATAGGAGAAATGGAAGACACATAAGCATTCAAATGTCTATAGCAATTCTGAAATAGTTTAGCACTTTTTCAGGGCTCTGAACTCTAGGGATGGGGGAAGTTTCTATTTAGGATCCAGTTCTGCTCCCTGGTAGTGATTTCTTTATTTATTTTTTCCTACCTACTATGTCTCTGTCCTCTGGGCTGTTGATTTTGAGGTTTTCCCCCATACCCAGTAAATTGCCAGTGATGGTCCATGTTGGCAACTGAGTCACTCTCAGCATGTTCCTACTCCTGAAAAGAAGGTTAAGATCCCCAATCCTCTCTTTCTTTTTAATTGTTGTTTTAGTCCTCACTCACAGTGGATGTCCTATTTTCTTATTTTTCTACCTAAGATTCTACTAGGACCTACCTGGAATCATCCTAAAGTTATAACAGTCTTACTAAAACATTCTTGATGTAATATTTACTGTAAGGTAATTTCCTTTGAAAATCTTTTTTTTTTCATATAGGAGAGACTTATAATAAAGAATAGCTTTATTTTCTAGCTCAGCCAGCACTGGCACTTTTTGACTTGGTCTAAGTTTTGTTTAGCAAATTAAATATATCCCCCTTCAGCTCTTTATTTTCATATTATACTTGGTTATATACATTCTACTGATACTTCCAGCATTCTGTCTAGAAATTTTCTTCGTCAGATCCATAAATGCATTAAGTATATTTTATATTTTTGAATTATCCCTGACAATGTTTTTGGCTCTTTCCCCAGCCCCCAGTAAAAATTTTCTTAGCACATTTTAAGCCTCTGCAAACAGTTTGTTTGATATTTTTCCAGCATTTACTAACAGCCTACTCTTGGTTTTTCAAGCTTCTGCCTAACTCACAATCTCAAAGACAATGCTACACATTTTTAAATTTCCTATGCTAGCAAGCATAAAGATTTTTGTATCATTTCTCTATTATTACATATCATATTATCCCACAAGTTAGTTTGAAACAGCAATAAGTTACTTTCTCTGTTTCTATAGTTTGGCAATGCTGTCAGGGCTCAGGGGATTGGCTAGCCCTTGCTCCACTGGTGTTACTAGTTTTCACTCATGTATTTGCAGTCACTTGACAGATTGGCTGGTGGTGGACTGGTGACTGGCTCTTCTTCCACAGTCTGAATCCTCAGTTGGCATGGCAAGTCCATTATCTCCATATGGTCTTATCTTCAAAGTGGCTCTACAGGGCTTATTCACAAGGTAGTGTTACTGGTTCCAAAAAGGCCAGAGGAAAAATTCCAAGTGGTTTTGAGGCAGAAGCTTAGAAGAAGCACAATCCAGTTTTCATTGGGTTCTATTGATAGGGCAAGTCAAGGCCAGATCAGAATGAAAAGGCATGGCAATAGCTCCTCCTATTAAAAGGCTGAAACCTACTATATCAAGATTTGAACCTAGATCTGTTTGATACAAGTTGTAGCTTTCTCCACTATTGTAGGATTCTTCATAATTTATCATTTCAGAACCTTGTTACTTTGTCCCAAATGAAGGTTGTTTGCATCAGTGTTCTGCGGAGACCCAGAGTTAAGTAGATCAAGGACACCAAGGGCTTGCCTCCTGTGGCAGTACAGTACCTGGCTACGCTTATATTTCTATTGAGAAATACATAGAAACTCCAGTGAGAAAGAGAGCATTTTGATTTACAATCTTTGAGAATCCACAGTCATTCCATGCCAATTCCCTGTGCTGCTCTTCTCCAGCCACATTGGCCTTCTTTTTAGTTTTCCAACATGGCAACTTCCATTCTTCAGGGCTGTTTTCCTTGGTTACTCTTTCTGGAATGTTCTGCTGTCAGATCTTTACATAACCAGTTTTTGCATCTGATTTTATTCTCAGATTAAAATTTTCTCCTTGGAGAAGCCTTTGCTGACCATTCAAAACTAAGCCTTTTGTGCTACATTACACTGGTGTTTTTTTTTTTTCTTCACTGTACTTTATACTGTATAAAATGGCCATGCTCTTGATTATTTATTTGTTTGTGTGTTTGTTTTCTGTTTTAGCCTCTTGAAGTAGGCTCCATAAGAAAGGGATATTGTGTTTCTTGCTCACTATTGCATGACCAGTGCCAAGAACAAGGTCTGGCAGATAGGAAGGACTCAATGCATACTTGTTAGGTGAATGGATAATTACAGGATTCTAATTTGGACCACAATTCCACATGACAGCTTTTCAGTTTCTTAGAGACAGCTCTCATGCTGTATCCATAAGCCTTTTCTTTTTCCTTTCTAAATAGTCCTGTTTTACTTCTCATAATAAGTTTTGCAGACTTTTTACCATGTAGTTTGTCTGTTCCCCCATGTAGATTTCAAGAAAGTTGTGTCAGTCCACATTATCTTAATTGAGAGGGAGTTGTGCCTGAATTTGCACAAATTGCACAAATTACTAGTGCCTATCAACCAGACAAGAATTGAAGAATACCATTTTTAGGACAATAAATGATAAAAGTAATATTTAAAGCTGAAAGTTTCATAAATATGTTATGTAATATTTTGGAGCCTGGCTAATTTTCTTTGGATTATAAAACAGAGTATTAAATTTACTTCTGTAACTTATTTTTGAAGGTTTTATTAGAAGTAAAGATCTGGATATTTTAAAAACATTAAATCAAACTGATTTATTTTATTATTATCAATAATTTCTGTTACTTCATCATAAAGTTCTGTGAAACAATACACAAATAATAGTTCATGGCGTTGTTTTTACTATATTGCTAGCTTCAAATTTTGTATATAGTTGATTTCTCTTCACTGTATAATATTGTTCTCCTGATATATAGTTATACATTAACTAAAATTAACTAAGCAGTTATAATTATTTAAACAGAATTAATGTAAATTCACGTTGGAGTCTTTTAACATGCTAGAAGCCAAAATGATTTCCTTGTACCAAGAGTTTGCAACCTAACTAGTTCCTTTGAGTATTGTTTAGACTTTCATTATTAAAATTTATAAAATTGACTTATTCTCAAATGATAAAGGATGAGTTTATTAAAAGGCACAGTTCACATGTACTAGCTTTGTAGGAGTTTTTTGTTTTGTTTTGTTTTTTAAAGAGAGAGTGAGAGAGGAAAGAGAGAGAGAGAGAGAGAGAGAGAGAGAGAGAGAGCGCTTTGTAGGAGTTTTAATCGAGCATTTAATCCAGTGTTTACTATTGTTTACCTGGGTCTTCTGTGATGGCACATCTTCTTAACAACAAAAGAATGTATGTGTGTGCTTATATAAGTGTGTTTTTGCACACTCAGTCACCTGAGTCTGTCTTCAGTATACAAGCTAAATCTTTCAAAGGAGAATCATAAATACACAATTGTGTCTCTCCAAAGTTCTAAATTAATTTTTCTTGCCAGTTACACCATATTTGCTGGACTTAGTTCATTAAATGGAAGTATAAATTAAGATGTTTGCAAGCACAAAGTAATATATTTCTAATACTAAGTAAAATTCTTTAATAATGGCCAAAGTGATAATTGTGAACGTGCACGTGGTTATTCAAATCGCTCTAAATAATTTTTTATACTTTATTTCAAATTTGGGCTAGTTGACTATAAAGCAGACTAATCAATTTTCCAATATAATTACATCCTCACTTCTTCTCTGTTTCAGGCTGTGATTTCACACATGTTAATTAGTTAATCATTTTGATAGAGAGGACAAGGTGAGATTCAAATAGACTTTTTAATAATAGAAATTGATGTGTATAATTTTGATTCAGGTTAGCTGGTAGATGAACCTACCTTGTAATGGAAAATACCTCTTATTCAGTCAGCTTGCTTGCTTCCTTTCACTTTCTCTCTCTTTCTTTCCTTCCACACCCTCTTCTCTCTTTCCAAACTGAGATTAAACCCAACAGTGCTCTACCACTGAGCTACATCCTGACATAACATAGCTATTTTATTTTGTTTTGAGACAGGGTCTTGCTAAAGTGTACAAGTTGACCTTGAACTTGTGATCTCCTGACCCAGACTCCTGATTAGCTGGGATTATAGGGCTACACCACCACACCCAATCTTTTTTATTTTTTAAGAAATTGGTCAAAGTTAATGGAAAATTAACATAATTATTACTAATGGAAATTTCCTGAAAATATAGTCTTGCTGTTTGAGAATGTGATTTTGTCCTTATGCTGTCTCACATAACTATTTTGCAGATTTTAAATTTGACTAGTTAAAAGTCTCCATATTCTGTTTATATGTAGATGAAGCAATCTTTGGTTGTAATTAAGATGGATTGAATTCCATAATACTTTCCTTGCCTTTGTATTTTCTTTATTGCTTTTTAACAAGATTCTAGTCATTACTATGTAGGCATATTCTTAATCCTTCTTAAAAAATACTTTATAAAACCATGATTACTCCACTGTCATTTTTTTTATAAAGAACCTACCTACATTGGCTATTTTGTTACAAGATTTATTCAAATTTTAGTACTATTATAGTTCTCCTTGTACTTCATTTTCTTATAGAACTTGCAATGTGATTCATATTCAGTCACCACTTTTCCGAAATAAGATGCATAAAAAAACAAGATAACATTAATAACTCAAGGAAGTTACTGATATGTTAGAGTCAGTCAGCTGCCCTGTAAGATACCCACTATTATTTTTTTTTATCCCAAAATCCTCCTCTGCTTCTTTTTCTTTAGCTCAGCCGACTGCCCTTTGCATCATGCTCTGCTTATTCATTTGCATGTTTTCCCACAATATCTCATGTTTGGAACAGATTTTAGCTTCTCTTCTGCCAAATTCATTCTCTATTAATGTTAAAACTTCCCTTAAAATGTCATTAAACAAAGTGTTAAGTTAAGGTTATTCACTAAACTCAATGCAACTGAAATATTTTACCAATTCCGTTTATTTCCTTTAAAAAAAAGATCTCATTCACTCAAACATTTCTTAGGCACTGCCTGGGATTGTGTGTGTGTGTGTGTGTGTGTGTGTGTGTGTGTGTGTGTTACTCTTTGTTATAGAGAACCTAAACTCTACCTCAGAAAGTATGTGTATTATGATGTTAACATAAGGCAACAGAAAATTTTTTGACTGAAATGTTGCTTAATAAGCAGCATCCCCAACCCCCCTTTGTTTTTTTTAACAAAAAAATTAACTTCACATTTGACTTGTGTCTTTATTTGGGACAGAAGATGTAGCAGTGGATATCTATCATGAGGGTGCCAAGAATATTTAAAATTCAGCATAGTCATAAAATGGCATAAGCACTTGTAGAGACAATAGGGACTTCCTGTTATCTGGAGATTTCAATGTGATTGTGTAGATAAGAGGGATTATGAAGAGGTTTTAAACAGAGGGTTTGCATAATTCAACTTGGAGGCCATTGTTGATCATAGCACATCTCCATTCACTGTTTTAACAACTTTCAGTTCACCCCTCCTGAAGATTCTTTTCTGATAAAACAGCTTTATTCAACAAGTTTATGTTTCTATCATCTTTACCTTGGTTTTACCATTCCTCACTCATAAGAAGTCATCTTATACTCTTCTAATATTTAAGGACCACTGACAACACGTGTCCTCTGTAGCTGTGTTAATTAATTGTTCTTTCTCCACATTCTGGGCTTGTATAGAGTCTTACTAAATTGATACAAGATGGAAATGATTCTTTAAAAGTTGGCTAATTTTTCCTTGCCTAATATAAGCTTCTTGAAGGCCTTATGAATGAAGGGATCTATAGCACTGCTGATTGAGTACTTCCCTGTTTAGCAATAATATGGAAATCAAATTGATAAATTTTACTAGCATGAAAACTATTTTTACATTCTTGGTAAATATAATTTTATACAACGCCAATATTCTTCTTAAAGAGACAGACATTCTTGTAGGCACATTCAAACATTCTTCAAGCATTCTTCAAACATTCCTCCAGTCTCTTGGGAACTCCCCCATGGTTCTTTGGAGTCTTTCTTTGGTCATGGCTTACTCCCTGCACAACTTGTGGGAGCACACTGAACACTCTAACTTTCCTCTGCTGAGATTTGTTTGCTTTTCTCTATAGTAGAGCTTGAGACCTCATAGCATCTTATTTTATAGGGGTCCTTTACCAGAGGAAAATCTTACATGTCCTTTATCCTGACAAATCCTAGAATGCAGGTTTGTTGTCATAAAGGTACATTTCTTTGAGTTCATCTTCTAGCAGTTGTCAAGTGTCACCTCACCTTTTAGATATATCAAGCAGATTGGGACACAGTACACTGTGAGCCATCTCTCCAAAGTGGAAAAGAAGAACTGCAGGGTGCCCATATGAAGTGTACTGAGAGATCTGTTTAATCCTTGACTTGCGACTTGGGATGGCAGAGGGACTCAGAACACACCATTAGCGTACTCCAAAGAAATCATTTCATTAATCACTAATGTCCTTAACTTTTTGTGTATCCTTATTAGAACAAAGGGTATAAGAGTTCCCTGAGCAGGTTTTTGTCATCCACCTGGATGTTACTGCAAGGGGAAAATTTATTTTTGTAGCTTATTTCAGTATTCCTTAAAGTCTCAGTGAAAATGTACAGTCTTATACTCTTTTGATATCTAGGTCAAAATTTAATTATTGACAACATTAATTATATGAAAAGGCATTATTAAAAACCTTACATTTCATAAAAGTTCTCTCATATTGAATCTTTTTTTCTTGATTTTGTGTGTGTCTGGTAAAAATTTTTTTTTAAATGGCAGCAGGTATCATTCCAGGTCTTCCAAGAAGCAGTTGCCAAGATGAAACTAAATATGTATTTATTAGTGAAATCCCTATGGGATAAATTATGAAAGGAGGTGAGGAAGGTTGGGAGCCATAAGATAACAATACAAGTCTGGCTCTGAGTAAAAGAAATAGAAGGAAGGTTTGAGGGAGGCATCCAAGAATGGCTTGCACTCTAAGCACACTTGATCAAAACTACTGAGGAGTCTTTGTGTCTCTTGGAGATGGCTGTTTAGTATTCCTGCCCTGTTCAGTCATTGGCTGAGCCATGGGAAGTACAGCTGCAACACAAATACAAGACAAGCTTTAGAGCATTACAGCAGGATCCATTTCTTCCTTGTGTTTCTGGTGGTTGGAATTCTTGCCATAGGATATAGTAGTTTTTTTCTCATCTGGGGGGAATATTCTAAGAACCCCAACAGATAATTTCAAACTCTAAATATACTGTGTTTTTACCCCATACATGGATACCTATGATAGAATTGAATTTATAAGTTAAACATAGTATCGTATTAACAAAAATAATTATTAATAACAGAACAATAATACAAAAAAAGTCAAATGATTGTGGTCTCTCTCCCTCTTGAAACATCTTATTGTACTGTGCTTGTTTTCTAATTGTGATGATGTGAAATGATACAATACATACATGATGAGATAAAGTGAAGTAAGTGACATAGGTATTATATTGTTGACTTCTACACAAAGGTTACTTGAACTAAAGCACCAAGATACCATGATAGTCAATCTTATATTCCAGTAACCAATGGAGAAGTAGTATATACAGCATGGATACTCTGGACAAAGGGATGATTTATAGCCTGGATATGGTAAAGCTGAATGGCATGAAATTTTATCAAGCTATTCAGAATGGTGTGTAGCTTAAAACTTATGCTGGGTGCAGTGGTGCATGCCTGTAATCCCAGTAGTTTGGGAGGTGGAAGTAGGAGGATTGCAAGTTCGAAGCCAGCCTTAGCAATTTAGCAAGGCCCCAAAAAACTTAGCAAGACCCTATCTCAAAAAAAAAAAAATTTAAAAAAAAGAAAGTACTGCAGACATGGTAGTGATTAAGTGCCCCTGGGTTTAGTCCCCAGTACAAAAACTAAAAACAAAGAAATTTATGAATTATTTATTTAGTAAATAATTTAATCTTTTAATATTTTTGGCCATGAATGATAATGGGCAACTGGAAACACAGAAAATATAACTGTGACTAAGAGTCTTCTACTGTGTTTGGATCTTCTAAAATACTCAGCATAAAATAGGCAGCCACTTCATTGTATATAGTTTTTAAATGGGGAAATAAAGAAAACTGGCATTAAATTTTGAAATTTTTTATTGATCAATATGAAAGGAAGTATGGTTGTATATACAACAGGGAACCAGAAGTAGCTGAAATTCTCTTGTTAAGTATTTTTAAATGAAAATAGAGAAACAAGCTTGCATGCAGACAGCTGGAGGGATAAAATATATACTCTTAAATTTTAAATTGTGTTTTTCATGGTAAATTCTACAGTAGTTATTATTGAAGTATTACAATGGCCTCTTTTTGTTTGAAGAATTTTTAACCCTTTTTAAGTAATAGGAGTATAAAATTATTTAACTTCTCTAAACTTCACCATGTTCACTTATAAGATCAGACCAGAATTTTTTTTGCTTTCCTTATACTATTCTAGTGATGCTTAGATTGATTTTTAAATAGAGAAGCAGAAATAATTTATAACATATAAATGACTATTTCAATGAAAATTTTAATCCTTGTTACTATAATCTCTATAACAGACTAAACCATTAATAGTTATATAATCTTATAGAAATTAATTACTCTTCTCTACTAGAATTACCTACATTAAAGCTCCCTCATTTCTCACTTAGTACTATATACCAACCTCATTGTTTCCAATCTTGCCCTCAATTGCATTTCTACTGGCAACCAGAATGATCTCATATAATTTAGACTATGTCCTTTTTTTGCTTAAAGCATTACCATGGTTTCCCATAGTCCCTAAAATAAAATCCTAAATTCTTATACAACTCATTTTTACCATTTACCTTCTATCTCCTGAATCTCACCCCATTTTTTCTTTACTTTTTACTAGTTGATGCATAGTCACAATGGCCTTTTCCAAGTTCCTCCAACTTGCACGTCTCACCGTTTTCCATGTTTGAAAATTTTAGGCACTGAAATGCAAAAATAAGAAAGAGAAAAATGTTGTTAATGGAAAAGCTAAATAATGCAGGAATAACTCTGTTGTCATAAGTAGTTTATACTTCTTGAAGCTTATCAGATATCAGAAAATGTAGATGACTGTTAGCCATTTAAACTTTGAAAGAGTGGTCAAATTATTTTTTGTTTTCATTAATGGAAGATTTTACATCTTCTAAATCATTTAATAAAATGTATCCTCTTTGTTTAAGGAAGAAAAAAAAGATAAAGCATCATTCTTCCTTATAGCAGTTGAGATCTCATTAGTTACCAATTATGAAATTCCCAGAAGACAGAAAGTATTTTATAAGAGTCAGAAATTGCACTGCAAAGAGCTTTGGGTGTTACTTGACACATCCATGGGTTCAGAGAATAGCTTTTTAAAAAATGCTTATTCATGTAAAATTAATGTGTTAATGTAAGTGTTAAAACACCAGATTGTGATTCCTGGTTTCTAAACCTTTTCATAGTTGATTGAGAGAAATGTAGAGAATGTTTCTTTACCCAAGAGTACATTCCACCAGAGTGTGAGGGATTTGTATCTATAACTGCTATTAACATTAGTGAAATTGAGTCAAGTAGATCTCCTACACACAGATCAGAAAGTTTGCTCAAATTACTGTAGGCATACCCAGTTATGGGGAATAATCTATAGTAAATGTAGTTTAAAGTGTTTTACATTAAAACACGAAATAGAACATATTAAGAAGTGGGTTCCAAAGCCATTTTTGAAGCAGGTACTAAAGTATCTATGATATTGGACTTTTGGTATTAAATAAAAGATGTTTGTAAACAGTTCAATAATTGGACAGACTCCATATTGATTTTTTCCTTTGTTATATAATATTACCCACTTCTCCATCCAGAACCATGTTGTACAGGGTTTAAGAGTGCTAGAAACACAGTCGCTGTTGTGTATTGGAATGTGGGAATGTGCAAAGACGGAAAGGCTGTCACAGCAGTCAATAAGATCTGAGAGGTGTTGACTAATTGCCTGCTAATTACACAGTAAATTGTCTAATTAAGCTGATGGTTAATTAGGGTACGCTTGCACAGCAGTCTTGTGGAATTTGTGTCTGATGTCTGGGGAAGCAGCTTGTATAATTGGCAAACTGGTAAGGACTGGCAGAGAACAGGACTGGGAAGCTCCCTGCCAGTGCATGACAGAATATGGATTTAGTGGAAACAAAAGGGTTGTCATTTTTATACTGAAGGTTTTGTTTCAGTTCTGCAGCTATTCTGCAGTGAGCAATTGAGAAATACATCTGAAGCCCAAATTATGTGAGTAAAACAAGGCTCAAAAAGTGCGTCAGAATGTAAAATGTGCTGCTTGCTTGGCATGCATTGCCTCTGATACACTATCTCACATTATATTAATCTACACATTGTGTAATTTTATAGTTCTTCCTTTTAACATGTGTTATTTGGCATTCTTGTGCAAACTAAAATAGGATAATCCCACGCATTTAAGGAAAAAATACCTATTATGAATATTTGAGAAGATAACAAATATGACTGATTAGAAGACTTAAATAAGAACTATGAGCTCATTAATTATTAATTTCTCTATCACTATGAACCTTAAAATATTACACATAGTACACGTATGTATGGATAATATCTCAAATAAACAAAAATTATATCTGTAATGAGAAGATTTTAATTTTACCATTTTTTACAATTTTCCTGTGCAACTAGCTTGGCTTATAATTTAATCAAATGTAGGAAACAGAATATTTCAATACCTAATTAAGCAGGTTTAATTTCTGAATGAATGCAAGTGGTGTTTGATGAACCATGAAAGAACTTTGAGCACTTCAAAAATAAAAGATATAGAAGTATTTTTGTTTTTATTGCTCTATATAGCTGGAAATTTAACTTTACATTTCAAAGAGTCATTTATGACTGAAATTCAAACATAAAAATTTTCCCCATAAAGTAAATTAAATGAATCCATTGAAGAATATCAGTTTTTAATGGGTGAAGTTAGATTTATACACATTGCCTCTTCATAAAATATCTGAATGCAAATGCTTACTTCTGTTACCATTTGCCACCCAGACTCCACCATATTTTGCAGATTTCAAAATAAGATTTTGAATAGAACATTAGGTTGCAGTTGAAACAAAGGGTTACAAGTGCACCATGAATCTTGGATTGATTTGCCCTTCTGTGTTAATAAAACATGAAAAACTATTAAGCATTTCAAAGCTAGATTTCTAAAAGTTAAGAGAGCCTTAATTGAACAATAGTATCAAATTTTTTGCTACTTCATTGTCCAAGAAAATTATATCTGCATATGATTGGACAAATATGTATATTTTTGTTTCCATTGTTGTTCAAAGGAGAATGTCAAGAATTTCAATGTGTGTTGTTAGGAAACATTATGTACTCTCTAAAATATCTTTGAATTAGCTTTACTCTTATACATGCATAGTAAATGAAAATGTTCACTTTTAATATAAAAGGTGTTTTCAACCTTTAGAGCAGAATCTTAAAATATTAAGTCATAGGTATAAAAATAGAGGTAAAATTTAAATTTTTTATTTTGAGAATGTAGAAAATCATATTTATTCCATTTGGAGTCTTAGGTTATAACATCTTGGAAAACTTTATAAAGAAATTATGCAGGATAGCAGAAAAGTGAATTTACCAAAGGAATACAAAGCTAAACACTGAAATTGCTTATTTAACAATATATCTCCTGAGGGAGAAAAATCAGATAGAGGTCAGTGTTGTAACTCCAACCACTCTATATCTTTATCCACTCAATTTTTTACTTTATTCCTCATAGAAATAATATAAAAACTTTATTTCTTGTAAGTGATAAAGGTTTGCATAAAAGAAATAACAAATAGATCTGTCTATCATTGCAATAAAAGTTTTAAAGAACTTTTTAAAAGCCTAATGTTCAAGAAAAATCTCTCCTAAATAAGTGTCAGTGTTTTATCTGTCAATCAAAATCCTAGTAGTTTCTATTAATATTTAGCCATCAGAAGATTAAATTCTATTTATCCTGAGTTTATATAGCCATGTTTTGAAAACTTCATGTGTTACTTTGTCTTTAATTAATCTATCATCCATCATCCACCTAATTATTTAAAAGTAGAAACATTTTGTGTATATGCATATGTCTGTGTACATATCTATGACATATCATATCATATACACACACATAACACACCACACAGAGATTTTAATCACAGATTCTTTACTTTGTAAATCCTTTGTTTAGTTTTATCCCTGCAATACAAAAATTCAGAGTAAATAAATACAATATTTAGCAATGTTAACCATCAATTTTACTCCTAGAATTCCTTGCTTTTATAATTTACATGTCATAGAATTTACTCTTAAGGTATATATTTTCATGGTCTTTAGTATACAGTAGTTGCTTCTTATCTACAGCTTCACTTTCTGCTGTTTCAGTTATCCATGGTAAATCTCAGTTTGAAAATATTAAGTGGAAAATTCCAGAAATGAACAATTCTTATGTTTAAATTGTATACTCTTTGAGTCGCATGATGAAATCTCCATAAATCCTGCTCCATCTCGCCCAGGATGTGAATCATTCCTTCATCCAGCAAATCCACACCCTTCTGTTAGTCACTTACTGTCTCGGTTATGAGATCAACTGCTGTGGTGCTTGTGTTCTAGTAACTTCTGTGTAATACTGTAATACCCTAAGTGCCTGTGTCATTAACTCTCTCATCATCACAACAAAGAAAAGTACTGTATAATAAAACATTTTGAGAGAGATGAACTTGGCATAACTTTTAGCATATTATATTGTTATAATTGTGCTATGTCAATATTAGTTATTATTGTTAATTTTTTATTTCACCAAATTTATAAATTGAACTTTTATATATATATATATATATATATATATATATAAAGAATATGATTTGGGGGCTAAGGTCGTGGCTCAGTGGTAGAGTATTTGTCTAGCACATGTGAGGCACTGGGTTCAATCCTCAGCACCACATAAAAATAAATACATAAAATAAAGATCTACATACATGGAGCATAACTTATAAACAAAAAGAATAGGGTGTGGTACTTTCCATAATTTCAGACATCCCTTGTAATATATCCCCCGTGCATAAGGGAGAGCTCTGTAGTAACAATGCATCCATCACTATTATTCTGGGATGTGAGGGCGATCTATCTGCGACATGAACTAAATAAGAATAAATTTGATTGCTAGGGTTGATTCCACTCATCTGGCTGGCTAGACAGGTGTCCCCTTCCTCCCTCACTGCTCCTTGTGCTTTCCTCCCTAAGCTGTGTGTTCAGTTGAAGAGGACGACCTTCCCCGATAGAGGAGGACCATTCTTCTGTCAAGGGTATACGAGTAGCTATGCTCCACTGCTAAATTTGCCTATCATGAACATTTCATATAAATAGAATCATATAATGCATGACTTTTTACTTAGTTTCTTTTACTTATTTAGCATAATATTTTTCAGGGATAGTCCATACTGTAGTATATATCAAAACATCTTTCCTTCTTGTGGATATACCACATTTTGTTTACGGATTCCTTAATTCATGATTATTTGTCCCACTATTTATCTGTTATAAATACTTCTTAAATATTCATTTATAAGATTTTGAGTGGATATATGTGTTCCATTCTCTTTGTACTATACTCAGGCATGGAAATGCTGAGTAAAATGACAACTCTATTTTTAACTTCTTGAGGAATGCCTGGATTGTTTTCCATAGCAGTTGTACCAGTTTCCATTCTCACCAGCAATATATGGTGTCTCCAGATTCTTCACATACTCGTCAACATCATTGTGTACTTTTTTATTATAGCCTTCATAAAGCAGCTCTCATTTTTCTTTTTCTTTTCTATTCTATAAAATGTGGCCAGCAGGGGCAAAATTGACCAAGTTAACTCAGTTATCCCAAAGAAATGATATAGTAGGAAGGCCAAAAATGGACTTTTGGGGACAGAAGCAACCTCTAAAAAATGGTCAGAGAGCCTTAAAAAACATTGCTGATAAAATTACCTAGTAGGGTAGAAGTTTGATGGGAACAAGTAATTTAAGACTCTTGAATTACTTGTTCCCACCATACTTCTATGATACTATATAATTTTATCAGTCTAGACCCAGCAGGATAAACTGTGAGAGGAAAGCTCACCTGAATTTTAGCTCTAGTCAAAGAGCCCCAATTACACATGATTGGAAATTAGTCTTCAATAAACTAATAGATTTGTTCAGGTTTGTTTTAATAATTATGATGACAGGGTTCTCTCAGACCATATACTCTACAGTATTCTTAGCACTGCATACTTCATCATATTTTACATTCTCTGTAGTTCTTAATTTGGTTTTATGGAGCACATATTGTAGAATTATGATGTTGTCCTGGATGTAGAGGTGATATACATGAGTTTTGAATTTACATGTTTTTATGAAACATGGTCTGAGAGTGATAGAAATGAAGAGCTATAAAAATACAGAGGAGGCACCATACCAAGCTGGAGACAAGGGATATCACTGGAGAAAAGATAATACCCAAAAGGTGCCCTGAATAGTGCCTATTGGAAGAATAGAGAGCACACTGTGGATGAGCAGCAGATACGGAGCACAGAGAAAAAGAAAGCCCATTAGAAGTGGAAGTTGAGTTTCATTGGAAGGAGGATGTAATGAGAATAGGGAGAGTTTGATTGGAACCACACAATGAAGGGCCTCATTTGTCTCTGCAAGAGAGCTCGGATTTAACCTTGAAAGATAATGAATGAACTCTATGCAAAGGAAACCAAGAACAGATGCAGTATGCATTTTGGAAAGGTTTCTTTGATAGTAGTATAGAAAAACTGTAGAAAATATGTTCATTGCAGAAGTAATTTATGACAAGCTATGATGAGGACAGAGTGGAGAGGACTATGGGAGGCCCTAACCTCATAGAGTTGACAGGTCCAATGTAGTAGGAAAGAAATTACATAGATCAGAGGTTGCAGCTAGAGCCAAGTGAACCTATTTGAAATGTACATACATTAGAGTGGCAGGTTTGGTGACTGACTACATAAGGAAGAAGCTCAGAGTGACTCTAGTATTTCTGATTTGGCAACTTTTTTATGGTTGTTTTGCAAAGGAAGTGAACATAGGATAAGAAAAACATGTTCTGTGAGGTCACTAAGGCAGGACTTTTCAATATCAAAAGAAAACTGTCATTATATACTTTTATTCCCTAACTATAATTACTTCAAATATTTGGAAGGAAAAGGTCATTCTATTAGAGGAACTGCCATTATTAAAATTGAACTGAAAATGTTAATAATTTTTCAGATGAGATATAGGGACTAATGTAGAGTTCTGAAATTTGAACTTAATTTATTTATTCCAAAATTAGATCTAAAACTAACATCTAAAAGGGAAAAGTTAAATAACAGAACAGGATGTTAAATCAATATGATTAATTAACTTGATATAAATAACTTGAGCATTGCTATGTTTATCTGTAAATCATTTATCATGGTACCAGCTGTAAAAGAAAATCTTAATAATAATGATAATGATGTGTATCATCCTCCTACCCAGCAGAGGTATCATGACAAATTGTTAACAAACTGTCTTACAGCACTTCACAGATTCAAATGCTAATGTTATAATAATATAATCAATAATAATAAAGTCAACAATGGAACAAATCATTTTAATGTAGCTTGGAAAAGGAAATTTATTAAAACTTAGAGTTCACATATGAACAAAGTACCAAAATGGAATGTTTAATCCTTTTAAGCCTATACTTAAATTAGACTTTTATCTTTCAGTAAGGGGAAGAAAAAGTCAAGAGAAATATTTCCCTCTTCTGCTCCCAATCCCTGTCCCTGTTCCTATCCCTTTCTATCTTCTTCTATCTCTGAAATGGAACCTTGACCATTCAGGCAGAATTAGTTACCAAACTCAGCACATTGTACAAATATGTATCTTCCATCCCCACACTGGCTGTTTTGTTCAAGGTTTCATTTGTTCTCAGTAGGACAGTGAATGAACCCATGAATCTCTTAAAAAAAAAATCTGATTTCCAGACTGAGAATTAGTTTAGAAGTAGAGTACCTGTGGCTTAGCATGCAGAAAACCCCAGGGTTCATTCATTCACTACCCCCACTAAAAAAATGGTCTGATTTTCATAGCTGTTTCCACAGAAATCAATAATTAATGTACTTTAAATTTACCTCTTTAAAATATATTTTGATATCACTTGTCCCTGCCTACCAATGGAAGAAAGTTCATATTCATTGACATAACATAAAATATCCTGTATTTTCTCAACCCAGCTTTCTTTTAGTCTTAATTTTCACTGTTCCACCTCTTTAAAAAGAAGGTTTAAATAACAGAAGCCCTGAGTTTTAACCTACATGTGTCCCCTTTGTAACCATATATAACATTTCTCAGACTCCATGTTTTCTCTTTATATTATTCAGTACGATGACCATGCTTGTGCACTGGGCTTTATAGACCACTCACTACTTAAACCAGACCTGCCCAAGGATGCCCTGCACAGTTTCTAAAGGTGACCTGTGTGTCTCTTCTCCTAGCATTTGCTCACACAGTGTGCTCCCATCCAAAGTTTTCTCCCCTTTCTTGCCTATCAGGAATTTAATTCTCCCTCAGGTGTCATCTTAGATGCGAACTTCTCTCAAAACTCTCTCTTTTCTTTAAATATGTGTTCTAAACCTTTGGAGTTCTAGTACTGCCTGCTTTAATAGGAAGAGGATGAATATTGCAATGGAATTATAAATGTGCCATTATCGCACTATATAGTCTGGCAAGGAGGCGGGTGGACCACATATTCCTCAGCTCCTTTCTGCCTATTTCATGCTGCATTTTAATTTAAATATGTTTATTTTTCTTCTGAGTCATCTATGTACCTGGTCTATCTCACTTTAAGGAGCTAGCATTGTATATTAATTGTGCATATATTATGTACAAGGTGTTTTGAAAAACACATAATTTATATTTTGTCTTTTGCTACCAGCAACTTACTGTGTTAGATGTCATGACCCATATTGGAAGGGTAAACTTAGGCAGAGTTATTTTTGAGCCCTCTTTCTGTAGGTCCCATATAGCCATTGCACAGTGCCTTGAACACAGCAGATTCCCAGAAAAGGCTGAAATGCTCTCTTCTGTGTCAGGTTCAGTGGTTTTGCAGTTCCAGGTAGAAAGATGATGTGACTTATCATATAGTAGAAACAGATCCATAATCTTTTTGTGGCATCATTTTGCTATAGGAAGAATTTAGGTTGCTATAGATTTTTAGGGAAGAACTGAGAAACTTGTTAGTAAATATATTGTGAACCCTTTCTAGCTACCTTATTTTATGGGACCAACCTTCTCCCTCCTGGGTCCCACAGCTCAAGGGATTATGTTTAAGTATTCATTGGTGATCATTGTTTGCTTGGCCCTTCTTTGAGTCAAGGGTTTTATGTTCCATGAATCAAAATTCCCCAGTTCTAGGACAAAATCAACTAGACCTCAGTATTCACCAAGTTTACCAGCAAGATTGTATGTTAGGCAAAGCAAATTGAAAGCCAGGACCCCAACACGAAAAGCAATGACCCTGAACTCACAACTTCATTTCTTAAATCTTTAAACACAACAAATAAATTGCAGAGGCAATGAAAAAGTTTCTTCCGAATTGAACTCCCCTGAGCTCTGGGTTTCCATGTTTCCTCCACTGCTTGTTTTAGTACAGTGGTATGAATATGAAAACCCTTAGCACTAAGGGATTATCCTCTCCCCAGTGCTCTGTGCAATATTTTAAAGGTGTCCCAACGTTATAGATTGCACTGAAATAATACAGTCTACTTGGTATTACATTCTGTATTCATATTTACTATAAAATATCTCACTACAGCATATTCCTTCACTTCCTATAGAGAAGGATGTAATGTACAACAGAGAAGTGCATTTTTTAGAAACACTGAAATGAAAGTTGTTGATTTTAAAAGACATTTTGTCACAGATGAGTGAGAGAGAAAGAGATCAAACCAGCAAGTCTAGCCAATCCATGGTTTCATTCATGCATCTCTTCTGCTTAGCGTTTTCCCCTTCGGTATCATTAGCATTTTCATTTCGAAAAATGACAGTCTGCAGTGGAAGCAGTAAAAATGTTCAACCTGTGGTTTAAATTATTGATTTTTTAGAATATTGAAGCAGTATTTCAAATGGATTTTGTTAGAGATACTTCTGGGTGGGGGGTTTCAAAGGTAATTTGATATCCAAAAGCCTGTATATTTCAAAGAGTTTCCATTCTTTGAATTTCTTCAGACTCTGGGTGATTGGATAAAAATGCTTATTGTCTTCAGGATTATAAGTAGCAGATCACTGCTGCATGAACTTGAAACATGTATTTGCACACTGTGCTCTTCATGATTTATGCTCAGACTATGATCACCTAGCAAAATGAATCTTCATTTGTAAACAAAAGCTGATTTGAAAATGAAGGAAAAGATACTATGATTTGCATGTATTGAAGGTCACTAGTTTTACTGATAGCTAGTTTACTGATAGAAAGGTGTGGTTCTATAAGAGTAGATTTTAATGAAGCTCCTCAAACTGTTATGCTAATAAGGAGTAGAGTGTGGCCACAGATTGTCTTATAAAGTCTTTGCAAGTCTCTCACCACAGTCAACACTCACACAGGAGCAGAAAATGTTTTGACAAGGAGCAGGATTACTGACTGCTGTGTGTGTGCTGTGCAGGTGGTTCACTATTCCCAGCATGTTTCTACTTATGGAAAAAGCTACTTAAAAATTACATTATATCAAAATGGCTTGATCTGTAATCATTCTACAAGTTGAAGCCCTATCAAAGTCAATGAGGGCTTGGAGTGCAAATTTATGACTGTATTGAGCTTAATATGTGCAGAGTTGCATCATATTTTGTAATGTCAAGTATCACACAGCAATGGGATGACACAATTTTGAAATAAAACCTGATATTCTCCCTTGACAAGTGGAAATGAATTAAAAATACAGTATAAGAGGAGAACTTTTTGAGGCATTGGGATATGAAAGGGAAACCTGCCACTTAATCTAATGAGATGTACCCACAATAAGTCCTGTGAACATTTAAATCAGATTAAAATGTCTTCCATTGTCAGGTGCCAGGAAAGTTGGTTGGACTTTTAGGAAAAAAAATTATTACAGGAATGTGAACTATAGAATCAAATATTTTTCTTCCCCTGTCAGTACTGGAAATTGTACCCAGTGTTCTCTACCATGGAGTTACATCCCTAGTCCTTTTTATTTATTTATTTATTTTATTTAAGATAGAATCTCAACAATTTGCTGAGGCTGCCCTTGAACCTGTGATACCCTGCATCAGTCTTTCAAGTTGCTGGAATTACAGTTGGGAGTGGATCTGGCAAGACTCTCCTCCCCTTTCTCTAAAATTTTCATATAATGGACAATATGATAGTTCATATACAATTATGATATGGATTATTTGACTGAACCTTATCTGATTGAGCTAGAAGTTTTAAATCTTTTCATTTTGTTTCATAATATTGTAGTTAAGGAAATGAAGGCCCAGAAAATTAATAAGCTATCAGGGTCACATATAAATTTCCACAGCCAATGCTCAACTCTGTTTCTTCTTACTACTTAAAATGTCATTTTAAAATTGGCATCAAAAGTGGGATACAAAGAGCCATGGGCCCTCACAGTTTCATGGCATCTATGTATAAAATATTCATATATTTATCACTCTCATACATTCTCCCATCTTCCACATTAGATGATTCCCTGATTAAAATTATTTTTGTGAGTGATGTCTGGGCAATGAGCATAAACTAATTCATGGAATCTCTACAGTAACCTATGCAGTATACATAATTATTAGCCCCATTCTGTGGGTGAGAAGAAGGGATGTGGAATGATTGTTCCTAGCAAACCACTAAGTGATAGCACATATAAAATAATTTCTATTATAAGGAACTGTGAAATTCAGTGAGCTTATATAATGATGATGGTAACAACCTACAGAGCACTCATATGAAACAGGAGGTAGTATTCTAAGCATTTTTCATACAATATTTCATGCTTTTTTTTTTACAACTGTACTGTGGGGTAAAGACAGTATAATTATCAGTGCTTATGAGGAAGGAAGTTGAGTCACACAAGGGTTGGTGAATTGCCCAGCCAACACCACACAGTCATTAATTGGCATAATTATTAAAATACTAAATATACTTTTTGACATATAACACATGCTCAAAAATTATGACAGGCATATTATTAAGTATTATGGTCACAGTAGGAATCTAATATTTCTTAAATTAACAAAGTCCAGATGAACAATTTACTAGCCATGGTCTTTATATAAGTTATTTACACTTGATGTGTCATTCCTCATTTCAAAATTGTCATAGTGAAATATTAATAATCGT
Organism: Ictidomys tridecemlineatus; assembly: GCF_052094955.1. Classification (NCBI taxonomy): domain Eukaryota; kingdom Metazoa; phylum Chordata; class Mammalia; order Rodentia; family Sciuridae; genus Ictidomys; species Ictidomys tridecemlineatus. The sequence continues at coordinate 80,220,298 of NC_135487.1, read as the reverse complement.
CATTTCAGAGTGTATGTGTCATGTACTCTTCTAACAAATAGCAAAGAAAAACCTTACTGAGTTACTAGAGCATATTAAGTGCTCACAGTAAATGTCTGATTAGCACTGATGTATTTTATCATCCTCATTTTAATAAGAAAGGACTAACCATGCAATAACCTCAGATCATGCCTGTAGTGTGTCCAGGAGAAAGATTAGCATGTGTTCCTACCACAAATATTGGTATTGATAATACTTTCCCCAGGTTTATATTTATCCCTCTGTGTGTGTGTGTGTGTGTGCGTGTGTGTATTTAGTTTTGTAGCTTTATCCTGTATCATTGTAATGAGAACCAAACTTTCTGGGATAGCTGAGCATTGCTCTGTGGGCATTTCTCTACTTTTTTTGTGCAAAGTACATCCAGTTTTTAGACCTCAGCTTTTGCCTTGATTTAAAGGTAAGAACATGTGCTCAAATCTTTAAATTAAATTATTTTTCAAAAATACATAAAAACATAAAAAATTATACATATTTTGGGGGTACTATGTGGTGTTTCAATACATGTATATACTATGTAATGTTTAAATATGCATGTGGAATGATTCCTCCTGTGAGTTAAGGTAAGTGAAAGAACGTTGAATTTGAGGTGGGACTGGGGAAGAGAGTAGTATAATAAAAAGAGATCATAGACTCCTCCTTGGTTCTGCAATGACCAATATTTGCATAGTTAACAAACATAAAAATATTGATTGTAGATTTAACTAAAATGTGTTAAAATATGCTAGGAGGCTAGAGGAGAATAAATCTGTGTAGAAATATACAAGAGCTTAAAACAGTTTCCATAATACGAAGTTTGGGAAAGGCAGAGGAGAGAGAGAACCTCATCCTACACAAGTACAACTGGTTTATTCTTGGTTCCCAATCACGACAGAAATGCACACTTTTCCCTTCAATGGCTTCTCATGCCATAAGAACTAAATTTTCTGCCTATAATCTAATAATGAAAGGAAATCCTAATCATCACTAATGGATCTATTCATTCTTAGTTATGTGTACCTGAATTTGATTGAAACCTTGCTTGATGAAAAAGTGTGGAATTTAAGTACATATTTTCTATCTTACTGCTCACAAGGAAACAGTGTCTTTGACTCAAGTTCTTCACCCTAAATAATCTAATGATGTCAGTCAATACTTATAGAATTGTAGCAATCTTAAACTCTAATGGAGAAAGAAAAATACAGGTGTCTATTATGTGCACATTGATTTTAGCAGTTCATCCTTAGTGGGAAATGTAATTGAATATGTGTTCAGGTGGATAACACCACTTTCAAAGAAGAATAAGACAGTTTAATGCAATGGGAAGAACTAGATACATCCACATATTAAATAACTGTATAGTTTGCTGATTGACAGTAACTCTTTATATCTAGGATTTTATATATATATATATATATATGAGACTCTCTCTCAATAACAGCACTATGCTTCAATTGTTGTCAAGTTGACATGCAATATACCTTTTATAACTTTTAATGTGATAGGCCTTTCCTTTTCCACCCCCAGAGGAGAAGACAATGCATCCACTTTAGTAAAAGCAATCTGAAAATATACTTTAAATGCAATGATAACTTATACTCCACTATCAGTGCTTTATATACATCTCTAGAAATGATTGTTTTTGTGTGTCTAAATATATTTTTGCTTGAGAATGAACACATATATACAAAGAGAGAGAAAGTAGAAATTATGTAGATTTATAGGAGAAAGTGATAATTTTAAATATTCATATTAGATTAAAAATAAGTGCTGATTCATGTATCTGTGTAATGAACTATTATAATCAAACAAATCATGACCTCTTATTTTCAAAAACAAATTTAATATATCAATTTTTCACTAATTTAATTTAATTTTTTTACACAAATGGAGCACAACTTTTCATATCTCTGGTTGTACATGCTGTAGAGGCACACCATTCATGCAATCATACCCATACATGGGGTAAAATAATGTCCGTCTCATGCTACCATTTTCTCCCCCACACATTTCCCACCCATCCCCCCTCCCTTCTGCTCCATTCAAAGTTCTTCCATTCTTCCCTTGCCTTCTGCCAATTATGGATCAGTATTCACTTATCAGAGAAAATATTTAGCTTTCAGTTTTTTGGGATTGGCTGACTTCATTTAGCATGATATTCTCCAACTCTGTCCATATACTGTAAATGCCATAATTTCATTCTTTTTTAAGACTGAATAGTGTTCCATTGTGTATGTGTAGCACAGTTTCCTTATCCACTCATCTATTGAAGGGCATCTATCTAGGCTGTTTCCACAGTTTAGCTATTGTGAATTCAGCTGCTATAAATATTGATCGTGGTGCACTATCTTTTAAATATGTTTTTGTATTCTATTTGACAGAAATTTATTGAGAATTTTTGCATCTATGTTCATTAGAGACATTGGTCTGAAGTTTTCTTTCCTTGATATGTCTTTATATGGTTTTGGAATCAGGTGATATTGGTCTCATAGAATGAGTTTGGGAATGTTCCCTCTTTTTTCTATTTTATGCAATAATTTAAGGAGTATTGGTATAAGTTTTCCTTTGAAGGTCTTGTAGAACTCAGCTGTGAATCCATCTGGTCCTGGGCTTTTCTTGGTTCATAGTTTTTTAATGGCATCATCTATTTCATTGCTTGAAATTGATCTATTTAACTTGTGTATATTGTCCTGATTCAGTTTGGGTAAATCATATGACAGTAGAAAACTGTTGATGTCTTCTATATTTTCTATTTTGGTGGAGTACAAGCTTTCAAAATAGTTTCTAAATATCCTCTGAATTTTCATTTGTCTGGTTGTGCATGATGTAGAGGCACACCATTCATGCAATCATACCTATACACGGGGTAATAATGTCCATTGTGATATTTACATTTTCATCATGGATTTTAGTAATTTGAGTTTTCTCTTTCCTTCTCTTCATTAGCATGGCTAAGGGTTTATCAATTTTATTTATTTTTTTCAAAGAATCAAATTTGTGTTTTGTCAATTTTTTCAATTGTTTGTTTCAATTTCATTGACTTCAGCTCTGATTTTAATTATTTCCTGCCTTCTACTACTTTGGGTGTTAATTTGTTCTTCTTCTTCTAGGGCTTTGAGATGTAATGTTAAGTCATTTATTTGTTGACTTTTCCTCTTTTTAAGAGATGGAATCCATGCAATGAGATTTCCTCTTATTACTACCTTCATAGTATCCCAGAGGTTTTGAAATGTTGTATCAGAGTTCTCATTTACCTCTAAGAATTGTTTAATCTCCTCTCTGATGTATTCTGCAATCCATTTTGCATTCATTAGCATATTGTTTAATCTCCAGGTGTTGGAGTAGCTTCTATTTTTGAATTTTATCATTGATTTCTAATTTTAATCCATTGTGAACTGATAGAATGCAGAGTAGTATTTCTGGGTTTTTTTTTTTTTGATATTTGATAAGAGTAGCTTTGTGGCATAATATGTGGTTTATACTAGAGAAGGATCCATGTGCTGCTGAAAAGAAAGTATATTATTTACTCATTGATGGATGAAATATTGTATATATGTCTAAATTATTGATTTTATTATTGAGTTCTATAGTTTCTTACTTTAGTTTTTGTTTCCAGTGGTGAAAGAGGTGTGTTAAAAGTCACCCAGTATTATTGTGTTATGCTCTATGTGATTCTTGAATTGATAAGATTTGATGAATATAGATGACCCATTGTTTGGAGCATATATATTTATAATTTTTATGTCTTGTTCATGTATGGTTCCCTTAGGCAGTATGAAATGTCCCTCCTTATCCCTTCTGACTAACTTTGGTTTGAAGCCTACTTTGTCTGATATGAGGATGGAAACCCCTGCCTGTTGACACAGTCCATGTGAGTGGTATATTTTTTCCCATCTTTTCAACTTCAGTCTGTGGATGTCTTTTCCTATTAGATGAGTCTCTTGAAGGCAGCCTATTGTTGGATCTTTTTTAAAAATCCAATTTACCAGTCTATATTTTTGATTGGTGAGTTTAGGCCATTAACATTCAGGGTTATTATTGAGACATGATTTGTATTCCCAGTCATTTGGGCTTATTTTTGGTTTTTAACTTGACTTGGTTTCTTCCTTGATTGGCTTTTCCTAGTGTAGTTCCTCCCTTTGCTGATTTTCATTGTTATTTTTTATTTCCTCCTCATAAACTATTTTGCTGAGGATGTTCTATAGTGCAGGGTTTCTACTTATAAATTCTTTTAATTTTCTTTATTATGGAAGGTTTTTATTTCGTCATTAAATCTAAAGCTTAATTTTGCTGGATATAAGATTCTTGGGTGTTTTCAATTTTCTTTCAGAGCTTGATATATGTTGTTCCATGATCTCCTGGCTTTGAGAGTCTGTGCTGAAAAATCTGCTGAGATCCAAATTGGTCTCCCCCTATACATAATCTCATTACTTTCTCTTGTGGCCTTTAAAATTCTTTTCTTATTTTGTATGCTAGGCATTTTCATTAAAATGTGCCTTGGTGTAGGTCTGCTATGATTTTGTACATTTGGTGTCCTGTAAGCTCTTGTATTTGATTTTCCAATTCATTGTTCAAGTTCAGGAATTTTTCTGATATTATTTCATTGAACAGATTGTTCATTCCTTTGGTTTGTATCTCTGTGTCTTCCTCTATCCCAGTAATCTTTAAATTTGTTCTTTTGATGTTATCTCATAATTCTTAGATGTTCTGTTCATGGTTTCTTACCATCTTTACTGGATGGTCAACTTTATTTTTATTTTCAAGATTACATATTTTATCTTTATTATCTGAGATTCTGTCTTCCAAGTGATCTAGTCTGTTGGTGATGCTTTTTGTTGAGCTTTTAGTTTGGTTTATTGTTTCCTTCATATTGAGGATCTGTTTTTTTTCCAGAGTCTCTATTTCTTTATTGAAGTAATCTTTTTTCTTTTCTATATTTGATCATGTAGCTCTTTATCAAATTGTCTTTTGTTTCTTGTTTTTGCTGTCTTATATCATCTTTTAGTTTGCAGAACCATTTTAATCATGTACATTCTGAACTCTTTCTCTTGACATTTCTTCTAATGTGCTGGCCATGGACTATCATAATGTATTATCTTGGCTTGTTTGGGTATACTTTCCTCCCTTAGTTTTTCATGTTGTTCATGTGTCTTCCCTTCTAGCAGTGAGGACCTGAGATATTACAGTTTCTACCCTTTAGATTTATATTGTCCCTGCAGGTTTCCAATACCTCTCCTTTAAGAGGGAGATCAATATTAACAGGTCTTAATGCAAGCAATATGCATCCTTAAACCAAATAGCTCCTATTAAGGCATTTACAGTTTTGTAACAATAGACAGAAATGATCTGTTCAATTATTATCTACAACATAAACAATAGGTTTGTTAAAGGGTCTATAGTTTCTAATCGTGGACAAAGAGAGAATAGGGGGATAGGATGAGACGTTAAGGGGGTAGGAAGTGAGAATATAGAGGTATTAAATCTTAGTAAATATGTATGAGAAATCAGAATAACTTGGTGGTAGCAAGAGAAAAGAGAGAAAGAGAGTGTCTGGCAACATACAAGTGTGAAGAGAATAGAGAGAGTACAAAAGCCATACAAACAAAAAAATAAATAAGAAAAAGAAAAAAATTAACAAAAGATAAAAGAATATACAAAACCGTAATATACTATTCAGATATCCCAGTCCTCAATAGCCTAATGCATGGAAAGTACTTAATTTCACAAATGTTGGGGATGTGAGGGTGGGAAAAGAGAGAGGAAGAAAAGAAAAAAAAATCTTGACAGAAAATTATTATTGTTTCTGTTGGAGTTCAGTATCTTGCCTGTTTTTCTTCTCATCCAGTAGGTGGGATTGTCTGTTGTTTGCTGGTATTTCTGCCCACAGGGTGCAGAAGGTTATTAGTGTGGGAGGGTTTGTCTTGGAGGGAGAACTCCTGGAGGTAGGGGATAGCACTTGCTGGCTCCCTTTGGAAGATTGCATCCCAAGGATCTCCTTTGGGGCTCACTTGTGGGCAACTGGTCTTAGCCCCTTAGATTGCTTGTATAACCCACAATTCCTGGTCTCTAATTTTGTCTCTAAACTGTATCTGTCACGTCCCCCTCCCTTTCAACTTCCCAATCAGAAGCCTATCTACCTGGAAGTCCTGTGGGCTGAGCTCTGGGACCTGTGCACCTGTTTTGGAGGACTGATGTGTATCAGGCAGATTAGGATCAGGCTTTGAGAGGCACCGTCTGGCCTTGTAGCTTAGGCACAGTGCCAGGTTGGTGGCTGTGTGCCTGTGTGTGTGTGTATGGGTGGTGATGGTTAGGGGATGATAGGTACATTGGTATTGCTTCTAGGCCCTGCCAGTGTCCCAAAATGAGAGTTGCCTCAACTAAGGATGGCAATTGCAGCAACAGAGGTAACCCAAGATGGCCACCAAGAAGTCCAAGATGGAGGCAACCATTTTCAGATATGGGGCCCGCAAGGATGGGCCATGTGGTGGTGTTGTGTGGCGTGTTCAGGTACAGCACTGTGGTGTTCAGTGGGCGACTATCTCCAGACCCTGTCCAGTGTCCCAAGGTGCCGGCTACCACGTGGAAGAGAATATGACAGTTTGGGCAGTATCCCAAGATGGAGGCAGCCAGGGGAGCCCCACATTGGTTGATGGGGAGCCAGCATATGGCAGGGGTCTATGTGGGCAAGGCCAGGGGTCTGGCTTGGCCTAATTTACCAATTTTAGAAATTGTTCTAAATATTTATAATATATGTGATTTTATTTTATTTTATTTTATTTTATTTTATTTTACTTTATGGCTCTCACACTATAATGTAAGCCAAATGAAAACAAATTCCTAAGTAATATTTACAAATTTTTAATAGCTATATACGTCTCATAGTATGAATTAGATGAATTATATGCTGAAGGAAAGTTTGTAAAATTATAGAAATCTCTGAGTTATCAAGGAAAGAAAGGGATTTCTCAATATTACAAGAATACTGGGTGCTTCCCAGTTGTTTTGTTTATTTGGTGCATATTATACAGAACAGTAGGCTTCATTATGGCATATTCATATATGCATGTAAGTAATCAGATCAAATTTATTCCCCAATAGCTACCCTTTTGCCTCTTCTCCCTCCCTCTGATCCTCGGCCACTATCCTAATGGTCTTCTTTTTGCTTTCCATGAGATCCTTCTTCTGTTTTCCCCTTTAGCTTCCATATATTAGAGAAAACATATAACATTGATCTCTCTTGAGTCTGATTTATTTTGCTTAACATGATCTTTCCATTTCCATCCATTTCCTTGCAAATAACAAAATTTCATAATGTGAAAAATCCCATTGGTATGTTTATGGGGTTTGTATTGAATCAATAGGTTGTTTTGATAACATGAACATTTTAGCAACGTTAATTATGCCTATCCACGAACATGGGAGGTCCTTCCACATTCTCATATCTTCTGCAATTTCTTTTCTTTTTTTTTTTTTTGTACTTTGTAATTTTCCTTATAGAGCTCTTTTTCTTCCTCCTATTGAGAATGGAGTTGTTTTCCTGATATCTTTTCCAGTGGGTTCATTATTGGTCTATGGAAAAGCTATTGATTTTTGTATGTTAATTTTGTATCCTGCTACTTTGCTGTTTTTTTTTTTTTTTTTTTTTTTGCAGGGGGAGGGCTACCAGAGATTGAACTCAGGGGCACTCAACCACTGAGCCACATCTCAGCCCTCTTTTTTATTTTATTTAAAAACAGGGTCTCACTGTGTTGCTTATTGCCTCGCTTTTGCTGAGGCTGGCTTTAAATTCACGATCCTACTACCTCAGCCTCCTGGGCAGCTGCAATTATAGGCATGTTCCCCTGTGTCTAGTTGCTGATTTTTTTAAAAAATCAGATCTAGAAATCTTCTGGTAGAACTGTTAATGTCTTCTAAGTTCAGGATCATATCATATGCAAATAGGGTAATTTGAATTCTTCCTTTTCTAGTAATATCCTTTTTTTTTTTTTTTTTTTACTTTCTCTTTCCAAAACTAGTCTGGCTAAAATTTCAAAGACTATATTGAACAAGAGTGGTGAAAATGAGTATCCTCATCTTGTTCCTGATTTAGAAAAAAATGCTTTCAGTTTTTTTTCCATTCAGTATGATGTTGGGTTTGAGGTTTGTCTAAATAATCTTCATGATATTGAGGTGTATTCCTTCTATTCCTACCTAGTTTCTTCAGGATTTTTATCAGGAAGTAGTGTTGAATTTTGTCAAGATTTTTTTCTATATCTATTGAGACTATCATGGATCATGTGATTTTGTCATATGATTCTGTTTATGTGGTATATTATGTTTATTTCTTTGCCACTGTTGAACCATCTTTGCATTCCTGAGATGATGTCTACTTGATTATGATGTATAATGTTTTTAATGTGTTACTGAATTTGATTATAAGGTATTTTATTAAGGATTTTTGTACCTATGTTTATCAAAGATACCGGTTTATAGTTTTCTTTCCTTGGTGTGTCCCTATCCAGTTTTGGTGTCAGGGTGATAATGGCCTTTTAGAATGAGTTTGTGAGAGCTTCTTCTTTTCTATTTCATGGGATAACTTAAGTAGCACTAGCATTAATTTATTAAAGATCTGGCAGAATTTAGGTGTGACTCCATCTGATCCTATACTCATCTTCGTTACATTTCCTATTATTGCTTCAATCGCATTGTTAATGTTCTATTCAGGTTTTCTATATCTTTTCAATTCATTCATTGTTTCTCTATCTCTATCTCTGTGTCTATCTCTATCTCTATCTCTCTCTCTCTTTCTTTCTACCAGGAATTGAACTCAGGCACACTTGAACACTGAGCCACATCTTGAGCCCTATTTTGTATCTCATTTAGAGACAAGGTCTGAGATGCTTAGCATCTCACTTTTGCTGAGGCTGGCTTTGAACATGCAATCCTCCTGCTTCAGCCTCCAGAACAGCTGGTATTACAGATGTGTGCCTCTGCACCCATCTCAACTGTTTCTTCCTTGATGATATTTAGGTTTCACAAATTTTTGTCACTGTAAAATATTTTTACTTGGTGTCCTGTACTATTATTTCTCTAGAATATAGTACTATAAGTAAGATTTGCTAATTCAAAAGTATATACTTATTAATTTTGAGAAAAGTTGAAGATTAACTTTTAAAAATGCCCTAATAGCTCATTTAGGGAATAATATAAGAAAGCATCCATTCCTCCCTGTGCTCCCAATTTCCAGCAGTAGATGTTATTAGTCCTTTAAAATTTCTGCCATATCAGTAAAATCATATGGGAAAAATTGTCCTCTCATGGTTTTTCTGCACAATTTCCTGACTGCTGAAATTCTCAGATTATTTCTTACTGGCCAGATCTATATCAAATGAACTTTCCTGAGTGTGAGGGAATTTAGTCAGGCAAGTTTTATATGCTGTATTTGTGCACATACATTTATATTTTTTGTGACTTGTTTAAGAAATAAATGTGTAGAATTATGATTATAGTTCAAAAGTACATTTTTAGGGTAACTTTCTGTTGTCTAATTTCTTTCAAGTCATCTAATATAAATCCCATAAACAGTCCATGAATGTCCTCATTTCCTGATGCTCCCAATAATACAGTTTATCATTAAAATAAATTCTGACTTGATAGGTAAAAACTGTAATATCATTTTAGTATATACTCATTTGATTACTAAAGATGTGAAAGATGTCTTTATTGCTTTCTTTTTATTTTTCATATGAATTTTTTAAATTATTTATTCATATCTTTTGACAATTTCCAAGTAAGATGCTAATCTTTTTCTTATTGATTAAAAAAAAATCTTTTGTAATCACACATCTATTTAACCTATCCAAGAAGCATTTATCTTTCCTGTATTTTGGGTTGATAGTCAAACCCAGAGATTTATCATCAAGTTGTTGTAAGATTGGGTCTACCAGAAAGCTGAAGCAGTATGGAGGCTCCTCTTCAAATCCCATTTTTTGCAGTTCAAGACAGAAAGATTTCAGACATGTCACTCAGAGTAATAGGAATTAATTTATCAGAAAGGATGGAAAAGGGGAAAAGAAGACACTTTCAAGGGGAAGAATGGGTCCTCTCAGAGGGGAACGGGACCACGTGCCTCTCCAGTTTATTGGGGTTCTCAGAGAAGTTTCCAGAGAGTCTCACCTAGGTCCACCTCTTGATTTTTGATTGGTAGCAGATTAGATCAGACTTTTAAGTCCCTACTGCCAAGACAATTCTAGGTCACTTTGGCTCATGGTGACTGATTCTACTTGGATTCTTAATCATAAATTCTTAGAGTTTTTGTGATTAGGAGGAATTATCCTTATTTCCCTGAGTTCTAGGATCTATCTGTTACAGTGGTTACAAAAGTCTCCCCCTTAAGGATAACTTGCGTTCCTCTTATTGACATTATTTCAGGCCTGTATTTCTCCTGCAGATAACAAGTAATTTGGTGAGGAATGGACATAGCCTTACCATTTAAGCCAGATAGGGCTGTAAGTTTTAAGAAAGCATGTGGGGGTTATCCCAGTGTGCCCATTTTGTAGAATTATTCTCTTAATTTTGTGTTCCCACCATTTTTATGTCTGTCCCCAATCAGTTACTTACCTTTGTAAAGGACCATGATCAGATATATATGGTATGCTCAACAACAGCAGAAGAGAAGTGGGGTGATACTGTGGCATTGCTTTCAGTGGATCCCGTGTCATTTTGTACTGTGGACTTGAATCGTCACTAGTGAGGTGGGTAAATTGATATGAACTATTGGTTGAAGGAACCTATGAGCTCTGGAATCTCTTTAGCCCATGACCCCTCCAGGGGTATGAATCTAGCTTCTATTTTTTGATATATTTATATCCCATTGATTACTGATTACTTAATTACCAAACACAACTATAAGGTACAAGTGTTCAATGAATATATACTCTCATTTAGCTTGGATCAGAAATCAGTTATTTGAGTTTCTGTTGCAAGGGGTATTGCTGAAAGGTCAGATCTTTGCACATTTCTGAGTCTTGAGAATGGGTCAAAAAGCTAGATACATCGAAAGAATCCAGATCCCTTCCTCATCTTGTAAATAAAGTCTTATGGGAACTCAGCCATACTCATTAGTTTATATCACTTATAGTGGCTTTTGTGATAAAATTACAGAATACATGTGGTGAAGATAGACCTACAAAGAGTAAAATATCTGCTAAATGGCTTTTTGCTAAAATGTTTGCCCCTCTGAAACCAGAGGAAATGCCACAGGCAGCTATCAACCTTTCCTTTCCGAATATCAAGATATTAACATGTTAATATCAACATTGCAACCCATGTGGCAAATGTTGTGTAGATTTTCCTCTATCATATTTCAATTATGTGATTTGGAAATGCAGATGTTTAGAATTTTTATTTAATCTAGTTTATCCTATATCTATTCATTTATTTGTTTTATTTATATACTCATTTGTTCATTTGTTAATTTATTGTCATCACTTTTATATTTAGAAAGTTTCCTAATATGTATCATTCTAGAATATATTAATGTATTTTTCCTCCTAACTCCCCTTTTTCATTGGTGTACTTTTTAATTCATCTAGAGCTTATTTTGGTGTATGGTAAATCATTATGAATTGAGCTTATTTTTCAGTAAATTATTTACCAAGTGTCCTATCCTGTGAAATTTCTTTATTGATTGAATATCAGAGCCTAACCACATACTAGATTCACATACAGTATGTCTTCATGCTTTGGACTTCTGTTTGGCCCCAGTTATATTCTACTTTATTCTTGTGACAAAGACATACTGTTTAAATTACTTCTTTGTATTATATTTGTTAATTTTGCTAATATATCCTTTTGCTCTTTTTTTCTTCTTTTTACAACACCTTCTTACCCAATTTATTCATTTTATAAATAAGACTTAGGTCATTTTTTATAATTCCAAAATTCAATAATCAAAATTTGTATTGAAATTTCATTTTGCTCATAACCTGTAGAAGTCCATAAAAGAAAAAGGATATCAAAGATTTGTTATGATTATAGCATAAACATTTCATTCAGATGCATTAAAAATTAAGAAATATATTCAAAATGTCAAAATTATATATCCACAGGCACTTTCTACAATACATACCACCACACATGCTGTGTACCTAAATATGAATAACATATCTTTTGTTTATCACTCATACTGTACTTATTTTTTAATCTTAGTGAATAGTAACTGATACAGAATTATTGTGCCTTAAATTATTATTAAATGAATAAATAAGTGAATAATAAGTATGTTCACAAGTATCTAATATTAATTGCTTGGAGTTACATTAATTGTAAATTTTTTTAAAGATAATTGATTTACCTGAACTCTATAATCAAAGATTTCTAAATATCTGGACAGTAGTCCTCAGAAATTAATATATCTGACAGAACTAGACTGTGTAATTCTAAATAGATCTGTTATATTTTCAAAAGTTTTTTTTAACAGAAAAAGTTTGTATAATTGGACATTTCATTATGTTAGTGTCTAATGTACACTTAGAGCACAAATTATATTTCTGCTCTTTCTCACCAAACAGCATTGTTCATCATTAGAGTATTTCATTACGGATTTGGAATATGTCATTTTGGTGACCTTCCATTTCTATTTAACCTCTATTTAAAGATTCAGTTAATGGTTTCATTTTCTTTGGATAAATACTCAGAAGTGTGTTTGCTGGATCCTGGAGTGGTTCTACTTACGGTGGAAGAGCCCCCGTGTTTTGTTTTGTTTTGTTTTCCATAGTGGCTCCACCAATAGACAATCCCACCTACAACTTACAGCATATGCCTTTTCTGCTCACCCTTGCCAACACTTTTTGTGTTTTGTTCTTTTGATAATAGCCATCCTAACAGATGTGAGATGCTAGTACATTGTGGATTTGATTAGCCTGATTGGTGTTATTGAGCATGTTTTCATATATCTGTTTGCTATTTTTAATGTCTTCTTTGGAAAGGTTTCTACTTAGGTCTTTCAGTAAATCTGGAAAAAAGCAATGAAGGGTCAGTAAGGGTTTTGAGGAATGTTTTAGTCCGATTTCTTCTCCTTTTAAGGATGTTTGTATTAATGCAATTTGGAGATGGTCAGAGTTTTATGATCAAATTCTCAAATCCTGCACTTATAGATGTTTATTACAAATAGAATCAAGCAAATACAAGTCCCAGTTGGAGGTGGACTTAAAGGTGTGATGGCCATCATCTGTTTTCTTCTTCCCTTCATCTTGCTCTTCCTTAGTGCCCTATCCAATAGGTATATTAGTCCCATTTTTGTTGCAACAACCAAAACCTAAGTAAAAATATGAGGATACCCCTCACATCCCAAAGATTACAAAGCATTTTCTTAAGGAAGAAAATATAATAAACATTGGACTCAAGCCTGGACTTCATCTGAGGGTATTGCCCCCAGACCCAAGCAAAAGTTGTGTGGAAAGTTGAGGTGATGGTGAGGGGAGGGGCAGGGATCTGCAGCCAAGTGGATGAAGGAAAGCACATTCTCAGACCAGGAATGTGGTAGGTATCCACTGCACTATGAAGATGAACTCTCTGAGAAAACCAGTTGCCTCTTTAAATAGCTTTGGATTTTAGAAAATGTGCTTTTGAAATACTTTTAAGTAGTTATTATTGTGCAGGTTATCCTATTTTAAGATGGTTTAGGAAAATTCTAAAGTTGCCTCATTATGGCTGTCCTTCAGATAAGTGATAATAGTTTTTATATGTCCCTTCTGTTACATTATCCAAGCTAAATATGCTTATTTCTTATAACTGTTCCTCATAAGACATTACTTCAAATTTCTATACCTTTTTTCCCCTATTTTGCACTGAAAGTATTCTAATGTTCCCAAAACTGAAGGCAGTACTCTAAACAGCTCTGAAGAGTGGGACAATCACATTCTTTTTTTCTTAAAGTTAATTTGCTGTTAATATACTTATAATTTTTTGTGTCATCTCCTTTCTCCTTTAACTATGTTAAAATAAAGGTGATAAATTCTGCCTTTCCTGCTTTCTATTTGTGCTTTAGGATAAATATGATTCCTTATTGCATTTATGTTGTTAAGTACATTGCTTTGACATTCCTATAATGGTTTTAGACCTTGATTCTGTATCTAGCCCATTTGGTCTCCTTCCCTGACTCTAGGTATTTTTCTTTATCTTATCCTTGGACTACCACCTTCATCTTTGCAATCTCTCCTTTAAAATACACTGAGGAGTCAGACTATAATTTGCAACTTTGGGGAAAACTTTATTGATCATATATTTTGTTTTTTTTGTTTATTTTTTTCATAGCTTTACTGATGTAAAATTGAAGCAAAATAAAATACATACACTTCTTGTTATTGTTGTTTAGGTACTGGGGATTGAACTTAGAGATACTCAACCACTGAGCCAAATCTCCAGCCCTTCTTTGTATTTTATTTAGAGACAGAGATTTCACTGAGTTGCTTAGTGCCTCTCTTAGATGCTGCTGCCTTTGAACTTGTGATACTCCTGCCTCAGCCTCCTGAATTCCTGGGATTACAGGCATACGTCACGTCACTGCATTTTAGCTATGCCCATATTTGAAGTACACAAATTGATCAGTTTTGACACATGTCTAACCAATATAATCAATATAAATAGCATTTTTTAAAAAATTTGAAACCATGCAGACTGTGTTTCCAGCATGATTTATTACATTAAAAACCAATCACCTTAAGATATATAGAACCCCATTCCCACATGTCATCTATTTCAAAATTAAATGCCACACTTATAAATATCTCAGAGGTCAAGGAATAAAGCACAAAAAAAGTAAATAAAAAATGCTTTGAACTAAGCAATAATATAAGCTTAAAATATCAGGATATCTTGGATGAAACAGCACTCAGATAAACATTTATAACTTAAATACCTGTGTCAGAAAGAAGCTAGACTAACAATTTATTTTCAAATTATGTAGTAGGAAGGAAAAAAAAGAGTAGGAACAGAAATATATGAAATAGAGGAGAAATAATACAGCTAACCAGAGTTCCCCCAGTATCTTGGTGTATATATATGACTTTAAGCTATATATGGCCTTTCTAATACCAGCATCCATTCAGCAAAGATAAAGTGTACGTCAACATTCTATTACATATGTTATTGCTACAGAAGGAGGAAAGGATGTTGATGCATAAAAGACCATGAAATAATAATAAATATCTGTGTTGTGCCACAGACTTGTGTGAGCATTTCACATTTCCCTTGTTTTGCCTTATTCAATCTCAGTGCACTTGCTTCTTTTTTTTCTTAATAATGCTTAAAAGGAACTCTTCTTGAGATGTTATCTTTGACTGCATTCATTTTACCAATAAGAACAGTAAACTACAACCTATATGCTATACTGCCTTTGTACATATTCTTTTAAAATATTTCCTCAAAATTGCAGGGGAAATAGATAAAGAAAAGTTTGGGCTAATTATTATGATCAACCTGTGTCTCTTGATCAGAACTCTCAGTGCAATGGAATACTTTCTTCTAATTTCTCTCAATACCATCAACAGAATGATCTTCCCATGTCTGTAGTCAAGTGTATATGGCTATCTTTCGTTTTTTTTGTGTGAAAACAATGAAGATGACTTTTCTAAAGGCAGAGTCCTTTTATATAACGTTAGAAATCCTTTTGCATGTGATAGAAATCACTTAAATATTTTTTCCACCTCATATTCTTCATCTAAGTCGACACTCAGAGACCTTTCTGGCTGTATCTAAGGTGCCTACAATCATCCACATTTCTCTATGTATTAGATTTATAACCATTTCAAAAAAGAAATAAGATTACTCGAAATTACTCCCATTAAAAATTGATCCAAAATATTATAACCCAATTACAAGATTATAATATAGTGCCTTGGTTAGTATCCACAATCTAAGTTGTGAGTCTTTAGTAAAATTTAATTTTATTAGAGAAATAAAAACTTTGCAATATGCTAATGAATGAATTTCAATATTCTCTTCTATATAGAAAGTATTTAGCAGAGATTTAATAACAACTATATTTTTACTACTAGAAAAATCAGTAACAATAATACTATTTTTAAAAAAATTTACCATAACCATAAGAATTTTTTCTGAGGAAATAGTGGCATTTTACTTATCTATCTTTTCTCTTTTCAATTTTAACTTCCCTGAGGGCTATTTTGGCAGACAAGTTATATTTCTGTAGACCTGCAGTATATAAATTACTCATTCTTTAGCCCTTGGTAATCAGAACCATGACCCTTTATTACATTTAGATTTGTCAGATAAAAAGCTTCTGGAGATGCATGATGTTTGTGTAACCCTCACCTACATTTGAAAATAATTATATGTAGTGCTATCAAACATTACAGATATTAACACTACATTTCTTTCTAATGAGGTTGATATATTAAAAGGCAGTTTCTTCATACCATTTTGCTGAAACAATTTCTACTGTTAAACATTAGTGGTGACTATTCACAGAGGGCCATAAGGACAATGGAGACAACTCTGAGTAATTTTGGACTTTTCTAAAAATTTTAAATGGTCTTCCTCAATAAATTTCTCTTTTAGAATCAGTTATTATGCATTGAATTGATGTTTATTTATCAATTCTACTTATTATCAAACAATTTAAGAATTATTTTCTACTAATCTGTAGAAACAGAATAATCTTTGACTATTGTTTATCTTTTACCCTTGTGATTTGGCAAGGAAAGAAGAATGGGGTTCACCCAGGTCTGCAGTCCAGATTGGCTTTCCTCTTTACTCTGCCCCTTACTCTTGGAGACAAGGGGTATACAAGCTACAGGTAGTGTGCCAAATCTAGTCTCCTGCCTACTTTGGTACAGCCTATGAGCTAAGAATAGTGTTTACGGTCTTATATTGTCTTAGATCATTTGGACCACTATAACAGCAAAAATTTATTTCTAACAATTATAGAGATTGGGAAGCTCAAGATGAAAGCACTGGAAGATTTGGTCTCAGCTGAAAACCTGCTTTTTGGTTTACAGTGAATCCCTTGGTGGAAGAGTTAGGGGTCTCTCTCTCTCTCTCTCTCTCTCTCTCTCTCAATAAGTTCACTAATCCCCATTCATGAGGGCTTCACCCTCACTACCTAATCATGATGTTATGACATCATCACACTAATGATTAAGTTTCAAAATATGAATTTTGGGGGGAGAAATGCATTCAGAATGTTGCATAAATAGTGAAAAAATTAAAACAAGAATACTATTGTGGTATAAAATTATATATGAATTTTTTTTTATGTAAATAGCAATGAGAAAAACAGTCAATACATATGTGTAAATTACAATTTAAACATCCACAAATAAATTTTCATTGGAACACAAACATGCTTCTTTGATAATTTTGTCTGACTGGCTTTCATGTGACAGTGTCAGAGTAATTGTGACAAGGATCTGTTCTCTCCAAGTCCTTAAATACTTACTGTCTTACTAACTTTTTATCTGTAGCCTCCTGTCCCTTCCCTTTATAATGCAGATTCTTAGCTTCCTCTCTGGATAGATCCCTCTAGTTTTCACTCTCCAGATGAATCTTATTTAATGTTGTCACATCTATTCTAGATTCAGAAGTGTCTAAAACATTGAGATATAGGAAAGTATGGAAATATCTAATATATATATATATATATATATATATATATATATATATATATATATACACATATATATGTGTATATATATATAATGAATTTTGGAGGCCATTAACCTAAATGAATATATCATAAGCTATTTTTATAAAATGTTAATTAATAGGTAACATATTTTTAAAAGGTCAGAATTCAACAGGTTTTTGTTATAATGGATTATAGAAAGTCATACATGTATCTTAAAAATGCTTAGGTGCTTTATGAAGCACCATGAAGAAATTTTTTTGTCTTTCCTCAAGTTTGGTTTGATCACAGGCTAAATATAATCCCTATCTATTTCCAAATAACCAAGAGAACACTCTTTGGAAATGTATCTGTGAAAGCCCACATGATAATTGCAGGGCACCATGCAGATATAAGCTCTCATTTGGGAATGCTTTTTTAAAATCTTAGCATTGGATGGCCATCTAGTGACTTTCACTGCTACTTAAAATATATTTATTGTTGTTACTATTACTATTTAATTAATTAATTTTGAAGATACTTAATATCAAACCATGATTATAGCCCAAAGGAAAACTGACTACCATAATGTTCTTCTAACCCGCTACTGATGTCCAAAGTGACTTCAGCAGCTAGTGGTAGGGTCTCAAATCAGCATTTTACTCAAAGTGATAGGAAGATTTTTATTTTAAAATCTCCAGCAAGAACCAATTTATTTTGAGGTCATTGTATAAGAATATTTGGTTTTGAATATACCCAGTTTTTTTCATTTGCTTACCTTTTTGGGGATATGATCTTGATTATACTTTTGTTGGAGGAATTGTAGCTAACATGAGTTGTTTGTTACCTAACTTAATTAATGTAAAAATTAACGTAAAAATCTACATATAATTACTATCTCCTGAAGGATTAATGAACAAGAAATTATATTTCTCAGAATACTGTGTTTAAATCAATTAACAAATCCATTTGCTTTCCAGTGTCTACTCCAAGAAGCAAATACTTTGTCATAATGTTTTCCCCGTAATTTTGCCTTAAAGCCAGCCTTAATAATTAAAAGAGTCCTACCATGGATTCTGAAATCCAGAGTTTTTAGATTTCTTTGTTTGCTTGGTTATTCATTTTTGTTTTGACTTTAATTTACAATACCTTTCCACATGAAACCATATTGATCATCTTTTAGGTATAACATGATTATACTTTATGGAATTTAAAAAAAAACTTTAAAAATATAGAGGATAGGAGCAGGAAGTTTTTCAAGTGTCCTTCAGTTTACTTGTTTGCATTTCCTCAAAAGAGGCTGCTGCAAAGCAGTTTGGAGTTTAGAATAGCTTTGAAAGCATTTATTGTTCCAAGGCTAATTTTAACCTTGTGATAAAGATTACTTTTTGTATTCAGTTGAATGTGATCCAGTAATTGTTTGTCAAGGCTAACTGTAGGACATAATACATTTTTAAATAGTGTTTTTGTAATTATAATATAAGCATCTTTATGGTCTCATATTGAGTTTAAATCAATATTAGAAAGAATGCCACTGAGTAGTGGTATCAGACTTATGAGAAAACAGAATTTAAACTTTTTTCTTTTAATTATTAAATGTTATAACTGTTCAACTTAGAGAAATTTGAATATGTGCTCAAATGAATTATTTTTCATTAACTGAATAGTTTCACAGAAACTTTTTCTCCCCCATTCTGTGTCTTCCTATTTTAATCAGTAAGATATTGGTGAGGAAAATTCCTGAAGATGGCCAAAACTCCATTGTCGATTGCCTGAAGTCATTTTAATATGAGGTTGAGATTGCCTCTGAATCACAAATTTGTGTCAAGGGTTTTAGAGATCAATGACTCCAATCTGAACCATTTCCAAGTTGCATGATTTGTAGTTGTATAGGTAAATGACTCTTTTAATTAGTGGTAGCTATAAGCGATGTTCAGGATCCCGTCATAGAACCGCATGATTTTGTTAAAGGAAGGACTAGAATCAGTACCCTTTCTAAGTGATCATTCAGAGTCACTTATCAACAAAGATGGAAATGTTGAGGCAGAATATACCAATCTTGGAGCTGACTCCAGAATACTGTTCAAGTTTACATTGTATACCTTTTCATTTTTCTGCTTGCTGACTTTTTTATAACTTTTTTAAAAACAACAAGATATAGTATGCCTACTAATGTGTTGGAATAACTTTCGGTTTACAGCTAGCAGATTCAAGCAGCTCAGAGTGCTAGGAAAACCTACACTCCTACAGGCCTGACAGGAACACCTGCAGGACAGGGTACTCTGCTCTAGCCAGCCTTCAGTGAAACCACATCCTCAGGGCTTGAGGTCAGCATTGCCAAGTTACCAGGCCAGGAAAGAGTCAGATGCTTCAGGGCTTGAAACCCCCAACGCATAAGGCCCCCTTTTCATAGGGACAATGATCCTTCCAGTCTGCCTTTGACCATGTAGCAATATTTAGAGCTTCCTCATAGTACAGCTACATTAATCATAAGATGATTGGTTTCTAGATGTTGTATAACCTGCTTGCTTATGTATTATTGGAAGATGCATTCTATATCAGTTGTAGATATAATGAATTATTTTTCATTAACTGAATAGTTTCACAGAAACAAACTTTTTCTCCCCCATGCTGTGTCCTCCTATTGTTACCTGCCAGTTCTCATCAGCTCCTGGTGTCTGTGTGTTAACTCTGTGTCTCTACCCACTGCGACTGAGGTAGCTGAGAGACCAATTGACCACACCAGCCACCAGAACACATACACGAATGTACTTAATGTTGATGTTCAGTTTAAGATATAATAAAATGAATACCTTTTTCTCATTTTACAAATTAAGATACAGGTTATGAGATAGTCCTGTGCTTTTGATACATTATTTCTTCTTCCTCAATTATCTCCCCCCATCTTTCCTCAAGAGGTAAAGTGTAGATTTTGTAATAATTATCTTGTTGCTTTTGCATGTTTTCCACATATTTATGCCTAAACAACATATTCTTTAGTTTCATCTATTTTTGCACATCATGTAAGTATAATCATACAATTTATATTTTGTATTCAATTTGCTTAGTTCTGGTTATAATTCAGTATTGTTTCTCACACACATCCTAATGAATTAGCATGAATTTATTCATTTTCTCTTTCATAAGATATTTACTTCAAACTTTTGTTTGAAATGTATTTCTTTCACTTTCATTCTTGAATTACATTTGCTGAAGGTATGCAATTCTCAGTTAACATTTCTTCTTTACAAAAAAAAAATGTACTTTGTTCTGCTTCCATTGGCACTGCCTACAAGTTGGCTGTTCATGTGCCTTTACTCTGTTGGTGTTCCCCCCCTCTCCTGGTTACTCTTTCCTTTTGGTGCTTTATGTATTACAAGCTGTTCAGAAATCAGTTTTTTAAAAGATTCTGTTGTTTTCTGGAATCTGAAGATTGATGTCTTTCATCAACTCTATCAAGTCCTAACAATATGGAAATATCACCTTTCCCAGTTTGTCCCCATTATTGTCTTATGAATTCCAGTTTAATTTCTTTTTTCTTAATCTCTACTCCATGTCTCTCAAGATCAGTTTTGCATCACACTGTGGACCTGCCTTTCAGATAATATCAAGCTGACAAATATTTTTCAGCTGATAACATTCTCCTCTTGTTTACACCAAAGTATTCATGTTTACTTTTCCCAATTATTTTATTACTAGGACTTCAACTTGATTGTGTTTTAAATAAAAGTTTTGAATTCCTTATTCTTTGAGTATACAGTCAATTCCCTTTTATTATTCAAGCATGTTAAGCATTAGCTTTATGTTGTATATCTGACCAATTCAGTAGACACATTTTTGGTGGATCTGATTTTGTGGCTTTCTCTTTCTGTTGACTCTCACCAGTGATGTCTTTTTTCTTTGTTTCTTTGGTGGTTTTCTTCTTTTCTGGGTTTATATTCCTTGGAAATGTATTGATGGGAAATTTTTGATACTTGTAGTAAAGTGCCTTCTTCCAGAGAGGGTTGGCATTGATTCTACTCACTAAGAACATCACAACAAGGAACCACTTTTAAACCGATTTTTTGTCTTAGGTTTTAGGATGTAAATAGGTTTGAATTCTTAGGAGAGTCTCATTTCTATTTCACCTATATTAAGGCTGAGATAGATCTATAACTTCATCATTACGGGACTCATTTTCTAGCTCACAAATTGAGAGTATAAATTTCAGTTTCTCTTTTGTGGAAATTTTTAACCTACCGACTGCCATGCATGCTCCCTGACCCTGTCTGTTGTCTCAGGTATTTGCAAGCAACTACAACTCCCTCTCAGAGCCACCAGGGATTGGAAGGAACCTTGAGGGCAAATCCCATCCGAGAGCTATTTTTTCCCTCCTTGTTCTCTGCTTTATTTTTTCTGACCTTTCAGAAACTCTTATTTTGACATCAGTACATTGGGTATCTTTTTGAAAAATCCTGCCCAGTATTCTTTTATTTAGTAGATTTCAAGGTAATTCTCTCAATATCTTTTTAAATATATTTTAGAAATGGAAAACTCTTCTCTGATTCTTGTATATAGTCCTTTGAAAAGCAGTCATGCAGTCATTTCGTATACAGTGGATTCTAGAGTAAAACTAGTGGGTTCATACAAATTTTATAAAAATGTAAAGATTTTCAAAAATATTTACTATTTTCAATGAAAATTCTGCTCTAATACTTGAAGATAATTAGTAATTATTAGAACTTACTCATGCTTGTACCTTCACAGCTGCTGTTCTGGGCCTTAAAAGATTTCTTCAAAGCATATCACATGATCATCTTATAAGCAAACCAGCAGAAATTTCTAAGTTAATTACAGTTTGGCAGAGTGTATCCAAAACCTCTTATCTGAACAGTGAACCCAATAATTTAATCAGTCTGTCTGTTGATTAATCACGTTTTAATCCATCTGATATCAGCACAGAAAAAGCTCTTCATCTGTTTCTTGTAAAACTTATCTCTCTGAATGCACAGCTGCTGTGAGCTACTGGTATTAATAACTTGAATAGGAGACAGAGCACAATGGATTCTCAAAGGCTGCAGAAAAAAAGTTTGAACTCCTAAAACAGTCATTCAAGAGTCTCTACAGTCTGACCCAACTCTATACAATGTTCTGGTATTCATTTCTGGTTGCTTCCCCAACTGTTGCCTGCGTACTGGTTTTTAAAGCCAAGCACCTGAGCTTGTACAACTCTGTATTGACTGTTTCTGAATCTGGTGAGTTGATGAATTAATAAATATCTATTTACCAAATATTAGATGCCAGGCTTGTTCTATATTACCTGACTTAATATCCTATAACTTTTCTGTTAGCATAGCCATTTCTCTGTTTCCTAGTTCTATAGATGAGGTCAAAGAGAAAAAACAAATCCATACATTTTAGTATTTAGTTTACAAAATCATAAGCTTTTTGCAAAGGGAAAAGAGGAAGGACAAAAGGCTACACGAGTAAGTAACAGTCATACAAGAATGATATTCAGAAAATTAATTTTCATATGTCTTCTGTGTAAGACAACACAATCTCTTGGTGCTTTGCAGCATTCAATATGTGAGGGACATTTGGCCCAGGGTGAGTACTAAACTCCTTCCTTGACATGTAGCAGACACTGAGTATAGTCAGATCTCATTCATCTCTCCCCTCTTTAAGCCTTATCAGGTCATAAGTTTGTTTTTTTTTTAATTGTAAAACACAGTGTATAACCGTCATTTGTTTTTCCCTTCCTACTCTTCTACTATTTTACCTTATTGCATACAGTCTATCCACTCAGTTCAGTCCAGCCCAAGAATGAGACTAAGTATACACTTCCCCATGTGTATATACTTAAGACTGAGTATACCCTTCAACTGGCTTCAGCGGTTGGTAGACTCATCAGAATTACAGAATTCACAGCTTAGTCTAAAATGTGGGAGAACTTCAAAGTGTTCATCTTGTAAGGTATTGGGCCACAGGATAAGGAATGGATTAGCACGGTTGAGTCAAGACTCTGAAGATTTTCCATCTTACTAAGAAGAAACTGTTATTCTATTGTACAGCAAGTTGCCTATGATGTATGTCCGTATGATATTTTCATCCAATTTTTTATCATGGATATACACAGACTTGCTCTAGCATAGTATATTTCTCTAATACTAGTTTCCCAAATGCTGATTTTTCAATCTTTGTCTACATGAGCACCTATGTGAATCCTAAATGATTCCATTTTGCTAAATACAGGTAATTAAATAAGTCTATCAGATGGTCTGGGGATTTAGTTCAGAGGGGCTTGCCTTCATGGACAAGGCCCTGGTTTCAATTCCTAGCACCACAGAAACAAAACAATACAAAAAGAAACAAGTCTTTCAGAATCTTGACCACTAGGGGTTAAAATTAGACCTAACAGATTATAAATTTGGGGGAATAACTGTACCTGTAACTTGTCAACTTGGGGCCTGTCATATGTCTACTAGTATATATATATATATATATATAAACTGGGACAGAGGAAAGCTTCTGCAGAGAAATAATGAAGAGATAGGCAAACAGTAACAGAGAAAAAGACAGAACATTCTTGAAGTATAACTACATTTGCTTCCTTGCATTATGTAGAATATTCCCTTCCCTTAAAGTCAATACACTATACTCCAATTAAAAAAAATTGTTTAAGTTGACTTCCATGTCATGCAACAAAAATATTTCTAATTATTATTACATCCTCCAAATGCTAATAGTTATTATTATTCACATCACATAGTTGTACCTGAATTCTTTCTTTACTCTAATGCTTACTAGATGTACAAGAGTGCATAAGTCATTTAATTTCTATAAGCCTCTGTTTTATTGGTAGTAGTAGGATAGTAGACTTGTGGTGATCAAAATAAAGCATATGAAAGATTTGTTTTGTAAATATCTGTAATTTAAACTGCATACCTTATTTGATAATTTATATTTCTAGGATAACAATGCTATTCTTCTTTACTGTGTTTTCCAGGTAGATAAATATTCGTAATGTAAATGGGTAGACTATCACTAACTCACATTTTGAGTGCTATCTTTATATAAGTCACTAAAATGGAAAAATAGTCATTAAGAACAAACATTCTTCATTCTTCCCATTTTGCCCCTCAAAAAAAAGTAAAGATTTTGGGGCTGAGGTTGTGGCTCATTGGTATAGTGCTTGCCTAACATGCATGTGACACTGGGTTCGATCCTCAGCACCATATAAAAATAAATAAAGATATTGTGTCCACCTAAAAAACTAAAAAATAAATATTTTTTTAAAAAGCAAAGATTTTCTGATTACTATTTTAGGGAAGAATCAAATATTAATAGATTTAGTTGTAGCTTTTGAATTAACAAAAGTATCAGAGAATTCTTTCATAAAAGTGAAGTTGTCCTAGATAATAGGCCAATGTTGAATTTTTGCAGTCCCATGGTAGTAGAATGACAAATTTATGATGAGAGAAGCATATTATGTAACACCATATTTCTTATTAGACTTATTTGCAAAGTGATTCTCCTCTTTTATGGAAGAACATAGTGTTAAATCTTACTTATAAAGAAAGGGACATATTTTAGAAAATAATTAGACTTGCAGTATCTTTCATGTTTGAAATTTTGATTTATAGAACCAAATAGTTAAAAAGACTTTTTAAGCCCTCCTCCCCCCAAAAATATGGCAGAATCTGAGAAATTAAAAAAGTAATTATATCCCTTGGATATAAGTTACAGGTTTTCTGATAAACTGATATGACTTTTTCTATAGCTTCTAACAACACCAACTCTACTACTCTATATCTCATTGAACAGATTTTACATTCTACCACCCTTCTGCAAGTCAAGAATAAAGTGTTTTTAGAAGTATATGTCACTAATACTTTTGGAAAGCTCCCCTTGCTCCACCATCCCCAATTTCTTCTTTAGCCTTTCATTTGTGGTTTTATTATATTAGACTCTTTCACTAAATAATATATTGTTTTGTTTTACTTGCTTTAGATGTCATTCTATATATTTTTCTACATATTGCCATTGTTATTTAATAGTATGTTTCTAAAATGTATCCATTGGGGAATGCCGCAGTCTGGGCACAATTCAGGAGCCACTTGTCAAAAGAAACTAACTTTATTTTTAGAACTACAAACGCCAAGCAAAACAGCTCCTCAGGAAAAAACCCTCAGAGCCCAACTGCCACCACCGGCCTCCCCAAGCCTCTCACTCACACCAACCTCCCCACCTCCCACAATCCTCCTGCTCTTGAGGCCGATTGGCTGGGTCGCGTGGGAGGAGCCAAAGAAGTCCCCCAATGAGCAGCTCCGTGGTCTGAAAGGGCAGGGAAACAGCCCAATGAGCAGCTCCGTGGAGGAGCCAATCAGCTAGATGTTGCTGGGGCCTCTGTGAGCCAATCATCAGCTGGCAGTCTGAAGGGCAGGGAAACAGCCCAATGAACATCACCGCAGAGGAGCCAATCAGCTAGATGTTGCTGGGGCCGCTGTGAGCCAATCATCAGCCGGCAGCTGGATGTTTGCTGGCAGCTGGAAGTTTGCTGGGGCTGCTTTGGCTGTGGCTCTCAACATCTCCCCCTCTCTGTTTAAACAACATCATGTGGCTTAGGGACCATGCTTGCCTTAGGTTGTCCAATACTACATATGGTCCTTACCCGTCTTCAGATGAGCTGACCTCAGGGCGTCAGCCTCCTGTCTTAGGTTGGTACCATAGTAATTGGATCTTACCCGTCATTGACTACCGGTCCAGTATACAGCCACACCTGTGGAGAGGTCTTTGTACGGGGGGGGGGGGTGAGGTTCTTTGCCTCACCTCTGTTGGCCCCCAAATTTTAGCTGAATGATCATGACAAGTAGAAGGGAGGAAGATACACCAAGCCAATTGATGGTTCTTGTTGGAAAAATTGTACCACCGATGATATCATCAGCAAAAATACCCCAACACTACCACAAGTCGCTGCACCAACAGATAGTTCACAATGCATACAAGTGATTTCACAATGCATACAAGTGACACATAGTTTAGGCAAGTTCTGTAAGCGGTTCAGTGATGGCTATTGCAGAAACTGTAGATTAGTTTTATCTTTGTCTTCACTGGCACAGGGATGAAGATAGGAATTCTGGCAATAATGGCTAAAGAAAAAATTATGTAACATTCCAGAAGGCACTAAAAGAAAACAATTTTCTTAACAATTTACATTGTCTTTACCGGCACTGGGATGAAGATAGGAATTCTGGCGATAATGGCTAAAGAAAATATTATGTAACATTCCAGAAGGCACTAAAAGAAAACAATTTTTTTAACAATTTACATTATCTTCACTGGCACAGGGATGAAGATAGGAATTCTGGCGATAATGGCTAAAGAAAATATTATGTAACATTCCAGAAGGCACTAAAAGAAAACAATTTTCTTAACAATTTACATTATATTGAAGAGAATTATTAAATATAATGAAAAGGAAAGGTGAAAGTAAACAAACAGATCTGTTAACCTCCTTTTTTGTTTACATATTAAAACAATTCTTAACAGTTATTTACCCAATTTAAATTAAACCATTTAAATCACGTGAATAAAAAAAAATATTTGGATCCATTTTTTCATGAGCGCTCATCATATATGATATATGGACATAGTACATTCAAACATATAACACAAAACACAAGTGTACACACATAATATAATACATACAACACATAACATAATAGTAAAGGCCTTATAACTTTTTACAGGTGAAATCTCCATTGCAATGTTTAAAAACTCTATAGTCAAAAAAAAAAATAGCAAAACATTAACCTAGGTCTGTATGAGCTCAAAAAACAAAATAGAACTTCATGATACGGGAAAGGGCAATAATAAAACAGATATTGAAAAAAGCATCCTGGTTCTGTCGCAGATGTAAGGATAGCCAAATTGGAGTTTTGGATATCAGCTGTTATGGATTTGAGCTAAATCATCTTCTTTTTGGTCTGTAGAAATCGCTTTAGTTAATCTCTCTGGAATCCAAATTGGCTGCTGTTCTCCCTGTGGAAACACACAAACAGACCCCCGACTCCAGACAATCACTGGGTCAGGACCTTGGTTAATCTCTCTGGAATCCAAATTGGCTGCTGTTCTTCCTGTGGAAACACACAAACAGACCCCCGACTCCAGACAATCACTGGGTCAGGACCTTTCCATTGTCCTGTTAGAATATCTTTCCAAAGTACTTTGGGCTTATGTACATTTTTTGGACACATATGCCTTTCTGCAGCACTAAGTCCTGATGAATCCAAATTTAAAAAGTTTAGAGCAAAAAGGGTTATTTTAAGTTTATCTTTGGGGAATATATACCCCTTCTCAATTCCGTCTTTTTGCTTTAATAAGTACATTTTAATAGTTTGATGAACTCTTTCAACTATGCTTTGTCCCTGTGGATTGTATAGGATTCCTGTTATATGAGTAATGCCAAATGATGAGCAAAATTGTTTAAAAGAGGTAGACGTATAACCAGGGGAATTATCTGTTATTCATTAGCCCAATATAATGGAGTACTCTCTATGGTGGTTTGAGAACGGCATTCATTAGCCCAATGTCTCCCTCTACGGCATCGTGGGCAAATACCCGGTATTCTACTCGTTTGATACCTAGTTTTGTTAAACCCTCCTCCTATGGGGCAATTTCTTTTAAAATGTCCTGTTTGTTGACAATTGTAGCATGTTCTTGGCCTGGCATATAAAGCCTGTTTTACTGCAGCTGCCACAATTTGCCCTTGTTCATTAATGTCTCTGGCATCTAAAGCCTGTTTTACTGCAGCTGCCATGACTTGCTCTTGTTCATTAATGTCTCTACATAATTTAATATATGTGTTTAAATCTTCCTGTTTCCATGGTCTAATGATATCTCTGCACCAATGATTCGCTTGGTCATAAGCCAGTTGTTTTATTAATGGCATTGCTTGTTCTGTATTCCCAAAATCTCTGGTAGCTGTTTGAATAAGCCTATCTACAAATTCAGCGTAAGGTTCATTAGCTCCTTGTATTATCTTAGATAATTGACCTTGTAAACCTCCATGTCCTTGTAAAGTCTTCCATGCCTTAACTGCATCTACAGCAATTTGTAAATATACACCAGGATCATATGCAATTTGTTGCTGCCGATCCTCATAAGATCCCTTTCCTAACAACGTATCTAGATTTCTATGAGGATAACCAGCTGCTGCATTTCGCCTAGCCGTCTCCTTGCAAAATTCCTCATTGGCAACCTTCCATAACAGGTATTGTCCTCCAGTTAGCACAGCTTTACAAACATTAGCCCAATCTGCTGGCGTCATGTTTAAGTTAGTAATGGATTCGACCAAGCTTACAGTGAAGGGTGCTTGAGGACCATAGGTTGTTACAGCCTCTTTTAGCTCCTTCACTGATTTGAAATTTAAACCCTGGTGAATTCGCTGCCCTCCTACCTCAAATACAGGGCATACTTGAGATCCTGTCTCAGGATCCCAACTATCAACTGCGGGGGTTGGGGGTCTCCTAGCATATGGAGGTGGTGCTGTTGATTGGACACTTATGCCCTCTGGTGATAGAATGCTGTTAGTAGCAGTCTCCTGTAGAGGTGGTGCTGTTGGTTGGACACTTTCGCTCTCTGATAGAAAGGTGTTATTAGCAGTCTCCTGTTGTAACTTTTCCCCTGATGGCTTTTTCTGCTCTAATCTTCCTTTCTCTGTCTCACTAGCTCGAAAGACCTTCTCTTGTACTTGAATCTTTTCCTCTTTCTGACTAACTTGAGAGACCTTCTCTTTTACTTGAATCAATATGTCTTCTCCTTCCTCTACTTTTGTCTGAACTGATGGCTTTGGACTAAGCAAACCAGATACGTTCATCCACAATGGCAATGTGCCAACTGGCAGAGTCCCTGGGTTGTTCTTTTCTATTCTTTTTAAATCTTCACCATGATGGTTCCATTGTGATATATCTAACAACTCCTCCTTAAAAAGCCATGGGCTACATTTTTGTATTATATCAACGTATGCCCTGACTGCTCTTGATTTTACTGGGAAGCCTCCTTGCTCTAACAATTTACTTAACACTCTTTCGGTTTGTTTTTTACTAATTGCTGATCCCGTATTTCTACTATAATACAACCCAACAAGATAACACCAAAACAAACCGAGACAGAATCCAATAAAAATGGAACAACAAAAATTCATTATAGCCTTTCTATCCTCCTGACATGTGCATCCGTCCTTTCTCCCTATCTGTTCCTCAGACTCAAATAGTTTTTCCTCAGATGTGAGCGGTTTTTCTTCCCTCTCACTCATCTCCAGGGACAGGCAAGTTAAGCAAAACAAAAGAGTAAACTTAGAATGGCTACTCATCCTCTCGCCCTGCCCTCAGGGGCGAGCAGTTTACTTACCCTCAGTTGCTCCCGTGCGAGCCACCAAATGCCGCAGTCTGGCTGGGCACGACTCAGGAGCCACTTGTCAAAAGAAACTAACTTTATTTTTAGAACTACAAACACCAAGCAAAACAGCTCCTCAGGAAAAAAACCCTCAGAGCCCAACTGCCACCACTGGCTTCCCCAAGCCTCTCACTCACACCAACCTCCCCACCTCCCACAATCCTCCTGCTCTTGAGGCCGATTGGCTGGGTCGCGTGGGCAGAGCCAAAGAAGTCCCCCAATGAGCAGCTCCATGGTCTGAAAGGGCAGGGAAACAGCCCAATGAGCAGCTCTGTGGAGGAGCCAATCAGCTAGATGTTGCTGGGGCCTCTGTGAGCCAATCATCAGCTGGCAGTCTGAAGGGCAGGGAAACAGCCCAATGAACATCACCGCAGAGGAGCCAATCAGCTAGATGTTGCTGGGGCCGCTGTGAGCCAATCATCAGCTGGCAGCTGGAAGTTTGCTGGCAGCTGGAAGTTTGCTGGGGCCGCTTTGGCTGTGGCTCTCAACAGTGGTATAAATATCTATGATCTACTCTGAAAAATTTAATGCTCATTTTCATCTAATTTTGTTGGACCCTAATTTGTTTTTTTTATCTTTTACTATGACATTTTGGCAAAGTTTTCTATTTATATTCATGTGGCCATTGTGACAATTTTAATTCAGTAGTAACCATGGAAACATTATACTATTTTTTAAGGATAAGAGGGGTCAAGTAAATGGTTTTTATCACATTAGTATGTTTCATTAAGCAAAAATGATCAGGATGTCTGTCATTTAAATCTCCTTAATAATGCTGAAAAATCACTATCATCATTTCAAATGTTAGGAGGTCACCAACTTGTGGTTTTATACACTGACTGGCACACAGAGCAAAAATATCACGTAACTCTTCCTTCTCTAAAAATATCTATTTTTAAAATCTGAAGATTGTTAATGCACTGAGGATTAGGGTTATGGCCATTTATCGTCTTTATTATCAGGAATGAAACCTTATCTAGTCTAACTATTCTTGAATATGTTTATTTTGTTATATTAACTCCCTTAAGCAATACTAATATGACTTAGCTATTAAATATTAAAGCAAAATATTCTCTTATGGAAACATAGTCAAGTTCTAATATTCCCAGGTCAAAAGCTTTAGTAAGTTATTGCCCAATTATCGAAACTCTAACTCTAATTATGTAACCAAAAATAATTGGTCATATCCACATTTTCATTCATCTTTCACTTAATTTAAAAATTCAAAAAATTCTAGAGTCCAGGAAGGAAGTTTTTGACAAAGTAGTAGCAAATATGACTCAATTTGAAAAATAAACCTATAATAAAATTTCTATTACTGATTTGTTACAGAGTGACTGTATTAGAATTTTGCTACTTTAGCTGAATTTGGAAAATGCTGAATTTTAAAATGTCTTTGAAGTTAATAATGGACTGATAGTTAACAAATTCTACACAGTGGCTATCTATATAATATAGGCAATTATCAATGATTATTTTTTACCTTTTCTTGAATTAAAGAAAGAAAAGCTGACCTGTTTAATTAAACATCCTGTATCATAGATGAACTCAGCACAAAGGAGTGAACATTCCTGGTATAAAGTAGATAAAAGTTCCCTTTGATTTGCTTTGCACTTCTCTTCTTTATCTTGGCTTGGAGATCATTGATATCCCTCTCAAAATATATTTACATTTTAACACAGAGTTAAAGAAGAGAAAAATAGAACAACTCAAACATAGACAATAAACTTATGTCACAACACACAAAGGAAAATTCCTCAATGGTAGAATCTTAGCTTTTAAGGGTCAATAGGGGGAACATTTTTAAAAAGAAGCTTTTTCTTAACTGTCCTCCAATTAAATCTTGTCAGCTTGAGGTATGATAGAAGAAATAAGAAGTAGGTAGTAAAGAAAGTATAAATGAAGGGCAGGAATAAGATTTTGATTCAAAAGTTCTGCATACTTTTCCAGGCCTGTCATTCCCTAAACCAGTCTCTTTCCTATGCCTGTTACTTCCAAATTCCTGGCAGATCTGTAAATCTACCTGTGTGTTGCTAATTAACATCCAATAAATGGATTAAAGAGAGATACATTGTTTTGAGAAACCTATAATTTAGGGGTCTTTCCAACACTATCTGTAGCTCAAATAATGAAGACCATGCCAACCTATGCATTTAGAGATTGACCAGACCACTATAAACAATCTCAAGATCACCAGACTGGTCTCATTCCTAAACTCACCAAGTTCCCTTTAGAAGAAGAGCTGGGAACCCCCCAAATGTGCCTCTTCCTTGAGAGGCCCACATTTTCCTTTGAGTGCAGTTCCTTGCTTTACCCCCGAGTCATCTCTTTCTTGAGATTGCCCACATTCTCCCTTGAAGATAAGTCTTCAATAAACCCATGTCTAAGTCTCTGAAATGGCTAGTGTTAAAATTCTTATCCATCAACCCAAGGACCCTGCTGCAGGTCCTGAGTGACTTCCTCCTCTCTCCAGGAACTCCTCTTGACCTTCTTGAGAGTCAACCTCTTTTCATATGACAAGCTTATTGACTCTTTTGGCTTCTATGGTTTACTGGCATAATACTTGGAGAATTACTCTATATAGCATCCAGTTTAGAATTCCTGAACTATAGGGTTGTTCCTTTCTTGATATAAGTGAAATTCTTCGTGTCTTTTATGTTTTATATATTTAAAAACAATTCTTTCACATACTGTGATGTGTGTGGTCTGTGTTAATCAGCTTTCTGTTGCTGTGGCAAAATACCTGACAGAAATAAACTAAAAAGGGAGAAAGATTTATTTTGGCTCACAGTTTCAGAGGTTTCAGTCCCTGGTCACTTAACCCCACAGGGCTTATGGTGAGGCTGAGCATAATGGCAGGGATTGCAAGGTAGAGCAAAGCTGCACACCTCATAGCAGCTGGGAATCGAGGAAGGGAGAGATGAAGGGACCCAACTGAAACAATATGAAATGTTCAAAGCACATGCCTAGGGAATGACTTCTTCCATCTAGGCTATACCTCCTAAATTTTTTGTCCCCTCCCAAAAGCACAAGGGCCTCGGGGCATGCTATTCTAGATCCAAACTACAACATGGTCCTAGTGTCTGGCAGACACAAGAGGAAACTTAGCAGGTTAAGATCCTGACAGACTCATCAGCTAAGAAATACTCCAGCTCACCATGGGTCAGGTTAAGAATTCAAATCCATATCAATCAGAGAAGACTAGAAGTGGGATGGTATCTGAATGTGTCCAGTCTATTTGGATTTGCGAGATCAGCAATACCCTTCAATATGGCTCGGCAATCAGGAAGGTCTTAGAGGTTATAGCATGATGAAGTGGAAGCACTCAGCCTTCCACTGAGACATTGAATTACGTTGGGATGGGGAGAAGTGTAGCAGTGGGCATTCTGCAGCACAGCACTCCATACAGAATCTAGCCACAGTCGGGGGCCCAGGGGACTGAATTAAGCTATAGCAGAGGGGTACTTGATAGATCAGGAGAAGCAAGAAAGGACCACAGCTGTAGAGATATGCATTAATAGGAAAGAATCTAAGCAAAGTACCTGCACCTGAAATTGGAATATAAACCCAAACCACCTGTCTATTCAGCTGCAGAATGGAGCCAGCAATAAATACCTTTGGTTCCCATGCCTCAGAACAAGGTGTGCTCTAGTGCCTTGAATTTAGTCTATGTTGCTTCAAAAAACATTATTTGTGTTATCTACTAAAAATTAGGCTAGCAGCAGGGCGTATAATGGGAAATAAGGGACAGTTTCTTCCCTTAAAAATTCTCTAGTGGAAGGTTTGGCCAAGAAAATAAACAATAAAGGGTAGTAAGAGTACCAGCTGAGGAAGGCATATACTACTGTAATGCTCTGAGTCAGTATGTCCTGTTAAGACCCAAAGGAATTGGACAAATCAGCAAGGCTTCTCAAAGGGAGTAAGCTAGCAACTTAAGGACAAAAGTATGGATGCTGTTGACACATAAATCAGCTTTGTTGAATAAGCCAGTAATGTTGCTTCCAGACCTTTCAAAGCAATTCTTTCAATCAGGAGCTACATCATTTCCAGCACCAGGGCTAATGGCTTGTCAAACTGAATAGGGACTCTGCTTACCTTATTGGCCAAGTACTTCTGTACAGGAAACACCATAGGTTGGACTTACTGAGGTGAGAAGCATTTGGAGTAGTAGTTGGAACAGAGAAAATAAGGATCTTAAGGCTTAAAGGGTCTTAAAAACCAGAACAGAGAAGAAAAGCAGCCTCATTCAAAGGAAACACTTACAGAATTATCATCTCATAGTGGCAACTTAAGAGTACCTAGTGAGTGAACCGTACAAAGCCACCTGTAGATGCACAGAGCACACATTTAAGCATTTGCCAAGATGGAAATTTAATCCACTAGCCTTGAGCTTCCTGAAGTGACTCTATTTGTCATTTTATCCATTAAGATTGTGTAACATGGTTTCTCAATAGCAGATCAAAGTAAGGCTGGTGATGTTGTGCACAAATACAATAGAAACGGGATGGCTTAATTAGTAAAAAATTAACAGGCATAATTCCTATAAGTTAAAATGTACATATTTAAGGAGGCTTATTGTAACATTTATACCATTTATTTTATAATATAGTAATTCAAATGTAAAAGTGAATGTAAATTACCAGAAATTAACATGCAATGTGAAGAAAAGTCCTTTTATCCTCTGCAACTGTAGCATTTGGCAGATTCAGGAATAAATAATCTTTTGTGGCAAGGGTATGGCTTATCAAACATATGCAGATCAGCACTAATTAATGCTAATTAAGGTTTCCTGTCTATCTAGTTGGAAAAACGTCCAAATGTTATGAAATCCAGTTAGTATGCCTATTACGCTAATTGTTTTATATGGGGTGGTTCTTAATTAAAATATGTAAATTGACCTTAATTGCTATATACTAATGGGGGTTCATGTTATCTCACTAAAAGTGACAAGATGGTGAGGAGGGGTACTTAAAAGACTAATTCTGATAAATCCTTAACTAAATGACCTTTACTCAAAATTAATTTTAATTGGAAGTTGGCAAAAGAAACATTTTTCCTTCTTTGTTTCTTTTTAGTTTTAAGTAATGGAAGAATGTTGCTCCTCTTTGTTAATACAGCTTTAGAAGCAGTCCTGGATTGTTAATTACACTTAACAAGCAAGTTAATTTTACTGTTTACTGTTTATACTTATCAGGAAGTTATTGATATTCTCATTTCAGTCTAGAGAAAAGTGACTTTCTTCTCATTGAATGTGAATGTATAGTTACAATGCTGTAGATAATTTGACCCAGTTAGTTTGTTAGAACCTGTTAGTTTGGTGAGCCAATAATTCTAATATGTATTCCTTGGCTGACTTACACTGGAATTATTTTTGAGGAAAATTATATATTCTTTTCTTTGCACACATTTTCTTATTGGAGTTAAACTATGATTGGAGTTACTCAAATTAAATAGAATGAAGTGATGCTTTTACATTTTATCTATCATGCTTTTATTTATTTTTTAATTAGAAATTAAATTATGCATGCTCAAAACTGATGTCAGGAAATTTAAATTTTTTTCACTATGCTAAACCTAGAATTAAAAGAGTTAATTTTGCCAAAGCTAACAATTTTTTAACTTTTTCATTTGGAAATAGTATATATTCATTATAATTTAAAGTATGTTAGAAATTCTTTTTTACAAACAAGCATGCAAAGAGGCTTGCTAACATATTGTCAGATGGAAATGAGTGTATAATAAAAATCGTAAGTTTTCTTTACCAAAAGGAGACTCAATATCTTTACTCTTTCATCAGGACATCGTGACAAATGTTTCACCCAGAATCATCCGAGGGACCACCTCTGGCCCCATGTATGGCCCTGGACAAAGCTCCTTCCTGAATATTGAGCTGATCAGTGAAAAAACAGCTGCATATTGGTGTCAGAGTGTCACTGAACTAAAGGCTGACTTTCCAGACAATGTAAGTGTGATTTAACATCTGAAACAAGAGAATTGGCGTAAGTTGGTGAATGTTTATTTAAACATCCAATTCATAGGCTTATAAATATTAATGTGAATAATATATTTTATTAAAGGATCTGCCAGTTGCTTTGCTGATGCATAGAAAGATAAAAAAGAAAGGAAGCTCAAGAACTCATAAAAACCCGTACAATGTGAGGCTTTGTTATAAATGGGCTTCATGTAGATGGAAGAAGTATCTACATAAGCAGAAGGAAGAGAAATGAAATACTCATTTTATTGAGTTGGTTTTCACTCTATATGGCTGGTATTTATGAAGGTGACGACCTTAGGAATAAATTGCAGACTATAAATCATTTCAAATATAAATGCAGGGCTGAAGTAGAATATTTTATTTATATTTTTTCAGCAAAAGATAATTTACCAAATAATTTTAGCACTCTTATACTAAATGAGTCAATTATCTCTTATAAAACTTTTGTTTTTTAAAGAACTATGCACAACTACTGTAGTAAAATCAGGCTTAAATATAATACACAGTATTTTCTCTTTAGTTATGTTAGGATATTAACATCATTTATTTATTTTCTCTCTCTCTCTCTCTCTCTCTCTCTCTCTCTCTCTCTCTCTCTCTCCCCCACCTCTCTTTATCTCTCATTATTTCTTCCAATGAGCTGGTAGTAAATGGAGGTTGAAGTTTGGGGTGTAGTGTATGTTTATGCTGTGGAAAAGATTTTCCTATATATACATCCTTCAAAGAAAAAAGAGATTTTGTAAATCTGATGAGTTCATGGATGTTTGCCTGTAACCTGATTACCTGCAAAATCTTACAAAAGAACATAGATAGAAACTATTGCGTAGCCCATCAAGATTTTTCTATTTAAGGCACCTCTATTTTTTTTCAAATTCTCTCTTACATTGAAACAAAATATGATCAAATAGGAATCCTTCTGATATGGAGGGAACTATCAAGTGTCATCTGACATCTGTAGTGTCTGCTTATTCAGAATATTTTACATTATTTAAACATCCATAGGCTTATATTTTGCAAATATCTTTACTTTGGTTAACTCTTCAGAACAATGAGGCTGAGATATTTGTTTTTGAAGGACTCACATCTTTTGGGAAAATTATCTCAGAATGACATGGACAAACAATGGTCAAAAATAAAAAGAAATATATATACATATACACACACACACAAATATATATATATATATATATATATACACACACACAAATATATATACACACAAATATATATATATACACACAAATATATATATACACACATATATATAATCTATATAATATTTATTATATAGCTTATATATATAAAATCTTGATTATATATATATATAGTAGTAAATATTATGCTAGATGCTGAATATGTAATATAATGATAATGGGGATGATGTGAACATGGACTTCATGATAGATAGTATTATAACATCTTTATAGATCTTAAACTTACTTGATCTTTCCACAAATTTGTAAGATACTATTATATTCCTAGTTTCATAGATGAGGAAACTGAGGCACATAGGTCTGGTAACATGTTGAATTTGTACATCTAATGTATGGCAAAGTTAGAATTTGAACTTGACATTTTGTTTTAACATTCATGCTTCTGTATAATAATAGTATTCTCTAGAGCACCTGCCTATGTTGCTGTTAAAAATTCAGTATTACTTTTTAATGTAATACCAGAACAGAATGAAATATAATTTCTCAAATATTGCTATATGATAAGCCAATGTGTCAGGGGAAAAAAACTCATTTTCCTGGAAAAGTAACTGCTACCAATGGCTTGTCTTAAGATCACATGTTTTCTGCCCTCCCTTGGATAGGAGTAAGATGTTATAACAGTGGCCACCAAGAAATGACAGTAAATGGACAAGAAGGCTGAGACGAAACCCCTTGCTTTGTATTCCACAGTCAAGTAGAAGGAAGAGACACATTTAAATGTTCTTTTCAATTTCCCTATCACCAGTTTTCTTCTTTTATAATGCTTTTTCTTCTGAGAAAACAATTCATGCTTTTCTTGTTTCTAATTCTTTCCCCATTTAGATTATACTCATTAGTCTTTTACTGTATTCTTAGAACTAATTTCTAAGATTTTTACTCCCCTTATCAAAGGTAACATTTTAAATACAATTAAAATGGCATTCTCATTTGAACCCGTAGAAATAATGTGTGTGCACCTAGATATTGCCATGCTGAGAGGAGAATATCTCCTGCTGTTTTGGAATTATTCTGATGCCAAACCCAATGAGCTGAATGAAAGAAGGTGACCCTTCATTTTCCAAGTTTAATTATCACTCTCACCGGAGTTTCCCACATCATTCTCAAGTGCGTGGCTGCCACCTTTAATGACAGGGATTGGATAATTCAACCCACTGTGGCAGCTTCTAAGCAAGGGCTAAGATTTCTGAAAAAGAAATTGTGCTGGGGGCACATAGGCCAGCCAATATCAGCAGCTGGTGTCTGTTTCCAGACAGGGGAGACACCAGTTGACCATGAACCAGAGGAGACAGCTAAAATATGTCTTAAACATAAAGGTAACAAGACCCTCTGAAATGTCATGCAAGGGCTTGTTTCTTAACTATCACAGAGTTATAACAATGCCTACACTCATATGAGACCTCTGCTTGGCTTTCAAGGTTTCCTTTTATTTATCTGTGAATTAAATTTGGCACACTGATCATTGTAGTGACAATTTATTGCTAACAGAGTTTTTGTTCCTAGGCTGAGATTTTTTTTGAAAAGCTGATTATGAAATATACTGTATAATTAGAGCTTACAGAAATCAATTTTAAGTGAATCCTTTCATTCTCATTGCAAAAGCCTTATAAATCATATATTTTAGGCTTGAGAAAAATTTGTACCAAAATATACATTCTGCACTTGGTCTGAATGCACAGAATTAGCAAGCAAAGACTGATATTTTCTGTCATTTGTGGCAGCTAAAATAAGAGTTAGGGAAAAGGCAGAGATTTAGGGGTGAATTGGCTGGTGAGCATAGTCAGGAATGATGGCTTTGTTAGAGGAATTAATAGAGGAAGAACAATTGATATGTAAATATACTTCTATTACAATATCACCTCTTTGCTGCTGAAACCCTTTCTCAGTTAATTACTGAGAGATCAGCATTGCATACATTTAGCTTCAAAATGACTCTGAAGAAGTTGATCCCCGTCAGCATTCCTAAAGATGCTTTCTTGACCAATAGCCTCTAAGTAAATACAAAGTCTTTTGCTTTTTGTGTGTATCTGTTGGCACTCTGGGGAAGCCCAAGAGCCTCCACTTTTAAGAATAGTGGTTTTAAAAGCATAGGACAAAATTCTCAAGGTTATGAAGGATTCCTATGATATTAAAATAAAATTCACAATTTTTAAAAATGGGGTATAATGCATGTTATTCTTTAAGAACTACACAACAGTTTCCTAGGATTTACTAACTACTGCAATTTTGATGTAGTATGAGCTTAAGTGCTTGACATATCCATAGCAACTGTACAATGACTTTCTGTGATTTCTACCTGTGCAGAGTTATAGATTATCAATAATGCTACTACAGTTTGTTGCATTCATAATTGGGTGATATGAAATTTCTGTGGAATATTAGTACAAAAGAAAGGTCATTTTTTTCAAGGATTTCCTCTATTCTTTCAAGGGTTTAAAACCAAAGATCGAATGTTTTCTCTGACATGTGGAAGCTAACCCACAATAAGGCAGGGGGATATAAAAAGGAATAGAAGTTCAGTGGAGTAGACAAAAGGGGGATGAAGGGAAGGGAGGGGGAATAGGAAAAGGAAAGACAATGGAATGAATCTGACATAACTTTTCTATATACATATATGAGAACACATAGTTCTTTAAATAATGCAGTTATTTAAAGCCCTTGACATGTTCATTAAACATTTATAAATCTCCAATCTCAGAACTATTTGTTAACAGCATTTTGCTTGTGCCAGGCACTGTGCTTCATATATTTATATTATTGTGAAGCACAAATGCAGATTCCCCCCCGCTTTTTTTTTTACACATGAAGAGGCTGAAATTTAGACATAGTACATTACTCTCCTGCACTCCATAGGTAGTGAGTGAAGGCCCTAGGACTGGAATCTTTTCATTATGACTTGGCACTAATCTTTTCATTAGTGCCAAGTAACACACCTGAGAAAGTGTGTTACTTGGCACTAAGTAAACTGAGAATTTAAGAATATACATTGTTCCAACTTTTCTTTACTCCCTCCCTCAAATGGGTACCTTAAAAACAGGCTTTAGAAAAACACAAAATCTTTTCATCTGATAAAGAAAGAATTTCTGTCAATAGTCAACAATTATCTTGTCTTTGGTCCCTGCTCAGGACATTTGATACCCCTGCCTGTTTTCACTTTGCAGTGATTTAACTGTCTATAGAAAACAATGTCAGTGATGTGGTTTGGACCTAGGTTTAAACTGTCACCTGGCCTTATCTTAAGTCCTGTGTTCAAAAATAGAGAGGCTGAGAGACTGAGTCAGATCTAGGTATCTAAGGAGCAATGAGGGATGCTCATGGCTTATTCAGTGACTATTTAATGCCACATAACCCCTGCACAGCTTTTACAAGCTCCATGAAGGCTGACTCAGCAAAAGTGGGAGTCCTTCCAATAAAATATTTATAATTAAATTCCACCCTTAGAAACTAGTATTTTTGTTACTTGTTTAGAAAATAAAATTTAGTAACTGGTAAAACTATATTATTTCTGGTGTCAGCCCTGCAATGAGCAATACAGGGAGTTGTTGTCTTTTGTGTCTTATCATGGAATGTATAAAACACAAGAGTCCCTGTACTGTAGGTTTGCTCCAGCTAGAATTTTTTTAACTTATCAGTTATTATCAACTTCTACATTTTCCCATGCTGATTTTTTTATTTTTTGTTTTAGTTAATTAATTTATTCAATTTTACTTCTTTTCATTACCAGGGATTGAACCCAAGGGCATATTAACCACTGAGCCACATCCCCAGCCCTTTTTACTTTTCATTTTGAGACAGGGTTTTGCTAAGTTGCTTATGATCTCACTAAATTGCTGAGGCTTGCCTCAAACTTGCAATACCCCTGCCTTGGCCTCTAGAGTTGCTAGGATTATAGGCATGTGCCAAAGCACCTATCCCTATGCTGATTTTTTTGAAAAAATAAATTAGAAAACTATTAGAGCAGCTACTGAAGGGAAGGCTGACTTCATACCAGAGTTCAGGGGAAGATTTTCTACCATTGTCCATAAATTCCCAAGAGTATATATACTTCTCATTCTCCTTTCTTCACCAAAATCCAGGATGAATCTTAATTCACATTATCTAGTAATATCATTTCATCAACTTTTACTTTTTTGTTTGTGGTACTAGGAATTGTACCCGTGGCCTTGTGCATGTGAGGCAAGCACTCTACCAAGTGAGCTATGTTCCTAGCCCTTCATTGACTTTTAAATGATCCATCTAGTTTACAATAAATAAATAAATAAATAAATAAATAAATAAATAAATAAATAATTACAGTAATGGAAATTTTAAAAATTAGGGTGAGTGTGAGTAAAATAAACTATATTTATTTATCCCAGCAAATATCTGTTCTCACTCTTCTGGAGTTGATGTTTTCTAGGAGATAAGGATGGAGAGTTTAGCATTAGAATGGATTTGAATCTTTGACTTGCTGTTTATTGCCACTCTGAGCCTCAACTCCTCATCTGTCTGATAGTAATACTACCTTTACAAGTTATCGTAAAATTGAAATGAGACACTATGCATAACATTTTGACATGTTACAGTTATTCACTACTAGAAATTATATTGCATAAAATGCTTTCATTCATTTAGCTTTTATTCCTACTTTAAAATAATGTTTTTATGATACATTATGAAAGGGAGATTAATAAGTCACATTATATTATGTTTGTAGCTCTTGAAGTACATTGAACTATTGGTTTTTAAAATTTTGGGGAAGTAATGGTTTATATAAAAAGTATTACTTCTGAAAATCTTAACCAATTGAAAAATTGATGATTAACTAAATATGCTTTTTGGCAATTCATCTGAATCTGTGTTCATTATATGTCATGTTGTAAGGGTCCGGCGAAGCGTCGGAGAAAGAGACCACCAAGAGACCACTCATGCAATTGGCAGAAGGGGATTTATTGATCCAGCATGCTGGGGCTCCATGCCCACTCAAGAAAGGAGAGCAGCCCAGAGCCCCGGGCAAGGGTTGTGCTCAAGTACACTTTTTGGGGAGGGTGGGGGCTTTGCATACATCAGAACAAATCATCATGAGGCACAGGAAAATCAAACAACAACTCTTAGACATGATTAGTACATTCATTGGTGGGAACAGGCTGGGCAGGGGTGATTGGTCACTTCTAAGTGGGGTACACATTCAAACTGATTGGTTTTGGGCCCTGGATGCCTACGTGCCGCGCTACATGGACTGGGCTACACAGGATCCTAAGTTATTAAACAACTAAATGGCCAGTAGGGCATTGTCTTAACTGCCTCAGGAATTTCAGGTTCTGTGTGTAGTTCAGAAACTGTACAATACCTAGTCCTTTACTTTTTAACCCAGGATTTGCAGTTTAGAAGCAGCTTTACAATGCCTGGTCCTTTATATTTTAACTCAGGCTTTGCACCTTAGAAACTTTACCCTTTCAATGTAATATGTAAGGTCTTCTGTCTTATATTTATTAAACTTCCTTGCTTTACTACCATTTGTTCATTTGACTTCACAGCTTCCCCTTAACACAACACTGAAATACTGACAGTTAATTTTTTGGTATCAGTACAAAAGCAAATAAAACCATTAAAATGTGATTAATTATACAAAATGAGGACAGTGAATATGATTCAGAATGCATACTATAGCTCCAAGCTCTGTTATTGATTTATGACTTTATGTAGCCAGATATTTTCTTGAGACAGAATCTTCCTAGATCCTTAAAAGAAACTTTCAGCTATAGCCAAAATGGAGTAATGGAGACTGGGTTTAACTTCCAACTGACACAACAAAAACCTTATAAAACAGAAAACGGTTTTTAAGATCCTGAACATTAGGCAGTACAGGACAGTGGTCACCAAGAGATGGAAAACAAAGGAGATGAGCTCCAGTATTGCTCTAGAGAGTTTCAGGCCTGAGTTCAAGAGACAGAGGTGAGAGTCCAGAAAGAATTCAGAAAATAGAGTACCAGAAAGCAAGGAGCTGCAGAGAGAATGTCGGGGATCTACAAAGGATCACTCTTGAGTATGCAGTAGGATATAAAACCCTCATGCATAGAGTAAACTATGAAGACTGAGATAACAAGCTGACTGAAATGGAGTAGAGGGAATAGTATTTGGGTTTTACATGATCTGGGAACAGGGGCTGTTTTCACCAACCAGACTGGAAAACCCCATGATGACAACATTGGCTAGAGTGCAAATGGAGAATTGCTAGCTCTGGGTTGAACACTAATTTCAATCTGTCGCTCACACCTTAAAAGCAAGACCTGAAAGTTCAGGTTTCCAAGTGCTGCAGTCTGGCTGGGCATAAAATCACGAGCCACTCACAGCCTTGTAGCTTCAAACAGCGATTCTTTATTCCCGAACTCACACCGGCACTCTACAATCACGTTCTGGGGAAATTCACGTTCTGGGCAAAATCCACACCTCCACTGGGCTCTGTATCCCAAAAATACTCTCTGAATCCCAGAACTCAATGGGAACTCAGGAGCAGGCACGCCTGAGGCAGCAGGATACACCCTGTTCCCAGCAGGGTATACCTTAAACCTGGAACCACCCTAAACCCAAGGAGCAGGATACTCCCTGTTCCCAGCAGGATACACCCTAAACCTGGATCCTACCTAATCCAGTAGGATCCTCCCTAAACCGGGATCCACCCTGGTCTTTGAGCAGGGTCACCTTTCTCAAACATACATGCAATGTCACTGCAAATGTCCAAGGCAAGTCCATTTCCAGGAGTTCTTCCTCTAAGCAACATGGGGTACGCTGGCAAGGAAATTGTCATACCTACTTGACTAATGGCTCTCAGCATCCAGGTAATTTCACTACAACTCAGAACAAAGATTGAAAATATTTTTGGGAAAACAATAATATCTAGAAATAACCAAGATATAATTCACAATGTGTTTCATCCAATCAAAAATAACCTCTTATGTAAAGAAGTTAGGAAAATATAACTAATAATAAAAGGAAAATCAGTAAGTTTAAACCATCATAGACCTGATATGATGCTAAATCGAACAGTTACATTAAGTCTCTTTATTCTAAATATATTACAAGTGTTTAAAAAGCTAGGACACAGAATATGGATAAAACACCTAAACCAAACTTGAAAAGTATAATTAAGTAGATAAAAAAACACACACTATGTTATGAACAATACATCAGGCATTGCAGAACAAAGGATTAGACAAAGACTTTCAATAAAAGTTCCCAGAAACAAAACAGAGAGAAAGAGAGAGAGAGAAATCCGATCAGTGAACTGGGAAACTAGGAGAGACCTAGTATATATGTAAATAGAGTTCCCAAAGGAGGTTAGGAGGCACAGAAAAACAAGTTCAAAGAATTAATAGCCCAAATTTCCCAGTTTTACTCAAAACTACAATGTTCCTTCATCATC
Organism: Ictidomys tridecemlineatus; assembly: GCF_052094955.1. Lineage (NCBI taxonomy): Eukaryota > Metazoa > Chordata > Mammalia > Rodentia > Sciuridae > Ictidomys > Ictidomys tridecemlineatus. The sequence goes on along the minus strand of NC_135487.1, from coordinate 80,175,635 downwards.
CCCCATTGGGGGTGGGGGTGGGCATAAAAAATTTAACAAAATTTAGCATGAAAAACATAAAGTAAACTACATTAAGGTAATAACACCATAATAAAATTAATCAAGCCAAGGATATACAGAAAATCTTAAAAGCAGCTGGGGGTGTAGAAGATATGTTCTGCACAGAGGAATAAATATAAGGGATACTGCTACGATTTGTCATCAGACACAATGCAAGCTAGAACATAGTGGAGCAACATATTTAAAGTGCTCAAAGGTAATAAAAAAGATACCTGTCAATCTAGATTTCAAAAGCCAACAATAAATCTTTCAAAAATATAGGTGACATAAGTAACTTTTTAACACAATAAAAGAACCTACAGTATAGAAAATGTGAGAATAAAATGTTTCAGAGATCAGAAAACTGATGTCAGGTCAATGTGTAGATGTACACATAGAACTAAGGAGAGCCAGAGGTTATAAAAACCTGGGTAAACACATGTTTTTGTTTGTATTTGTTATTATAATTTAACTCATCTTAGGATGGAATTAGTTATTTAAACAAAAATATGTTATACTGTAGTGTGGGGTTATCTGTTAAGGTAAAGTGTGTAACAGTAGTACAGAAGTTTGAGGGGTAATCAAAGCCTACTGCTCTAGGCAGCTAACTCTGTATGTGAAGCTTTATATTTGGAAATAGACTATAACACCTTAAATATGTTCTAAGAGTATCTTAAGTTACTGCAAACTCTAAAACCACTAATAAAATAACATAATCAAGAGTTATAGCTAAAATCAGTAGGTATAAAATGTAGTCATAAAAAGAATCCAAAAGAAACCAGAAAAAGAGGAAAGAACAATAAAGAAGAAATGAGACAAAGTCTATATAGCAAGGTGATAGAGTTAAACCTAACTATCCAGTGAGCTCATTGTACATGGTCTAAACACAATAATAATAAAAAAAGCAGAGATTTTCAATTTGAAAAAAAAGGCTTAACTTTATGTTGTCTATAACAAATGATTTTAAATTAAAAAGAAGCAAATAGGATAAAATTGAAGCAATTGAAAAGATATTCCATACTAATTCTAATCAAATAAAATCTTGCTGTATTAATAGTAGACAAAACAGACATGAAAGCAAGAATATTACCAAGGACAAAAATCTTTGTTTTATAAGGATGAAAGGGTCAATTTACCCAGAGGTGATAACAAATCTAAATGTTTATGCACTTAATAACAGAGCTTCAGCATACATGAAGCAAAAACTGATAGAGCTATAAGAAGCAATAGGAAAACCTACAATTACAGTTGGATATTTTCAGACTTTCTTCTCAATAATTAATAGAACAATAGAATGAAGCTATCAGAGATTTCAAAAACACTATCAATTAACTTATCTAATTGACATTTGTAGAGCATGCCATTGAATGGCAAAACAATACAGTCTTTTCAGAAACATTCAGAATATTTAGCAAGAGATGGTCATATTCAGACCCATGAATGAAGTCTCAATAATTTAAAAATAATCCAACTCTTTGAAAGTACGTACTCTGACTATAACAGAATTAAATTAGTAGACAACAGCAGGAATATATTTGGAATATTCTAAAATTTTTATAAAATAAATAATATACTTATAAATAGATGTTATAAAAGAAGAAATCATGAAAAATTATGAAGTATTTTGAAATTAATGAAAATTAAAATATGATGACAAAATTTGTGATATGTATTAAAGCATTACAGCTACCAGTCTTAGAGATGTAGTGAAACCATGTCTCAAAATAAACTGGGCATGGTGGCACACGCCTGTAATCCCAATGGCTCAGAAGGCCAAAGCAGGAAGTTCATAAGTTCAAAGCCAGTCTCAATAATTTAGCGAGGCACTAAGCAACTCAACGAGATCTAGTTTCTAAATAAAATGTAAAAAAGTTCTGAGGGTGTTTCTCTAATCCCTGGTACCAAAAATAAAAGGTCAAAGGATTTAGCTAAGTGGCAAAAGTGCTTTTGTATTGGGTATGGAGGGGTAGGAGTTACTCATTGGGTAAAATGATAGTACCAAATGCTTGTATCAGGAATTAAAAGCTCAAATTATCCACCTAAACTTTTATCAGTTAAAAGCTTAAAAACAGGAGGGGGAGCAAATTAAACCCAAGATAAAAATATGATAAAAATTAGTGGAAGAAATCATGCAATAGAAAACTGACAAATAAAGGAGAAAGTCAATGAAGGTAAACCTTGTTCCTTTAGAAGTCTAAACTAAAACGTTAGCCATACTGATCAGTAAAAAACAAACAAACAAACAACAACAACAAAAAAAAACCACAGAAGTGACAGTAATTATCAATGTAGAGAATGAAAAGTTAACATTGTATAGATTTTACAGATATCAAAAGGACAAAATATTATGATTAATTTGATGCAAATAAATTCATAAACTTAGGTGAACTGGACAAATTTCTAGGACACAAATTATCAAATCTTATTCCAGGAGCACTAGAAAACATTAAAGAAGTTAAATTTCTACTTCAAAGCAATCCCATGAAGAAAAATTCAAGCCCAGTTGATTCTGCAAACCATTTAAGAAAGTATAATTCCAATTCAAGACAGTAGAATGAATTGGACATTACTTTCCTACATTCTTATATGAATACACAACCAAGAAAATTCCATACCATGGACAAACATATGAATGGGATTCTAATTACAATAAGTTATACTCCATGTATGTATAATATCTCAAAATATATTATACTGTCATGTATATATTAAAAAAAAATAAAAAAAGAAAGAATAATTCCAGTTCTATACAAACTCTTACAGAAAAGTAAAATAAAGTGAATACTCCCAGCTAATTCTATGGAGCAAATATCCTGATACCACAACTTGACAAAGTACAGAAAAATACAACTATATACTAATGTTCCTCTCAAACATAGATGGAATAAGTCTAACCAAATTTAAACACATCTACTCCAACAATATTTAAAGACGACATTGCAAGATGACAAAATGTGGTTCATCCTAAAAATTCTCATAAGTTTAACACTTGAAAATGCAGTTTACATATTACAAACTGAATATCAATATACTATATAATATACTTGATAATCCCAGGAGAAAGTGATATTTGAAGAAATAAAATTTTTAAAAATCTGTTTTATAATTAAAGAAGGAAATCTCAGCGAACTAAGAAGTGAAAGTAAATTTCTCAGCCTAATTAAGGAAATATACAAAAACCCTACAATTAATCCCGTACTTAATGATAAAATATTGAATGTTTTCCTCCTGAATACAACAAGATAAGAATATATTTTTTTTTACCAACTTCTGTTTCACATTTGATAGAGGTTCTGTCATGTCCAATATGATAAGAAAAATAAATTAAGGTATCAGATTGCATAGGAATAAGTAAGTCCGTCTGATTGATATATGACATAATTGGTAGTGTACATAATTCAAATGCACTTCCCCACCCCAAAAGCAACAAAGGAAAACACTTGATTTACAGAAGCAAACAGCTAACCCATAGAAAGTTGTTTTCATATTTTATTTTTAAGAATATCTCATTAAAATACTATTTACCTTCAGTATTGAGATTTTTTTTCCACAGCCTTAATTTTTATACCTGATATAAATGCCTAATTTGTTTCATCCTAGACTTGGCTCTGCCCTGCCCAAACTACTTAAGTAACAAGTGAGTTGAGAAAGATTGCAGTAATATAAGACCCACTTATAAAAACTAATTGAGTGTATTGCTGGGCATTGTGGTGCATGCCTATAATCCCAGTGGCTCTGGAGGCTGAGGCATGAGGATCATGAGTTTAAAGCCAGCCTCAGCAAAAGCAAGGTGCTAACCAACTTAGTGAGACAACCTATCTCTAAATAAAATACAAAATAAGGTTGGGAATGTGGCTCAGTGGTTGAGTGCTCCTGAGTCCAATCCCTAGTACACCCTTCAAAAGAAAAAAAAATTATATTTTTATATGCTAGCAATAAACAATTGGAAATTGAAAAATAAATGTATTTACAATAGTGATAAAATTTTTAAAAAGTGGAGGAAAATCTAATAAAAGATGTGAAAGACAGGAACATTGAAAACTAGTACATTGCTGGGAAAAATAAAGATGACCTACATAAATGGCAGGATATACTGCATTCTTAGAATAGAGGAGTCACTACTGTTAAGAATCCATGTTGCTATAATGTGGATAAAGTGTAAGACCAATTAAAATACCAGAAAATTTTCTTGTGGAACGTGACAAGCTGATTCACAAATTCAAGAGTGTGCAAATGGATGTGCAAAGGGCTTACAAAACAACTCATAAGCAACTAAGTTTAAAATCTAAAACATTTTAATTTAAAAAGTCCTTTTAATTATTCAAGAGTTAATTCATTTATTACAATAATCAGGATACTGTGTATTGGCATGCCGGCAAAGAGAACAATGGAACAGAATACAGAATTCTACAAATAAGCTACAAATTATTTGTGTGAACAATTGATTTTTGCAAATGTGCATAAAGGCAATTCATTAAAAACAAAATACAATGTTTTCAACAAATAATGCTGGAAAAATTGAATACTTATATGCAACAAAAAGTAATCCCTGATTCATATCTTACATTTTATATGTGAATTAATTAAAAATACTCAGAACTAAGTAAAAAAAAAAAACTAAGACTCTAAAACTTCTTGAAGAAAATACAAGTATGATTTTATGTTAGGGATTCTCTTATATACGTATCAAAATCATCACCCTTGAAATTAAAAAAACAAAATAATAACTGTGATTTCAAATGAATGAAATTAAACCTTTTGCTCCTCACACCTATTGTTAAGAAAATCAAAAATATAAACCAAGGACTGAGGAAATATTCGCAGATCATATCTAATCAAGGACTTGAATTCAAAACTTTTAAGAAACTATCAAAACCAAGTGAGAAGAAACCCTTCCTGCTAAAATTTGAACACATAATTTCTCCAAAGATTATGGATGGCAAGCACTTGAAAATGTGCTCAACCATGTTATTCATTAGAGAAATGCTAAACAACAGTGATTCACCTACACTCCCTTGAGAAATATTGCTGAAGATATGGAACTACACAATCAATGCTAAAACCACTCTTAAAAATAGTTTGGCAGCTGGAAGTTTGCTGGCAGCTGGAAGTTTGCTGGGGCCCCTTCGGCTGTGGCTCTCAACATCCTACCAAGTAGGTTAAGGCTATCACCCAATCATTTCCCCTCTGAACCTTGTATTGTCTTACATGTGAGTTTTGGGGGGACACCACATCTAAACCGTAACACTCACACAAAGACTTGTTATGGGCCTATTCATAGAACTTTATTTGTAATAAAAAAGAAAATAAGAAAGAAGGAAAAACACTGAGACCATCCCAAGTTTCCATTGAGAGCTGATTAGATAAGTAAATTAGATAAATAAAGTGCAGGATATACTTACAGCTAAATATTAATTTACATACACTAAAATAGATTAATCTCAAAATAACTTTTACGAGTGTGGAAAACCAGTCACCTCCACAAAAAAGTGCATAATTTACTATCCCATTAGAAAACTCTATAGGGACAAAAATAACATCAATAGATGCGTCATGGACAGATTCGGGGAGGGAGTCATATGGAAAGTTATTGGTAAAAAGGTAATATCCATTATCATAATTGTAACAATGGTCTCAAAATATGTACATATACTAAAAAATAAATTTGCACACCTAAATATGTGCAATTGGTTCATTTAACAATTCACCCCATGTTATGTTGTACATAATGTATAACATATAGAATAGTACTTCAATAAATCTGTTCAAAAATAGGATCAACTTAAAATTGTAATAACATGTTTTATGAGATGTGTACGAGGGATTAATTTCAGGTTGGGTTAAACAGCTAATACCTTTTATCCAACTCTTCTCTCCTAACCAGTTTCCCAAGTCACCTGTCCATTACTCCACAATATTGTTTAGCATTTTGATTATACTGACTTTATACTGAATCATAAGAATTAACATGAAGTTAAAAATAACCTCATATAGTATTAAGAAATAAAAGGAGAGTTGGTTGGATTTTTAAGCTTTGGCTTTGTAGGATATTAAATGTTGGTGGTTCATGGCATTCAGTAAAAGGAAAATCCATGAAACCTTTTAAATAGTCATTACATAAGCATTAACTGGCTATAATATATACTTCCTCCAATTCTCCTTCGTTTTGTAATTCATTGGTGTGCCTTTTGGATCAGAGTAGTGATTTGAAAGAATAGCATCAGCATAAAACATGTCTAACCACATGAAAGAGATGCCTGGAATGGTGACCATGCATTGAATTTAGACTCTTTATTGGTCAGACTAGCCCCTGAGAAGCAATGGAAACAAATCACATACCCAGACCATGTCAAATGAAAATCAAGTTCATACTCTAAAGAGCTTAGAGAGATGTTCAGTAGTTTCACTTACTTAATATCAGTTTGGTAATATTTTATACCAGGCAGTGTTCTGTGTTTTTGGAGGAACTCAGCTCTAATGTATTCTCCTAAAGGGTTGGGGACACCATGAGACAGAGAGGATGCAGTAGAACCTCAACAGTTTCTTCCCTTCTACTGTTCTCATCGAATCCTCAAAATGTATTTTTTCTTATCTCAAAGGATCCATTTAATCTGTTAATTTTTAAGATAATCATAGGGAGAAAGGCACCTTCTACTTAGGATGGGTTGACATGCAGGGGGCAGCTAAGGCTTCTAGTAATCGTGAGGCCCTGCACTGATCCACACTGCATTCACTTTGTCGCAAATGTCTTGTTTCATTTTACTTTTCTAGATTGTTGTTGTTTCTTGATAACAGCAACATTTATTCCCCCTCAGCTTTCTTTTTTTTGTCAATAGGTATTTTATTCTTTTACAATTTACCCACAAAGAGTACTCTTCAGAGGTTTATTTCTCACAGAGAACTAATTTCACAGTTTTCCCCTTATGTCTTCTCAGGCATTTACTTGAAAATATTCTCCATATTCTGTAAGATAGTTTTTTTTAAATAAGTTCTTAACTCATTACTGTTTTAAAGGCTTACAAACTGTATTGTAACAACTTTTTCTTTTTGACCATTATTTATGGCAAGGTAATTGATTCAGTTTAGGTTGAATTTAAGGCTGTATCTGTGACTCACAAACATGAGTCACATAATTGTCATCCATCTAAAAGGTGGAACAGTCATGGGAGACACTGAACTACTGATCACCAGGATAACCAATTTCTTAAAATATCACAAAATGGAGAATACTTTGTTAGACAATTAAACATGTGTATTATGAACTCTCAATTTACAGAAAATTCTGCTCTGCATGATACATCTTCCTTTTAAGAACCAAAGTTATGAAAATGTACATCAAAGGAGGAACATTTTGCTAAGACTCTGTTTTAATCCAGGTATTTACTCATTTTAATAGGTAGGGAAGAACTGATAAGTGAAATCCATCAGCAAAAATGAAACAGGGAAGAACTGATAAGTGAAATCCATCAGCAAAAATGAAACCCTATTGCTCCTAGTCTTTTCAACTATTCTGCTAAAGTGCATTTCATAACTGTGTTAGAAAGAAAGGAGAATTAAAAGGAGATAGACAGAAAGGAAGAAAAAAGGAAAAACAGATAAACTTTGGCAATTGAGCCTTCTCCCAAAGCAGCCTTAGTTTTTGTTTTGTTTTGTTTTGTTTTGTTTTGTTTTGCACCAGGGGTTGGACCCAAAGTCACTTTACCACTGAGCTATATCCCCAGCCCTTCCTGTTTACTTTTTATTTTGAGACAGGTCCTGGCTAAGTTGCTTAGGGTCTTAATAATTTGCCGAGGCTATTTTTGAACTTGTGATCCTTCTGTCTCAGCCTCTGGAATTGCTGGGATTACTGGAGTGTACCACCATGCCCAGCTAAGCCTTAATTCTTAGAGGAAGTAGAGAAAACAAGAATTGACAAAGAGGTTTTATAAATTCAAAACATAACAATTTCTTAATTTTGTAGAGCCAATACAGTATTTAAATTACTATTTGAGTTGAGTTGATCTCAACATAACCTTGTAAGTAAGGTATGAATATCTTGTTCTTTTCATAATAAGAATCTGATAGCCACATGGAGGTAAGTAATTTCCTAAGGGTCTTTTTCAGACTGCAAGTAGCAGAATTTCAAAATGATAACAGAACATGATATATTGCATGATTTTATTATATGTCAAAACAAATTCTACTGTTAGGGGAAGGAAGGAAGGAAGGAAGGAAGGAAGGGAGGGAGGGAGGGAGGGAGGGAGGGAGGGAGGGAGGAAGGAAGGAAGGAAGGAAGGAAGGAAGGAAGGAAGGAAGGAAGGAAGGAAGGAAAGTAGGACTTCTGACCACATAGCCCTACTCTTCAGCTAAGAAACTCTAATGCCTTAGAAGAATATAAAAAGAAGAAAAGACAAAAACAGGCATATATGCACACTTACAACTGAAAAATGATTATATGTTTAAAGTCATACATCAGAGGATTTAGGATTTCCTATGTATGATCATTTCTTCTTTTCACCTGGATTTTTTTCCCCTTGTGGTGAAGGTGCTAATGAGCAAAGAAATGGGAAAGGTAATCAGCCAGAGGGAGGAGAAGAATCAAAGACCTAGATAATTCACAAACTGGAAAATGAGCTCTTAACTAATCAAGACTGGATTGTAAATAGGATAGAAAGAATTTATCTCTGGTATTGGCCTGAATAGCATTTCTACCCAATCCAAGAAAGTATTTGTGAATTTAACAGTTGGCTATTTTTTTCTCCCTTTGAGATTTTTTTTTCTGAACTAATTATCCATTGTGTACACGAAGCAAAGAAATAATGTATCGTTAAAGTCATTTTTGAGGTGGATATTTCACTTTGCATGTTGTTAAAATGCCTAGGGCATTAATAAGGAATGAGTTAACTTTATTAATACAGCTTCTTTGGGGAGTTTCTGATATATATACTGATCACCCAAAAGGAAAATTTCTGTAATATTTTATTCATGCAAAATTTAGGGGAGTAACTAGATTGACTAATCTTTCCATAATAAATAATTTAATTTAACTTTGTGCTGCTTTTTGCATTTTAATTTTTTCATAATGTGTCCTTTAAAACTCTCAATATTAAAATGATCAGTGACTGCTTTGTGCCTGATTTAGTTTAAATTGTAAATTCAGTTATGGCTCTTGGGTTACAAGATGGGGGGAGATGTCTTAATATAGGAAATAAACACAATTACAGGCTAGAAAAGCTAGGTGTGCAATACATTTCTAAATGAATTTCTGGAAACAATGTGAAAATCAACATGAACAATGACACATAACACCATGAAACAATAATTATTATTGTTACCTAGACTGTAATTACACATCAGGCAATACATTTCATATATTTTCATTCATACTACTCAACCACAGTGTTTTATGATTTAGAGTTGTTGCCTAATCTCTTGCTTAAAATCTTACAAGTTCTTGCCAATTCAAACTGAAACCACCAGGTTAAATACTATCTGGCAGTACTGTGATCTTAATATTCAGGCAAGACTTCTATATCTAGTTAGGATGCATAAAGCCAAAAGATATTATCTGTCCCACCCTAACAATCAGAACAAATCAAGTGAATTGCAAAATTGAGTTTTTGAAAAGTGTATTGGAGATCTGAGAATATAAATAAATCTAAAAGAGTGAAATTCCAGAAAGTGTCAAGGAGAACAGGAATTCATGACTATTTTCACTACCTGGAGGAATAGTGAAAGGAGAAGGACATTTCCATAGAGGAAACAGTTACATATTTAAGAATTTTTAATGTGTTTGGAGTGGTGTGATATATGAGAACCCCAGGAACCCAAACATAGACTATGTTGACATGTACCAGACTACTCTCTTCCTGTGGGTCTTCACTGTTGCCCACCAAATGTGGAGCCACAGCAGCTGAATGGAGAGAGGTTCTCCAGAACACAAGCATGATCTTTTCTCAATGAAAGACAGATGCCTGCTGAAGCATAGGGCTGGGACAGAGCATTGAGAGAAATCCTTCCAATTATCCACATCTTCACCAGTTGTTCACTGCATTGGCTCTTGGAAGACCCCAGGAAGACAAGATCAGCAGAAAGATGTCCAGGCCAGGACTAGGGAGCAAAAAGATCTCTCCAGAAATCTAAAAACCTAGTAGCTGGTCTGTAATAGCAGCAAATGATAGCCTTTAGTTTGGAAAATTTGTGGCTGGTCTACTACTAATAATAAAGAGACTTTGGACTCTTTTAGGAAGTCCCAAGTCCTGCAGAAGTCAAATTTTTGATCCAAACCTCAAAACATTTATAACTGAGGAGAACTAAACTCAACTAAAGCCACAATAAAATTCAGGCATGGCATAACTAAATATGATAAGCAGCCTGATAACAGAAATGCTGTACCATTCTGGCGATAATTATCTCTATAAGTCTCTTGTTCTTTTCCTTAAACTCTCTGGCCATGTATTGAAAAAAATTACAAGACCTGAGAAAACAATCTAATGCAAGGACAAGAGTCTTCTTGAGAATTCTCTATAAAATAGATTGAGACAGAGAACTAAAATTATTAGGTAGAGGCTTAAGATATTCATTATAAATGTGAAAAATGATCTAGTGGAAAAGATGGAAAACATTCATGAAAAGATGTGGATTTGCCAGAGGTTTGTAAAGATATCCAAATGGAAGTAAGAGAAGTGAAGAATGCTACATGAGAAATAAAGAATTTACTTGGTGTAAGGGAGACGGAACATAGCAGAAGAAAGAATCAGTGAAGTTGAAGACAGAATAATAGAAATTAGCCAATCTGAAAACTAAAATCAAACAGAAAAATGGTCAAACTGTTTTGAGATCTGTGGAACAATATCAAATGTGATATTCCCGTAATTGAATTTTCTAAGGAATTGAGTGGAAGATTTGGACAGAAATTATCACTTCAATCTCCACATGGCTTTCATTGGCCATCATTTTGAAAGTGGGTCTCTATCTTAACCTTAGTCATTCTCAGTCTCATTACTTGGTTTTAGTGCCTCAATGAAACTCATTACTAAATAAATATTTCTTCCATTTTTAATTTTATCCTACCAATATTTGTTAAACATATACCATGTCAAACACTATTTTAAATATAATATTGACAGGGTCTCTTTTCTCACAAAACTTACACCTTCCTTAGGGCATGCATTTTATAGGAAGAGAGATCATTTTTATTTATTTTTTCTCATTTATCTCTGAATCTTGACATCCTAGAATAGTACTTGTTACATACTAGGAACTCAAATACATTTCATAGGAAACTAGTTAATTAATTGTCATATATGTCATTTCTAAGTTCTTTTTTAATACTGTCTCTTCCACGATTGTCAAGTAAAAACTCTAAAACCTGATCTGCTACTATTTCTTTTCCTTTATTTTCTTCACCCTTAGGCTCCACTTTTTCTGATTTCTCCAAAGGAGTTATCCACATATGGGTAGTTTTCACAAATACCAAGACATATATTGATGTTAACTAGAATTTTGATAAGGGAATCCAGATGTTGGGAGAAGGATAATGACAGGTATCAGTGTTCACATCACCATGTCTGGTGGCTGTGTATGTAGACCTCTGTTCTTTAATGACAGTGGCATTTAGGTGTTCCCAGAGCCAAGCCCCATGTCTAGCAGAACTAAGGTGCTTCTTTTTCCTATACTTTATTACATTTTATTAAATTTCATGTTGAAGAGTGCATATCTTAAAATTTTTAATGGTGCATAAAAATCAGGCATATATATAAAGGATACGTGATATGAAAGGATTTTTAAGGCAACTATAAAAATGCTTTTTAAAAATTATTACTTCTGTTTAAATTCCATGTCCCTTGGCCTGAGGATGTGGCTCAAGTGGTAGCGCGCTCGCCTGGCATGCTTGCAGCCGGGGTTCGATCCTCAGCACCACATACAAACAAAGATGTTGTGTTTGCCGAAAACTAAAAAATAAATATTAAAAAAAATCTCTCTCTCTCTCTCTCTCTCTCTCTCTCTCTCTCTCTCTCTCTCTCTCTCTCTCTCTGTCTTTAAAAAAAAAATCCATGTCCCTTACTCTATTGACTGAATCTGAGAAACAGATTACCAAATCTGTCACTCTTTCAGTGATTGCTTATGTAGGATATATTAAATCTTACACTGGAATTCTCTACTGGTACTATTCTATTCTCATAGTACTAACTAAGGAACTCATATACATCTCCTGTGATTTTTTTGATTCATATCAGAATTAATCTCATTCATCAGTGGAGAAGACTTTTAATCTTAGAGAGAAATCTGATGATAGTTGAAAAATACAGTTGCCTTCATTTAGCATTATCTATGAAAAAGCATAAATGAATTATTATGGATAAAGTTATCAAATGCCAGAGAATCTTTGAGTTATTAATTATCAAAGGTCATTTAGCTACATCCGTTTGCTTACTAGTGGGACACACTGAGGGTTAGAGATCTTTACCCCAGACTTGTGCCAACTAGTGCTGTTTGTACACATTTGTTTTCTATATCACACTTTTTCCTCTAAATATGTTTTGATTATTGCTAATTTCCCTTACCTACCACTAAATAAAACATACACAAGTGAATAGTCTTAAATATCAATGCACGTTGTTTAGAATTACATTTTTCCAAAGGGCATGAGTCCTATCATAATTAATGATGACTTAATTTATTAGTAATAATTAGCCATTTTTGTGCCAATTGCTAGGTTGAGTGATACTTTATCACTAATCATCAGCACAAGTTCATAAGTTGATGGTTGCTGTTTCTTATTTATTTATTTATTTATTGTAGAGCTGGGGATCAAACCCATGCAGGGCCTTGCACATGCTAGGCCAGCAGTCTACTACTCATCTACAATATGTAAGATAAAAGCACCAGAGTGACAAAGCCAGAAATTGAGCTCTGTAGTTTTCTCTCTCTCTTATAGACAGCACAGTTATAATATCTACCTAATATCACTACTGACCATAAAAAATACAGGAATAAAAACAAGAAAAGAAACAAACAAATTACAGGCCACTGTGATAGATATTTCTTTCTGTCTAGGATTAAAACAAGCAAATGTATGCTAAATTAATTTCTTGTATAAAAATATATTTACAAATGCATTAATAATTTATGAAACATTCAAGGCATGCCTGTTATTTCAGCAACTCAGGAGTCTGAGGCAGAATGATCTAAGTTTAAGACTATTCTTGGCAACTTAGTGAGACTCTGTCTTGAAATAAATAATTAAAAGGACTGGGGGTACAGCTCAGTGTGAGAGCTCCCCTGGGATCAATCTCTAATACCCTCATACTCTCCAAAAAAAAATCCTTATGAGTTTGATATTGCCATTTTATTTTTTAAACTTAAGTTTTTTTAAGGGCTTACAAGTTGATTAGGTAAAATAGAAAATAAAATTTTATAAAATAAAATAAGCTATATTGATCTTTCTAATCATATAATAACACCACTGTCTTATTGTCTTCTACTATTAATAATTTTTATTAGCTCAAATTTACTAAGCTGTATATCATGTTCTACTGATTAATAGTTTGAAATGAATATTTAACATATTCTCTATATAATTAGAAAGGACACCTAATAATTTGTATTGAAATTTGTAATACTCTACAAATCCAAATTTGTTCAATATCTTCTTTAAAAATGCTCACCATTTTTACTACTTAAACTCTTAAATTTTCCTTAGCTAATATTTTGACTCAGTTGAAATCCTCACTCAATTTTGTAAATGCTTTAAAAAATGTAATGTCCTATGTGTATAAGAATTTATTAGCAACAAGCCCCCAAAGCCATTTTCTCAATCCCAATTTACACTGCAGTAACCAAAACCATATTCACATTTTTAGAAGATATCTTTACTGGTATTCACAAGAACCAATACAAAAATTCTTCTATACCGTATTTTTAAAAATGTAAGAACTTGCAGAATGTTAAACATGTTCATTTTCAAATTATCAATTATTTTTCTTTAAGAGATGTTATAAGTAACATTTTAAAAGCTGCAGATGGATTTTGGCTATTGATTTCCTTTAGTTGTTTCTTGCCTGGTTGATCAGGTTTCCTCATCATAGCTGTCTACTAATTACTTCTAAATAATGAGCTCACTCATAACATTCCTGTGAACAAAACTTTCTTACCAGTACTGCTTCAACCTTATCAATTTATTTACAGTGCCTGACACATTATGATCACTGAAATAAGTATTTATTGACTTTTTTCTTTTTCATGTTTAGAATTTGAATGACTACATTTCTTCCCAAAATTAGATTTAAGCAACTGATTAATAGATTCATGAGACTAATTGGGTAGGGGGTTGGGGGTGAGGAAGGTATAGGGGAAAATTGTGGAATATAAGAAAATAAAAGGTTAAATACTGTACCAGGATCTGGGAGATCTAGTCATTCACAGCTGTCTCCAACCATACGAACTCTGGCAAATGATAATTTCATCTAAAAACAAAGAGGTTGGGCAAAGTTATCACTGCCCCAACAATGATTTGATTGAGTAGATCTTTCATCTAGGCTCAGACATCACCTTTATAATATATAACTTTCAGGATACTGTTACAGTGTATATTGACTAGTAGAAGAAAAAGCTTTTCCATTTTAATTGAACCGTAAATACTTAGCCATTTTTTTTAGGTCTCTTTGAATTGCACATAAGAAAAGCCGGTGGAATCTTGTGCTCAGAAAATATATGAGATCATTCCAGAGGTGAATACATGCTATTTTCTATTTCCTGCTCCATTTTAGTCATATGTAATGAAATAGTTTGATGGGAGCAACATAGAAAATTGCTGAGAATTTTTATATTCTGAGGTTCTTTGACTGTTGGCTGAGTTGGCAAAGGAGCAGGATTAATATCTATTTCTGGAAAAAAAATTTTGAGAGAGAGGTACATTTTCAGGGAGAGAATTTTTTCTTCTTGCTTCATTGGACAAAAAAGCTTTATCTTGTTCTGTGAGGTTAACTATGGGAACAGACCACTGCTGGGAGCTGGGAAACACAAGGCAGAAAGAGGAAGGGAAAGAATGCTCTGTTAGTTTCCTGGCTAGACAGGTCACATTTCACTTGGGGCATGAAGATGAGGGTAAGAGTTTTAAATCAGCTGTGAAATTATTTTGGTACCTAGTGTAGAGTGGAGGATTGGGGTTATGTTTTCTTAGTAATTTCATATAATAGACAAACAGGAGTTTTGTAGTATTCCCTGTATGTACTGAAGGTATAGATTTTTGGGTACCCCAAAATGTCAATCATTTGGCAAAGGAGAAATAGGAGTCCATTTGCGTTGGAATTTAAGTTAATAATCAGGACAAAGAAATCAAGAAGGTCAATTTGACTTTCAATATCTGGAAGCGTCCTTCTTTAATTCTAATTTGTTATTATGACAGCAGAAGGCATTTCAATTCATAGTACACATATGAGCACAATTTTTCATGTCTCTGGTTATACAGAAAGTCAAGTCACACCGTTCATGTCTTCATACATATACTTAGGGTAATGATGTCTCTCTCATTCCACCATCTTTTCTACCCCTCTGCCCCGTCCCTTCTTCTTCCTCCCCTTTGCCCTATCTAAAGTTTCCTTCCATGCCCCCCACTAGGTGCCCACCCTGGAAGCTTACCTTTTTATAGATATGCCATCAAATAAATAATTAACTTCAAAAATAAACAAAGAAAAAAGATACATCCTTACCTATTTGTCTCTCCTTTGGGTCATATTATCCCAACTTAGTAGCTGTTGATAGGAATATTCTCTAAAGGCCTAATGAAGATTAAGAAATAGTTCAGGCTCAAAACAAGTTAATTCACACGTGTGCTGCATAATGATCAAGTCCTTCTTCTACTAACTGTGAATCTTAAATTGCTATGCCATAGGATTTGCAGAAACATCATATGGAACAAAGTTCTGATTTGCCCTAAATTATTAGTAACATCTACTGATTTAGTGCCTATCCTTATTTTCTCATAAGAGTTTTGTATCACTGGTGATAGTTAATCTCCTTTGATCAGTTAGCACCCTTTAGAACTTAATTTTGCCCTTTTCTAGAACACCTTTTTTTTATGTACTCTGCCCTCTGAAACCTGCATATTCTTAGTATTTCCTGATCATTTATATATTCTCCTAGACCCTTGCATCTACCTCTTTGCCTTCACTAAAATATCTGTTTGCACTGAAACTGAAGAACATTTTTTCAGATCTCTTAGAGAACACTTTTCTGTTTCTCCCTGCCTACCCCTCCTCATGTCCTCCTGCATATCCACCTCTCTGTTTTTAAACCAGTAGTTGCATCCAACATTCTTCTTGCCTCTCACTGCCACTTCTGGGTATTGAATCACCATTGTATGTTCTGAGCCATGTACCACATTTCCTATCCAATGTCCTGTAGATCCTTGCTCCTTGATACCTTCTCTTCTTCCCCCTCATCCCCAAATAGTCATGAAGGTTTTGGCATGTTACTTTTAATCTTCATCTATCATCATCCCAGCCAGCTTTAAAATCAAAATTTATGGTCTTTGTTAGCCAAGTCTTAACTTTTTATTCTTTGGTTAATTTTGCCATTATGCCACCACCTTTTTCCCAGAAACAGCTGCTCGTTTATTTTTCCACAGAATGATAGCACTTCTGTCTTGAAAGGTGGGATCCTGTTATCTCACCAAGAATCCATACCTTCTTTATCTAGACCACCAGTACTTTAGACAAGCCCATGTCTCTTAACTCCTTCCCTCCAACTCTCCACCCATTCTTAGTCTTTTAGGCCTCTTCCTCCAGCCTATAATTAATAAACACTAATTTCAACTAGTACTTTTATAATGAATAATAATGAAAACTTTTGAAATTACTATAAAAATGCTTTTTCATGCACCACCCAGGTCTGAAGTGTTAACATTTTTGTTTGTTTTACTACATTATTTGATGAAAGTTGTAAAGAATTAAGAAGATGCAGGTTATTTTTTGATAAACAAAGTCAATATGTGTAGTATATATAAGATTTTGCAGTTGAAATGCAAATGAGAAGTGAAACTTGTGAAAAAGGGAGTAATCGAAAGAATGAATGATGTTAAGGTTTAAATGAGAACTTTTTTGCAATTCGATGTAGAGGGAATTGAGGGATTTAGGTGAAGACATTTCATGATTGGATTAAGTCTGTTGGAAAATGTTAGTTTTGCTTTTCTCAACATTGATGTTTAACTACTAGTGTAGCACTGTGATTGTTATGAATACTTACTAATCATAGGCAGTAAGGTACCCCTCCTACGTTTTCCTTTGGAGCAACAGAGAGCTGTGTCATTAAGTGGAAAATGGAGTTTTCAAAAGGTAATAGTATTAAAGGAAGAGTTGAAGCTTCTAACTTTCCCCTTTTTCCTATTTTTTATAGTTTTAGTAGCAAAGTATTCCCAATTTATAGTTAATTAATAGGATAATGTCATGATGTCATCTTTATTGGTAATTTCTGCTTTTTTTGAAGTTCTGTGTTACACTGAAATATCTTGATTTGCCTAATTATATTCTACTGAAAGGTTCCAAATAGGCAAATCATTAGTTTATTAAAGAGATCATCTTCATGAGTGGGGGGACCTATACCAAATGTTTTGCTTGAATTTAACAATTTTGATAATATCTAGTTTCCCTGCTGATTTAAAAATTAATCATCTATACTTTAAAAATTAATCATCTATACCAGATGTAAAAATACTCATCATCTATGGATTTCAAGTGAATGAATGCATTCCACATTTTTTTGTCAATTTTTTAACAGTGCAATACCCAAAATAGAGTCTATTGTATGTCATTAAATGTCTAGGGTAGACTCATTTTCTGAAATTAATGTAATTTTATTGTCATAACTTCATATATTTTAATGTAAAAGATCTGAACATTTGAAAATCTGAATTAGTTAAGCCTTTACATTCAGAACATATTACAATAAAGACAATGCGAGCAGCTAGCAATGGTCAGGTTAGGGCCATTTGTTTGCCTGGGATTGTACATTGTGGAAAACAAGAGAAAAATATAGGGCTCAATAAAATAGAATTTAGAACTATTTTGTTCACTGTGGGCATGAGAATCCAAAATATAATACTCAAGGGATGCCCACTAGTTCATCTGTAAATATGAGTGTTTGAAGAAGGGGAAGCTCCTTAACAATGATCTTATGAAACTGATGAGAAAGATCCTGTTAAGAATTACAGAGCTCATACTCTGTAATGAGTGTTATGTAGAACAACACTATTACATATAATAGTATGCCATTAGCATCTGCAAGGTAAATAATAGACACATGGTTTTATGTTGAGTTTCATTTTTTTTTCTTGCTAAAATTATGATGTTATACTTTAACTTATGGAGTAAAAGAGCCTCTTTTTATTCCAGTAGGTTTCTCCATCTTACTTGAAAGTGCATCTGGGTCCTTTGCTAACTGTCTTCTTCCTATCCCTTTTCTACTCTTGTGATGAAAGAGACATTGTCTTCTTGCTTCCATCAAGCAGCAACATAGCCCCTGCATAAATTTTGTAGAACTGCACCATGTAACTACTCTGAACAACCCTGACCATAGGGACCATTTTCCTACATATCTTTTGGTCTGAATAATATTAATTATTCATTTAAAAAATGTATGAACAGTCTGGAAATTTCTGTAAAATTATTTTTGGCTTTGAGTTTGTTATGATTTAGAGATTACATGTCCTCCAAAAGCTCATGGGTGAGACAATGCAAGAAGGATTAGGGGAGAAGTGATTGGGTGAGGGGAGCCTTAACCCAATCAGTGAATTAGTTTCACGATTAACTGAGCAGAGGTTGAAGGCAGGCAGGTAGGGTATGGCTGGAGAAGGTGTACATATATTTTGTGCTTGTATTTTGTATCTGATAAGTGGAGTCTCTCTTTCTGCTCTCTGATCATCATGTGAGCTGCTCCCCTCCACCACACTCTTTGATAATGTTCTCCCTCACATCAAGCCTAAAAGAATGGAGCTGAGACCTCTGAACCAGTGAACTCCTGAATAAACTTTTCTTCTAAAGTTGTTCATATCAGGTCTTTTCAGTGAAAAAGCTGACTAAAACAGTTTTGTTGGAATTGTCTCTCATCATCAATAGATAAAATTACAAAGAAGTATCATATGCCTCAGAAAATTTTATACAAAATGGCAAACAGATAGATGTGACATATATTGGTGTGTTAAAGGCATGCAGATCCTGGAACCAGGAGGCAGGCTGTATTTTTGGTTGTATATCTGGCTTTATCCAGTAAGACTTGTACACTCTGGCTAACAGAAAGATAGTCGACAATATTAATTTCTTATTTTAAAATCAGTGTCAAAGGAGCTTTTCAGTGCAAAATGTCTAAAAAGAGAAGAAGACTAGAAAGTAAAGGGCACATTAACTGGAACCTGAAGTGACAGTGCTGTGTTACATTGCAGAGATTCTACAATATGTCAAAGGGTTGGTGATTCAATTGTCTGAATGCATGATTTGGTGAGTCAGTTTAGGCCAGAGCAAACTGGACCTGTCATTGAATTCACAATGGATAAAAATGGACCTATTCAATCTGCCTCTCAATGCCCAAATTCTTCCTAGTTGTAAATTAGAGCTTTTCGACAATGCATTAACTCGTTCAGGTCAATGGGGTACTATGTCAGCTCAGTGCTCACAATTGCCCATGACCAATTCTGCACTCTTCCCAGCAGGAGGGATGCAGTGTCATTTTGTGCTCTCTTCTTTAGGATAATATCAGGCCTGAAAGTGAAGGAACAAAAGAAGTTGCTGCTTTCCTTCCACCCACCCCACATAGCCATAATCACATCCCTCCTTCCTCTTGGTCAGACTGTGAGCCTAACAGAAAATGAGCCTGAGGGTGTGTGCTTATGTGTAGACTTGAATAAAATAAAAAAATTTGCTGCTGTTCAACTCTGTCTTCAAGTTGAAGAAAGAGGGCATATGGATAGCAAGAGAGAGCTGGAGAGAATCTGCTGCATCCCTATGAAAATCATCACAATATGGTTTCTCTTCCTAGGATCAGCGTTTTAAAGCAGATTCTCTGACAGCATTTTATTCCATTCTATGCTCAGTCATTACTATTTAGCAATGCTTGCTTTTTTTTTTTTTTTGGTGGTACTGGAATTGAACCAAGGACCTTATGCGTGTGAGGCAAACACTCTACCAACTGAGCTACCTATCCAGCCCTGCAATGCTTGCTTTTTAACATGTATCTGAACATACCTAGTTTTGACTTGGTATGTTACATACACCTTGATGTATGATATTCCCTGTACTTGGAACTGAGTCATTCTTCACCCAACAAATTTCAACTCATCTGTCATTTATCCACTCTCATATCACTTCCCTGTGGGGGCATTCCCTGAAAGAGTGAGCTATATTAACTCTTTATTCATTAATTTCTTTTTTTCTTCATGCAGTCACTCATTTACTTTTTATAGCAACATTTTTTGTAGCACTTATCACATTTTGTAGTGATTCATCACTTTGTTAGGTTTTTTGAATGTTCCTCTCCTCCACTAGGCTTTGAGCCTCAAGTTTGCTGTGATCACATCTGATCACTTGAATACTATGTATGCCAAACCTACTTGAATTCCAGCACATACTAATTGCTCAATACAGAGACATGCTATCCTGTCCTATGCTTAGAGTCTCTATTAAGACCTGCAGAAACTGGGAAAATGCCAGTGATTCAAAAGCATCATGGAAGAATTAAGATATCTGTAATTTAGATCAGAAAAGTAAATTTCAATAAGATTTACTATACTTCACTTCTCCTTCATTTTTCTGTAGTCATGGTATTCTCCTAGGTCAACCTATCAGTCTCTAGATAGCAGTGTACCTGTTATTAGAGGAAGTCTGCACATGTGACCCACCCTCTCAAATTCAAAGTCATTTGTCCTCTGAAGCCTTCTTCAGTTATTTCCATGGTTCCTTTATAAGGGCTAAACAAATTATGAAAGTGCTTCTCTTTCATTATAAAACTAAATAATAAACGTATTATTTTGTTTGAAATGTACACATTTTAGACTGTAAACAATTTCACTTTCAAATATTGATATTTGTGATAATTTTATAATATACTATAATAATATAAAAATACTTTATACCTTCAGTATAAGTGACTAAGAGACTGTCTGGGCTTTTCTTTTTCTTTAAAGTTTATTCATGATTCTACTTATTATTATTGGTTAGGATAATTCCCTATCTCTTTCTCCCAGAGGAAACACAAGGTGTAGGAATTAAAGCAATCTCAGGGATATTCTACTCTGCCACAGCAGACAGGATTAACTCCTACCCCAGTGCTCCTATTCTGTCTTTTTTCTCTTGTCCTGAGGGGCTGGAGTTGTACCCATCCTACTCTTAAACTCTAAGTGTTTCAGGATATCACCTGTCAGCAGTTCTTCCTCCTTCTGTTCTTGGAAACATTCTTCCTACTGGTATTGGCATGGATGGGATCTTCAAAGCAGAAGGAGAAAATTCCCCTGGAGATAATAGTCTTTAAGACCCTCAGAATTGCCTTGCTCTTTGAAATGTGTATTTCCAACTTTCCAAAGAATTGCAATAATATCCTGTTGGCACCAAGGCGAGGGGCCTCGATCTTACTCAGGCCACAGCATGGTCCACATTGATAAAGAGTTTGTGTCCCAAATCAAGGCACCTACTTTCTTCTAACAAATATTTATTATCAACTGTCTTGCTGTACATTCTTATAGATACTCTTGTTTGCTGTGGATTAGGCAATAAACAATAACTAACCCCCCAAAATAAAAAAACAAAAAGAAAACACAACAACAATAGCAAAAACCCTGTTTCTGAGTCACCCAGAATTTGGGCAACCACTTGTTTCTGTTCTTTGCTCAGAAATCTTAAAGTTGATTTGTTAAGGAGTGCTAGTATGATGTCAAAAATGTTTTCACATTTCTTTGGGGAAGTCTAGGGGGTTTTTATGTAAACAATCCTTTTCTAACTCTTGGAAACAAGGTCTTAGGTGGCTTACGTAATATTCTGGAGCTAATACAATGACCTGAGTATTGTTATTCTAGACAGTGCTGTATCCATTTCACAACCAAGAAACTTGGAAAAATTAAGGGGCTTTACCAAGTACACATGTCAGCAGAGATGCCAGCTCTGATCCTTAGGTCATCAAACATCAGTCCATGTTGGGTGTTGAAGCCAGAGATGAGTAAAGTGGTCAAGCAATAAATGCCTTCCGTCACATTGCTCACAATCTAAAGGGAGAGAGAAGCAAGCAAGCAGATCCAGACTACCATGTGAAGGTGAGAAATACACAATGTCACATAGGAATTGAGAGTACCAAGTGCCTGCTTGTCACAATGGCTTAAGAACTTCCTGAGGAGGGGGCTTTTGAGCATTACCTTGAAAAATTATGAGAATTTTACCATGTAGCCAGAGGAGGAGCTGGCAGAGGTAGAGTGACACACAGTCTGTGTAAGTATGAGGGAGTATCTTGCAAATGGAAACTACAAATGGCTCAGTATTACTTGAGTGACAAATATAAATGGCAGCATAGTGGGAATGAGGGTTGGAGATATAACCCTAGACAATAGGGCCCAATTAGCGATGGCCCTTCATACTTGCTTCGGAGTTTCAATTTTAATCCTGAGAAATAGAGAACTACACATATGCAGAAAGAATATATGCTCCCACTTGCTTTGGGAAGATTCCTGAGGGGCCCTGCTGAAACTTGATGGAAGGGAGAGCAAGAATGGAGACAACAAAAACCATTAGCAAGGAATTATATGTTAGAAAACTACACAGCAGGATAAGACATCCATAAGTTGCATCTTATACATAGATTCATTTTGGTTTTTATTCTGGAAAAATGCAAGGTGTGCGCAACATCTTCAGAGAGCTGCTCAGATCACTCTTGTCTCTTCCATAGTGTGTGTATCTAAAAGACACTTGCCCTCTAGCTTTTAATTGGGCTTAGAGTATATCAGAGAGATTGAAAAGGAAGGGCCTGCCACCATGCAGCATCACTGTGAAGTGGCTGTGGGTACCACATTCGAATATTGGTGCTTATTCTAATATCATTATATAATAATGTAAAAATATTTCCTATAACCGATATCAGTGACTGAGAGATTGTCAGGATTTTACTCTTTATCACCTCCTTTTTCATATCTCCTGCAGAGTCCTCCACTTTTCCTTGCAGTTTTCCTACATGAACCTACAGCTTTTAAGCAGTCCTCTTATTAATCTTTACTCAAATAATCCAAAATTAAGTGTGCTGTCTGTTACCTGCCAGGAATCTGTTACTGAGGATATAAATCTGTGTACCCTTTCTACAGAAAAGTTTGACCATAGCACTAAAAATGTGGACCCCAAAAACTCTCAATTAAGATTTTTACTCAATAGATATAATCTCTAATGCATGTGTAGAAAATGTTTATTTTTATATATTTTAATGATAACAAAACAGGAAAAATTTATTCCTATAGAAAATGACTTGACAAATTTTCGGATAAAGTTCAAGTTGCAAATTTCCAGGAAAATTTTGGAATAAAGTTTTAAGTTGCAATATAATATTATCTTATTTGCATAATATATGTATGTGGATTGGTAATGACAGGGGTTCAAGTGCTTACTCACTGACCCACCTCCCCAACACTTTTTATTTTTTATTTTGAGATAGGGTCTTACCTTGAGCATAAAAATATATTTAATAGAGATTAAAAACATTAACAGTGTTCACAATTGTAGAATGGTTCTGGAGGCAGATGGTGGATTAGAGATAGATCCTTACTTTGTCATATTGCATTTTTAAACCTGTTTTATTATATAATCTTTAATAAAAATTACTTGTAATTTAAAAAAATACGTTTAAAGTGAGAATATTGCACTTATTTCACAGGATTCTTGTATAACTATATATTCTGGTATAACTAAAGCCATAATGTATCTTATGTAGCTATTAGATAACAAATCTCTAGGAAGAGGACCTGACCTATAAATAGGGCAATGGAGAAGAAGAAGAATGGTGTTTAGAGTGCAGCAGGAGTTGAAATTGTTAGAGATGGGGACTATTCAGGTAGCATGACCAGGGCTTACTTGGCATAAGGGGAAGAAACTATTAAAGAATGACTGTGAGTCACTATGCACTTGATGGGTCTATTCACTAAAGCTAAAATGCAACAAGAGACAAAGATGTGGGAAGGGGATAATGAGTTTGATTTTGAATTCATGGATTTGTTGGTGCTCATTATATCCAGTTGGAGGAGTCTAGAAAGCATTTGCATGAGAAGAAGGCTAATGATCTCATGACAAGTGGACCTGTCTTTACAAATATCATTGTCTGGGATGGGATTGAGGGGAATAAAAGTTAAAAATCAATTGATAGTTTCAAGAACCTTTTTTAGAATCCCTACATCTACCTTAAAATTTTGGTTTCCTTTTATTATTTCTGTTTTTGTTATGATTCGGATCTGGAATGTCCCTCAAAAGTTCATGTGTTGAAGGCTTAGCTCCCAATGTAGCAATGTTCAGAGGTGGGGCTTTTGTAAGGGATGTATTAGGAAAACTTTGACCTCATCAGTGGATTAATCCATTGATAGCTGAATGGACACTGGGAGGTGGTGGAAACCCAAGTTGTGGCCTCCTTGGCGGATATAGATCACTGGGGACATGTCCTGGAAGAGCATTTCTTGTTCTGGGCCCCTTACTCTCTTTCTCTGCTTCCTAGCTGCCTTAAACTGAGCAGGTTTCTTCTGCCACACCCTTCTGCCATGCTATTCTGCCTCATCTCAAGCCCAAAGCTGAAACCTCTGAAACCATAAGTCACAATAAATCTTTCTTCCATTTCTTTATGTCAGGTATTTTGGACACAGTGATACAAAGGTAATACACTATTCTTTTTTCAGTCCTTTGAGTGAGTGTCATTCCTTCTAGAATTTAGCCATTTAATCTGCACCAACAATCAAGCAATCTAAGATACTAACATGTACTATACTACTAATGGAACTGAATTTTTTCTTGCTTTCTTCTTGTTGTATAATGAATTTTTTTGTCCTGGGAAGATTTTCATTATTTTCTATTGCTATATATTTGATTAATATATTAATATTTATAATTTATACTTTTCTTGTCATAACTTCTCTTGGGAATAATGAATGCTTTTAATGTAAGGAATCATTTTATATCCATCTAATTAGAAATAGAGGCAATTTGCATGAAAAACAATAATACCAACTGTGTTTGACAGAAAGCTTCCCAAAGCAGACAGCAGAGATACATACAGTATAGCCACTTCCCATATCTCCATACAGTTATTAATACTTCATTCATTAAAACATCAGGAATATCTTTACATGTAAGTTATGCTGAAGGAAAAAAAAAGGAGAAAATTTATTAAATTATTTACTAAGCCTTTCCAGATTAAAAAAAAGTAAATGGATTATGGATCAGTAATGTCAAGATATTCTCCATAGCTTGTCTTTATCAGAATGAGGAATCTTTTTATTAAGGCAGCCAAGAAAGGGTAGATTTATGGATTGAAGGGAGTATGTTTAATATGTCCATATCCATCTAGATTGACAGTTCTCACAGACATGAATTTCCCCAGAGAGACAGTGTTACTGGTGTCAGTGGATGGCATCATTTACTTCAGTGTTCCATTATTAAATTGATAACAAGATAATTCCTTTGCTTCTCAGAGACATGACAGGGTATACAATGGTTAACACTCTTATTGCATGGGATTTGATGTTCTAGGTAGCTTTTAATAAGAAGTATATTTGTATTTCAATATTGAAAAAAAATTGAAGTGAAAACAACATAGTAAAATAAAATCAAACTCAAGTGTTCCAGGCAATACAATATGTCTATTTAAAGAATATCCTACTCACTATGAGTAACTTTGTCTAATAGAAATGTATTTATTATATTTCCTTCAATCATTCAGCTAACAATTCTGCTGTCCAAAGGTATATATTGTAGTATGTTATTTGTTGAAATTGAAATTTACATATTTGATTTAGCATATGAATACAAGAAATACACTACAACTTTAGAAAATTATAGAGGCAAAGGAACTAAATAATATTTGTTGAGTACTTTATGTTGATCACATAAAAAGAGAGATATAGAAGTAGCAATGGAGATAATGGAGATAGGCTTAGAGGTAACAATAGAGAGAGAGATACAAATAGACAAATAATTAGAAATCCTTTAGAAACTCAACATTTCAGTAAGACAGCTCTCACCAAACCATGTTACAGATGAGGAGGGGACAGACTCAGAGAGTTATAGTAACTTACTTAAGAGGTCATGAAACTTACCCGGGGTCCCCAGCTCTTTCACCACATTATATCACTTCTTTTGTAGAATTTAGGAAAGCATGTTTCTTAGCAGTTGTGAAACAGTAAGCAAACAAAAGAGACAGTAGTCACTATACCTTGCTTTCACTCTTTCCATATACTTCTTAGAAAACTAATTATGGGGTTGGGGTTGTAGCTAAGTGGTAGAGCGCTTGCCTACCATGTATGAGGCAATGGGCTCTATCCTCAGCACCACATAAAAGTAAATAAACAAAATAAATTGTGTCCATTTACAAGTAAAGAAATTTTAAAAATGAAATTAATTAATATTTGTGTATATAATATTACATTTGAGAATGAATGTTGAGAACTAATGGTTAAAAAGAAATCCTTTAGGTTAGAGATAAAACCAGAGCTGAACTCATGGGGGCTTGAGGAGAACCTTGGAGTTTGGGGTATTACAGAGGGAATAGATTAATCCTGTCAGCCCACTTATGAGTGAAGCCGTATGTTGCCATTTATTTAAAATTTTGTTGTGTTTGCAAATAGCTTTATAGGTCATGGATCCCTAATGATTTCCAGTTAGAATTTTTTTTCTATCTCACTAAATATAATGTGAAGCTTTCTTCCACGGGCAATGCCAGCTGCTGACGACCACAGAAGTGCTTCAAGAGAAGTGATATGTCAGGAGCTTCAAAGAGTTCTAGGGCCTGTTTCTGTTGGAATGTTGCTGCTGTATACCTTGGAGCCAAAACAAAATAGCATTTTCAAAGTTACAAATGAGGGCAATCCAAACATTTGATATATAATTGATAAAGGAAAATTGGAGAGTAAAGCATTTCCTCAGTCATTGATTCTGGAAGAATTTGTCCCATGCAGTCACTGAATGCATTTTCTTCACCTATCCTAAATTATTGCTCTACGTGAACTATTGACAAGACAAGTTTCTGCACCACATTGCATGAATGAAAAGCTCACTCATGTGAATTTATTACTTGTAGGTAAATGGAATGACACAGTGTAAAGTCTTTTCAGGGCTGTAAGGAATTAGATTGCCCTCTTTGTAAAGGAACCTATGCGAGACTTGTTTTTCTTGACAAAAAAAAGTGGTTTAATACCAAATTCTGACAAAATAAGAACAGAAAATCAATGGTTCTTATGCATCAGATTATTGAATTGCTCTTGCTTATCATTTCTTTCATCTTTTTGATAATAAGACATGTGCTATTGAATAATTGCCATACCTACTATTTAGGAGTATAGCTAATATGTATAAGATACCATGTATAGGAAAACAAAGCATATATAAGAAAGAGTCCTCCTCAACAAAGAAGTGTAAAGTTGTACAGATAGTACAAACATAAAATTAACTATTAGTAAAAATGTCATTATTTTATAAAAACCATACCTATCCAAGCAGTAGTGTCACAGGGTAAACACACACATTCACTTTCAAAATTATTTAGGATGAATAGATCAGAAGAAGCTGATTCTTCAAACCAGACTAAAAGCAAAGCCAGCCAAAGGACGTCCTGCTACTGCTAGGAAGCTCAGTAAGACATAGGCTGCAAACTAAAATATTTGCACTTAGACATGACTCTTGAAATTTCACAGTTACAGGCAGTTCAATGGAAAACATAAGCACTTCCACAAATAAGTAAGAAGTAAGTAAGAAGTGGAGTGGAGCAGAGTAATTCCATATGACAAGAATGAACTCTATTAAGGCTATGTTATTTTTTAGCAGTTGAGCATCTTGTACTGATAGTTTAAAAGCCAAGTTAATTTTCCACTTTGATTCTTTTCTGATGCATATCCGAAAAAATGGTACCATGAAACCAACAGCAGGCCAAACCTGTACAAGTCCTTTAATATTTTGAAATGTAGTGACTAATTTGCTTTGAATTAATATTTCACTGGGATTTCTTTAAGACCAAAGTCTAAGATAGGTATAATATCCCATCTAATGAGCTTAAGGGCATCTACAACTGTTTTGCTACTAATGTATTTTGATACAGTGAATCTTTTAACAGAATTACTTATCTAATCAATCAAGGATGGTAACTAACTAGACTAATTATAAAAAATTACAATTGAAAAAAAAGCATTAGCTTAGGACAGATATTTAAGGTTAAATTTTCATAGTAATATTTTCCCTTCAAACTTTATTTTAATTTGTATTTTTGTTTTGTTTTGTTCTTCTTTGTTTTGGTTTTTGTTTTATTTCTTTTTGCTGAGTAATTAGAACTTCTTGGTGGCTATTTGAGAGTGGGGTTAATGGGGTAGTTGGTTGAGGGAAAAGTATATATATATATGTATATATATATATATATTACTTATGTATAATTTGGGATATGTTATGCATTTAGCAATTGCAGTCAGTCTCTCTGGGCTGCCTGACTAGTATCTAATGAGAAATAATAGCTCAAGTTATTAAAATATATTTCCAGAAAAGAGGAGAAGAAATTGCTTAATCTGATTTAAGAGCCATGACTAAGAATACCACCAGTGGGCAAAGAAAAGGAAAAGAATCTCTTGACAGTACCTACCTACTATATTGTAAATTTGCTCTAAATAAACAGCAAAAATCCCCCATCACTTTCAAAGCATACGAAGACAATATTTAGTGCTATCCTGTAGTGATGGTGCTTTACTAGGAAGCCGATGAATTGGGTCATACAAGGTCTGCTATATTTGTATCTCCTTTTCTTCCTCTCTGTCCCTCATTGAACATTTGTCTCAAGAAAGAACAGCATGGTGCCTGAAGAAGCTTCCACTCAGTCTTTACAATCTGCATGCATTCTTTTGTTTGGTAAAAATGTAAGAGGTTTTTGTTTTGCTTTTATACTTTTTTTCCCCCCAGTGCAAGGCCAGGGATCATCTGCCCTTTGTTCTTGGTCATTGAAAAATGACGCATATGGTAAACCTGCTCACTGAATAGGCATTCACCATCATGCATGTGAAAATGCATTAGAAGAATTTATGGGACATGAGGGGACATAGGCTGCATCTGAGACTAAATCCTTATCATAGGCTTTATGGTATTTTACCAGGATGACTTGTTTGGGTGGGTAGGGAAAGGACACCTTTCTGCTCTTTCAGTGAATGATAGACCAACTGGAGGTGATTGTAAATAATTCAAAAGGTTCTGAACTAGAATCTGCCTCTTAAATAAAATTAGAATTATTATTCTCAATATTGTGTTTACCTTGTTACAATTAATTTTAAAAAATAGTGCTATAGTTTTATAATCATGTTTGAAAATATATAACAATTATCAAAACAGTATTTAATTTCCATCTTATATTCCTTTCCAACTCTTATTTTGTTTACCTTTACACAATAATTCTTAAGACAAATACATAATTATAAATTTATTTTTAAGCAAATCTTCAAGTTGGCAAATCTTAGATAGTAGGAAAAATGCATATTTTACTCTTAATTTAGAGAACTACACATCCCAGCCATACAATTACTTCATTTTGAGAGGCTACTTTTCTGGTATTTGTTTTGAAAGTTGCAAAGATCATGTAATTATATGTGGGAGAAGGGAGAGAAAAGATTACAAAAGATACCTCATTGTTCCTTAAAAATAGCATTGATGTCAACATCTGGGTATAACAGCATCAAGCTGGGAAGTATGAATGGTAAGAAAAGGATTGTTTAAGAGACCAAAGTGCTTTTTTTATTTTTGGGCTCTCAATATATCCTTGTGAAAAAGAATCAAGTTTTAAACTCTGAGAAGGTCTTTTCGGGTCCCTTTTTAATGAAACCTGAAAATGCATTGGTGATAGTTCAACACATCATATTAGAAAAATTGTGTGAAATGATTAATTAGACTAAATAAATTTGAGGATCATTTTCCCTCAGGAGGTTTAATGAAGTGTATAACTTTTACAAGTATAGTAAATATTAGTGTATATGTAATGTTTCAGAAATATATACATACACATAAAATTATGAATTGAATACTATTTCTTTATTTTAATTAGATAACATTGCTTTCCGAATATCTTGATTTAACAGGTAATGTGAATTTAACAGAGATTTCTTATACACTGTGTTTTATTTTTATAGTATGCAAATAAGGAACAAATGCCAACACATTCATTATGCTGTAAAAGTTTATACCAGAAAGATTCCAATCACTTTGATAAAGGTCCTGTCATTATTTCTATTGTAAATCACTTTGCCAAGAAACATTTTGAACCAAAATTTGTAATAAATGAAACCCTAAGATGATTACAACATGTAGGTGATATCTTTATGTTTGCTTGATTCCTTTTTTTCTTTCTTTCTTTCTTTCTTTTTTTCTTTTTTTTTTTTTTTTTTAGTGGTATTGAGGATCAAACCTAGGGTTGCTCTACCACCAAGTTACAACCCCAGTCCTTTTTATTTTTTGAGACAGTGTCTTGCTGAATTGCTGAGGCTGGTCTCCCAACTTCCTTCCTCTGCTTCAGCCTCCTGAATTGCTGGGATTGCATTTGCTACATGATAAAACATAGGTTTTATTATCTTAGTATTGTTAATCTTTACTCTGAAAAGAGAATTATGGTAGGAAGGGTTTTTGTTTGTTTGTTTGTTTTTTGATTTGTCTTCCTATTGCTGTTTAACAAAGGCCCCATTGTTAGCAGGATTAACAACTCAAATGGAAGGTGAGAGTGAGTCTATAAAACAGAAATACCTCCTTGTACAGGAAGTCTGATAGAGGTGAGGGAAATTATGGTGGAGCTCAGAGATGATGAAGAGAGAGGAAGGAGAGCAGAAAAAAGTGAAGATGTTTCATTTGTTCAGGAGGAGTGCAAGGATCATTGATTTTTGTCATCCACATGGTTTTACTCAGCTCCTTCTCTGTGCCTAGCTTGGGATGGGCACTGAAGATATGATGCTGAAGGAGATGATTTCATGGGTAGAGAGGCAATGAACAAGTACCTGTAGAAGTGCAGGAGCAGTGGAAATCCTGTCTCATACAGACCCTGAGTGGGAAAAGAAGCTTTAGGTTTGTGGTATAGAATGTGTGACTTTTATTCTTCTCGGGTAAAGGGAATAACTCCTAATTTAAACCCCACTATTTGTGCTTTCCTTGCCCAACATTGCAAAGGGTCCCAGCTTAGTATTCTATTCTTAAAGCAACATCTCTTTGCAATAGTGTCTCCCTATGGGTCTTTCCATATCAGGGAGGCTCAAATATCTGGGGTAATTATTCTTAAAAATTTTGTAGACAAAGAAACAATTTAATAAAAGTGTGTTTTAGATCTAATTGGATTTCCTCACAGTTTAACTTAGTCTAAAATAGCTTTAAATTATCTATAAAATATGCATCTACCTACAAAATTCTCTTCTGCAGATCGACACTATTTTAAACTGCATTAATTTACAAATATAATATGCTTACAATGTGACACTACAGAAGAATCAATAGAAGATATAAAGATGACCGTGTGTCATGGTGCATTTTGTAATCCCAGCTGCTCAGGAGGCTGAGGCAGAAGGATTGCAGGTTCAAAGGCAGCCTCAACAACATAGTGAGGCTGTAAGCTACCTAGTGAGACCCTGTGTCAAAATAAAAATTAAAAAGGGCTGAGGATGTGGCTCAGTGGTTAAGTGCCCTTGGGTTCAAGTCCCAGTACTAAAACAAAAGAACATAGAACATAAAAAGATGATTAAAAATGATTCTTTCTGTTCTTTATAATGACATATATTTAAATATTATCTATGGATGTTTAAACCAAAGTATTCTGTTATTTCAAAATGTAGAAAAAGGCAAACCTAAATATGACAGTTATCTTAGTTAGAAAAATAATAACTGAATTTCATTGAAAAGTCATTTGTATATAATGCAATTCTCAAAACAATCTCTATGAAATAAGTACAACTAACCAAATTATTCCCATTTTATAGATCAGGTAGCTTACTCAGGAAGACATTTAAATGGTATGTCAGTATTCAGATATTCATTTAAGACATATTTATAGGGCATCTGCTGCATATTAGCATGCTTTCTTACTCTAGTGGTGCTTCTATCCCAACTGCAGAGAGAGAGAAAGACAATAAATACAAATACATTTAATAAGGAAGTGACATAATAGAAAATGCCATGAAAAGGAAAATACAGCTTGAATATGGCACTGTTTTCTTCTTCTTCTTTTCCTTCTTTTTCTGGAGGTTGAATCCAGGGGCAATTTACCACTGAGCCACATCAACCTCCAGTCCTTTTATCTTATTTTGAGATAGGGCCTCACTAAGGTGCCAAACTAGCAATCCTCCTGCCTTAGCCTCCCAAGTTGCTG
This sequence comes from Ictidomys tridecemlineatus, assembly GCF_052094955.1. Taxonomy (NCBI): domain Eukaryota; kingdom Metazoa; phylum Chordata; class Mammalia; order Rodentia; family Sciuridae; genus Ictidomys; species Ictidomys tridecemlineatus. Next base: position 80,143,037 of record NC_135487.1, on the reverse strand, counting down.
AGATTACAGGTGAGCACCACTGCATCCAGCCTCTCTGTTCTTAAAAGACCAGCCCACAAGAGAAACTAGTCAACCAGAATCTAACTGGCTGGAGATTGTTATCAGAGACTAATGTATATGGGGGGAAGGAAATGCCCAATTTCAGCCCATACTAGTTGTCCCTGTGGAGGGAAGGGAAACACCTAACTCCAGACCAGTCTAGTCATCCTGTCTCACCTGAGCTAAGAGAAAGAAAGTCAGAAACCCCTGCAGTTCAGGGACTGGGATCACCAAGAAAATGAGACCTCATCACAGGACTGAAACTGCTTCTCCTTCCCCACACCTCACCATCACATTACTAAAGGTCTGTTTACAGAAGTTCTTTTTATGCAGTACATCATGTCTGGCTATCAGTTAAAAAAATACAATTTAAAGAAATAAAGTACATATCAGACATGGCAAAAATGTTGAAATTATCAGACTGGAATTTAAAACAACTATGATTAATGCTAAGGACTCTATTGGATAAAGTAGCATTCAGGAAGAGATAGTCAATATAAGAAGAGGGACAATCTTAAGGAAAAACAGAAAAGAAAACTCAGAGCAGACATGAAGAATGCCTTGAAGAGCTTATTAGTATGTGGTCACAATTGAGAAAAGAATGTCTGAGATTTTGGCTATATCAACAGAGACTTTGAAAATAGAAAAGCAAAAAGAACAATTTAAAAACAAAACAGAATAGACTATCCAAGGACTGTGGGACAACTACAGTGTAAATGTGCACACTGGGAATAGCAGAAAGAGAAAGGAAGGAAGATAATAGTTATTTGAAACAATAGTGACTGAAACTTTTGCAAAATTAATATTATATACCAAACCACAGACCCAGAAATCTCAGAGACTATGAAGCAGAATAAATGCTTCAAGAAACTACACACAGGCATATAATTTAAAAATAAAAAAAATCAAAGATTAAGAAATCATAAAAGAAGCCAGAAGGAAAACACCCTACCTGTAGAGAAACAATGATGAGTTACATCCAACTTCTAAAAAATATAAGTAAGAAGAGGGTGGAACAAAATAACTTATATTGAGAGAACAACAACAAAAAACCCCACCAGTGTCGAGTTCTTCATAAATTATCTTTCAAAAGTGGAGAAAAAAAACTTTGTCAGATAAATATTGAGAGAATTTGCATTAAAGAAGAAGAATAACTGAAGGTAAAATAAGACCTTTTAATTTTCTTATTTTCAGTTGTTTGAATAATGACATTTTGTTCAAAATAATCACAACAATGTATTTGATTGGGCTTATTATATGTATGTGTATATTGTGTATATGTATATATATGCCAATATATAAAGGAAACAATAGCAACAATATAATGGACAGGAGGGAGAATTAGAATTATTTTGTTATTATATAGAATTCACAATACCCATACCCGTGAAGTGATTTAATATTATTTGACAGTGGACTTGGATTAATTGTAAATGTATATTGCAAATTCTAGGGAAACTCTGAAAATAAACAAAACAGAAAATAACACAGTTGATCATGTTAAGAAAGTAAAGAAAATGAAATCATAAAATTCTCAGTTAAAATCACAAAAAGCAGGGGAAAAAAAAGTAAAAGCCAAAAGTAGCACAAAGAACAAGGACAAGAAATAGAAAACAGAAACACATATGGTTGACATTTACCAGCTCTATCATTAATCACTTTGAACATCAAGGATTTAAATGCACCAATTTAAAGATGGAGATTAGCAGAGTGAATCAAAAAGCAAGTGTTGCTTTGTGTTGCATAGCATGTTAGCTATGTGTTGCATACTAGAAACCACTTTCAATGTAAAAACACTCCTAGGTTAAAAATAAATGAATAGACAAAAAATATACCTTGCTAATACTAAAGAAAACAAAAGAACTGCATTAATTTCAGACCTTCCAGACATCAAGACAAAGAAAGTTATCAGATACGGAAAAAGACATTGCATAAGAAAGGAGTCGATTCTCCAAGAATTGATTGTAGCAATCCTTGATATGTATGCAACTAACAACAGAACATCAAACTGTGGAGCAAAAACCAGTAGAACTACAGAGAGAAATAGACAAATCCACCTTCATAGTTGGAGACACTTGTCTATTGGAAATGGACAGATTAAGCAGGAAAAAATCAGTGAGAACATAGTTGAAACTCAACTTCACCATCAATCAGCTGGATATAATTTGACATCATCAGACTACTTTATCCAACAACAACAGAATACACATTCTTTTCAAGTACACATGGAACATTTACCAAATTAGAACATATTCTTAGCTATAAAATACACATTACAATTTAAAAAACTAAAAATTATAGAGCATCTTCTATCAGACCACAATGGAAATAAACTAGATAGCAGTAACAGAATCATAACTGGAAAACCCAAGATACTTTAATGGAGATTAAAGAACACATCTCTAAGTAAGACACAGGTTAAAAAAGAACTCTCAGAAGAAATTAGATAATATTTTAAACTAAATGAAAATAAAAAACAACTTATCAAAATTTGTGGGATATAGTAAAAGCAGTGTCTAGAGGGAAACTTATAGCATTGCATGTATATATTAGAAAAGAAAAAAATTAATAATCTACATTTATACCATAGGAAATTAGAAAAAGAAAATTTAAGGAGTAGGAGAAGAAATCAGCAATTATTATGGCAGATGTCAGGGACAGGAAAGTGGAAATCAATAGAGAAAATCAGAAAAACTAAAACCAGTTCTTGAAGAGATTAATAAAATTAATAAGCCTCTAATAAGAAAAAAGAGAGGACCAAAATTAGTAATAATAGAATTCAAAGACTGCACACCACTACAGAGCCCACAAACATCAAAATGGCAATAAGAGAATACTTTGAAGAACTGTGTGGCTACAAATTTGATAACCTGCCTGCAGTGAACCAATTTTTTGAAAGCAAAAATTCACCTACAAATAAATAAACAATATTATTAGACCTATATCTAGTAAAGAAACTGAATGAATAATTAATATCCATTCAAAAGAGAGACAACTAGGACCTGAGGGGATCTGTGGTGAATTCAACTGAACTTTTAAGGAAGAACTTATATTAATTCTCTATAATCTCTTCTAGAGGATAGAGGCAATAGGGAATATTTTCTAACTCATGCTATGGGGTCAGTATTGCCTTAACATCAAACCAGTCAATAACATTACCACTATTCATGGTAATTTCATATCTACACTGTTGATTGCAGCAAGTACCATAGTCTTCATAGGGGTGAACTAGAGGGTTAAAAAATAATAATAGTCCATCTTTATTTTGCAGACATTTATCATGTGCACACAAAGTGATAGACAATGCTGAGCCAACTGTAAGAAACCAAAGACATTGTAAGAAACTACAAACCAATGCCTTGTTAACATAATCATTGAAATTCTCAACAAACAATAAGCAAATTCAGTTTAACAATGTATAGGAAATATTATATACCACAACCAAGTATGATTTAACTGTGTTAGGAAGTAAGCAAACATCTAATCAAAGAAGATATACAGATGGCAAATAAACATGACAAAAGATGGTCTACAGCATATGTCATCAGGGAATGCCAAGGAAAACAACAGTGAGATACCACTAAACACCTATTAAAATGACCACAGTTCAGAACAACTGCAATACCAATTTTTGGCAAGGATATGGAGCAAAGAAACTCATTCACTGCCAGTGGAACACAAAGTTGGCTGCTTTGGAAGACAGTATGCTGGTTTCTCACAAAACTACATATATTCTTACCATATGATTCAGCAGTTATATTCCTTGGTGTTTACCCAAAGGAGTTAAGAATTGATGTACACTTGAAATCCTTCACATGGATGTTTGCAGCATCTTTATTTGTAGTTGTCAAAATTTGGAAGTAGAAATATATCCTTTGGAAAGGGAGAGAAAAGGGAAATTGCATGATAATGGAGGGAGACCCTCACTGTTATACAAAATCACACATAAGAGGTTGTGAGGGGAACGGGTAAATAAACAAGGAGAGAAATGAAATACAGTAGATGGGGTAGAGAGAGAAGATGGGAGGGGAGGGGAGGGAGGATAGTAGAAGATAGGAAAGGTAGCAGAATACAACAGTTACTAATAGGGTATTATGTAAAAATGTGGATGTGTAACAGATGTGATTCTGCAATCTGTATTTGGGGTAAAAATGGGAGTTCATAACCAACTTGAATCTAATGTATGAAACATGATATGTCAAGAGCTTTGTAATGTTTTGAACAACCAATTAAAAAAAAAGAAAGATATCCTTTGGATAGTGAACTGATAAACTGTAGTGCAGCATAGGATATCTTTTAGTGCTGAAAACAAGTATGCTATGAAGCTCTGAAGTGAATAGGCTGGCAGAGCCTTAAATTCATATTAGTAAGTAGACTGGGTCAATCTGCAAAGGCTACAAGCTATGATTGCCACTACATGGCATTCTTAGAAAGGGAAAAAGATGGAGAAATTTGAAAGATCAGTGGTTGCCAGGGGGTGGGTAAGGGGTACAGTATGAATAGATGAAACCCAGGAGTTTTAGGGAATTGAAAATTTGTTGTGTGATAATATAACAGTGGATGCACATCATACATTTATCTAAACCCATTGAGTAGGCGGAATATAACCTGTGAACTGTGGATGATGATGATTTATCAATGTATGTTCATCAGGTGTAATGATTGTACCCTCTCATGAGGCATGCATGTATAGTGGGTAGGGGCAGGAGATACAAGATATATCGCTGTACCTCCACTTCATTTTAATTTTGCTGTGAATATAAAAGTGTTCCCCCAAAATAAAGCTACATATGTGACAACCTCTAGTACTAGATGTCTACTATTATATATATAGTAGAGTTATGGTCATCTGTGTGTGTTACTATGTATTATCCTTGGTAGTGTCATATATGCAATGTTGACTGCAGCAAGTACTATAGTCTTCATAGGCATGAAGTAGAGAGTTAAAAAATAATACCAACAGGCCATCCTTCCTTCTGTAGACATTGATCACATGTACACAAAGTAATAGGCAATGTTGAACCAAATGATAGGAAACCAAATGTGAACAAAAATTAAGATTCTCCCATTGAGTGGAGTAAGGGAATATATGGAACAAATAAACACCTATCTATGCAAAACACTGTGACAAGAACAGAGTAGAGGGAGATGTACCACACTGGGATACCCAGTGGATTAAAGATTCTGTCTCCAAGATTATTGAGGGTGGTATGAGAGTTAGACCTGGAAGAGTGGATAGGAGACATACTGTAGATATGGTAGGGTGGTACAAGAAGGACCGGCATGGGGTAAAGAATGGAAGCCTTAAAGTACCCATGGCGGGGAAGTATCTGTAGGGGGTTCAGTTTGAAGTGTCAAGATAAGGGGCAGATTGGTGACTTGAGGTCAAATGATGAAGGTCCATCACTGGGCTATCTTTAGTCCTTGTGTTTAGGAGACTGTCTTCTTTCAGGATCTCAGTCACTAAGTCTTACCTCTGATTTATGATTTCCTAGGCATATCCATCTGCCTGTGCTTAAATGCTATTCACATATCTACTGTGAAATGACCCATTGGTTAAGAACGTATGAATAAGGTCAGCCTCTAAGAATCAGCATAACAAATTTGGCATATATTGAATAAAATTCACCATCTTTAAAAGTAAATCCATGTTTTCTGTAAATGTATGATTTAAAAGCACAAAAATAATTATTCAAAGCCAAAGTATTATACTCAGTTAATTCAAGTTTTATTTGTATTTTTATTAGCACACAACTGTGAATAGTTATTTAAAATCTTGAAATACATTTTTCTTCCCTGTCCGTAAAAGGGAGCTAATAATTTCTCTGCTGAGTTGTTCTAAAGATTGGAAAGAATGTGAAATGCTACCTGCAGTGCTTAGCACATGTAAGTTGTGTTCATTCTTACTGCTGTATTTACTGAAAGAAGCATCAGCTAGCTTTTGCTGCATAACAAACAAAAAACAAGTTTAGGAATGAAACAACTATTAATTTAATTCACAGTTATGCAAGTTAACAATTTGCTTAACTGGGCTCAGTCATAAGGATCTTCTGGTCTCAGGTTGTCTTGCTGCACATATAATCAAATCCTAGGCAGGTTGGAACTGGGACTGGATGACTCATCTCTGTGCCACGTGGTCTCCCAGTAGCCTTGGTGCGTTTGTTTGCATGGCTAAGTAGGATTTAAAGAGAATAAGCAGATGAGTCCCAGATCTCTTGAAGCCTTGATTTGGCACTGGCATATATCAATTCTGCCATGTTCTATTGGTTAAAACAACTCACAAAGGCAGGCCAACTCAAGGGTTGGGTAAATAAACTGCTTCTTGGAGACAGTAGCTGGAAAAGGGCTTGGGTAAAGGGAGCAAACTCCACTTTTCAATTTACCACAAGAGGTTTGGGGATGCAGAATCTGCTAGAATCTGTAGTGAAAATTGAAAGGATAGGAAATCAATATGGCATAGTCATGATATAGTAGAGAAGAACTAGGAATCAAAAGATATGAGCTTAATCCCTGCCTCTGCTATTGATTAATTTGACCCTGGTAAAGTAACTTAAATTATCTATGTCTCATTATCCTTAGTAAAAGGGTCTCTAATTCATGGTTATTGTGGGAAATAAAGGAGATAATATATATGAAAATGTGTATTCAAGCACAAATATAGCAACAACTATAGTGAGTTATTATTCTTTGATATAAATTAAACTATATATTATATGAGATTCTCAAACCCCTTACCTTGCACTCCTGTCTGTCCTTTCATCTTTGTAATGTAGAAAAAGAATTATATTTGGATATTGAAATTTGTAATAAAAGTGTTCGCTCCTTGCAATCCCTTCTCAGCTACCTAATTTAGTACTCCTTTGAGGTTAAGAATTTTTTAAGTCCCAACTATATACAAGGTATGTTACTAGATGTTAGAGGTGTATAGATATAAACCCCCACCCCATCCCAGAACCTAAGTCATCTTTTAAAAAATATGTAAACAAAATTAAATATAACAAATATTTTAACAGAGAAATACAGAGGATACCAAAGGATCTCAGAAAAGAAGTCCTAAAACAGTCAGGGAGCTGGATTCCCTTTCCTTCCTTCTTTCTTTCTTTTCTTTTCTTCTCTCTCTCTCTTTTTTTTTTTTTTTTTTGCTAATCAATTTCAAATAGAAGATAGCCATAGGTGATTTCAGAATCATTTGTGTCACTTATGTATGTTTGATGTCTTCCCTGATTCACACAGGTAAGCATAATCATCACACTAACCATAGCATAGTTTTTGTTATCACTATGCTATGGTTAGTGTGAGTGTAATTATTCTTGTATCCAGTTTATGTGTGTCTCCTTTATTATACATATGCTCCTACAGTGCAGAAACCATTCCCTATTATTCAGACCAAAGGAATAGATACTTGGTCAAGAGAATGCAGAATGTATATTACATTCCAGAAGCAAAGTCATTCATTGTGGTCAGAGTAAACTTTGCATTGTGGTCTTGCATAGCCTATTAAAGAGACATATTTTATCAGGAAATTGAATTGGAAGCACATTGTGATTAGAGTCTACTTGTCTCTTTAGGAGGATCTGGTAGATTGCATAAATGAATTCAGAGATGGGACCGCCCATAAAGAAGTTTTTTGTAGTAATCAAGATGAGCAATGGTGAAGAGCTAACCTGAGACAGTTGTGGTAGAGAGTCAAAAACATTTGCAAGAGATATTTGGGAAGTAGACTAGAGCCTTACTGCTCCAACTGGCTTGCATGTTAACATCACCTAGAGATTCTTGAAAAACTCTGTTGCAAATTTATTCAGAATCTTTGAGATTATTTTTTAACTATGTAATTTAAATGCTCAATCAAGTTTGAGAACCAATGGACTGGAGAATACTTAGTAAATAATTGGATATGGATGATAAGACAGAGATAAAGATAGGAAATATCCTTCCATTTTTCTCATCTGGAACAAAAAGGTGGTGCTTAGATGTATTTAGGGTAGAACAAATTCAGAGTGGAAAAATTTAAGTTTGTTTTTTGAGAAATTGAATTTAGGAACTAGAAGTTAGTTGGATATGCAGTTCTTGTACTTGGGAGAAAGAAGCAGATCACACAGTTTATGAATTTTCTGCATGTGCTTAGTATTGGAAGTCATTCTGAGTCTGATACATAAGGATTGTGTATAAAGTAAAATGAACGGAGAACCATGTGCAGACCCTGGGGGACATCAACAGGTAAGAGATGAACAGAGGAGGGAAATGGTACAAAAAAAAACACAAGAGAATCAGGAAAGTGGTATCTATCTCCAAGGCTCTGGAGGGTTTCGGGAAACTGGAGGTACTTACCAGTCTTAAGAGCTGAAGAGAATTCCAGTAAAGATTCAGGCTGAAAAACATTTAATATATTTGATGAGGTTGCTGGTAACCTTGTGGAGATCAATTCCTAAGCACAGAGAAGACAGAAACAAGATAAATATATATTAAGGAGTGATCAAAAGGGGTGGAAAAATCAGCAGCTCCTGTCATTCCTGGAGGGTCCACAGTGGCTCTTTTTTTCTGTCTTGGAAAACATCTCTGATCTTTTGTAAAAAAATATGTATATATTGTTTAACTTTGAATATAACTTTTCTGTTAGAAATATTTATATGCACAAGACATTGGTGGGCCCCCAAATAAGCCAAAGATGATAAATTTCAAAATAATTTAACAAGACAACATGTAAGGATAGTACTCTCATTTATGGCCATTAAATAAACAATGAGCAAATAAAATTTGAAAATCTTGAGTTTCATTTTAAATGTCCTACAGTAATGTGTACCATTCAGGAAAATTGTACCAATCTCACTTTCATTATGTTTGAACTGAGGCATAAAGTACATTTAAAATTTGAATGTTGTACAGTTAATTAATATTTAATAAACATATTTTCTTAGTTTAAATGTCTTTGAAAGTCACATGTCCCTTGCTGTTTTTCATTCTCAATATAATCCCAGTAGTGTTAGGGATGATTTTTTAAAATTGTTTGACAAAACCTAACTCTGCTACTTGTAATTTACAGTTGTTCACCTTTGTCACTTTGCATTTTTTCCCTACTAAAAAATTTAAGTTGTCTTGAAGCTGAATTGTTGACTGGATTTCCAATGTAGTTCACAGCACAGTTACTGAATACCAAAGCAGTGCTGACAACGTGCATTTTGAAACATAGACTTTCAGTCAGCAGGAAGTTGACAAGAGAGTCTGCCCATAACCAACTGGAAGTTGTATGTTGTTTTTCACCTTAATTTCTAATGTCAATCCCCTTGAAATTAAGTTTGAGAAACTCCTTAATAAAATCTCTTTATTTATTCATAATGAAATGAAATTATCAAATTTTTTAAGCCATTAATTTTGATTCTTTAACATAAAATTTTTAAAGAATGACAGGGGAGCCGTATGTTCCTTTTTAACTGCAGAGTAAGCATCCATCTATATTTGTTTAATTAATCTTTTTGTTTATTAACCTTTGCAGTATTTTTTAGGGAGAAAACATGCAAAATTTTATCTATTATATCTGATGTTTCATGGAAATTAAGTGTTTACACAAGAGTATACATTTCCTTAACTTATGTTTATTAGTCAAAATGAAAATCAAAGCTGGAAAATTCCAATTTAAAAACAGCACCTATGAAGCACAATTTAGTTTAAAAATGGCTTTTCATGAAACAAATCAAATTTTACTAATTTTTCAAAAAGAAGGATGGTAAGATGGATCTCAACTCTAAGATAATCTATTACAACCTACATGGTTATGTTCAACTATATAATCTCTTCCAGTTTTGCAAATCATCTTGTACTTTCATTTTTACTAACTAATCTTGGTTTCCCAAAATATAAATATCTGCCTTTTTGGCCCAGTAATCATATCATAATCTGCAAATTTGCTTTTTCCATTTTCTAAGATGACTATTTATTATTTTAATTTCTCCCTCATAATTCTAAACCTTTGTCCTTAATTCTCTTTAAGTAGCAGACCTTACCTCATACTTTATAAAAAATTTTAAATACCAGAAGAATGATTTCACCTTTCCCACAACAAATCTATAAATCTGACTGTATCTATACCTACTTTTTATTTGTTTGTTTCTTTCTCTCTCCACTCCTCCATCCCACCCTGTTAAATTGGCAACAATGCCTCTGCCTCTCTCAAATGTTCTTCCTCCATTTGTCTCTGTAATCATCACCAAGTGCCTTCTCAATGCTTTCTTACAGGTTATTTTCTATCGCACAAACACATGCTTAAATATGGCCCATTAAAAAACAAACAAGAAACCCTCTCATTATATCTCTCATACCTTCTGCTGCTTCCTCATTTCTCTTTTAGCTGTACCACTAAAACCTTTAGAGAGAGATGTTCATCACATCTCTCTACTTTTTCATATTCTGTTCATTCAACCTAATCAATTCTGACTTTTATCCTGGCTGTCTTGATGGAAATTCTCTTGTTAAGGTTACCAGTGGTTTATTCATTGTCAAAACCAGAGTGGGCTCCTTTACACAAACTCACAGAAGGATTTATGACAGTTGGTTGCTCTTTCTTTTTGGAACACTGCCTTCTCTTGGCAGGAAACCACACTGCCTTGTGGCTACAGGTCAGTCCCTTGCCCTTTGTATTTATCTATCATATTTTCTTTACTTTTGAAATCACCTAGCTACTTGACTTTAAATTCCATTACATGTTTAAGTGTCTTTAATTTATACCTTTATCCTTAACCTCTTCAGTGAATTCTAGACTCATGCATCACTGGCCCAATTGATGTCTTCACTAATGGGTTGCTTACTGGATATTTTTTAAGTAATATATTAAAACTGAATCTCTCTATCCCCCGCCCCTCACTGTTTTCTTTACCAGGCTTTTTCATTTGTGCTAAAGTTCAGAACTTCAAACCAGTAATTTAAGGATCATATTAAATATCTCCTTTTCTCTATGCACACTACATCTGACCATTAACTAGTCCTGGGGGTTCTAGCTCTGAACTATCCATGTCATGCATTTCTGTGATGTTATGCAAGCCACATTATTTCACCTAAGTGAAGTCCTTGCTCTCACCCTTAACACCCTTATTTCATCCCTATAAAAGGGTCAGAAGCACCTTGGTGAAGTATAAGTTAGATAGTTTTATCACACCCCTGTAAGCCTTTCAGTGCCCATTACACCTATAGTAAAACCTAAATTCCCACAGCGTTGACAGTTCCCAGGGAGATGACTATTGCTGCTTCTTTCATTTTCCTGCACACTATTCTCATCCTGTCAAGAAATTCCTACCACAAAGGCCTTCTGTTATTCCCATTTCGGTGTCTTTGTGCATGATGTTACCTCCACCTACCAGCTTCCGTTCAATTCCCCATTCCATTTTTCCAGTGGGCAGTGCCTTCTCATCTCAGTCCTCAACTCAAAAGCCCTTTACTGACCATCCATCTAATATGGCTGTGGGCATGCCAGTTGTCACATTCCACACAATTTTTCCTCAGTTTCTCAAACTAGGGCAAGTGATAAGATTAGAAATAAAGACAAACACACACAAATACAGAAAAGCAGGGCTCAGTGGATCATCAGAGCTCCTGATAGGAGGATGCTGGCTGGCCACAAGGATGCTCCACACGTTATTATATAGGTTTAAACATCAAAAGGATTTATTGTAAGAAAGCTTCTTTAAGATAAACTAAAGTGAGGTTGTGAGGAAAGCAGCCCCATTGGGGCTTATCAGCTTGCACTGGTATTTCTTCCACCCATGGGCAGCAGCTTTTGAACCTGAGGCTATTTGAACAAGTAAGTTCTGTGAGACACAGAACTCTCTTTGAGGGCGTCCAGCAACTGAGCATTCTCTAATGGACGAGATACCACTGCAAGTTTTCAGAAGGGTTTCGCCTCTGCCTTGAGAAGGTTCAAACAAACCTGTAATTCATTCACCCCTCCATAACAGGAATATTGACTGAGAAATGGCCCTTGTTAATATTTTATATTTCTTTGTTATGACTATTTCCCTCCCTAAAATGTAAGCTGCAGGAGAACAGGGACTTTTCTGTTTTATTTATCATTTGGGGGTTAGAATGATTACTGGTACAAATAGGGTATTCAAGGCATATTGGTTGAATGTTGAATGAATAAAGACTTTAAGTCAACATCTTTAAGTTGTTTTGTGTGTCATTTAGTGCCTACCATAGTAGGTAGGTGCTCAACTGATGTTGTTTGGATCTCCCACAAGACTGAGTATCATAAGACACAGGGTGAGGGCAGACAAAGTTCAAAACTATGTACCATTTGGCTTTTCTACATCACCTGGTTCAATAATGATTTAAAATATGAGCCACAAAAATGGAGCATTGGAAATGGCATAAATTAAGTGAAATATTTATATAAGGAAAGGTTACTTTGATTTAAGAATATGTTTCATTGGGTATTCATTTCTTGTAATATTGCATGATATTTCACAATATAAAATATCCATCAGTTCTCTTTTTACATAGGAAAAAAATAACCTGTCTTCTCTTGCTTGATTAAAAACTGAGTACAGCAAAACACTGAAGGACTTTCTGATCATCAAAGAAAGATTAAATTATGCTTGGTGTCCTTTTACTGTTAATATATTTTAGCCTGACTTTTTGAGAAAATTCCAATCTCTTTTAATATAAGGTCAAAAAATTTTTGGTCATTTTGATTCTTCTAAAATAGAATACCACTGTTACTCTCAAGCCATTCTTTGATTTTTTTTATAAAGACATTTAGAAAGCTTAGACTAATTATCATCTCTTAAATGATAGGTAAAGTTTATTTTTCCTTTAAATTAACTTGAATGTGAAAAAGTTGCTTAGGGAGTTATTTCAAAAGTGACAATTTTTGATTTACATTTAGTAATTGTTAAGACTTGATCTTTTCAAAGACCAAAATAATATTTATTAATTATCATGTGCAGACTCATTTTCAGGAGACACTGTCCTTACATGCAACTATATTGTGGATCTGGCCCCTTCTTGAATCTCCACTTTGCTCTGTCTGTGCCCCCTCCCTCAGCCAAGTGTAGCTACTTTTAGGAAGGTGGTTAAGTGAGCAGCCAGAGGTCACATGCAGCTCTGAATACACTTCATTCTACTTTAGGGACCAATAAGAAAAAGAACATTTATTTTTCCACAAGGATTTTAAAGGGAGCAGAATAAGCAGTCACTGTGATTAGCCCACCCTGGAATTCTCTCCCAGGTTATGGGTAAAAAGTTAGAATCTATTTTCAGAAGACAGGAAAAGGAGAATAAGGCATATTAATACCTGCCTTGGCTGAACATAATGTATGCTTCCCACCTGTGACCAATCCTTCCCCAGTAAGAGGCCCCTTAAAATCTCCATAGAGCTTTTGCGTCCCAGGCATTTGATACTGTCAATGTCCAGACAATTCTCTGGATGATATTTATTTCTCTTCTTCATCAAACCCAACTGTTAGCTCCTTGTGATTCTAAGCAACCTGTAGGGAAGATGATGATTTTAACCAACCCTGGCATAATCAATATAAATTTGAAGCAAATACAGCTTTACCAAAATTAAAATTGTCATTTAGAAAGAAGAACGATGTTAGTCCCTAGTTGGGAGCATGTATCATATTCTGCTGTCAGTGACAGTAAACCTTGTTTCCCTGGCAGTGGAGCTCTGTGCTCAGCCCATCTGCCTAGCTGGTTGCTACCCACTGGAAGAATCTTCCTTCCTTGTTGTCCTCCCTGGCACCCTGAGAGGGCACTGGAGAAGAAGATGCACATAGTATGACTGTGATGACTGAGTGCCCACTTCATGTTTATGTGGGAATGTAAATTTGATGATAATTTTGTTACATTTAGGGAGGTTTCTTGTGTGTGCATGTTGTGATGGTGGATGTTTGTGCTATCTTTGTTTTTAATTTTGTTTTATTTTGAGCAATAAAACTTTCTAAAAACATGCCTACTGCATATCAATTTTACCACTGGAGAACTTGAGTCTAATAACTAAAATATATTTTTAAGTCTGTGTTTTTATATGCAACTCTACCCTTAAAGTTCTAGCAACAAGCCTCAGGGCTCTGCTCTTCACTAAATCTGTATGACTTTTTTTGGTTTTGTTTTATTTTTATTTACCCTCTGTCTTGAGACCACTGAAGATAATAGGAATCTGTCACCTAAACACAGTCTTCATTCTACTTGACTTTTTCTTTCAAATGGTTGCTTAATTATTTCTTTTCTTTCTCCTTCTTTCTTCCATGTAAGGGAGGTATTGGGACTAGTCCTAGACTCCTGTCCCTTTTCGAGCTGAAGAGTGGCAGAGAGCTTTCTGAGCTCTCATACCATTTGGAAGCAGCGTCTCTCACGGAGGTTGCATAATCATGCTGGCAACCCTTCTCTGCCTGCAAATGAAGCCTAGGATATGACTCTTCGTTTTCTTTTAGCCCCTTGAGAAAAAGCCATGGAGAAAATGTTCTCAGGTTTTTATCTAAATTTTCAAAAGCAGCAGCCTCTACTAAACACACACACACAAAAAATGAAACCTAAAAGTCAACCAACAATCATCAGTCATGCTGAATATTCCTCTTCTATTCATTGTCTTCTTTTACTTACCTCTCTTTTTTCTCTCTCTATAGAATGTATCCAAATCAGCTGTTTCTCTTGGCTTTAGTATTTAGTCATTGTTCTACATTTATCTGCTTGATGTCTTGTAATTTTCTCATTTCAGTCAGCCATAGGATCCCTCCATTCTTCCTTCTCTATTGCTCCCTCTAGTTGACAATCTTGTGTATTTTGGCACTAGATCCCTTTTCCATCATAAGACCAATGCCTGCTCCAGACTGATTATTCTTCACTCCAGTTCATATAATAATTTGCCAGCAGTTTTCCCCAATTATTTATTTTTCCTTTAGCCTATAATATTCATTTCTGCTTAATCTTCTTAAAAGGGAAAGCTGATAAATCAACCCCCTGCTCCTAAACCTTTAATGATTTCATGTGTGAACTTTTCAGTTAGTGCTTTCTATGTGCCAAAGACCATGCTAGTTACTGCAGATAAAGTGATGAGCAATGCAGAGCAGTCCCAGCCCCTGGGGGATGTCTACAGTCTATCAGGAGGAAAATTGAACCCACTGTTGAAGACAGGCTCTCCCCAATGGTTTTCAGAACTCTCTCCAAAATGATCACAACTTTCTATTCTTCTCTTGATGAAGACATTCATGGGACCTTTACAAGATATCTTTGTGGTTTTTTTTCTACTCACAGATTAAAAAGTTGTATGTGGCAAGAACTCAGTGGCTTTTAGTGCAATCTGTCATTGGACTCTGACTTCAAGCTTGGCATAAACTTTTGGCATCTCAAGTTCATCATCTTTAAATGATAAAAAATGATAAAACATTGAGTGCTTATATCAAAAGCAGAGACTCTTGTCTGCTCTTTAGTTTAGGTGTCTTCATGTGAAAAATTGGAAGAATGAGACTGCCAATGATTAAATAAGTTAACAAAGTGAAGCCCCTTAAAACAGTGCCTAGTCACCATAAATGCTAGTCTTAGCAATTTCTATTATTACTTTTCCAAGTAGGTTGTTCTAGTTATCTAGTTATCAAGAAACAGTTCCTTGCCCAAGACCACACAGTAAAGTTCTAGCTGGACATTCTGGTTTCAGAGCAGGAGCTAGTCACTACTACCCTACATACTCTCCATAACAGGGTTATAGGAAGACTCTACTTAAATAATCAACATTTAATAAAATTTATAATGACAATATACTGTGAACATGTGAGGTATTATTATCCATAATATAATAAGCTGTGATTAAAAGAGATATTGATTTCTTTTCTGTCCCAAAGCTTGAAATCTTTTAGCTGTACCAGTAATTTTATTAACAAACATTTCTATGAAATTATAGGATTTAGACAGTCCTTTAACATAAATAAATTTAGGTAATCCCACCGCCCTTGAGAATGGCAAAGCCAGTATTATTAACTCCTTCTTAGAAATGAGAAAGCCGAGGATGGCAATAGTTAAGTAAGTTGTCCAAGTGTTCAAAGATAGCAAATGAGGATGTCTCTGATGCACATCTGAACCTCCAAATGCTGTTTTTGCCTTACTGTAACACCCTGCTATTTCTAATGGTTTATTTTTCAACATATGAAAATCTAATTTTATAATATTGCTTACCCTTAAAAATGTATTTATGTGTACTAGTCAGCCTTTTGTTTTTATAACGAAATATCTAAGGTAAACACTTAAAAGGGGGAAAAATTGTTTGGGCTCATGGTTTTAGAGGTTTTGGTCCATGGTTGATTGGCTCTGTCTCATTGGATTAGTGGTGAGACTAAACATGATGGAGAGCTTGTGATGAAGCATAGTTGCTCACATCATGGCAGTTGGGAAGCTGGGACAGAGGAAGGGGTAGGGTTCCCAATTTTTCCTTCAGGTAACCTAACTTCCTCCAACAAGGTCTCACCCACTAACGGCTCTACCATTTCCCAGAGTAAATCAGCTGAGGACCAAACCTTCAGTACTTGAGCTTTTGGGGGACATTGGAGATCTAAATCAAAACAATATGCAAATATTAATATATATTTGTGTTACAGTAGCATAACTTTTATTACTTGAACTTATATTCTTTCCTTTTTTCTTTTAAAGATCGTGATTGCTAGCATCATGTGCAGTTACAACAAAAACGACTGGGTGGAACTCTCCAAAAAGGCTGAGGTAATGGTTTCTTTAGCATATATTTATTTTATTTCTTCTCTCCTATTTTTATTAGCTTTAAATAAAAAGCTGCCATGAAAAATAATACAGTAGAATTGAAATTGAATTGAAAATGTAACTTAAAACATTTCTATTATAATTTGTTTACCCTATGTTTTCATTAAAATGATGGAAATGTAAATTTAAAAGGAATCTATTCTATAAAAGCGGCCCCTTGGATTTCACACACTACCTAAAAATCCTTTATTCTCTGAATCCATATACTCTCTATTTGCATATTAACCAAACTGTATATTATGATGGATGCCATGATAAAATTTAATTCTACCTTCGAGAGTCTAACTTGATCTTACCTTGCCTTTAGGCAAACTAGTTTGACAGTAGGAGAAGAAATTTTGAATATAAAACTCCTGAATATTTAAAATATAAAAGCTTCATTTAATACTGTTCTCGTTTGAATACAGACATGCATAAAGTGGTAGGACAGAATGCTCCTGAATGGAACACTAGTCAGCGGGTTTTCCATAATATAAATCGAATCTTGCACAAATGCAAACAACTAACCATGTGCCTCAAATTTGTATTTCAAGTAGAAAAATTCATACTTAAAACTATATACTTTCGTCCATCATGCTGTCAGGGAACCTGGTCTAGACACTCTTAGCTGGAGTTTTTTGCAAATGTCTCAGTAATACAGAGGACTGAACCTAATAAGACATTTGAAATAATTGACCGTGCTTTATAAAATATTATAAAACTCTCTATAGTCTTAAAAATGTTGATTGTACATTTTATGTGGATATTTTAAAGCTTTGAGAGGAAAAATTACTTCTGGGACTCAGGGGGGTGAAATTAAACATGATCAGTAATTGGCTTCGTGATCTTCTGTGCCGGGTCCATTTTATACATGTATTTACCTAATTGACCATGAAATCTTCCACAGAGCCCGTGGTTGGCATGAGCTTTGCCAATTTTAAGCTGACTATGATGAATGACTTTATCACATTGTATGCCTCTCTGCTTTTCTGTAAGAATAAAATACTTCAAAAATTTGTTTTCTTCAGTAATGAACATTAATTTTTAAATGGGTGAATTTACTTATAAAAAGTCAAAAGCCTTTAATTATAAACAAGTTAGCTAATAAAATGATATTTTCACATTCTATATCTTTCTTTAGTTAGTTTTATTTAATATCATATTCTAAGTTCTCTAGAGCAAAAACTAGAGAGAGAGAAAAAACGAGGAGGAAAAGAATGGAGATAAAGGGAGGGAAAGAGCAAGGAAGGAACAAAAGGTATACTTTCTGTTAAGTCAAAACAGCCTAGTAAATGCTTCTCAGACTTGCAATCTACATATCAAGAAAGTCGGTCTGTAGATGATGTCAATTTAAAAAAAAACTTTCCTATAATCTTAAATCTGGTCTAGCCTAGGGGTCTTCACATGAAGGATACATCCTCAGGCCTTCCCATCCCCTTGGAAGAGAGCATTAGCATCATGATTCCATCACAGCTCATGTAGTAGGCACCCAATTATATTTTATAGTCAGTATTTTGTTTTGTTTTTATGAATACATCCTTCAAAGCAGATTAAAATATATTTTCTTACAATGGAAGAGCCCACATTAAAAAAAAAATTCAAGCCAAAGTTACTATACTACCTAGCTTATACACTTCTTTGAGAAAAACAGAATGTAAGAAGTGAGATGCCATACCAGCACACTAGCATGCCAACGGCTTTAAGTTTGGCACATGACTTGATGTGATGTGAACACTTTAAGTTCATGAAGTCCTCTCCCGATGGTAGATTAATTTTTTAATTATATAATAGGGAGTTGAGGAAACCTTATCAACTTTTTACTACTGTATCTAAAACCAGAAAAGATTTATGTGACATAGCAGAACACATGCAGCTATATGAAATCATGAGAGAATGAGGCCTGAGAAACTCTGTTAGAATTAAAATTTGAGTCACTATTTTTGGCTTGTTTCACAAGCCCAATAGGTTATTTTACTATTCCAAGTAAACATATAAGATCACATGGATAATTTTTAAAAAATGCATCCAAGTACATTTTTAAAACATTAATTTCAACTAAGTGCTATTTGTGAAAGTTAATGTATGCCCAGTCCATCTTCTTTATCATATTCATGCTCCTGAGAAGGATTGGTTTCCTACTAGCAATGACACCATGCTATGCCCAGCCTTCCTCTTGTATGTGTTTGTAATGTCCTCTCCTACCTTCCTCAGCCTGGTTTGAATACCTGTATATTTTGAGCTCCATGAAAAAGGAACAGCATCAGGAAAGTTTTACCAGGTTGGTGAAACTTTTGATGAAATCAGTAGAATGGTTAGGCTCTCCTCAATTTTCTTGGTCCAGGCATCTGGTCACAGACTTTTCTACTTTTCTGGGCATTGATAGCGTATCCCAATTTCATGCAGAAAAAGATTTATGAAGCACATATGATGTGAAAATTTCCTCAGCACACAACAAAAGTAAATAAGAGATACTCTTTGAATTGTGGATGTATTCACAGTTTAGAGCCATTACTGGACGTTATCATATTAGATCTGAAATAGACCTTGAATGCGTGTTGATAGATTTTGAGTCCATTTCTTTTTTACTGTGTATTAGCCTAGAAAATAGCTGAGTCACAATTAATGAGAGAAAACTTTACTAAAGAATATAATCCCAGAGCACTAAGAGTGAGGGAAAAAGAAAAATGAGACAGAGGTGAAAGGAAAGCAAGTACAGAATGATACATTATAGACCCTGCCAGAATGTCACAAGGAAATAGAGCGGATTGGGTAATTATGTGGGACAGAGAGTGCCATGCAGAATCATCCTGCCTCAGAGCAGCGTAAAGAGAAAGAGTGAGGAGGTACTTACTGGCTCCTTCCTGTCTCCTGTCTCTCATTGATCTTATTTCACACCACAGAGCCTTACTTTTTTCTGCACTTTCAGCTGTGTGCTCTGCCCATTTAGGCTGCTGCTAGGGAAGCCAGAACCCAGACCACGTGGGGCGATGCTTCATCTAAACCCAGAACTGCAGAGAAAAGTCAGATCTTCATGATCAGGCAGGGCACTGGTGCTCCTGCAGCTTCTATTTAGCCAAGAACAATAGACGCTGTGATAAAGCCCAGCTCTCATCTTGAGAGAGACTGTGAAAGCTAACAGAGGAGATGTGGTGGGAATAGCAACAGGGAATGGGGCTTCCTTGGGTGGCAAGTAAGGCCACCAAATTTGGGAAGCTTATAAATTGAGTGTGGCCCAACATGTATCACTACCACATTAAACCAAGTTCATCTATAATAATTTCTTTAATCTTACTCTCAATCAATCCAAAATCTTCTCATATCTTCTAAGTTCAAAACATATAACATGACCTATAAATCCTGCACATCTGATCCTTACCTATCTGCCCCAATTCACTTTGGGTTTATTCTTTCTGTCTTGGTTCCTGTTGCCTTCATTTACTCTTCTAACGTACTACCAACCAAGAGCCTTTTTTTGTACCCAATGGCCTGGAATGTTCTCTCTTCCTCAGCCCTGAACCCCGTGGGTAGGTAGGTTAAACCTCCCTGTCCTACACTTTCTGAGATCCTGTTCAGAGTCCAGTGTATCATAAATTTAATGAAGTTTAACTTTCAGAGCTCTTCCTTACACAGGCTACTTCTAAGCTCCACACTAATTTTGTGTTTATATTTTTTAATTTTAAACAATAAAATTTTCAAAATTATTTAAGCTTCTGTCTCCCCTAAATCTGGATCTACCTTTGTGGTCCTTCATAAAGAGATGACTCATAATGGTGTCCTTGGGCAATACTAATGGTTACCCTGTCCTGCCTGTCAAAAGCATGCTCCTGTTTGGCTCACTGTTAAATCCTCAATTCTAAGCCCAGAGCTTTATCAACCAACAAATACTCATTGAATGAAGTAAAATAGAAGTACACAGCTCAAGTATTGCTATGTAGCAGACACAAAGGAAGACTAAATGGGAGCTGGGGTGTAGCTCAGAGGCAGAATGCTTACCTAGCACATTCGAGGCACTGGGTTTGATCCTCAGCATCACATAAAAATAAATAAATAAAATAAAGGTATGCTGTCCATCTAAACTAAAAAAATAAAAATTTAAAAAAAGAATAAACAGGAAGACTGGCACTTTATTTGGCCCCAAGGAACGTGAGGTGATTAAGATCCACAGCTGAAGATTTTAAGCCAGGGACCTGATGAGGGAATGCCAAGAGTCTGACTATTACTGGGAAGATGGGACAAGGAAGGTTTTTGGAGAGAAACAGGCATCACAAACAGGTTACTATGCTATTGTTAGTAGAGTCTAAATAAAACACTGAATGCCAGGTTCTCATTAATTTTTACCTCCATCAGGGCTAGCAATATGTTATTAAATAGGTATAAAAGTTAGGGAATCTTCAATAGGTTGGGACAAAAAGTGGACAGAAATCTACAATATGGAGATATGTAGAACCAGTTGCATATAAGTCCCTGAGCACAGACAGTAAACAGGAGAGTCGGGAGATAGACACCGGCTGGAGGCTGGAGGTGACAAGCTTTGAGTTACATTAAATCCTTACAGATTAAGGCAAATGATAGGTAAGCCAGAAATAGTAGTTGGATGAATGGATAATTAGATAGATACATGATACATAGATAAGATATGCTCCAACTTTTGTAGTACTAACTTCATTCCAAGTGTTCCAAGTCATTTATATTTGTTAAATTTACATACACTCACAACACTGTAAATTAATACCACTTTTTTTGAAATGAACAACTGAGGCAAAAGCAGTTAAATTCTGTGTTCAAGTTCCCACAGCATGAATGTGGTGGTGAAGGGGGAATTCAAACCCATGAAATCTGGTTCCAGAGTCCACTCAATTAACATATACATACCACTTCATACAGATATATGCATGATAAATAAATAATGCAGGAAATTAGAATATTTCCTATGTCACTGCCTTAGCTAGGTTACTTTATTTGACAATCACTTAGGTGAGGCAAATAAATTCTGGGCTAAGTGACTAAACTAAAAAGCTTGTGACTAACAGGAATCAGAATGCATGCCCAGTTTCAGTTAATTTAACATTTCATGCTAATTCAGCAATTAAGGCTTTTTGAATGGTTATAGTTGCTTGGAAATGGAATTAACTGCCTTTTAAGGTGGTGTGTGCATCCTGTGACAAGAATATTCAAGCATAGACCCAATGAATGTTCCTATTCTCTTGGACACCTTCAGCAGCAGTGTCTCAATTTTTGAGGCCTAGATGCTCATTATCAAGCCCTTTGCGGGGGCGGGAAGGTATTTGGTTAGTTGGTGTGTGTACATGTGTATAATATTGTGGAAATTTTAATAATTAGTACCTGATAAGATTTGGTTTTGGACAGGTAGTTTTAAAACATTTGGATTTTTATTTCAAGTTTTGAAGCCATTGGTCTTTCTTAACACACTATAACAATGTCAGCATGAAATAAGTATTCCTAATAATTTATAATAGTGGGTAACAATGCAGGCTCTAGATTCACAATACTTGAGTTCAAGACCTTACTCCCAATTATGAACTGTGGGATGGTGAGTAAATCACTTGGACATTGTATGTTTGGTTTTATCAGTTGTAAAATGGGACTAATGATATATCCTGCCTCTTAAGAGTTGCTTTGAGGATAAAGATAAAACAGATAACAGGCTCAATAAAATATCCTGGCATGCTGTAACCACTCAAGTAATGTTGGCTATTATTATTTACTAGGGTAGTATCTGTGACTTTGCAATGAAATATGCATAATATAAGTATATATACAAATGCCACCTGAGTTTATCCAATCCAAATGTTGAATTGATTTGCTATTCAATTCTGTATTTCAGCTAAATAAAAATATCTAAAGGAAATACCTAAAATGACTAAGAAATAATGAGAAAAGTGTTGTATGCTATATAATTACAGTGTAGGATCTTAATTAAGCTGGTAATTCCCAAATGGCATGATTTTGAGACAGGTCATATTATCTGCAGTTTCCACTTGAGCAGCTGAAGACAAGGAAGGTTAATGACTTGCCCAAAGCATCCCCAGTTCCTTTGCAGCAGACCTAGGACTCGAGCTCAGAGTCCAGAGGGTTGTGCTTTATTCATGCTTACTATCAAGCCAACAGGAAGAAAGAAGCAGAGGTTTCAGTAATTTTCAAATAACATGAGCATTTTAAAATTGGATTAGAGTAGCAAGAAACCATTTGAGGCCATGCTAGAAAACAGGCTGAATGATCAAATGGGCTTTTAAAACTCTGCATAAAAGAAAGCAAACTCATTAATGAGGAAAGATAGAACAAGAAAGTAGACTGAGAAATAAACTGGGCTCAGTATTGCATCTCTGTAATTCGAAAGACTTGGGAGGCTGAGGCATGAGGGTCACAAGTTCTAGGACAATCTCAGGAATTCAATCAGATCCTAAGTAACTTTTCGAGATCCTGTCTCAAAATAAAAATAGAAAAAAGGTCTGGAATTGTAGTTCAGTGGGTAAAGCACCCCAACGTTCAGTCCCCAGTACCAAAAAAAAAAAAAAAAAAAAAAAGAAATAGACCAAAATAGATGGATATGGATATAGCTAGCTGTAATTTTAAATTTGTTGAGCTCATACTTAAAATTCATATATCAAGAAAAACTAAGTGAAAATCTTCAGGCCAAAAGCTTTGAAGAAATCATTTCTGGCTTAAAAAAAAAAAAAAAGATCTGGTATACTTAGAAAACCACGAACTTTTATAAAAAGCCTTTGCATGAGGTAATAGAATATTACTGAAGTTGATTCAGGATTCTAATTGGCCTTACTTAAAAAGGAATTTTGATGTTAAAGAAATTTTAGAATCATTTAGTTTATCCCACATCCCTCAAATTGCTATGTTAAATTTTAAAAAAGTGTTTTTCTTTTTCTTAAAATTTTTCACAGAAGACATTTCAAGAATTCTAAGATTCTCCAAGTACTCTGAACTATTTTGTTCATTTTGACAGGATTCATTTGTATACTAAGGAATTAGTGATTTAAATAAGAAGGATTTCTATTGGATATGAAAGTCAGACAAATCTATTAATAATTCATGTTTCTTAGCATGGACTCTTTTTAAAGGTGATATAATTGATTTTTAGTTTAAAAACATTTTTTTTAAAATTTTACACATTCACTCTAGCTAGTTTACTGCATTTTTCATTGTATGTCTACTCCTAGTATTAATTATCCAGAGTGAGTAAGAGTTGTTTCTATAAAAATAGAAGCTATTTAGGAAAGAATAAATGTGGTGTCAAACAGCTCTGAGTTAAAATCTGTGTCATTTAAGAATGGGCTTATTATTGAACCTCCTGTGCTTCTTCTTTTCTGTCAAATAGGTATCATAATAATACAAGGATTATGAAAATTAGAAATAACAAATGGAAAATATATAGAGCAATGAGTGGCACCTTCGAAGCACTTTTTATTGCTGTTATTGTGTTGTTGTTATATATATCTTAATTTGATAGAGTTAGACGATATCTCAGAGATCACAAAATGGAAAACAGAAAAGTTAAACTTGCACAAATGTGATCTTTATTATCAATGGAGAAAGCAAATTGGTATACAAATAAAGCTTTGCCTTTTCTTTCATTTTCATCCTATGTCTTAAAGGCTTCCGGAGCAGATGCCCTGGAGTTAAATTTATCGTGTCCACATGGCATGGGAGAGAGAGGAATGGGACTGGCTTGTGGGCAGGTAAGGACCTCGACAGCTGTCACTATGTATGTCAGTGTGACATAACAGGCCCCTGCATGGATCATTTCTGTACCTTAGGCAAGAAGATGCATGGATCAGATGACTGGCTTGAGACTTCCAGGTCTACATTGTTTAAATATTTAGTGCTTAAAAAGTGGAAAATGAGGGATGCTGAAATTACAGCAACTATTTAGTTTTATTGAGGAAAATATCACATTATGTGCTTGACAGGAAGTAATATCATAACAAATAGTTTTTAAAAGCGCTGAAGCAGAATTAGCTGATTTCAAATGCAATGTTCTTTATTCATTCCTGATGCTGATCCAGTTTCCCTGGGGCAATATACTGTACAAAATGCATTGTTCGTAGTGATTTTGTAGTAAATGGGGCACAGCACAAATTGCATTTTACATTTTTTAGCATATGATCATTATTCCCTAACTGTGTTTGGGGAGTTGCAAAAAGACTTTGATGCTATTTTTATTTTTGGATACAATAAATGGAACCTTCATGCTAAAATACTTTCAAAAACCAAAGGAATAAAACATGAAATAATATGTTACCAAATAGAAAATGCTACATCTTTATGTAACTAGATACAGGGTTGTATGTTAAGGAGCAGTGTAAAAACTTAATGCAGAAAACTAAAAATTTAAAAAGGTGAGTATTTTCATCTAATTTTGCTTTTAAGCACAGAGGGAAATGGTATGAATTACCTAATATGAAATATAATTTCTGACAGATCATCTAGTTCTTGAAAGTTTACTTTTCTTAGTTCACATCTGGTCCACAGCTTGGTACATAGTAGGTACTCAACTTTTTTTCTTTTCTTTTTCTCAAATCATTGAATTGATTTGAATAAAACCCAGAGGCCATTAATTTGAAAGAACAAAAACTTCTGCTTATTGAAATGAATGCGGGTTGCTATTTTCATATTAGCATTCAGAGAGGTTTTTAAAGTACTTTGTAAATATTTAATTAGGATTCTGAATAGATTTGTGACTTAGGAAGAAATCATTCTTATGTAGCAGCCAGAGAGGCGAGGCTGGGCAAATATTTTTCAAGTATAAAAAATTACATATATATATTTTTTTCAAGTATATTCTCTGTTCCACTCACAACAGGTTACTCAGAAGGTCAGTCAGTATGTAACAGAACCATAACTCTCAATTACCCAGTGGGGAAAAATAGCATTATGTCTGAATCACATGATGAGATAACAGTCAGTGTGTCCAGATGTGTAATGTGATTAAAACAAAGAAGACTGGGAAGATAACTAGGAGGAAACCCAGAGCAGGACCTGTGTTGCTTAGCACCCTCTTCCTATTTCTAGTCAATGCTGTTACTTTACCCATTTCACAGTATGAACCTCAGAGCCGAAATGCTTTATAGTTACATAAGTAAAAATAGTTATGGAGAATTTAAATCTATTGACAGATAGATTTAGATTAGATAGATCTAATTTGTTGAAGAAGGATGCATTCTAATATTTATCCCTTGCCACAAGTATAACAATTCTTTTGAAAACATTGCCCAAGCCCCAGTTGGGTTTTTGTTTTTAGAATAGACTTTGCTCTATGAGCACCTTTGAACTTAACCAGCTGTGAAGTGTCTGGGGTGTGTCCTCTCTAGAGAATTATTTAGCCACATAAATTTTTGCACAGCTTTTAGTTGAATTAGAATATCAAATGCTAAAATTTTGCAGTCACAGATAATTATTAAGATTTCTAGAAGTCTTAGAAAACATTTGTTCCCCAAACTGTGATGTCTTGGCTGAAGGAAATGTAGGAACATTTCCATATCACTATTAGTTATAATTATAAAACTGAAACCAATTCTTTTTATTGGTCTAGTTGAGAAATTTTCTTTTGAATTATATATATTTTTTAATTCTCTCATTGAAAAATAAATTTAATCATTTTTGGTCCAACATAATTTTGTATAATTACCTAAAGACATGACTTTTCAATATTTTATGTGAAAGTAAGAAAGAATATTAGTGTGATTTTTTTCAAAACTGCTTTACTAGGACTCAGCTTTTTGAAGTGGACTTACTTACATCTGGGGCTTATTCACTTTTCCCTCTACCTCCTTTTGCTTTGCTCTGTGTACCATTCCCATTCCTTCTTCCTTGCTCCCTAAGTTCCAAAGTCTTGAACACTTGCAGGTTGGTGTGATGGGAAATTTGTGCTTAGTATTACAGGACAGAAGAGACATTCCAGATGGATTTGCATTCTGTTTGTTGAAAATATCTGGGTGCCCAGCACAGAATTGTCTGCATTGTTAGAGCCTAATCCATGTGTCCTCGAGAATGAGACACTGACATTAGTTCCAAGTCTGGAATATTTATATATTAGAGACATTTTCTTATATGTTTCCTCTCCAAACACCTGCTATATTTCCTCCTTTATCTCAATTTTGTCACAAATATTTAATAAGCAAAGAACACCACCTTAGTACCTAAAAGATTTTACATGTGCATAATCAGCATAAACTACATACAATAATTGACAAAAAATTATAAAATCTATGAAGAAGAAGAACTATAACCTCTACTCTGTGACATATAGACCTATAGATTTTTGAAATTTGTTGAAATAAAAGCTCAAGCTGACCTTGATAATTTGAAGTGTGTGTTTTCTACTAAGTGAAACTCCATATAAAATCTTAAATGCTTCAGCAGTGCTGAGTGTTTAAAGGCACTCTCAGTTTATATTCTTTCCATCTACCATTTATGTCACCTGGATCAAACCACTTACTCCCCTAAATTTGTTTCCTTCACTAAAGTGAAGGTTTGAATGAGATGATCTAGAGTTTGAACCATTGTTAATGAATTTGGATTTCTTTAGTAATACTTGAAAGAGGCAATGAAAGATGTTATTTCCCGGGCCTTTGTAGGAATCCCATTGTTCAGTGGTTTGAATATTTTAGGCGTGATTACTAAATAGTACACAACTATATTACTTAAAATTGTTTTAGATGGAAAATTCCAGACTGAGCATATAATCAAAGGAAAGATTTCCCTGGCTTTACAGGCAAGAGCCACAACCACGATGGTGATGTTTCCATTAGTATCTCTTTCAACTTGCAATCTCACAGGACCGTCCCTTTATTTACATATTCCCCCTGCATAGAATTTCTCAACACTGATATGTTCAATCTAACAATCTCAGAATTAGGAAAACATATATTGTCTTGCTTTCATGATGATTCAACGAAGCAAGAATGGGAAAATTTTAAAGGTGGTTAATCTAAAATTATTCAGGATCTGAAATAATTATAATTTTTAATAAGATCTTCCAAAGTGGTACTTCAGTATTTCCTTCCTGATCTGTTCTTTGTTTAAATTTAATTTACACAAACTGTATGTTATTTTTTTCAAAAAGGAAGAAAGAGGTTTTGTTTTGTTTCACCATACCAGCGTATGTTCATGAGGCATTAACAACAAATTATTAATCTTATCCTTGCCAAAGAGCAGATGTCTGTCACTAGGAAGAGAATCCAAAACTAAGTACAAGGACTGCATTGCCCCAGATGTGCTAGAATTTCCCCTGGGAAATAAAGCCTTCCTTCAGCAGCTGGGGTAACAGACCCTCCCTCTCACAGGGCGCAGTCCATTCTCCACAGAATGATTGCCACAGCCCTGCTTAGATCCAGTCTCTGATAGAGTGTCTGTGGAGGGGGCTATATAGATACCTCTTTTAAAGCCACAAAAGGTGGCAAGTCACAGTATTTTCTATATTTTTGAGAGAATTGAAACTCAGGAACTCAGGAGTATGAGAAATCCAAAAGATTAGAAAAAAAGGAGTATGAAAGCCCTACCAGTAGTAAAATGCAACAAACAGAAGCCAGAGTAGCTTCCCTGGCCTTGGGAGGTCCAATCACTGCTGAGTTGCTTTGCCTTTTTAAGAAAACTTTTTTGCTCAGACTTTTGGTTCCTCTCATTTCTTCAGACTTAGCCCCTATAAGGTATACAGCTGTTGAAATGCCACATGGTATTACTTGTGATGTTCAGTCTTGCTCTAGACAGAATAACTCATGTAGGTTGAGGCTAGAGAGCTAGAACTTGAGTTCTGTGTTGACTGGATAAGCATGGACTGGTGTACATTGGCTTCCATGAGCTGAGCTCCTTGACATTGCACTCACAGGTTTGGAAATCACTGTGCTGTGAACGAGCACAGTCCCCTGAAGAAACATGAGAAATGGATGCATGGTATTAGCTTCTCCAAAAGTGACTGGAATCTGATCTTACTATACCCATGGGATTTATTCTGTTCTTTTTTTTTTTTATTGTGACATTAAAATTCTTGCAGTGCTTTAAACATAAATTATCAACTTGTTTATGAGAAAGCCTTTTTGGAATAAAAAAAATATTTGCTTTATGTTATATTATGTTGTCCAACTTTTTATTTGATTTTAATTCTCAGCTGTTTTCATAGACATGGGTGCTTGCATAAGTGAATAACTACAGGAGATCTGTAAGAGGCATTATGTAACTGTCAATATTTTGCCTAAAGCTGATTCTCTTAGTTTTTCAATCATAGTTATTAATGTTGGTTAATGATATAAAGTGATTCAACTTTTAAAAATTATAAATTTTTGGTAGAATGCAACATCATATAAATCTAAAAGTATCATTTCTTGGTCAGGGGGTGCTGTTTTTCTGTGGTCAACCTCAGTGTGGCTATATAAGAAAATGATTTATAGAACTAAAGAGGCATGTGTCTTGCTGTATGTTTTCAGGAAAAACAACTAAGCATATATTTTTAAAACTAGTATGGTTTTTATTGTATTATTTTAGAAATAAAAGCATTGCAAAATATTTTAAAATGTCATTCTCAAATGTCATTGTTACCACCACAATGAGTCTGAGAAATATGGCAGAGTTCACTATATGTTTGTTTATTATAGCATAAAGATGAACTAAAAAAGTCATTGGCCTAAGGGTGCAGAGATGGGGTAAGCAAGTGGAGAGGATATGGTCTTAGTCTATGATATCATGAAGAGTTCAGATAGCATATCATACCACAACAGTATATGTCAGCATGGCACAGGAGAGACAGGTGGAAACCAAGATTACTATGATATGAATACCAACAATAAATTGGAGGGTCCAGTCATCAGATTAAACTAGTATTGGAAGAACTGGAAGACAGAGCATTCATGTATCAAAATCCATAAAGAACTCAGGAGTAAAGGAGACTTCATATTAGCAACACTAGAAGAGAAAAATATAAGTTTCGAGCAGCAAAGAGTAAAGGCAGGAGATTTCAAGGTAAGAGAGAGGATAATGAATAAGACAAATCAAAGGGAGGCATAAGAACAACCACTTTTAGAAAGATCTTAAAACCAAGGAACTTCTGTCTTGGAAAGTTTACATACTTCCTGCTGGGGAAGAACCAGGCTTTATGGTGTAACCAGTTCAAGGTTTCCAGCTGGAATGAGTGAGCCAGGTCAGGGAGGAGGCAACATTAATTTGCTTTGCCTGCATGCTCTTCAAGTATTGATATTGCTACTTTATGGTTATTATCCTAGTTATACCATATTTTGGGAATTCATTTATCAGTCTGTCAGGTAAATCCAATGAAATAAAAGCCCAAGAAAATAGGCATATTAAAATAATGACACTTTACAACATCAGAGCATTAATTGAAGATCAAAGACCTTTTGGTTGTTGCCACCACATTGGACATCCACATTCTTAGAAATCATTACAAACCCCCAAATAAACATAAGGTGGTGCTTATGGGGAACTGCAAACTCTACAAATGCAAAGTCAGTCTTGACATTGATTCCATTGGAGATATATTATGATATTATATTTTGTAGCTAACTTTGTTTTTGTTCTCTCATCAAAAAATACTTTACTCAGAAGGAATATGATTGATATACCTGTAGAAAGTCACTGGTACCTGTGATTCTGGCATTTTGGGCATACTTTCCCCTACCTTTATCACCAAGCTTATATTAAAGCCTTTCTTTTAAATGTAGCCATTCTCATTTTAAATTATTTTAAGCAGAAAAGATTTAAAATGTAAAATATAATATATTTTGTGTACCTTAACAAAGTCTATGTATAATAAGACCACAACTAATATAATACTCTGGTGAAAATTTGAAACTTTTTCCTGTAAAATCTGAAACAAGACAAAGATCTTACCAGAGCAATCAGGTGAGAGAAAAATAAATAAATAAGTTCATATCCATATAGGTAAAGAAGCTCTCTCTGTTTGATGATTATATGATTTTTTATGTATAAAAAATTTATATATGTGTGTGTGCATGTAAATATATATGCTTGGAAGAGTATACCATAAAAGAAAAATTTTAGATGTAATAAATGAGTATAATAAAGTTGCAGGATCAAAATCAATACAAAAGAATCAGTAGTGTTTCTATACACTAACAATAAAAATCCAAAAGAAAAATTTTTAAAAATCCACTTAAAATACCTACTAAAAAACTAAAATACATATACATATATTTAATCAAGAAGCTGAAATATATGAAAACTATAAAGCATTGGAAGAAATTGAAAAAGACACATATAAATGAAATGTTATCCCATGTTCATGGATTAGAAAAATTAATATTTTTATAATGTCTGTACTACCCACTGGACCTACAGGTCCAGTGCAATCTCTATCAAAAGTCTAATGTCATTTTCATAGAAAAGTAAAAAATAATGCCCAAATCCAAATGCAACTGCAAAAAAAAAAAAAATCCTGAATATCCTAGACAGTCTTAAGAGAACAATTCTGGAAACATCACATTTCCTGATATCAAATTATACTATAAAGCAATAGTAATTAAAGTAGCAAGGTGTTTTTATAAAAAACATAGATGAGTCAGCCAATGAAACAGAACATAGAGTCCACAAATGAACCCCATCATCTATCTGTTGACTGTTTTACAAAGGTAACAAGAACATACATTGGAAAGATGACAGATTCTTCAGCAATGGTTCTGGGAAAACTGTTATCCATATGCAGAAGAATTAAATTGGACCATAATCACAGCATATAAAAATGAGTTAAAATGAATTAAAAACTTAAACATTAAAACCTGAAACTATAAAACTAATCCAAGGAAACAGGGGGCACAATATTGATCTAAGCAAAAATCAATGTTGTTGATTTTTTTCAAAAATTTAATCTTGAAAGTACAGGCAACAAAAGCAAAAATATACAAATTGGATTACTTTATAATAAGAAGGTTCTGAAAAACAAACAAAAAAGTAATAGGAGGAAAAGGCAATTTGTGTATCAGAGAAAAAATATTTGCAAACCTGTACCTGATATGGGATTAATATCTAAAATATATAAGAAACTCAATTCTCTGGAAAGAAAACAAATCTAATTGAAGATGAACAAGGGAACTGAATACACATGTCCCAAAAGAAGACATCAGCCAGGCTCTGAGGCGAATGCCTGTAATTCCAGAGGCTTAGGAGGCTGAGGCAGGAGGATTGTGAGTTTAAAGTCAGTCTCCACAGCAATGATGCACTAAGCAACTCAGTGAGACCCTGTCTCTAAATAAAAAATAAATAAATAAATAAATTGGGCTAGGGATGTGGCTCAGTGCTCAAGTGCCCAAGTTCAATCCCCAGTACCCGCCCCACACAAAAAAAGACATCATAAAACATTAAGGAAATGTAAATTTAAACTATGATGATATGTCACTTCAAACCATCTTTATTCTCAAACAGACAGCTGTTGGTGAGAATGATAAGTGGAGAGAAGGACCTTTGTACACCATGGTGGGAATGTTAATTAGTATGACCACTACCAGAAACTATGAAAGTTACTTAGAAAATTAAAAGAGAGCTATCATTTAAGTAGCAGCCCCACTTCAGGGTATTTATCTTAAAGATTTGAATCAGTTTGCTGAGAATATGGATGCACACTCATGCTTATTTTAGCAGTATTCACCTTAAGTGTCTATCACAAGGTGAATGGATACAGAAAATGTGATAAATTAGAGTATTATGTGAAGGAAAGCAGCATAGAAGATACATACTACATGCCCTCACTATGAATGAGAGTCTAAAATAAATGAATTCAAAGAACAGAGCAGAATGGTGCTCACCAGAGGCTGGTGGGGAGTTGGGAGAATGGTGAGATGATGGCCAAAAGAAACATTGACTCAATTAGACAGGAGAATTTTTTTTTTTGCTTTGAGATATATTGTACAATGTTGTTAATACAATGAGTATATTATATAGTTCAAAATCACCAAGAAAGCAAATTTCAAATGATCTGACTATAGAAATTACTAAATATTTGAGGTAAGAGATATGTTTACTAGCTATGTTTAACCATTTTACATGCTATTAATAATCATAACATCACTTTATGCCCCATAAACATATACAATTATATAATTTTTCAGTTTATTATTTTTAAAAATGGAAATAAAAATTAAATATTTAACATTAAATATTAAATACTTATCTCTATAAAGATTATTGATATAGAATAAAGGGAAATACAGTTTTCCTGGTATGAAAGATATCAAAATGCCAGACTATGACTTCTTCTCACGAAAGTATTGTCCTATATATACAAGGTCTGTATCTTGGAGTGAAGGAAGAGAAAGAAAATGCATTGCACAGCCTGGCCTCCAGCAGGATTACAGGATGCAATTTGCAGCTATCTCCAGGCCAACTGCCAAGTGGCAGAGCAGTTCTGCTTTATAAATGCCCTTTATGACCTCTTGCACTTTGAGAGCAGGTATTCTAGCTGACACTTGCTATATGCTTACCGTTGACCAGGCTCTGACCCAAGAGCTAATTCATTTAATATTCATAGCAACTTTGTGATTTATTTTCTATTATAGTCCCATTTTACAGACAGGGAACTCAGAAGCAAAGTGTTAAATATAATGTGCCAGGGTTACAGGGCAAGTAAATAGCAGCATCAAGAACCCAAGCCTGGCCATCTGGCTGAAGAGCCACTGCACCTTCTCAAAACAAGAATGTCACAGTGGTTCCTGGCCTTATCAAACATACAAATAATTGACACATATGATGCATATTTGTTTGAAGATAGTTCTACCGTGCTTTGGGGGTTTATGGAAGTTCCTCTATGTGGGCTGGAGATGTGGCTCAGTGGTGGAGCACTTGCCTGGGATACATGAGATCCTAGGTTCTAACTCTAGCAATTAATAATAATCATAATAAAAATTTGTCAAAATATTCAAAAAGCTTCTTTATATAAAATAATTGATACAGATGATTCAGATGATTTTTATTTTTATGTGATTTTAATATTTTCAACTCATTTCCAAAGTCAATCTCTAACATTTTCTTAAAATCTACAGGGATGATTAAAAATATAGTATGATTGTTCCCAGTTATTAATGTTAATCATCAAGATGTGATTTTTTTCAAATCCATTTTTTCAAAATTTAAATTTAACATTAGCCATCCCATAAGAGAGGGTATATATGGTATCAGACATTAAGAAACAACACAAGGCAGAGACTAATTATTGAAAAGAAGATGGGTGGGGGCAAGGGAGCCCACACTGGTTCCCTGAGTATTAATTCAGCCTTTCTTCCAATATGGGAAGCACTGAATATGCAGAGAGCCTTCCAGCCCCAAAGTGTGCCTCCTGCCCTGCTGCCACCCCCAGCCCTACCCCTCTGCAATGGGGAGATCATTAAGCCGTCCAGGCGGTGGGGAGTATTTTCATATAGCTGTTGCCCTTTATAGCAGCCTGGCAGCAAGTGACCATAATAAATTATGCTCTGCTCTGTGAGACTGTGACACAATGCACTGGAGGAACAGCGGGGGTGTTACAAAATCCATTATTTGAAATTTTTGTTTCTTTTTCTTACTAGATTCCATGCTGCTCTTTTCCTGTCATCTTGTTCCTTTTTTTCCTATCTATTGTTTTGAGGGTTTTGTGTCTGACAGTTCTTTTCTACTGTGGGTTTTGTCCTTTTTGTTACCTTGTTTCTGCCTCTGTGGGCTCCCCCCCTTGATACTGTGCGTTCTGAGCCTCATTTTCCTTTTCTGTCATGCAGTCGTTTGCCTTACTTTTCTTTCTCTTTCTGCCTTATTGTCTCATATAATACAGAAAAACAAATTCTCTTTTTGTCTGCATGCTTTTACATGGTGTTATGTAGTTGTCATTTTCCCTTCAGGATAGGCTCACTTCACTGTATGTACTATTCATTTTGGTTCCAAGAATCCCAAACACATATCCAGAAGAGCGCCAAGGCTAATAGAAAAAAAAAAAAAACTGGTAGAATAGTTTATTTACCAGAATAGCATGGACCTGTTTATCCCTTATAGATTGATTCACACAGAATCTGTAAGTTTTGTTACTCATTTCAGATTATTCAATATTTTCATCCTTTCTCCAAGAGGAAGTACATTCCAAAGAGGTGATATCTTTGCATTTATCTTGCAAGTTCAACTATCTGCTCATTCCTTTCTTATTTTTCCAACTGATGAGTACAGCCTGAAAAGATAGTTTGGTAAATGGAACATCACCAGCTCAGTTAATTTGCTAGTTACTAGTTAAGCAACTACTGTATGGCAGACCTTGTGCAGGTGTTGGGGATACTGGACACTGTAAGTTTTGTTCCATCCTTTTATGTGCTTTAGTTGGCCCTGGCTGTCATGCCCAATTTCTCTCCCTCTTCTGTGGACATATCACATTTGTTTTGCTATCCTACCTAGAGCTCCTACATTCTATTTAGAGTTATTTAAGGACTATGGACTTTCCTGCCTGAACTTACTGTATCAGATTAGAAAGCTCTCAACCTCATTGGCAGTGAACATCCAAGACTGTTCCAGATTTTTCAACTCCATTTTTATATTGCAGTTAAAATTAAAATCAGCAATCCTACCTCTTATAGCTATGGATTTTTGTCATATTTGTGGCTGCTGCATTTAAATGAATTGCTATGCATATTTACTAAATATCAGTGCATTCATCAAGAGAGAAATTGAACTCTTCCCATCACAGTATTTAGTCACTTGTTCATTTTTTGATTTTCTCTCTGTTTGCTGTTTTTTTGCCTTCTTAATCCTTCTTTCTTCCTCCTCCTCCTCCTCCTCCTCCTCCTCCTTCTTCTTCTTGTAAATGTACTTTCCTTAAATTCCATTAATTCTGAATTACCTTTGATTTTCTATTTCTATCTTTGACCCTTTCCCTCCCTATATCTCTTTTTGCTTTATTGCATTCCAGGTTTTTTGCTGTCCTTTACAGTTGTTAATTTTATTTATTTATTCGTACCAGGATCGAACCCACAGCACTTTACCACTGAGCCACATTCCTAGCCCTGTTTATTTCTTATTTTGAGACAGAGTCTCACTACATTGCTGAGGTTGGCTTTGAACTTGGGTCCTCCTGCCTCAGCCTCCTAAACTACTGGGATTACACGGGTGAACCTCTATACCTGACTGTAGTTGTGATTTTAAGTAAGAGTTACCATAGTAACTAACTCAAAAATTAGTTTACCATTTTCTACCAAGAGCATGATTTCTTTTCTGCCTGTATTCATTTCTTTTCTACTTTTCATCTCCCTACTGTCCCTCATGTTTTCAAATTTCTGTTTAGAGTTTCATTCATTCCATGATTTTTTTTCTCTTTTCTTGCCATTTTGAATTAACTTTTTACTTCATCGGGTTTATATATTTATATTTTATTATTTGTTCTAATTATTTATACATGACAGCAGAATGCATTTTGACTCATTGTACATAGATGAAGCACAACTTTTCCTTCCTCTGGTTGTAATTGATGCAGAGTCACACCATACTTTTTTTTTTTTTAAAGCAAACATCAGTTCCTTTAATATTTTCCAAATGCCATGGAAACAACTTCTTGTTTTATTTTTACTAATTGGCCTTTCAGAGTGAACTTTCTAACTTGTAATGTAGTTCATTTTGAGCTCCCACAGGTCTGTTAGTTGTCCCATCAGCTTCAAGATGAAGTAAAATCCTCATGTTAGACTCAGATATGTCACAATTCCAAGTTTAACTATTTTCTGCCAAGTTTAGGGAAGAGAAGACAGAGGAACAAACATAAAGGGCTATGGAAATGGTTGTAAAGCGAATGAGAGAAAGCAGAGTGATAGGAACAAAATGTGGCATTTTAGGTCGCCTGCACCCATCAGAGATGTTACAGGGAATATATTTATGATGACAGAAGAGAGAATGATTTGAGGAAACCTCCTGAGTGTCAGGACTTCATGTATTTCATTCTACCAAGTGCAATGGCTTTTCTATAAGTTTGGGCTTTTATTCCTTTCATTACTGAATGGTTCTACCTTGATGAGACAGTGCTCCTATTTTACATGCCTTTGACATGAGACGTTAATTTTCAAAATAGGGAGTATTAGTCACTTTTGAATCTCCTATTGCACTTTTATCAGCCACATTCCACTGATAATTTATACACTTGGGTAACTGATATTTTAAAGTCAGTATACAAAATGACTTTGAACAACTATATCATATTTTTAATTTTTCTTCTAATTTTTTATCTACAGCTCATTATTAATTATTGAAGCTCAGTTCTGAGTGTGATTTGACTAGTGTTAATTTTAATACAAAACTTGTCATCTTTAAGAACAACCTCTCCAAAAATAAGCTATTAATTTATCTTACTGACCCCCATAATCTAAACTTTTAGATCATCTTGACTATGTCAAAAGGGTAATTGCCTACAAAAGTCATCCATTCTTATATGTAAACATAAAAATGTTATGCACCACCTACATTCCACTATAAATTATGAATATAAACAAAGGAAGCAAGTAAATTGGAGGGTGCTATGATTTGGATATGAGGTATTCCAAAACTCCTATGTTAACACAGGAATATTAGAGGTAAAAAAAATATTAGATTGTGAGACTGTAACCTAATAAGTCTATCCTATATAACTATAAGGAGGCGAGCATGGCTGGAGGAAGTGGGTTACTGAGGGCATGCCCCCTAAGTGTTCAT
This sequence comes from Ictidomys tridecemlineatus, assembly GCF_052094955.1. Lineage (NCBI taxonomy): Eukaryota > Metazoa > Chordata > Mammalia > Rodentia > Sciuridae > Ictidomys > Ictidomys tridecemlineatus. The sequence goes on along the minus strand of NC_135487.1, from coordinate 80,105,591 downwards.
TTTCTCTGTGTTCCCACCTTCAGCTTCCTGGGCTGCCATGAATGGAGCAGTGCTCCTCCACTGTGCCCTTCCACCATGATGTTCTGCTTCATCTTGGGCACAGAGCAATGGATTTGGCCAACTGTAAACTGAACCGCTAATCCATGAGCTAAAATAAACTTTCCCTCTAAGTATTTTTGTCAGGTATTTTGGTCACAGTGATGCAAATCTGACTCACATAGAGAGCTAGATAATTTTTTAATTATTTTTAACTTTTAGGTGGACACAATACCTTTATTTTATTATTATGTGGTGCTGATGATGGAACCCAGTATGCTAGGCAAGTGCTCTACCACTGAACCACAACCCAAGCCCAAGATCATTTTTTTTTAATGGTAGTATTCAGTGGTAACCTTAAGATTAGGAAGTTATTTAAGTTATTTTGTACTGAAGCTTATGGTTTTAGTTTAATTCCTTCTTTCCCACCACCTACATCCTAGCTAGTATTGTAATGAAGTTCAACAGGAGATTTCAGTTTCCTCATAGCTTCCTTTCTTTACCTTTGGCCACCTTCCCTATCATTCTCACCTCTGTCACATTCCCAGCCTGCTAGAGGTCTGGCCTCCAGCTCTGAGACTGCTTTCTCTCACTTAATTGAAAAAAATATTATCATGTGATTTATTTAATCATATTTTCCTTCTCTTGTAGGTGACTTAGCATTTTTCTTGTTTGAATCTGCTTCATAGCAAATTTGATTCGCTTAGAATCATCACTACTTTTTCTTTTATAGGAACTTATAGGATTGTATTACAATGCTAATAACAAATCACTTTCATTTTTGAAAATGTATTATATGCCAGGAAATATGGTCACGTTTTAGATGGATTGTATTATTTCTCAAACAATTCTCTGAGCTAGTACTACTATTAATCAGATATCTGCAGACAAAACTGTAGTGAAGAAAAGTTATGCAACTTACTTAAAATCCTACAGCCAGGAAACAACTCGGTACAGGTTGTCTGAACCACAGGCCTGTACAATTAACCACTACTCTGTTGCTCCTCTGTGAAATGACATTAAGTTGTACTATTTGTTCCTAATCTTGATGTAAGAATGATTTTCTCATGGTATTTTCCTTATCATTAATTCTGATGAGAGCTTAGAAAACAGATACAGAATTTACACTCCTACAGCAGCACAGGTATTCATTCCCATGACACAGATATTTGGATCAATATTCTTCTTGCCTCAGCTTCTTAGCTTCCTTCTGCCAACCAGCCACCTAGGATTGTGTCATATTTGTCTTATCTCATGACTGAGACTAAATGCTTTCCAATAGCAAGGTCACTGACCATCTCACGATATCCTTCCTATTACTGGTACACTAATATTTTCCAGAAGAAAGGCCAAAATTTTAAACCCTTACAAGTGAGCCTTCTAGGTTCTTCTGCTCAGTGCTACAGCTGACCAGATGTGTTTTTCCTCACAATTCAGGAGGAAGGAAGGCAAGGCATCCCTCTTCTTTCCATGTTGGCCAAAATAGAGACATCTTAAGTCCTTCCCAAGTACTGGCCTGTTTTCACAGTGGTTCAGTCTGTTTTACATATTTTTGTTTTCCTTATTCAGTAGACTTGGGCACCAGGAAAAAGGGTAACTTCTCCAAATCAATGACTATTTATTTTGGAGAATCCAACAATCACAGATACTTGAAAAGATTTTGTAGAATTTTATAAACAATGTTCCCAAAGAGCTTATGATTTTATTCTGAATTACAATTCAACAACATTTAATCCCTTGTTATTGCTTTGTGAGACTTCTAATTGAATTATTCAAAACATGAAACAAAAGGAAAGAGTCGTAGATAGCACAGTAATATTAACAGAATTAGCAGAGTGCTGAGAATTATTAAAGAGGACATTATGTTTGTTAATCGGGCATTTAATTTTGCTTCTGTTTGTTGATAGAAAACATCCTCTTGGAAGGGATTTTCTAAAAAACCTTAATTGTGACAATGCCTTCTTAACATCCATGAATATACCATACAAGCCAAAGCTGTTTGAAACCTAATTAGTCAAAAAGATTCTTAATTTCCATTTTAACTGTAGAATGGCTGACCAGGATCCAGTCAGGTTGGTTTTTAGGATACAAGAGAAAACAGACTTTCCAGACTGGCTTTAAACTATCAGAAGTACTACAGATTTTAAATTATTATAGACACACATGTACAAAGCACAATAAAAACTGACAAAACATAGAATATTTTTTTCACCTTATTTTTTAAAGTCAGCATAAACTTGATATTGAAAGATCAGTGTGAGAAAAGAAATTGAAGGCCAGTCTCATATAGGAACATATGTGCAAAATACCAAACAAAATAGTAACATGTTAAATCCAGCAATACATGAAAAAATGGTGAATATGGCATGACCATATGGAGTTTATCTCAGGAAAGCATGACTGGTTTAACCATTTTTTTAAAAAAAAATTTAATATAAAGTATCATATTAGGAGATTAAAAGAGAAAAATCACATGATCATTTCAAAAGATACAGAAAAACATTTAATAAAATTCAACTTATATTCATAATTCTAAAAAAATCGTAACAAACTGCAAATAAGAAGAATTTTCTTAAAATGATCAAAGATGTTTGGAAAATATCTGTAGCCAACATCAAACTCAGTAGTGCATGAAATCTTCAGGATCAGAAGAAAAATGAGGGTGCCTGCGATTAACTTACTCATTTTACTTTGTCCCAGATATCAAATGGCAATGCAGTAAGGCTAGAAAAATATGTTAAAGATAAAGTAAACATATTAAAAATGAAAAATAAAAAAATAAGGATTGAGAAAAATAACATTATTCACATATATTCTGATTAAATGCAAAGGAAGTCTGAAAGAATCAAAGAATTGTTTCATGGGTGTTCAAAAACCAGTAAAACCAGGCATGATGGTATATGCCTATAATCCCAGCAACTTGGAAGGTTGGGACAGGAGAATCACAAGTTCAAGGATAGCCTTAACAATTTAGTGAAAGCCTATCTCAAAATAAAAAATAAGGAGAGGGCTGAGGATGTGACTCAGTGGTAAAGTAGCCCTGGTCTCCATCTTCAGTAAAAAAACAACAAGTGAAAAAAAAATAGCCAATGCATTCAATAATAATAATAATAATAATAATAATAATAATAATAATAATAATGATTTCTACAGCATATATTTTGTGCTACATATTTTTTCTAAGCACTTGACATATATTAACTTAGCCTTGGGTATCAATAGTTCTTATAAGGTTCTCTCTCTTAAGATAGTGCTTTTGGCACAGGGTTAGATAAATTGAGTGAAGTCACAGAACTCATGTGTATGTATTTTATTTATCCAAGTTGTCACTGCAAACCAGTGGGAAAACTGTGAACTATTAATGGATAACCTATATACAGAAATCAACTACAAGTAGTTAAAACTAAATATGATAAGGAATGCTCTATAAACATTTAGAAACCAATAGTGGGAAATGTCTTCTTGACCTTATTACCTACAATGATTCTTTAAACAAGACAGAAAAAAAATACAAATTATAAAGAGAAAGTTCGACAATATTTGCTAACACAAGATATCATGAGAAAAACAAAAAGATAAAATATAAATTAAGAATATTTATTGTACTAATAACTGATAAAGGAATAATACTTAGAATATATACATTTCTTCAAATTAAAAAGAAAATGACAAATTTGCTGAAAGCAAATTTTTAAGCAGATGTTCAATCTGCTTAAAAAAGAGATAACATAAAAACTATCAAGAACCAATTGTGCACTTACAACAGAAGAGGTCAAAAAATTTGTAATCATTCCATGGAATACTGAACAGCAATAAAGATAAAACCTATACTGTAAAAACATAAATGAATCTTTGGGACACAATGTTGAGGTCAAAAAAGAAGTAGAAGAAATAAGTGTATTATTCCACATACATGTCATATAAAAACATTGGATATTGTTGTATGTTCTTTAGGGATATAAATGTGTGTGATAATATTATTTTTAAATAGAAAGCAATGAGAATTGCAAACATTTTTTGAATATGTACATTTATGTGTATGTACATGAATATATAATTAATAATGTGCTTGTATTTACTCTGTTTAATTTAAATCCTTGCAACATGTTGGGGAAATAGTCTTGGGGCTGGGGGAACCATTCAAAAACCATACTGGAGTGCAATTGATTTCACTCTTCTTTTGTGCTTTTATTAGGTGAGTTTCACAGTGATTAACAGCACTGAGTCCAGAACTGGCTTGCTGAGTTCAGACTCTATACATATAGACTCTTTAGATGCTATCATATGAAGCAAGTGACTTTGTATTCGTTTCCTTTTCTATAAAATGGTGTTAATACTAGTAATCATCTCACAGAGTTGTAATGAAAATTAAAATATATGTAATGTATTTAGAAGAATGGCATGTGTTTGCACGCATAATTGCAGTTGAGGTACCCCTCACTTTTCTTCCTGCTGTTTTCACCTTGTCAATTAAAAGACATTTTTGTGCATTCCCACAGTCACCATTAATCTAGCATGAATATGAGTTATGAAGGGGAGCTGATTGAGCAGTTCCGCTTTGATTCAGTTTTTGAGTTTTCAAAATGAGATTTGCATAGTGAAAGGAGTTCAGTGTTTTTCTTATGTTTGCTTTGTTTTGATAAAAGTTTGAAAACCATGGTTTTGGACAAACATTTCAGAGTAAATTATGGAGTTTGCATTGAGGAGAAGTGGTGACAGAACACCATGGGTAGCAAGATTCTGTCTTGCCTTTGACACTTCTAACAGGGTATGTGCCAAAAATATCATCCTGTGTGCACAGAAATATGGACATTTTTCATCTTCTTGTTTGTGGATATGTCTTCTCAAGTGAGTGTTCATCATTCACATAAGCCTGGGTGGAAGGGAAACTAGAAAAATAAAAGGGTTTTAGCTAATTAATAAAACAAAAAAAACTACAAAAAAATTTTAAAATAGTAGATACGCAATTCAAAGAAGCAAAGTTACAAATAGCCAGTAAACATGAAAAGATTCAAGCTAGCTGGTGGTCAGCATGGAAATGCAAATTAAACCTACAAAAGTTTTTAAAAATTTCTCCAATTGAATCTTCAAAGAGTGATGGCTAGAGGTGCAATAAAGGGTATGCAGAAACCAGCCTTGCACTGGGAAAGCAAGAGATTACTACTCTTGGGGAAAGAATTCTGCAGCATCCAAGTAAATTTTAAGGCACATCCTATTAGGTCTAGCAATCTAATTCTATCAATCATTCTATAAAATCATAGGACTACTACCACATGGTTCAGCTCTCCCACTTCTGGGTATATATTCGAAGGAAAGGAGGCCAGCATACAAAGGTGGTACCTGAATGCCCATGTTTATTGTGGCACTAGTCATAAAGCTAAGATACGGAATCAGCCTAAGTGCCAATCCACTGATGAATGGATAAGGGAAATATGGTGCATACACACAATGGAGCATTTAGCCATAAACAACAATGTAATCATTTCATTTAGCAAATTTAGTGAAGCCTGGGGACATTATGTTAAGCAAAATAAGCCAAACACAGAAAGAGAAGTGTTGCATATTCTTTTATGTGGAAACTAAAAAAAAAATTACCCCAAAAGTAGGGACTAAGAAGGGTGCTGAGGGGAATGGGGTAGAAGAGTAGGTGGATTTAATTGATGCAAAATATATACATGTATGTAAATATCAAGCAAATATCTCACCTCCAGAAGAAGAAAAAAACATTTGGAGAGATAGGAACCCAAAGGAGAAAGTAGTAACTGTGTACCAGCTCTCCATCCTACAACCCCTGGACAGGGTTGACCCAGGTGTTAAATGATGTTCATGTACTACAACAGAGAAAGCATGATGCCAACCTTTGCTGCTGCTAACTTTTATCAGCAACAACAACGTTAAGTGTCCCACAGGGCAGAATGTACATTTGCCAGAATATTACTACAATTAACTCAGACCTAAGTGTTGGTCTATGTATTCAAACAATAAACCATGTTTATTTGGAATTATATTGTTCCACTTCCAAAAGTTCTTGTAGTAGTTACTAAAAGGTACAGGTTAACTTCTGGCAATATTTTCTTTCTATGTATATTTAGAAATAATGATCCATAATTAAGTACTCTGACCTACTTATCGGTCTAGGATTCCTTTTTATGATATTTTGAAACATAATCTAGAAATGACTATTTCTATTGAGAAGTATAGTATGATAATGATCTATAAATATTGAATGGTGTTGCATTAATCACTCATAACTAAAATTATTGAAATATCTATTTAAAAATAAAATGCTGTAGCCAAAGTTTTACTGTGAACACAGCACATGGAATTTTATTCATCATTTGCCATTGGGGTAAATAGGTAGTCAATCATGATATAAATATAAACAAGTTTGAAACTGTGAAGTCTTACAGACCTTTTTTAACTTACTAGTGCTTTTGTAATGATTTACTATATCTCACCAGCTGCTTTCTGTCTGTTTATTATAGTAAAGGGATTTGGTTCTTTCCTACCTGCACAGGATGGAAAGCCATTTCTCGATTCAGCGCGGTACATGAAGGGAGTCCTGTACTGTACTTTAAAATTTCTCACGGAAGACATAAACCTCATCAAACCTTTATCCCCTGCAGCTGGTAACCTCTGCATGAACTAGAGGGTTGAAATATTATTTAATCATGCTACATACCACTTTTTACAGGTGTGAGAAACGTTATTTTGCTGCTATAGAAGCAACAAAACAAAATGTTTTAACCCTGTGCTAGGAAAAAAAATACATCTGCAAATTATTTATTATTTCAAATGGCATTATTTCTTTTGACATGACATTTTCATTTCTGTATTTTAAACATTACTTTGGGAGAGAGGCACATGTTTAAACTGATGATAACACACAAGCAGCCTGGTGAGCAGGGACCCCTGTACTGACTTGTGCTACAGAGAGAAACAACGTGCTAATTTCAGTTGGCAATCTTTACTTGATTCCTTCAGTCCAAACTCAACTATTATTAACCTTTGTTTGTGACAATTGAAGAGAATAATGGTTGAATTTGGGGCTTGTAATGTCACATTGAAATCAATAGCTGTAAATGGTAGTTGCCACAGTTCTAACTGATCTGTCACATTCAAACAAAAGAAGGCCTTTCTCAGTTCATGGAAGATAGCTAAGACAATTAAACACACACACGCATCTCAAAAGACCTTTGTAACATTAAGAAAATGTACTGATTACAGTATATTTTTATAAGGGCTTTGTTTGTTTAACAGTGTTTATTTGATTTTTGTTGTTGTTTTATACTTGAAATTCTAAGTCAAATACAGGAGATACAGTGGACTTCATTCAGATTTTAAAAATTGGGCTCTGTCATAAATATAAATTGAATTGTCCTCCTCAGAGCAGTGATGATAGTAAGTGGTGGGGGAATGATGAGAAGCTTCTTCATGAGCTGGCAGGGCCAGTAATTGTAAAGGCCACAAAATAAAAACAACACAAAATCCTGAAAGCCAGAGCTCTGGATACCACTGACAGCCCTCTTATCATGACTTCAAGTCCAACACAATCCATCTTTTAGACTTTTGCACATTCATCAGTGGTAAATTTTCAGTTCTTAGTTTTGACCTTGTCTTTACCTTTCTATTATTCTGGACATTTTAGGGATGCAAATTAAGGGATTTCAGTTCAAGTTACCATACATGACTTTGATATGCACATTTGCTATCTCTGAACCTAATACAGGTTATAATTGGCTGGACACTGATTAATTCCTCTAAGAACATAAGTCGACTTTGCATTGTTAAGTTTTATGAAGTAATAAGAATGTTACAGTGCTTTATCAGAAAGAAAAAGCTTTGGTAATTTTTTTCTATGGAATAATAGCAGGTCTCCAAGTTTTATTAAGGCATAATATGAAATATTCTTATTCACTGAAATGCCATTCTGACCATCCTTTGAAAAATTAAATTAGTTGTTCTTGGAAGTAGAAACTAGAAAGCTTCAATACTACAAGAACATAGGAGATTAAAAAGAGGAAAGTAGACAAGATTATGTTAACTTGCCTTAAGCAGAAGTACTATTTTTTCTCAGCTTATAATTTTATAAGGTGGGTTTTCATACTTAACATTTTCCAAAACTATTAGTTAAAGGACTCTATGATTTTTTTAAAACATTATACTTCTTTGAAATAAATCTTTTGACTCAAGAGGAACATAATAAGTTCCTAGAGGATCTTTTTCCTAGTTTATTTCTTTTCATTATGAGATTCCAACCTTCATCAAACCAACTACTTGGGGAAAAAACAAGTAATATTTTGGTAACAGAGTTCTACTAAAAACAACTCCTTGATTTTCTGGTCTGTGGTATGCACACTCCCACCAGGGCCCACTCCTAGCTACCAGCCTGATGTCAGTGAATGTGGAATTGGCCACAGCACAATACTGGAGCTGTTTGGCTTCCCTGGGGAAGACTTGATTCTGCACCTTCTCTTAGCATGACCAGAAGGCTAACATTAGAAAAGGATGTGCCAGTCTTCATAAGGAAAGAAATAGCATTGTAAAATGTTTAACCAAGAAACAAGCTGTTCTTATCAGGTTAGCATGTTCATCTGGTTTGAGATAAAGGAAATAGGAACCATTAACTGTGTAGGTAAAACTAACAAGTCTTTAAGGTGAAGTTCACCTTTTTTATGTGCTACACTAGAGAACTCAAAATGTTCATCCATAATGGTGTGGTTTCTGATAAGTGAAAGAATTTAGAAATATGGAAGTTCTATGGGGTTCTTATGTATATCCTGTATTCCATGGATCTTTTTTCTATTCTAAGAAAGAGAAGATGTCTTCTTGAGAAAAATCTACCTTGTCAAATCATGTGCCTAAAGATATAAATCTGGGCATATCTACAGCAAATTAGGATCTTTGCAGTTTGACATGATATGATTGAAAGTGTTTCTTGGATCCAATATACATGTATTTCTAGTGGAAAGGAAGGGAAGATGGGAGAGAGAACTCCATTAATTGGCTCATTTTGGAATGAAAATATTAAAGAAGACAAACTAGCCTAAGCCTAATGAGGGAAATTGTTGACTTATAGAGCCAACCATAGGAATGATAATACTGCTGACTTTGGAAACAAGACCCAATGCCACAAGACCTCCTCCATCCATTGAACCAATTTCTCTCCATAGCTAGTCTTTATTGACACTTTCCTGCAAATGTCAGCAGTGGATGAAGAGGTGAAGTAGATTCTCTTGTGGTGGTTAATATATATTTATGTGTCTGTCTGTTTATCTATTAGATTCTAGTCAAAGAACCTAGCATATAAAACAGCTCTCAGGGAGAAATTGCTGAGGTATTTTCACAGTAAATTTGTGTCTGTTATATTCACATGAGCATATGAGTAAAATACATTCACTATGGATGGTACTACGTGATTCCACAATTACCTATTGAACCACGCTTGTTAATTGTATCACCCAAATTATCTACCTCCCTGCTTATTTTCACTTCATCAGTCAAAAATCTAAAATATGCTAAAATCTCCCATAGATTTTCCCATTTTTTCTTAGCTATAAACCTTATGCTGAGCCTTAAGCCTTAGAATTATAAGTTATATGCCTTACCTTGCTTGATCTGCGGTTTATGAGTATGGTTTGGGAAGTCATACCTGTTATTATATAAAATCACTCCTTCTTTTCATCAGTGCTTTTGGTCTATAATGCAGGGATTAATATTATCATTCTGCATTCTGTTGTTATTGTTGTAGTTGTTATTGTCATTCTAACTTTTTTAGCCCAATCTATTTTTTTTTAATTTTGATGGAGAATTCAGTTTAATAGCCCATTTAGTAATTATTGATTGCTATATTATTTTTTGTTTATTGTTTGCTGACTCTGTTGGGCCTTTTCTCTTTTTCCCCCTGTTTTTAAAACTACTAATATGGAACCTCTGTTTTTCTATTGTTCACTATAATATATACAGAAATATTTATTGATCAATGAATCAAATTCAGTAATGATGGCAACCCCATTAGGACAGCCTCCTTTCCCATTTTACTCCTTAACACCTCTCTCTACCAGTTCAGGCCTGTAGATTCCTTCCTTCTTTATTCCCTCTTTCTTCTCTATACAGTTACTGGGGTTTACTGAATAACTGAAAGCTTTTAATTGCAAGTTTTTATTAAACATTCACACATACATATAAACTGAAGAATTTGTTATAATTTCTATTCTGATTCTTATGAATTATCATCAAGTGAGTTTTGAAAGTTGCTTTACAGTACTTATTGTATTGTTCTTTCCTCTTTTTGGAAGGAAGAGATTTGCTGCTGATGGAATTTTCATGAGGTTGGAGCATTTCCTTGATATTTTCTTCAGATACGATGTCAGTACATGGGTGGCATGTTTTCTGAATTCTTGAATGTTGAACACCATTGTGCTTTTTCCTTAACATTTGAGTGTTATATTGGCAGTTACAAAGATTCCTGGATCATAGTCTTATTCTTTTAGTAGTATAGTCAGATAATCTTCCTTTTGTAAGAAAACTGTTTTTTGTTCTGGGTAGAAGAAAGATTTTTTCATTAGCATTGGAGGTCAGACATTTCCCCTGATTATGTCTAGGTGTGTGGCTTTTTGTAAAATTAATCCTGTTGAGTCTTTTAGAGCCCATTCAGTAAAAGGCACACGTCTTTCTTCAACTCAGGGAATTTTTATTCTATTATTTTCATGATTATCATCACTTCTGTCCCATGCTCCATTTTTCCATATAAGGAATGCCTTTTCTTTGCATATTATGTCACCTGGATCTTCTTCTAAATCTCTTACTTTGTCACTAATTTTCTTCTTCTTTCCCTTTTTCATTTTATAATCCAGACAAATAATTAAGTTCTCAGCTGTTGCTACTATTTTTTAATTCTTCTATTTGATTATAGAACTCTGGAAATCATTATTGCTAATTTAACCAATTATTATTTTTATTTTATAATTGTATCTCCTAGAGAATACTCATTATATTTAAATTCACACTCTTTTATCTCATTCATCAACTCTTCCTTAATAGTAGCTCACTGTTCAGCTTGACCTCTTGCCTACAATGTACAGAGTCCAGGAAATGTATAGTGATTTTGCTTTGACTTCCCTGTAAGTAAGTTTTTTTAAAGAGAGAGGGGGGCGGAGAAAGTCAGGATTGAAGGTTCCATTAAGCTGAAGGTTGTGATTTTCAGTGGGTTTTTCTGGAGCTAGCACTTATGTATTGGCACATCTGAACTGATTCATTGAGAATGGTAGGAGGTTGGGTCCTAAGATGCTCTAGGGGGAAGTGGCACAAAGTTAGTTCTTCCCAAAATATGAATACTTAGAGCAATTTATCTCTTCTCTGAACCTCTTCCCAATTCTCCCAGGACTGTCTGCTCAGCAGAATAAGGTGGCTCCCCAAAGACTGTTGAAACTTGGGCAGTCCTGCTATTCTGGTATTGTTTGCACACCCAGTGTTATACTTTGGATGTGAGGTGTCGTCCAAAAGCTCTTATGTGAGACAATGCAAGAAGGTTGAAAGGAGATATGATCAGGCCATGAGAACCTTAATCCAATCAATGAACCGGTTTGTGATGGGATTAACTGTGTGGGGCCTGAAGGCCAGCCAGTATGGTGTGGTTAGAGGAGGTGGGTCATTGGGGGCAAGCCTTTGGGGTATATATTTTATAGATAGATAGATGGATAGATAGATAGTAAGTAAATGAAGTCTCTCCCTGATTTCTTATCATCATGTGAGCTGCTTTCCTCCATAACACTCTTCTGCCATGATGTTCTGCCTCACCTCAAATCCTAAGGAATGTAGCTGACTGTCTATGAACTAAGATCTCTGAAACCATGGGCTCTCAAATAAACTTTTCCTCCCCTAAAATTGTTCTGGTGAGGTATTTTAGTCACAGCACTGAAAAAGCTAACTAAAACACCCAAGAATATGTTGCTAGACCTTTGCAGTGGCCAAGGAATCTGCTGTATTAGTACCCTCCCTGCTGGGACCTAGGCCTCTCTTGTTCTCCAAGGTGAATGGAGCCTCACAATTGCTGTCTTCTTTGGAGGACTCAAAACTTCACAGGTGCCAGTGGCCTAGGTCACTATGGATTTAACCTGCCATATTGCCTATTGTGTTTGGACAGGGAGTACAACAGGGATTCTGTGGTAGAGACCCACAGAGATCTGCGTTGTCATCACTGGCTCTGCTAGGAACTGTTAGTTCTCCTCAGCACTGTAACCTCATCAGCAGACAGAAGAACCCCTCTCTGACACAAAACTCTGTACTCTTGTGCTAAATCCTAGCCTAGTCACTTTTTTTTTCATATCTTACTCCCTATCTTTTACAGTTTCCATTCCTTTCTCTGTAGCTCCCTTAGTACTCTTCTACATGCACAATAAAAATCATTTTTTGATATACCTGGCAGTAGATTGTATTTTGATATAATATATATATTATATCAAATATATATATAGGAAATATAACTCATTCTAATTAGGATCCCATTCTTGTGGTTGTATTTGATGTGGAGTTACACTGGTCGTGTATTCATAAGTGAACATAAGAAAGTTGTATCTTATTTATTCTAAGTCTTTCCTATCCCCATCTCTCTTCCTTCCCTTCATTCCCCTTTGTCTAATCCAATGAATTTATAATCTTCCTCTCCCTACCCTCCCTTGTTGTGAGTTAGCATGCAATAACAATCTTGAAATAACCTTGCTGCAATCTGGTCACTTCTTCATATTGTATCACACTTGTCCATGCCCCCCGTTCCTTTCCAGGTCACCTAGAAACTGTCTTTGTTTCTACTTTCCAAATACCTTCCATCTAATTTTTTCTAATTCTCTTCAAAGACACTTTCAGAAATGTCACCAATAATGTTTTCCAACCTTCAACCTTCATTTCCTTCATGGAATTTGACCTTATTTACAATCTCTTGTTGAAATTATTTCCTCTCCCTTTTAAATTATATTATTCTGGTTCCTTCCCATCTCTGTGACCAATTCAGTTTCCAGCCAATTCTGGTTCATTTTCATCTTGTTCCTAAGTAAAAACCAGAACTCAGCTTTCCTGACTTCTGTTTCAATTCTCCTTCCTTGATATTAGTCAGGTATGTCACCACACTCTCTCATTCTACAAACACTGACCAATCAGCAACTATGTATAAACACCATCTGGTTTAATGACTGGTATTTGAATTGACTTGGTTCTTTAAATAATCTTTGTAATTTTTTTCAAATTGCTATAAAACTTATTTGAGCTCATTGATACAACATGTACCTGCTTAAGGTCACTGACTAGATAGTACACAAGGTATGCTTAACACTTACTTTATAAAGACTTAGTTGCTCCAATATGTCTTTATATCTTTACATCAGAATTATCCACCACCATTATCTAGTCATTCTGCAAGGTGAAAAAAACTTGTTACATTTTTGTTTTCTGGATAATTTTTACAATGTTGTTGTTACTATTGCTGCTTTAGGAAGTTTTCTTTTTAAATATAAATATTCTTCACAAGGAAAAACCATTAAGCAATTTATAACTTGATGACTTAAATACACAAAAGTGGGAACCTCAGTAACCTTTGAGAGAAAGAGAGAGAGAAAAAGACATATGAAGGGTGGGACACAAGGTACTGAGGGAAGCCTCTGGATGTGAAAGGCAGGAGGAAGTCTGGGGAGCCACTTCATAGGGATGATGAGGAAAAAGGGAAGGGAAAAGAGAGTGAGAAGGAGTACATTGAGTCTTGGGGCTGCCTTGAACAGAATATGGACTCTCTTGCAATAATTTATTCTGTTCTATTTTATTTTCCAGGTTATGTTAAAATATAAGAAGTTTAGGGTTCAAGTCGGAACCTGTCTGTTGAATTGCCTGAGCAGAAGAAGTAATACAGAGGACATGTCACCATGTGGGACACAACAGAGTCAGAGAAAGAGGGCTTGCTAGATGGAGCAGGCTCTTAGAGTCTGGACAGCTTTATAGTTAATTCCACATGGTGACATGTTCAGTTGTGCTAAGGGAAGATGTACAGTCATAGCTAGGAAGCAAGATGCTATTGTAGCTATAGATCCCACCTTCATCCCAGGTTTTAAAGATATCCAAGAAAGAAAATGTGAGCTAAAAGTTCTTCCCTAGAGCATTTCTGAACATTGGAATCATTTTTGAAGCTCTTTTAAAAAGTTACATGAATGTTGTCTTTTCTGAAAATGTTCAGGAATTCTGGACGTAAGGCATCTCTGCACATATGCATGCATGTGTGTTTGTCTCTACCTCTGTGACTTTAATGAGCATTCAATGTTAAGAACAACTAAGCTGGAAATTTGATGAACTCAGATTGATTAGATAAACTCCACCATGGAAAGAAGAGGGGAGCCTCTGTTTCTGTGTTAGGAAACAAAATGCAGTTAAATTTAGGAAGCAGCCTTTATAAAAGCTGATGGCAAAGCTTCCTATGAATGCTGCAAAGGAAAGTGTCATGAAAATCAAAACGAATATTCTCTCTAGAAGCTTCCTACAGAGACAGGCATACTATCTTCTTTAAAAATCTGCATTTTTGTCCAATTTCCCTCCTCCCCTCTGCAGAATTTCCAGGACACTGTGCTCACACACTGTGGTCTCTGCTTTTCCAGTGCGTAGCAGGCTTTGTTGGTGCCTCAAGCACCTTTGCTCTTCCTTAGGCAGTGGCACAAATTTTCCTCCAATATCTGCCTAGTCAAAGTGACTTATTTTCCAAGGACAGATTCAACCAGCTCTACTGACCATGGCTGCCCAAAGTGTTCCTTTCTCTAAGCTCTGCAGTAGTGTGTACAATTTATCTTGCAGCTGTAATTTTTTGAACTCCTACAATGTGCTAAATACCCATCATATTTAAGAAATGGAACCAGGAGAACAGAAGTTTAGCTGATCTTGATCCCATATTCCTTTCTTTAGGCCAGGCTGCTGCATCTACTACCCCATACCACCTTGTACTCTGATTAAGTAAAATTTATCTTCCTCTTACCGTGCAAGATGTTTACGGCCACCTGTTATGTAATATGCATGTTATAAATCCTATAATGTCTTCCATGATTTTCAAAAAAGTAGAGAAAAATGAATTGAACATTACTAACCTTACAGGAATTAGCAGCAGCAAGAAGTGTAACTTTAGCTATGGTCCATGCTAGCACTTGGACGTCTGGACAGGTTGCAGTTCCTCGGGCATCTTAAGTCTTAAGTTTCTAGGCATTTTACAGTAAAATTTAAACATAACATGAAAAAAACCCACACTTTTTTAAAAAAATAAGAGTTCTATAATAAGCTAAGTAAGCCAAATTTTAGCAATTACTGAAGAATTAACAAGATATAATAAGGGAAAAGTAAATCTACTAGTGCTGAGACTTAGATATTCATAAGGGATATGTCCCAAGACCTTCTCAAATCCCCAAGTATCACTATAATATCTAATTTTCCTCATAAAATGCAGTAAAGTATAACTGAGATATTTAAATGATCCCCATAGACTCCTAATGATTCTATAGAAACAGAACTAAAGTCATTTATAATGCTATTAACATAAATTCTGAATTGAGCACTGGCTGAAACATTTTCAAACATCACTTTTTCTTGTTCCCATATAGAACATATGGTGAATTCATTTTTGTCTGTGTCATCACTGTATTTATTCAGAACTTCTATTTTCTGGCCAAGACTCATCAATTTTTTTAATGATTTCAATTTTTCTTAATTTCTAGCATAAAGATTAGCAACTGACTTTCTTTGGGAGTCATTTATCACAAAAGTTTTTTGATCAGCTCAAAAATTTAGTTTAGACTTCTAAATAAAATTTTAAAATGTCAAGGCTACACTTCATTGTAGGATTTAACAAGGAAAGCACTTGACAATGCAGCCCATTCTTAGACAAGTGATTCACTCACTGTGTGATTCAGATTCCTGACACAATTATGTATTAATATATGCTCTGTGGAATCATTCACAAATAGTTGAAATTGCAAATGTGTGGTCTATGAACTTCACATTTACTGCTGTATATAGTAGCTTTCTTTAATTCTTGCTTCTGTTATCTATCAATAATAATAATATAGAATTCATTTTTTGTCCATGCATTTACAACTTATTTTCCCAGAGTTTATGATTTATTTTACTCCTGATACTATGATACTATGCCAGGGATTTAAAAAAAACAATGTAACATAGTCTCTGGCACATGATGAGTCACCACTGTCATTTTTTGATAACTATTTTGAATTGTCTTCATGCTCAAGCATGAATACAGTGTTTGGCTTGTGGCAGATAAAGATGCCATTAAGACAGAGAGCCTAACAAAATAATCACTTTCAAAGACAGAATTCCTAGACCAAAAATTTGCCTGTAGTTCTCCTTTGATATCACTATCACTTGCTATATTTATTTTTATTATATTGTGTTTACTAATATATATGTATATATACTAATAAATATACATCTATGTACAAACACATATATTTGTGCATCTTTAATAAGAACTGAATGAATTTGTGAGAAATTTTAAATTGCTTTATACACATACATTTTTATTTAGCTGTTTTAGCTATTTAAAAAAAATTTAAAAGCATTATGGCATTTTTAAGGGGATGAATTTAAAAAATGAAAGCAGGAAAATTACCACAGAGACCTCCTGTGTGTGCCATCATTTAAAAAAGCAGCTCAGAGTTCAGTGCTTCAAATACAAGAGCTGGGCAAGAGCGACACATGGTTCTGAACAGTGGACTAAGGCATAGAAATATCAGACGAATTCTCAGTGTTCCTAAGGATGCAGTTAGAGGATAACTAACAATGATTGTCTCAGTTGGGATGAACAAGATCTATACATACAAACATTAAGACAAGAGATAAAGCATTCTTCTGATGGAAGAGATTCTCTGGTTATAGGTGAGATAGTGACAAGAATCTCCCATTAACACTACAAAGTGGTAATTCTGTGAATACCCACCGTAATCTAAGCATTACAGAGCTTCTAAGTAGAACCTTAATCAGTTATATGCTTAATATAAGCATAACACTCAATTAATTTTATATTACCTATATTATGTCAGAAGAGAAGCTACCCTTTATTCTTTAGCTTCTCTAAACAGATGGCATCATCATTTAATTTGTAGCAAAACACAATGTACAGTGCTTTAAGGAGTTCAGTTTCTTAGTTCTGGTCTTCTTTAGTCTTCCTTCCTCCTTTTCTCTTTTAAAAGGGAAATCTCACCCCCTACCTGTAACCCATATGAACATGAGTGCAAACATCTACAGTTTTAGCTCTTTTTGAAAGATTTCATATAAAGTATGACAATATGTAGCTTTGCAAAACATTTGAATCATACAGTGAGCCTAGTGTGAGTCACTTGGCTATGAATGTACCCAACTTTTACAAGCTTTCTAACACCTGTATCTCAGTTTTGTGTTCTTGCATTACACAAAGCTGGATAGCAGAAACAGGCAATGATTATATAAGCCATCTCAGCATAACTTGTGCCCTGAAGTAGCATTTCATTCTAATAAAGTTTTTATGTAAAATTATGGATATTTTGATAGTGATTAATGCCTATGTTGTACCTTTGAGTATCAGTATTATGATTGCTCTTCCTGGTTGTTATTGAAAATGAAAACTAGGATCTTTAACTTTGAATACCTCGAATTCTTTGAGCAAAGAAAAATCTTAATTACATGAATTTACATCTCTAATATACCATGCCTAAATCCCAGGCTCCTTCTCTCCCCTTATCCTCTGGCTCTACTGTACATATCTCCTAGTTGAAGTTATGTATTTGTTAATGTTTCCATTAGAATGGAAGCTCCATGAGAACAGTATCTTTGTCTTATTTACTATTAAGCCCTGACAGAGTAGCAGATGAAAAAAATATTTGTTAAATGAATGAATTAATGAGTATCACCAAATAAGGTTCTTAGAGGTGTATTGTGCAACATGCAACAAGTGGCAAACATTGCTATGCAAACAAGATAAGTGTGGCTGATGATGTCTGACTGTTAACCATGCACATACTTTAGTTACTGCACAAGTTCAGTTTTTCATTAAGCAATAACTATGACAATGAGACACAACAAGCAAATTATATAGAAGGGAACAGACAACCATCTTTGCAATTTCCTCGGAGGTTCTGCTAATTGAAAAGGAGCACACCCTGACTTTTATAGTCAGAATAATCGCTATTTATTTTTATGACATCATTTTATACTGTATCCAGATGAAATACATAATATTTAATCTCAAACAGTTGTTAATTTCCTAAATAAGAAATAAAGAACATAGATAAATTATTCTTTGTATGTTAAAATTTTATATGTCTGCATAATAATCAATAGTGTTATCAAGTTTGGACTTGAGATTTTCAGAAAAGCTAATAATACATATTTTTATTGTGGATTTTGGTGTTGTAGAATGATGAGAAATATCATGGAAATAAAATATCAAAATATTTACATTCTTTGTAAATTTATATATTGGTCAAGATTTATAATTATAGTAAAATAATCTGATTGTCATTCTTTTTTGTGTAATTTTGAGTTTCAAATGTAGGTTTAGACATTTATCTATTGTGATGATTATTTATGATGACTCAAAGTTATTTCTTACCCTTACTCTTTAGTAACCAGCAGAGTACTCCTCTAGCATCACTTTAATCCAGGATTAAATATAGGAACTAAGGAAAGCTAAGAGTGTACATTTATAACTCTGATTATACCCCAAAGTGTATACTTGATGTTGAATGTGCTTGTAATATAAATGGCTATTCTCACTCTAATATGGTTAATTCAAAGCTAATGGCATCACCACAAAAATGAGTTTATGCAAGATTCAAATTGGTAGCACTTTCATATTCTAAAATATATTTTGTAATGTTCATTGATATTCATGAAATCTTAACAAAATTCAAATTACCAGTATGCATCTTCTTTGGCCTTCTTTGATAGAGCTTTAGGCTTAAATTCATCCTACCAAATTGTCCCCAAACCAGGAAGTAATAATCAGAAGTTACCTCTCATTACCCTCAGATATATTTTCACTAACTTGTCATATTTTAAGCAAAATATTAGCTTTAGTAAATGTGCAATGAAACAAAGACATGAAATAAAAATCGCTTAATAATGAAGAACTGGTAGGATAGATTAACAGAAATTCAGAGTATTGTTTTCTACATGGACTAATTGCAACATAATCACAGTAAAACTTCAATAAACTTTAAGTAGATTTAATTATTTAAAAGTAAGCATACACCTCTCAGATGATTAACAAGAGTTTGGGGAGGATGCTTCCTAAAAACATACCTATATTTTAGGTAGTCTGAGCTACACCCTCCCCCTTCACCCCCCACACATACTAGTTGGAGCTCTCTTACTTATTTTAACTAATGTGTCTTGGTAATGTATAACCCTATTCATGCTTTCCAAATATTTTATTATATTGTCCAGTTATATCACAAGTAATATTCACTTATTCATCTATTTAATGTTTCTATTGAGCAATCAAAATAGAAATATATATATATCCCTAAGGAGAGATAAATGAAAAAATTAATTCTCTTAATGATTTTAGCAAGTGTGCATGATGTGAATAGGGAAGGGCATTATAAATAGAGGAAATGACATTAATAAATTCTGGCCTGGTAGTTAAAAATAAGTGGATTAAGATGACTATCCTAATACATTATATAGTGATTGGTTTGAACTGTGTATCATGGTTCATATGTTTAACATATTCTATGGTTTATTTCTTAGAAAGAATTGTGACCATAATATAATAGAACTGTTTTAAAATGGATCCCTTTCATGTATAAGGTTCATAGTATTGCCATTATGAATAGGTATATTTAGATATCTTAGTGGTGTAGGTGGGAATTTGATGATTCATATGAGAGTTGAGGAAGGATCTATATTTATCTAGATATGAAAGCCCTACATGATCTACCCTGTCTTACTGGGGAAAGAGGAGATGTTAAAGACTGATTGTTTGATTATAGATGGGTGCTCTGCATCAATTGAAAGATCTACCTCTGTATCCTTCTCCAGTTGTCCCCACGGTAATGTATAGCTTCATAAATTCCCACTAGTGTCACACTCAGGGTTATTGACAACCTAGGTCTTTTAACAGGTAATATCTTCCAAATGCCTATTTTGGTCTGCTTGATTTTAGTAAAAATTTGTTTTGTTTAAAAAAAAAAAAAGCACCTAGCAACCAAAGCAAGGGAATTATGAGCACCATGCATACAGAAAAGGTTAGTTCAGTATTATTTTTAACAAAACCTGAAAACAATCTCAAAAGTAAAAAAAAAATGAGAAATAAATAAAGAAATAAAATAGAGTATATTTATATACTACAGAAATTATTATGTGAATATTAAAAGGACATTTTTTAAAAGTTCAGTGACATAGGAAATGTACATGGTATACATGGTATGCACATGAAAGCTATGAAGCTGAAAATGTTTAACATTAAACATTTCTTTACTCAAAGGAAATAGAAAGAAATACACCTTATAATTATTGCTGCTGTTTACTTGTTTCATTGTAAGTAATTTTTATTTTTATTCAAGCTTTTACTTTCTTCCACAATAATTAGGAACTCATCTTTTATAATTAGGAGAATGCTTTTTAAAAAATAACATTTGGAGAAGGATTTAATACAGAAGAATTGTATCAATTATGGTAAAGATTTGTTCTTGCTTTTTCTTTCAAAAAACAAAAAGATATGATTTTAATCTGTAGTGGGATAGGAAAGAGATTCGTGTGAATTTGATGAGCATAAGTATTGTGAGAATCAGCCTACTCTGTCTCTCACTAGGGATGATTTGAAGAAAACAGTAAGCTCGAGTGAGTCAGGCACAATAAAGTTAATATATGTGAGCGTACTTGATAAACCAGTAACTGTTATGTGTGTGTTAGTTTTGATATTGTTTGGGAATGATGTAGATAATTTTGGAATCCTATCTAAGCCTGCAATTTCAGTAATATGTTCACTTAACAAAGTTTATTCTTTGAGTTTCTGGCTGTCATATTGTAAGAATTTAGAGTTGTTGCTTAAGTCACAACTGATACCTTTAAAAATGACATATGGTCTCTTTCTCCTTTCATATATGCAGGTCTTCGTAACCTAGCAAATTAACTTTTTCATCATGGTGTTAATTCTAGTTGTGATAAATATAAAATAACTAATTAAAAAATACTTGTTACATACTTTTTCAATATCAAGTAAGGTTCTGATAGTTCAGATTAATTTTGTTGTTGGTTTTCTTTATTTATTTTTGTGGATATTTGTCACCAACTGCAATCTGCCTTCCATCTTTATATCTCTCTGACTGCATACTCACATATTACTGATGACTTTAAGTGGGACAATCTTTCCTCTTGATATTCTCATTCTTCCTGATTTCTTTGCAGTATTTTATATCAGGTCCTATTCACATCTCTTTTATTGGAGTTGCTTTTCTTCTCTGTTGTATTTTTTCTAGTTGTTTGTTTTTTCTCTTTTTGACCATTGCAAAGATGTTACATATTCATATCAATAATCACAGAGCCCTTTTCTTTCCATCTTCTAATTTGTTCACAGACTTCAAGTACCATCTGAATGATAATAACTCCTAACTCTATGTTTCTAAAACTCCATCCTGATACCTAAATTAAACTATA
The DNA here is from genome assembly GCF_052094955.1 of Ictidomys tridecemlineatus. NCBI lineage: Eukaryota > Metazoa > Chordata > Mammalia > Rodentia > Sciuridae > Ictidomys > Ictidomys tridecemlineatus. The sequence goes on along the minus strand of NC_135487.1, from coordinate 80,083,883 downwards.
AACTCAACCAGATTTTTTTTTCAGGTAGATGTCTTGGAGTGACCTAAATTTCTTTCATTATCTTTGCAACCTCCAATCTGTTTGTCTAACATTTGTCACTTTGTGATGAAATTACTAATTACTAATACCCCCACAATAAGGATCTACAGATAGTTCTTGATTTTTATTCCCAATTCTAATTTGTTCTTAAAAGTTTTTCTTAAAATTATATCATAATTTGCTTGAAATCCTCCAATTTTAGATATTCTTTGCTTTTTTCTCTCTAAATGGATATTTATTTATTTTCATTTCTTGTAATTACTTATACATGACAGCAGAATGCATTTTGATTCAGTGGAGCACAACTCTTTGTTTCTCTGGTTGTACATGATATAAAGTCACACCATTTGTGCAATCATATATGTTCCTGGGTTAATGATGTCCATCTCATTCCACCATTTTTCCCATACCCAAACCCCTCCCCTTCCCTCAATCCCCAGAACAACATGCCTTATTAATTATTCTTTGCTTTTGGCCCTTCTCTTTATGATTGGTCTTTTTGCTTGTACTCTATCTTATCCTGCACACCCACAGACATTTATGAGAGCTATGTTTCTAAAACATGGATTTAAACATATGGACTTCTGTCTTTTATCATTTAAGGATAAAAGACACTTTAAGGCACAAAATCTTTTGCAAACTGAGCCTTAACTTTGGAGTAAACTTCTAGGCAGGTCTTCTCCTTGCTCCTTTCATGTACACTAGCTCTCTTTCCATTTCACTGCCATGCTTTAGGGTCTTTTCCTTTCCATCCCTTATCTATTGTTGTTCTACAAGCCTTATTTAGGCTGGTACCATTTAGTGAATTGCTTAACTATAATCACTTTTGCACACACACAGACACATAGACACACACACACACACATACACACTATAGAGCTAAATAAAAATAATCAAATCACTCTACTGTTAATATAGGTTCCCATTCACTTTGTATACACATTAAAAATGGCAAATTGGGGCTGGAGATGTGGCTCAAGCGGTGGCACGCTCGCCTAGCACCACATACAAACAAAGATGTTGTGTCTGCCGAAAGCTAAAAAATTAATATTAAAAAATTCTCTCTCTCTCTCTCTCTCTTTCTCTCTCTCTCTCAAAAAAAATGGCAAATTGGGGTTGTTTTTTCTTTTTTTATATATCAAAATGATACTGTTCATAAAGCTTACCCAGTTAGCTGCAGGTGCTTGCAGGTGCCCAATCAAGGACCAGATTCAATACCTTTCTGTATTCCCACAGCTCCTTTACTTATTAAAAAAAGACAAAGCAATAAGAAATATATGATTTCAAATGTTGCATATTAAGATCTGGGAATATTAGCAACTAGGAAGGTATAAGATGAAATCTCTATAATGCTGAATGCTGTCTTCGCCTAGATTATCCAAAAATCTAATGAGGTATTCTACATCTAGGTGTTAATTATATAAACCAGTAAAGATCACCATAGTTCTCCTTTTTAAATGAAAAAAATGCAAAGTTTTAAATTCTCTAATTTTAACAGTCCTTTGGGTACTTTATATTTGTTGAATATTGCAAAAGCAAATGCCCATCTGTTTTTAGTACTAATATGATTTTGTATATCAAGCAGTTTGAAGATTTTTCCCTTATGCAACCTTCATCAACTGTTTTATCAACAACATAGGCTTCAGGCACTTGCGTAAAGTTGAGTTGGGATAAATGAAAGATCCTTGTCGAATTGGTAATCATGCAGGTATTCAGTGTGAAAAGGAGATCATATTTTAATTTAATTTCAATGCCTCAAGATATTTTCCCTTATGGGCTATATTACCATTCTCTGTCTACATATCCATCTTTTAAGAATCATAGCTATTCTTAATACATTTCAAATTAAGCTTTCCTGGATGTGGCTGATATATATCACTTCCTTCTGCAAGGGTCTCTTGAATTGTATGAGGGGATTGCTCATTATGACATATTCAAATGCTAAATGATTTACAGAGGATTAGAGATATAATCCTAAAGGCCACATATATATTCTACTGATTCAAACAAATTTCAAAATTTCAAGGTCCTCAGTGGTTATATCTTGATTGTAACTACTTTGAGGACAAAGTTGATACCTTACTTTGATGTCTTCTAGCCCCTTAGCTCTTTTCTCAAGGAGAATGGTCATGAGCTGCCACAGAAGCATGGGTCTTGGCTACTTTTGTCATGGCTCAGATAATGTATGTTGGGCAAAAAGAGACTATCTATGGACTAAGTAAAAAAAGGTCAACAGCCCTTGAAGGAGTATGAGACCATATAATTCAGGCACTCAGACCATTTTATACTGGACAGTGGCTAACTGCCTAGAGCAATCACTAATTGCAAGGAACAGAAACTGACTCTGGCTATATGATGTCTGACAGAATCAGAGAAAGGCAGGAATTGTAGATGTAGATGGATATGTAGACTCAGAAAAGGGGCAGAAACCAAAGGGTCCAAAGAAGGACGCCAAGAATTATGCAGCTAACAGGCAGCCTCTGCTAGTGCTGTTGCCCATCCCTATTGCCATCCTGGGTGCTGTCAAGAGACAGCCTACCACGTGTCACCACAAATGAACCTTGGCTACTTTTCTGATGGAGAGATTAAAATTTTTGGTTGAAGTTTCCATTAGCCCACTATAGATCATATACTCAGTTGCAAGAGAGTAGAGCAGAAAACTCTCTCTCTAATGGCTTACATAATGGGAGCCAGTTACTGTGGCACATCCAGGCTCCATAGGGTGGGAGTTCTCCACAAAATAAGAAAGCAAACAAAATGTTGGGAAGGCAAAATATTAAGAAGCACGTGGTTGGCAGTGAACCTTCTTTGTGGATTTGATTTCAAAACATGGATTCTACAATATATAGCAGGAAAATTGAATTGGACAAGAGAAAAGGCAATAAGGTAATAAGAGTAGACATAGAAATGAAAAGAAAGATGCTATGAAATAAAAGCAGATTCATTAGCATTGTGGTTTCTAATCCTTAAATCAATAGACACCCACTCTAAAAGGAATAAGAAAGCAAAAGCTAGTCTAAAGAGCTGCTGTATATCCTATAAGATGAATGAGAAAAATCCTAGTCCCCAGAGAAATGTGTCTGTGTTACCAAAATATTTCAGGCTCTTTCTTACTTTCTGTGTGTATATCTGTAATAAATTCCCAATATGGGGTGCACCACTGACCATGTTTCCTTGATACCTGAATTTAAAATAGATAACTCCTTTTTACACACACACACACACACACACACACACACACACACATCTTGTGATGTATACTCTTATAAACCACCACACAAGTGTAAATAAATTGGTAAAGAATTGCTCATGGTTCGAGTAAAATCTAGTATTCATGAAGTTTATGTCAAGAGCTTATGAATATCACACTTATAAAAGGCCATGTTTAGAAATTCCCTCATCTCATGTTTTCACATACAGTCTTTTTACAAAGTTACCCCACTTTTAGTATCTCCAATCATTTTCAGCTCAAAGAGCGAAATAAGTCCAAAGAGCTGGCAAGAACAAACAAACAGAAAAGTCCTAGACAGTTCTTTCCTGCTCTTATAGCCGCAGTAGGAAGAAATTCCTTAAGGAACTGTACCAACTTGTTATGGATGAGTTCTCCTTAGCTGAAACCATTCATTGCCAGGGGATTGAGGTTTTCTCTGCTATGTTATTTAAAATTGCCTCTGCGGTAATTCTTTCTTGCTTGAATTTCATCAAGTTCCCAGGACAGAAGCATGACTTCCCCAGACTCTCTTCATCCTAAATGTGTCTATCAGCATAGTGGGTGCTCCAGGGCAGAATGCTGTTTTACACTAGCCTCCTCCCTGGATTGGTTAATCATTCACACCAATATGGGATTATAAAGATACTGAGGTTTTATGCTTGTGGTTGTTTCCCAACTCTGGTACTGGAAAACATAAGCAAAGTGAATAGACCAACAGATGTATAAAATATCAATTGTTACAGTGTTTACACTAATGCTCTACATTAAGAAAACAAATTCCAATCTGCCTGAAGTCTGCAAAGAATAAAAACTCCTTATTATACACTTAAATACTCACTTGCCCTCATCCAAAATAAATCCATACATAGTAGCACAGGCAGCTGCCTGCACTTCATTACCTGCTGAAATGATTTAGTGTGTTCTAAGCTGTGATTAGGAAACTTGCTGGGGTTCAGTTCAGCTCAGCTGGCCCACAATTTTGAGCATCTATTGGTGGTATCAGTAGAATATGTGCACAGCCTGCCTCTACAATATTTAGATTTCCCAGATTGTGCTTCATAACCTCATAATAAGCAAACTATAGATGGCACCCTCTATGCATGGCAGATAATACTAGCAGTGGAGACCACCAGGAATTAGATAAAATTGGAAGATCTGTTGCCGGCAGTGGTCCAGGGGTCATGTCCTGTCTCTTGGCTCGGGTGTCCTCACAGGAGTAAGTTGCAAAACACAAAATGTATTTCAAGTACAGCAAAGTTTATTAGAGGAGAAAGAAAAATGTCCCCATGGAAAGGGAAAAAGATATTTTCAAAGAAGAGAACAGTATGCTACCCCTTTGTCGCTTAGTTTTTGGGGGATCTTAGGAAAGTTTTTCAGATCCCACTTCTCAACTTTTGACTGACAGTAGGATTGCATCACATTTCTAAGTCTCTGCTGCTCATGGACTTACCCACAAGTTCTCAAGCAAAACCCATGGTGGAGGTTTTACTCTTATAATGACATGCTAAATATGTAAAGGCAGCTCTCAGTGACATTGGTCCACGCTGAACATTTCTAACTGGAACTTGTTCTTTCAGACTTTATAGTCAGTAGGCTTTGCTTTTAGTTATCCTGTTTTTGTGGGTCTTGGAATCTTTGGTCTATATAAAGTTCACAAAAGTCCCCCCTTCAGGGTAACCTTTGTCCTTCTTCTCAATAGGTAACCTTTGTCCTTCTTCTCAACAGGGCAAAGGCTTACCCTCCTGGGGCCTGAGAATAGCTCTACAGATACCAGGTTGTTTGCAGAGGAATGTAACATATTCTTATTGACTTAAGTCAGAGCAGGGCCAGAATGGCTTTGGGTAAATTGCTTCTTAAGAGAAAACATGTGGAGTGCCAGTACATTGGCCCTATCTATAGAATTATCCCTTTAACTTCACTATCTGCTACCTATCAGTAGAAGGGCAAAAGGTTTATTGGGGGAGTTGTGCCTGTGAAAAGAAAACAGGAAGATGGATCAGGCAAGGGTAGATGTCAGCCCTGATATAGATTTGAGAAAATTCTGACAGCCCAATTGGGAGCAACGATTTTCTACTGGAGGAGTCCCACATTGGACAGAAGCCTGTAGGACACCTTGTACCCCACTTGTCCTGCCAATGTCCTTCATCCTTTAGAGAAACAGGACTTCAACTGAAGGTTGAGGCAGACTTAAAGAAGTGAACAATGAGAGGCTGTCAGCCCACTCCATTCTGGCAGCTGGGCAAGTCTCTGAAAGAGGATCTGAGTGATATCTACCTGTATCTGCTACCTGCTTTTGCATTTGTTTTATAAGACCTCTTCAGATCCTAATTATCACTTTAGCATAAGTACTCATCAGTTCTGGATGAAAGGTTTTATAATTTCTCTACCATTTAAAGTCGACATTTAAATGGAAGTATACTATCTAACTTTCAGGGACTGAGTTTAGCTTCTGTTTCTTGGATGCAATGTGGGGTTGCTAGAATAGAAACTGAAGGCAGTTACGTAAAAAGATAGTAATAGCAGTGTGAGGAAAAGACCTCTAAGACATTTACTGGCTAAAATAGTGCATGAACTGTGGGCAGGAGGTGTTCATAGATAGTTCATTGGTCAAATAAGATCCTTTCCAACTTTACTACCATTAGGATTGCCATCTGGGAGCTAGCAGAGAGGTAGTCAGAGAACCAGAAACTTATTACAGAGGATAAAAACAGTGACTCAAAACACCTAGCAGTTAGGAATCATCTTAATAGTGAATGTCAATTCTCATTCATTGAATAAAAATGCAAGCTTCTGAGACCAAGCACTTGGGAATGGAAAGCACCAATACTAAGCATGTCAGAGAAGTGGTACACTAGGGAAATCCTGTCTGAAAGCAAGAAAAACCAGCACTATCAAATTGGCACATTGAAAAAAAATGCATTTAGAAGAATACAAAAGCCCCTTTCACTGGAAAGAATATGGGAAAACTCTCCTCCCCCACTAGACACCAGGAACCAAGGATAGGGAGTTTGGAGAATGATAAAAGGTTAAAGATAGAGACTCAGGATTCTTAAGATTCAAACATAAATGTCATGTGCTGTCTGAGCCTTCAGGGAGGTTTTTATGGACTTACAGGCCACAGTAGGCACAAGTGCCCTCCAGACATTTTTGCTAACTGATGGAGTGCATTAAGAGACTGTTTCCAAACTCCACTGATGGGAGAGCAAGAACTACTGCTATCTGTATCTCCAACTTATTTTGGCTTCAATAAAGAAGAGAGACTAATGTTTTGCCCCTCAATGAGAAAAGCTGGTATATAATTAAGAATTCTTCACTCTTTCATTCAACACAATGTTTGTTGATTGTCTTTCATGTCTCAGGTTCTGTGCTAAGGGATTAGGATCAGAGTAAGATATAACCCTTAAAAAACTAATAGTCTAATGGAGAGAAACTGATTATAAAACAGGGACAATGATTATCAAACTGTGATAAGTGCAGTAATAAAGAAAAGTTATGGAAGCACTAAAGAGGTAGTCATTTACTAACCCACCCTGGACTGAGACAGGATGGGAGGATTGGTCCTAAGGGGTTGCTTCAAAGGGTGTTTCTCAAAAGGGAAGAGAAGGGCACTCTGAGTAGAGTAGGGGGGCATTGAGAAAAAGTGTTAAATGAGAATCAGAGTCAATGATGCATGCCTGGGGAGGACCCAAGACATAGGTTAGCCTGTGCCGCCTTCTATTTAAGGCACAAGGAAATAGGCATATGCATGTGTTTGTGTGTTTGTTGTGAGTTTGAATGGTGTGTACATAGATACATATCTCTTATACATATGCTTACAACATTTTATAATCACAATATGTATTTGTTATATGTATTATTCTCTTCTGGATTGCAAAGTATTTTTATTTTTATTTTTTTAAAGATTAGGTATAGTATCTTTAAATCTCTCCTGTCTGACATAATGCATAGTATGTAAAGTAATTGTTATTAAATTACCCTGAACCCAATAACTTTATTATACTCTAAACTTTCTTCTAAGTAAATAGAAATAAGAAAGGCAGTCTCAAGCTGGGCATAGTGGCAGATGATTATGATCACAGTACTCAGGAGACTGAGGCAGAAATATCATGAGTTCTAGTCCAGACTGGACAACCTAGTGAGAGTCTATCTCAGAAAAAGAAAAAAAAAGAAAATGTCATTGTCAAATTTTGCAGTATAATCTCTATTAATTCAGCAGTATTTGATAAATGTCTACAATGTACCAAGTACTATGCTACATGCTCTGAAATAATCTGAAATGATAAAGCAGGATCAAAATCTTTTTCTTGATACTGAACACTCAACACGTACTTCATTATGTGCCTGAGTTAGTCCTTAGTGTGCTGTGAACTCCTTATTTCACTCATGTTAGTATATAGAACAGACTAATTGCAATGCCTCATGGTCAATATTCGCTGAAAGTATAGAACCCATATTGCTTAGAATGTTCCCGCTTTTACTGTTCAATTTATATGAGTCCCCTCAGAATTATTTAAAAAATTTACATGAAGTTTTATGGCAATCCAATTTACCTATAATATAATGAGCACCTTTTAAGATAGAGTTTGAAGTGTTTTGACCCATTTCTATACCTTTGAAAATCACAGTCAAGATATAGAATATTTCCATCACTGTCAAAAATTGTCTTGTGCCTCTTTCCACTGAATCCCTCCCCCAGTCCCAAACCTCAGTCAGACAGAGCACCTGCTCCTCTGCTTTCTAGCAGCATAGTTTTTCATTTTCTGCATTGCATATAAGTCTACTGACATATAGCATGTATTATTTTGTGTACTTTTTTAACTCATCATTTTTTAAAATCAATTTCAAGTTATTCGAGAATTTAGTAGTTTATTTATTGTTACTGCTGAATATTATTTTGTTGTGTGAATATATACAACTTGTTTATTCACTCACATATTGATGGATATTGGGATTGTTTTCATTTTTGTAGCTATCTTGAAAAACATTCTATGAACATTCATATGCAAGTCTTTGTGTGGAATTGTGTTTTTATGTATTTTGGATATATAATTAAGAGTGGGACTTCTTGATCGGTTGGCAAGTCCCTGAATATCTTTATAGGAAATCACTAAAGAGCAATTCTAAATGGTTTTACCACTATTAGCAAGCTTAAGTCAGAAAAAGAGATTCGAGAAGGACACATGCTAAAATATAATTTAAAATATCTGCATTTCATCCCATTTTTAATAGTCACTGAAATTTTACCTAGAGTAGTTGGCTACTAGGAATAGTTAACTCTTTTCTACCCTATTTTGTTGACAGTAGGATAAATACATCCTTTTGCCTATTACTTTGCAGCTACATCTAGTCTTACAGGTATAAATGAAAAAGAAACCTTTTATACTTCTAGTTTACAATTGATAGCTGAATTTCACTTTGGGGAGCAATTTTGCTAAAGAAGACGATAGTTTAGAACATGATAATGGGAAAGAAAATTAAGAAGATAAAATTGGTTATCAGATTAAACTTCTGAGCTCCATTTTTCTCCATCAGAAAAGGAGACATGAAAAAAAATGCTAGCCACCTCTTGTCATGTCATGTGAATTAAGACTTAGGAGTTCCTTAGTGGAAAACATTTTATAACTGGTAAAATTTTTCTGTGAACTCATTGTAATGCCAGCTTCTAAGAAATCCATTTTGAAAAGAATTGTACAGAGTGAAAATTACCAGGTAAATTGGAGAGAAATGTTTCTTCAAGCCAAAAATTTCACTTGTAATTTAGCTTATCAAGAAATTTTCACAGTCTCATTCTATAGGGCTTGTTCCTTTGTGGAGAGCATGAAACCAATGAGATTTGATGCCCTAAGTAATTGCCTGCCCTACAATGGAGAGGTCATCTTAAGGGCCTCAAAAGTAGAAAGGTGGATCCTTTCTGTAGAATCCCTTTAATATGGAAATAGAGGCATAATATTTCCAGGAATGAAAAATTATCACATATCCTTAATTAAGAAATAAAACTTTAAAAATAACCAGTTTTGCACAACGGAAACCACTGCAGCAAGCAACGTACTTAGTGCTACATTTCTTAATATCTGTTGGTATGTTGTTTGGTATTCATAGGAATTTCTTCCAGAGCATATCAACTGCAAGCAGACACTAAGCTGTTGTGAGTAAAATGTTCAAATGGGACAAATTTGTCTCTAGGATACTTGTATCCACTTTTCAGTACTTTGCAAGTATGGTGGAACCTTCACCTCATGTTGTATCCTAAAGATCACCAATTGCTCCCCAGGTCTGTCGATCATTCCTTAAGGGCATCAGGTGCCTTCCTGCTAATAACACCACAGACTTCTATCACAGGAAACCATTTTGTTGCTCAGAGCTATTGTGGGTGTGCACATGGATAACAAAGGTATTGGCGTGCGCGTGTGCGCGCATACACACACACACACACAGACCAGCAGCTGCTATGGAAGAGATTCCAAGTCATGGTCAAGGTTGGGCATTATTGATACCTGAAAAAGCAAATAAAAATTTACTGATCCAAGGAGACTTTATGTATATTCAGCACTAAAAGGCTTGTTAAGCTATAGTTTTTGCATAATTTTTATTATTTTTCTTCAGAGTTACTCCTAAGTTTTTAAAGTAATCTTAGATTTTGTGGTTTTAAGATATCATCTATCATAAAATATATTCAGGTATTTCTTAAATATCATCAGAGTATAGATTTTGATGGGTACATTAAAATACATTGAAATAATATTCCAAGTTTTTGGTGATTCTTGATTCATTGACAAAACAAGTACTTTTTGGCATGCCTGGAAAAAGAATTGCTTTGTTTTCGTTGCTTTATGTTGGTGTTGATATTATTTAATATTCAGTTTTAGAGATAAGAGAAACTTTTCTTCTTTCCTGGAGTTATTAGAAAGACTTAGAAATTGTCTGAAATTTGCTCATTTCAATAAGATTCTCAAAACTGGCTTATTAGGAAAGAGAAAGCTATTTCATGCTATCACTAGAAATGAGAAGGTCAAGATGCTGAAACTGCAGAAACACTATTAATTGCTTTTAGATCTTAAATGTTCAGAACAAAAGTGTGAAGAAACAGGAAAGTGTGAATGATTATATTCTACCCTCTAATTCCCTAAAGTAAACATATTCATTCTATCATGTTATAAGCCTCATCATATTTTTGTTGTATTAGAGCATTCCCTATTATACCTGTCAAAGAAAACCTTGCAATTTACAGAATCGTCAATTTCACAATAATGGTTGTCAGAAATTATTTTAAAACTTCTCTAATAATCAAATTTATTTCATCTATGATGATTAGTCAGCTGCTGGTTTGGATAAATATGAAGATTTTCAAAATGTATCTGAACACCATCAACCTCACTCATAGAAATCTAGGAGGGTCACATTATGCTATTTCAAAGAGATAGATGATTCAAATAAGTCACGATTACCAAGGAACTGTCTACTTTTAGAAAACTAAAAAATAGAACAAACTCTAAATTGCTAAACATAGATAAGAGGCACTTGGTTCAAGTAGTCAACCAGTGAAAATCAACAGGAAAAAAATTCTGACAAATGTTCAAAGTAAGTTATAAAGACATGGTGGTCAGTAATATTGAAAGCCACTTGAATATCAGATTATTAGTGTTCACTCTGTTGGAACCAAATAATATTTTAAATTTGTTTCAGTAATTCTTATCAGGCTACCTTCCATGTATTATGCAATTCAAGTGATCTTTAAATTATTGTCAAATTCTACCTTAAAGAGCGCGTTCACAAAGGACATGCAATTCATATCATCTAGAGTTACTGTCATTTCTAGGCTAAGTCCCATGGAAATTCATAACTTAGAAATGAAAGTCACAAAGATGCAACTGCCTTCATAATGCCAATGCAGCAGTTATAAATATTTCATGAACATTGCATGGGCAGGGGCAGATCTCCATTTTCATGAGTTAGAATTTGTACAGCTAAGTCTCCCGATTTTACTATTCATAATGCACAGTATGCCCTGTAGAGCATTCCATATAGTGCTTTTTAATATTTATGTTTAATGAAGAAATTACTGTTCTGAAAAGAGAACAAGCCAAGCCAAAGATTTCTTGTTAAAAGTATTAAGTTTTGCTGAATAGAGATGATAACAATCAACAGAAATTACCTCATTGAAGGATCTTAGCACATAAACACATAACTTTTATCATAATATAGTATGACAGATCAAGACACATTAAAACTAAGTGAAATGGTTCTCTCTAAAGATTAAAACATTAGAAATCTCATCTTAAAAAATTTGAAAGGTTAAAATGCAAAGAACAACTTTCTTTCATATAAAAATATTAATTATAAATAATATATTTGCCTACTATTTCATAGTTTAGAGACATATCCATATTTTCTTGTATTTTTATTTTTTTCAAAAAGCATTTAACTTGTTAAGATAATATTACCAAGTTCAATAATGAATTGCCATTGCATATTTTAAGTTAATTTATCAAAGTGCATTATCAGTACCTGTCAGAATAAATTTTGCACTCAAAGTAATGAAAAAAAAAAAGGACTATTGTGTGTGTTGAAATCAAAGAACATTACTACAGCTAAGTTATTTCAACAGAAAGGATAGGTGTTTGTCCTCTAAATGATACTTGTCCCATGAGAAAATAAAAGCTTGAAAAATCACAGGAATCAAGCACAGGAAAACATCTATTCCTTGCTTTTAAAAATGAGCATTTGATATTTTATTTCATTTTGTCATTTTGATCAATTCTTTCAAGTAGATGAGTGTTGAAAAAATGCTGTTCAGATGTTGGCGACATTTATGAAAGTAGGCTAAAGTTACTGAGCGGCTCCTGAGTAATCCAGGGCTGAATTATTCCATTTTAGCATAGAGTATATATCACATTTGGATGGATGATGAAGTTGCAGATAGATTTTCTTTTGAATGTATTTCAACAAGACAAAGTCTTCTAATAATGAAAGCAACAGGCTTCAGATTGAGTATCATTCACTTGGGAGTTGGCAGTTTGAATATTTTTTATTAGGCTTAAACCAATGCAGGCACTAGAAATTCTGTAATGTTTTCTGAACTTGCCACCAAAAGTTTATGTTTCATTCCTGATATCATTTAATGGAAAATGAGAAACACTTTCTTCCAATTGGTTCTTTGTAATTTTATTTTCCAAAGACTCCCTTGAGGAATTTAACCTTTATGTGATGAATTTGCAGTTCACTTGAAGTGTGTTAACCTTAGTTCCCTAATGAGTCTAGGTGTAATGCTGAGGAGAAATTTGAGAAATATATCATGTAGCTCATTGTCAAGTTGGATTTGTCTTGCACATCTCCAGCTTTGCTGTTGTTCTTATACACATTTTGATCACAATTCTTTAATTATGTTCTATATTTAACTGACCTATTTGAACAGGATCCAGAGCTGGTTCGGAACATCTGTCGCTGGGTTAGGCAAGCTGTTCAAATTCCTTTTTTTGCCAAGTTGACCCCAAATGTCACTGATATTGTGAGCATCGCAAGGGCTGCAAAGGAAGGTAAGAACTAAACTTTTATCTGTTGCCCAGTTAGATAAATATTGGCCTGATATATGTGGCCAAAATGGAGTATATTTTTTTTTTCACAAACATCTGTGTAGATCTTTCTTAGGTTTTAAGAAAAAATATTAAATGCAGCGTCAATCTCACAAATGTAGTAGAGTCACACCTGGATTTTAGATAATAAATAGACCCTAATCTTTGACCAGGGAACACAAGATCATTTATAATTTTTATTAATAAACATGTTTTGCAAACATTAAAAAATTATGAAACAAAGTTAAAGTCACAGCAAATTACTCCAAAGTAAAGAACCCATAATATGATGATTGTGTAATAGTATTTGAATTGTTGTGGTTTTCTTTGGGGTGGGGAGTACCAGGGATTGAATTCAAGGACCCTAGACCACTGAGCCATATCCCCAGCCCTATGTTGTATTTTATGTTGAAACGGTCTCACTGAGTTGCTTAGTGTCTCGCTAAATTGCTAAGGCTAGCTTTGAACTCACGATCCTCCTGCCTCTGCCTCCTGAGCTGCTGGGATAACAGGTGTGCACGACCTCGCCTGGCTAGTATTTGAGTCTTCAATAAGGTTGAAAAAGATATCAGTTCCCACACTATGAAATTTTTTATGAGTTTCTTGTTTATGAGAGAGTCTAGAACATCATCTTAAATACAAGCTCAATAAATATCTATTAATATGCTTATATTCTATTCTGTGGAAAGTACATCCTGACTGGAAAAGACATTTTAAATTATCTGGAAAATTACATAGAATACAAAACATTCAACATCAATAAATCTATCTAATAATTCAGAAAATGAAGTCATGGTAATTAAACCTTTTAAAAAATATCCAACGTTTTAAGCATAACTGTAATAGTTAAATTAGTGTACACATTTGAGAAGAGAAAATTTCCTCACAAGAAGATAGAGTGTACATTTTTCTGGGCATGTGGGTTTGAATGGGTTTTAATCATGGAATCTTTGAGAACTGGAGGCAAACCTTGATGTGTTTTTCACAGGTGGTGCAGATGGTGTTACAGCCACAAACACTGTCTCAGGTCTGATGGGACTGAAAGCTGATGGCACACCATGGCCAGCAGTGGGTACTGGAAAGCGAACCACATATGGAGGAGTGTCAGGTAGGGGTTGTCTCTCTTTACATTATGCTTCCTTGGAGCTTGCTGTAAAGTGAGGAGGTCATGTTGCAAACAAGGGTATCATGTCTTTTATAATCTTGAATTCTTATAACTCATTGCTGGTCGATATTCCTAATAGTGGATAACAGATGGAACAATTGAATGTGAATCCTCAAGTGTCTGTTAGTATCAGATGAGAGAGTGCTGAAATAGGGTCTTGAATGAATTCTATTCTCTTCTATCTATGCTTTCTTCAGAATTTCTCATTGTCATGGTTCTCTTTTCACTTATTATAAAAGCTAATACCATGGCCTTTGAGAGAAGAATATTTGCACCCTAATTATAATACTTTTTGCATAGTCTGAATTAGTTTCCACTCTTCATAGAATTTTACAATCTACCTTTTTCAAAAAGCCATGTTTTCACAAGTGTCTCAAACAAACCATTGAAGCATTGCATTTAAGCTTGAGCTAACAAGACACTGGCAGACCTCACACCTTTGCACTTTCTTTCTCATTCTCAAACACTTGCATTTGAAACTGAGAGAGAAGTTTTTATCCCAAGGTCCTAGTTAGGTCTTTTTGCCCTGTGCACTCTGTTGCTGTGACAACGTGAACTTGGCCTTGCCAAGACAATGCTGTGAGGTTCTTGACTGTACTGGTATGGGGATTAGTCTCCTTGGTGATAGAGAAAGTGGTAAATATACATAACAGAGTGGTGCCCTACTGTTCAAGAAAAGCATTACTGAATTAGACCAAAATATGCTTTTGGAAGAAGCTGGATAGACACAAATAAGGCTCTGTCCATGCTGTGGAATTCTGTTGTGAGAGCATGAAGTGAGCCATGAGCCATGAGCCATGACAAAACAACAACAGCCAAAGGTTATATTCTTCTTTAATTGAATGCCCATCCCACAATGTCAGAACAAGGGAGGCTGACTAGCAGCACCTGCTCAGACCCTGACAGGACATCACTCTCTTTTATCAGGAGCTATCAAACAGGACCTTAACTCTTACTGTAATGCAGAATAAGATAGGCTGTGTAAGCAAGTGCCCCAGAAAGAAGCAAGAGACTCCAGAGTTGGGCCACAGTGTGCACTATGTTTTCTGTCAGCCCATTTCAATTTTTCCAGCCTGCCATGTTGACAGCAAGAGAATAAAGGAGGTCACTGAGGGTGCTGAACATTAAAAATTAATAAAAGAACTATTGCAGTAGTATTTTATGTAAGTAACACCATTCACGTTTTCTCATTTAAGCTGCAATTTCTGAATATTCTCCCATACTATAACTCAGTCTAATAAAACTACGAAATTACAGCATTAGAAAAGTCTTTTGTGTTGCGGTCTTTAAGCACACACACACACTAGAAATTATAGCAGTATCTGAAAACAAGTTCAGCTATACCTCAGGGCCAGTTAGCATTTCCATAAAACTCTATTTCTAAGATTTATAAATTCATATATAAATATTCACTTGGGCTATAAGCTCAACTAAGCCTTGGTGGAACTTTCATTTTAAACAACAAAATATCCCTAACATTTTTAAGGGCTTGTACCTTATTTCTAATAGGTTCTATATTAAGTTCCTTCACATTAAACAATCTGTTTTGAAAATAGCTTTTCCCATATTGACAAAATTAATACAGTTTTTTTCCTTTAAAGCAATGCTTGCATTAGTTTAGAGGTAATAGAATCTGAAAAGCAGTTTAAACAGGCAATGATAATATATTTTAGGATGGAAGCACGTCTATAACAAAGCACCTTCAGAATGAGTTATAGCAAAACCTAGCTAGTAAAATTGTGCTAAACAATAATGGTTTGAAGTTTTAGAGGTGATGAAATATAAAAATGGCTAAATACTATTCCTAGTCTATCAGATGTGACTGTCAGAACTTCAAATGCTATTTCAATTTAGAAATCACACAAAATATGCTGGATATATTTACAAGATTTAGAAAAAAAAATAAACAGCATAGTGCTAATATCTTCCCAAGCGTTCTCTCAGAACACTGGAATGCCTACTTTTAGAAGAGCTGTTTGAGTCATAGTTTTTGTTGTTGTTGTTGTTGTTTCTAAGCAAACACTATAGAGTTCAATTTGGGATAGCTGCCTAATAGCACATGCTCTCTATTGCCAGGACAGGACATCCTACCCTTTCAATATATTCTCTATCTCCTTATTCAATCTGTATTTTTTTTTCTCAGACTGAGATTTCTGTTTGAAATAGGAGTTTGTTTTTGTTTAAACGGGGAAGTAACCTTTGGCTATTGTTGTTTTATCACGGCTCATGGCTACACTTCATACTCTCATGACAGAAAACCTCAGCATGAGAGAGCTTTATTTGTGTCTATGCAGCCTCTTCCAAAAGCACATTTTTAATCCACTGTAGAAAAGTGTCACATTTCGGCTTTGTTCTCTTAAGATGCATTAGCTAATAAGGGGCAGTAACAGGCATTGGGGAGATAAAATCTCGACTAAGGAATAACAGTTGAATTATTATTGACTAAAATATTAGTCTACATTCTAGAGCCATCTTTGCAAACACTGGTTCCCAACTCATGACTGTGTTATGGAATCAAGTTGAATAAACTTGAATCAGCATTTTAGAAAAATGAAATAGAACAGGAAAATGTCTAATGTTTTGCTCTTAGTTAGGATAAGCTTTGGTCAAACTTCTTTTTCAGTTAGACACAGAATATGTATATATATATATATATATATAGCATGATATAAAATGAATTTTTAAATGTATCTACTTCAAAAAAGTTTGAAAGTTAAATGCTGTATTAAGAGAATTTCATTAAATAAAATAAGTAATTAAGCTAATCAAAAGATAGCTTTTACTTGTTGCAATTTAGAGTTATACTAAGCGGGAATATTGGGACCACCTTCTGAGATGTGGTCTTTTATCTTGCTACTTTAGAATGGCATTTTCTCCCCAACTCACCTGTAGGTGATTATGATGGGGGCAGGAACTTGGGGGTGGCTCAAACATATGGACCAAACTCATAAGAGAATGATTTATAAAGCTGGATTTCAATCATGCCAGAAATACCTGGCAAGGTTCATGTTCACAAGTATGGGTCCTTTATAGGTTGAATTATAGATCAGGTGATTTCATAGTGAGAACACTATCAAAAGAAATCTTGTTTGGTATTCATAAGAGATATTTTCATGAAACTAGGATGGCTAATTAGGCTCTCCACCATACAAGAACTTCTCTCTGAATCACTGATTTTTAGGGAATCGTTATCCTCTTCTTCTCTTTGGACAGTAGTAACACTGATAAGTTGTTATTAGCTAACTTTATTAAATCAAACATTAGTTAATTGATGTTATCATCACAAGATTGAGTGGATGATTGGGGAGTGTTTGTGAGTACTGGGAGAAGAAATTAATTGATTTTATTTATTAGATTAGGAAAAAACACTAATGTTATCAGCGACTTGATTAATTATAGTCTTTATCCTTGAGAGAATTATTCATTATTGTTCCTAGTTTTAGTTTGGCTCTTTTTTCCCCCTGGTTTTGTTTAAAATTTTGAACTCTTTTTCTGACCTTGTCCCCAAATAATGAGAACATCTTAATATAGCCCCCAACTCAGTGGTTACTATCACTCATCCTATAAATGGTGTTATCCAGCTGTGGTGTGACATTTTCACATGAAGTCCTCTCTGTGGGTAAGAGTCTTTTAAAGATGGTTAAGAATGAGTCCTTCATAGCATAAACTAAAGATATGGCTTTCTTGAAACTGACTTCATGAAGGTAACCTTTATTCATTTACAGCTGCATCAAGAGAAAGAGTAATTGAGCGTCTTTCCATGGGGTAAACTCATTTGAAGGAGTTTTGTTGTTCCTTGTGCTTTGGATACTTTTTATTATGGAAGATAGGCATGTTCCTTAGATTTGTTGTTGTTTTATTGTCCTGTGTGTATCCTGTTTACTGAACACATGCACACACATAAGAAGTCCTGAATTTGCTCTGAAGAAGGAACTTTAATACTTTGGGTTCAAAGTAATTTACTTTCAACAAACTTAAAAAATTTATTACTCATCGTTTTAAATTATTTTGTAAAAATTTTGTTTTACCAAAGAAAAGGAAAATCTTGTACTTAATTTTAAATTTCAGATGTTTACTTGAAATTATTAAGTATAAACTTGTTGAAATAATAGAACTCTTCTCATTCAGTATTAATAATTATAAATATTTATTGTTGATTTCTGAGTAGTTCACCTAAGATGATCTTTAAGATTGACCTCTCTTTCAGTCCAAATTTATTGATCACAAATAGAATATCACAGAAAGTCTAAGAAATTATTGTGTATTTCTCAAAAACAACAACAACAACAACAACAATAATGGCAAATTACATAGCTGGTTTTAGGGTCTACATGTAAATAATGAATACCCTGAAATTTCTCTATGTGAGCCACTGGGCACTGAGCTCTGACAGCACCTTAATGGTTATGTCTCCTAATAGTGCTTTCATTTAAAACTGACATGGGAAATACTAATAGCAGAAGGCACAGGTTAGAAATATTGCTAGTGATTTGTAGCTCTGTGATGGAGTAGGGCTGAAAATTAGTACAGAGTGTATATTTAGAAAACTTGCACAAATGTGAATCGATCTAGTAGTTTGAAAATAACTTTAGGCATTGCCTCCACTTTGCATATTTTGTGATTAGTTTTAAAATGGTTACTTAGGCTAAATTATTGTGGTCATGCAGTAACTTGGCAGTATGCACCCTGACACTGGGAACTATATAAGTACAAATTCAGTGTGACCCGATCCTATCATGACCTAAGGCTTATTTTGATGTAGGTACTGGTAATTATTTGTGTAAATTTGGGAAGATGATAAAACACAATAGAATGAAAACTCAGAAGTTTTAGTTACATATTGCTTTAAATAACTATTTTCACACATGCAAGTAAGTGGAGATTTTGGCAGGATTGCTTTAAGTTCTTTTAATACATACTACAATTATATCACAAAATACAGTGTTGGTATTTTTTTATTAGGAAGTACTTTTTAATGGGATGGATTTTTTTATGTGTCAATCACATGATTATTGATGCATAAATTCCTTTCAGAAAAACACGCCTACTACCTGTCATAAAATTTAAGCTATTTTAACCATCTTTATCAATAAGAGCCTAAGCTTTAACAGTGAAATGTTTAAAATAATCTGATAGATAAAGATGTAATTTAAATGAATAAAAGTGTGGTGATAAATCATACCAAAAATAAAAATAATTCAAAGGACAGCCTTACATTTTGTTCTCACTTATCTTTTTTCAATTTTCCAGAATAATGCAAAAATTTTGCCTATTATTCACGTATGTAAAAATATTCTCAGACTATCACAAGTTTAACAGATCAAATTGTTAAAGACCTTGTTATACAAATATATATATATATACATATATATATAGTGTATTTGCTAGATAGTAAAAAATAAGCATATCAAATAATGAAGCCGAATTATATTTTTCATTATAGATTATGACTCTTTTGAGTGAAGTGCATCATTACAAATATTCTCATTTAAATAATGCTCATTTGAATATATTAATATAGAGATTGACAGAGAATCCCCTCTTTCATTATATTGCCTTTTCTGGAGCCTGAGTTTCTCCCTGTTTAGCCATCGGTCTGTGCAGGAGATCAGAGCCCTAATAATAGATTTTTGACAGTGAGCTCGCCTGCTACCTGTCCTACACAAATCCTCACTGTTCATGTTTGCTTCATGGCAACAAAGCAGACAGAAAGGAAAATGCCAAGTGCTGAGTTTGAGGTACAGCCTTGCCTTGGCTTGACATTTCAGCAGAATAGCAGTTTATGAGATGCATAATTTTTCATCTGGGACTCAGCTGCCATATTCATAGATGCTTACAGCTCATCGACGGACTGGAGCAAGGGCAAAGGTTTAAAGCATAGATCAAGGTCTACAGCCTTTCCTTAGGTATTTTAAAACAACTGTTGTCCTGAAGATAAATAATAGAATGAAACAGCATTTAAGATCCAACAAATTCTATTTGGCCATTATGTATGTTTTCTTTTGTGCAAAATTAAGAAAATAAAGCAATATTTGTACCATTTTCTAAGAAAATATTTGATAGACTCTGTAAACCAAAGGACTCTGACAAGCATATTAAGAAAACTTACCTTTGCAGCAGTGGTAATGAATTATTAAATTTCTTTCCTCTGTGTGTGTTTTTTCATAAAGAATGATTTCAAGCTTGAAATTAATCAAAAAATGTTCTATTATGAAAGTAAAACTAGAGAGCATTGTGTCACTCTTTGAGCTTGACTTTAAATATTCACAGATTCATGCATATCTACTGTACTAAAAAAAATCCGTGTAAGTACACGTCAGTGGCTGTTTAATTTAGGACTACACATCTCTGTAAGCTTCAGAAACAGTTCACCATGTCACAGTCTCATATAGAACAATGGTACAGTACATTGGATTAATTAAAGAAGCCTTGCAGAGAACTGAGTTCTCAGTATGTCAAGATTTCAGTTTTATGTTAAATATTTTCTAAAGGCCAGACCCTTAAATCTCAGGGGCAGTACCAAGCAGTGAGCTGTGAATTTAACCATAGGCTAACTGCTAATGATAAGGAAAAGAGTCCTAGTTGAGGCAGCTGTAATACAGTCATTGGATTAGGCTATCAATCACTTGGCTCCCTAAGGAAATGGGGAAGAAGACCAAACAGTGAAAAGGGAAATTAGTAAAGGAGGGCATGACTAGAATGAGATTCCTCACCATCTTTATCCATTCGTTGTCTGAAATCCCTGAGCATCAGACCAAACTCTCCAGCATTACTCCAACTATAAAGCCAACACATTTATTCCTCACATATAGAGGACTATCAAAATGCATTGCCTCTTCTTTAAATCTGCCAGACGCAAATGCCTGATTACATAAGAAAAAAATGAGGATGACCCTTAATTTTTGGATTCAGGATTCATATTAATGATTATTTCATGTATCAGGATACACTCATGTTGGTGAAGGAAAGTCTAAACTGCAGCCAAGTTTTTCTTATGGGCATCCTAATTGTGAGGCAAAATTCCAGTGCACAGTGGTTCTCAGACTTTAGCATACATCAGAACCTGAAGATCCTGTGAGAATACAGATTGCTGGACCTTTTCCCAGAGCTTCTGATACATAAGTCTGGGCGGGCCTGATAATGTGTGCTGCTGACAAGTTCCACATGATGCTTTTACTGTTGCTCTGGGGACCACACTTAGAGAATAGAATAGATGAAGAAAAGTTAGTGCCACTGAGCATTTTAGTCTGAATGTTTTATTTCCAAAGTATTGTCCATGGCTATAATCCACAACAAAATTAGAGAATTATGGTGCTCCGTAAATACATGTAGAATCTCTGCCCATAGATAAGTATCTGAAACAGATTATCATAAATAAGGTCAGAATTCATTCTTTGAAAAAGTCTTAGAACACAGTATTTAAGGTGTCAGAATAGAAAAGCTATATGTTACAATTCCATTCAAGATTAAATGTTGAAAGCAAAGCATTGTTTATGCAAAGAGAATCCATTCTGAGTACCATTGAAGAGAATTTATGGATATCAGTTGTCCTTTGAAAAGAAAACAGGTCTAAGAGGCAAGCAAAGGTAAAATTAAGCTCACAATTGTGAAATATAATCCTTTTCTTTCTAACTTTGCAGAGATACTAATACACTGATAATAACTTCTCTCCCAGGACAAACACTTACCTATAAATTTATGTAGTTATTTTCTCAAACCCTTAAAATGTAGGAGACAACAATATTAGTGTCCTGATGCTCTCTCTTAATTTATTTCTTTCCCATTATTACCCTTACAAAGGTATCCCTTTATCAGTAGAAGAGAGGAGATCATGAATGCCATGGAGATAAGCTATGTCAATTCACAGTGTCCCTGTCATTAGCACAGTCACACTATGCTCTGAGAGTCTTCCCAAATTGTGTTTATACTCTGTTTGTGATATTGTTCACCAACCACAGAAGTTATTTGCAGCCATTTTCTGCATAGATGAATGTCCCCTTGGGCAGCCTGAACAACTAAGTACCTTGTGAATTCCTAATGGAACACTATATCCTACGTTCCAAGAAATCCTTAAGTATGGGACATAATAAATACTGATCCACACAAGGATTGTGCAGAAGTTATGGGAAAATAAGGATCAGAATAAAGAGACAGAGGAGTCTGGTCAGGCCAGCTTCACCCTATTGTTGAGTCCAAATTTTGACTCAATTCAGTTAACAAATGTTGGGTCAGAAAGTATACTAAAGAAGCAGGGCATGGTAGCACACACCTCTAATCCTATCAGCTCAGAAGGCTGAGGCAGGAGGATCACAAGTTCAAAGCCAGCCTCAGCAATTGAGTGAGGCTCCAAGCAACTTAAAGAGACCCTGTCTCAAAATAATTATAATAAAAAAGGGCTGAGCATGTAGCTCAGCGATTAAGCACCCCTGGGTTCAATCCCAGTTAACAACAACAACAACGAAGAAAGTGTACTAAAGATTTACACACAATATTTCAGTGGTCTTCACATTTTTATGTTCAATAATACCCCACAATTAAAGTAAATAATAAACTATATAGTCCTTACTTATTTTAAATTGACCTTGTACTTTATAGACATTAGTTTAAGTGATGGTATGTTTTGAAAATATTAGTTCTTAAAATTAAATAGTTTTGTCACTATTTCAATATGCCTGAGTCTAAATAGCATTATCATTACTCATTTAAAAATATATAAATTCCAAATAACAGTGAGAAGTTTTACAACATTTTCTTTCTCTTTTCTTGCACTTCCAGTCAATTTCTCCACCAAATTTTGTTCTTTAGCATGTATATTTTATGCTTGAACATTTTTTAATGAACTACCCTATGAGGTAACTCTAACAGAATATATGACTAAAAATAAATATTTATATTTTTTGAATCCCTGGACTAAGCCTTTAAATGATGAAGTTTTTTTTCTTCTGTATTGTTAGAATTTTTATGTTATAATGTAGCAAAATGACACTGATGATTTTTCAACGTAAAAGTAAATTTTTGGAAATGCACTATCAATGAGAAAATTAGAATTTTTCACAATAATTTGAATTTATATCTCAATTTCTTCATTCCGTTGAGGCATGGGACTAAAAGATCAGCATTCCAAATCAATTTGATTCTACTTTAATAAGTTTTAAATAAGAACACCAAAAATCTTTGTACATCTTAAGGAAATCAGGAGGAAATGTTGTAAGCCAAAAATTAGTTAGTGGGCTTCACCAAAAATTATTAGGCAATTTGATGAATTCTATAGTTGATTTCACATAATGTGGTACTTGGAAATTACCTGATTTGCCAAAACATTTATTGCCTAATCAATAAAATCAATCACCAATTTAAAGCCCATGCCAATATTCTGACTTGTCATTTTGTTTGTCACTAGAAGTTTTACACTATATTGCCTTATGTCTCTGTAGTATTTGAGAGCATTAGGAAATAGATTTCCTTCCTTAGGTGCGAAAGGACTGTTGAGAAAAAGAAGATAGGAATAGAAGACACAACGTTGTATCTTGGTTACACTTTCTCAGGCATATAAAATGTAAGAAAGAATACATATGGAAATCAGAGCTCTGGAAAATTATTCCTTAAAAATAGTTTCAATTACACACACACACACACTCTCACATACACACACACACACACACACAGACACACACACACACCTGGGTGTACTTATGTGACAATATTTTGTCCCCACACAATTTTCCAGCAATAAAGCAGGGCCTTGGCTTTCCTTTTCTGTTTTACACAAACTTAACTATGTTTCTTAAAGTAAAACCTACAATTCTAAGAAAATATTCATTTTATTTTTTGTTATCATGTGCTTTTGGTAGTGTTTGAAATTTATGTTGATAGACTTTTGTATTATTAAACTAAACTGATAAGCATTTCTGCATTTCTCAGCACTGGCTACTTAATTGGAACCAGTTACACAGAGATATCCAGGCTTTTGAATAAGATGGGATAACATGATTTTATATACCTATTACTTTATTCAACAATTTATGTGCATTCTTATTTAAATAATCCTATGAATTATATATCATAGGGCCCATTTTGCAGACTTAGAAATGCAGAATCCAGATGGGTAAGCACTTCAGAGAGTTTGCATAACCAGGAGATGGCCTAATGTCTGATCAAGCTTAGATGCATCTCTAATGATGAACTTTGTCCTCCTCCAATCTGTCATGGTTATCTCTATCTAAATGTAGTATACCTGATAAATTCTAATAGGCTACAAATGTCAATTACTAGTTTGACTCTTATTCTATTTGGGTTGGCAAATCTGTGAGCATAGCCTCTGTGTCCTTTGTTGGAACTGTTGCCCCATGTTACCTATATCATTTGGTCTCTGCACTGGGAAATTGAATTAATTAGGTAAAATAGAGAGATATTTTTGAATTCATTCCAAAGATCAAAAGAAAAAGCAGCATTCAGGCATTTTTCTTGAAGTGTAAGTATCCAGGTCTTGCTTACAATGAAACTGCTATTAATATAGCAATAAATGGCTATATTTCTAACTGACTTGGATAAACTGGTCCATCTATGATGCTGCAACAAAGTTCAGGTGTCCTTCTTAATTTCTTATTTGTAATCCTCATTCAATTACAAATACTTATGCTCTTGCAACTGTCTCATATTTTTTTTGGAGAGATCCATCTTTTTTCCCAGCAGTATATCATCTCTTTCATAATTTCAACTGAGCTTGTAAAAGGCACTAGGGAGTAATTCAGATTTGCTGCTTTTTCCTAGTTGGGGAGAAAGAGAAGGGCATTTTGAAGGTGATAAGGTAGGAAAGAAATTAGGACCAAAAACCTACAGTAAGCCTATCCAAAAGGACAAAGGTAAAATAGGGAACCCACACCATTTCTCATTTACCTTGATTTAAAACAAAACAAGATAAAGATATACATTAAATTAAATGAATAACATAAATAAGAAGGTGAGGTAGGTTCTCTTAGCACATATCTAACATGATAGAATGTGAGAAATTTTAATTAGATTGAATTAACTCCTAAGAAGTGTTTGGATCAGAAACTAGGAGTCCAAGGAATGTTTTGGAGTTGCTGTTAATTCATTCAGCACATCTTGTTTGTGATTAATCTGTTTGAATTCTAAGCTTCTTAAGAGCAGGAACCACTCTTCATTTTCATTATCTTCTGCATAGCTTAGAAAGGTTATAGGCACATAGTAGACATTTATTAAGCCTTATGTGATTTTTAGGATTCATAAGTATCAGGGGGTGGGGGGGTTATCATCAGATCACCTCTTAATTTTGCCTCAAAATCTTTTACTATGCTGGTGAGCTTTTATAAGCTTAGTTAGAAATCTTTTTTGTTTTTGTTTTTGTTTTCTTGGTTAGGAAGGATTGTGGGTGGTGGGGATTGAACCCAAGGGAATTCAACTACTGAGCTGCTGCATTTCCATCCCTTTTTATATTTTATTTAGAGACAGAATCTCACTAAATTCATTTGGGC